>NW_022045833.1:2607490-3259363 GCF_003285905.1 Drosophila hydei | reverse complement strand
ATGTGAGTGTGTGTTTTGCATTCAATTCAAAAATCGTTTTGGCTTTAAAATAATGCAAAAGGTCCTAAAACTTTTAGAATTCTTTATGCATATATATACATACATGTGTAGCTAAGTGTCTGTTATTAACATATTTAACACACATTCACACACACACAAAGTTAAAAGAAACAAACAAAATTGCATTCCTAACTCTTTTCCGCTCGACTTATCAAAAGAAAATGTGTATAATATATATCTATATATATATATTTTTTTATATTTTCATTTATTTTTTTCTATAGAAATGGCGTAAATAAGAAATATATTCCAAAATTAATTTAAAGTTATTCTAAAACAAATGGAGCTTGCAAGCTTTTTAACATAAATTGACTATTTAAGATGACGATGAAGAAGCAGAAGAAAAGGCAGTGGAATGCTTTCAAAATTTAAAGCACAGACACACACAAACACAAGGCTAATTCGTTGCAACTACACTTGATCTAAGATTTGCTATATGTGTATGGGAACTTTAAATAAAAACGAAAATTTTTGTGCCCCATTATAAATGTTTTATTTTAAGTCGTTTTAAATGTAGCGCCAAGCCGGCCGCGACCATCTGGCAGCTCTGTCCCTGGGCAGGGCTGCTTAAAATTCAACAACAGCTGCTGCTAAGTAAAAAATCAGATGGCAACACTGCACAGCACAGTTTACAGTGACCGACAGAAAGGCCGTGAAAGAAAAAATATAGAAATGACAAATTCTAAATGAAATTAAGTACGCATCGGGATGCAGAAGAACACTTGACATATTTAAGTGGCTCCAGAGTGAAAGTGCAATTAAAATTAATTAATAGTCATAATTAGTGTAAGCGTGCTGGCGTCTCACAATGAATTACACATACTTATTCGTGCTCATTTGGCTGGCCTATTTGATATGCAGCGGGGTGCTGCTCTTTTCGCGAGGATTTCTGCTGGCGCGTGTCTCCAAAACGGAGACAAGCACCTGCCGCCGCCTATCCACAAACCCGAATGATGTAAGTGTATAATTGTTACAGATTGTATGGTGAGTAAATAACACCTCTTGTTTTCTTCTATGTAAATAGGAGTATTTCCTGACACCGGAGGTGGTGCAGGAGATCTTTAAGGATGTCAACGCCTCGACGTCCTCCAATTTATGTCTTCCACAAAAATCGAAAGTTATTATCCTTGTCGTAGATGCATTAAAATATGAATTTGGTGTGTACAAAGAGAATGTCACTGAACCGCCGTTGCCTTATGAAAATAAATTGGATGTGCTGCATCGGCTGTTGCAACAAGCGCCGGAGAGGGCGCGTCTAATGCGGTTTAAAGCAGATCCGCCAACGACTACGTTGCAACGCTTGAAGGGCCTCACCACAGGCAGCTTGCCCACCTTTATAGACATTGGCTCCAACTTTGCCTCGCCAGAGATCAATGAGGATAATGTCATAGATCAGATGGTCAAGAGCAATTTACCCTTAGTTTTTCTTGGCGATAGCACATGGACTGATCTATATCCGCGTCGCTTCAAACGCGCCTACTCGTATCCCAGCTTTGATATATTCGATTTGGATAGCGTCGACAATCAAATAATGCAGCATCTGCCTAAGGAACTGGCCAGCAATGATTGGCAAGTGTTGATAGCCCATTTTCTGGGCGTGGATCATTGTGGGCACAAACATGGACCCATTCACGATGAAATGGCACGCAAATTAACCGAAATGAATGATATTATAAGGTAGATAATTCATTAAAACAAATGCAGATCTTAATATACTTAAATATATATATATATTTCATTGTAGCTCTGTCGTGGCTGGCATGGATAATGATACCACGTTGCTGATAATGGGCGATCATGGCATGACGGCCAGTGGGGATCATGGCGGCGATACTGATGACGAAACGAATGCTTTGCTGTTTGCCTACACAAAGCAGCATAAGTTCTATACCAGCAACAATTCGGGATCTGATAGCGAAATGCTGCAACAGGTAAAAGCAGATAAGACAAGACACACATCTTTATCTCGAAGTACACACGTCATACTGATAAGAAATACTAACTACTTGTCTTACAGATTGATCTGGTGCCCACTTTATCGACCATACTCGGCGTGCCTATACCCTACTCAAATCTGGGCTTAATCAATTTCAATATTGTGCCCGCTATTGCTGTGCCACATTTGAGTAAATTTCAAACATTGCTGCTGCACGCCTGGCAAAACGCCCATCAAATCTATCGTTACTTCTTCAACTATGCCATGGAGAACAAACGCACCTTTAATGTAGAGGAAATGGATAAGCTGGAAACGGAGTTTATACTGCTCACACATCGTGTGCAAACAATCTACAATGAGGCAGCCTTCAAGTCGTTTGTGCGCGATCTAAATATCAATTTACGTGACATTCTCAATGTCTGTCGCGAGATCTGGGTTAAGTTTGAGCCCACACAGATGTCGCAGGGCTTGCTATTCAGCTTCCTGCCCATCTTTTTTGCCTTCCTGCTGGTGAACAACTCGAATGCCAGCGAATATGCACAAATATTTAAGCCCAAAGAAGTGTTCTACACATTTTTGATTAACATTGCTGCTGGTGTCTTTGGCTATCGCTACTATAAGAACTTTTCGTTCAAGACTGAGGAGCATGGCGTCATATTCTTTAGCAGTTTGCTAAGCGCTGTTCTATTGGCCTTCTATACGGTGCGACAGTGGAAAAGCATTGCCAACAATTGGGCAAATGTTAAGCGTTTTGGCCATATGCCTACCCGTCTGCTGCTCTTTGCCAGCGTCGCTGTCTTCTTCTCCAACAGCTTTGTCATACAGGAGGCCAAGATATTATCCTATCTGCTAGTTGCCATCATTTTGCTGCTTGTCTACGAGCTGCTGCAGCTGAGCGCGCGTTTGGATTTTAAGAATAAGTTTAAATGGTCGCAATTCTTGCGCTCCACCGCCTTACGATTAGTTTTGGCCAGCTTGCTGGCCATTTGTTGCATACGTTTTGCCTATACGCTATTTCGCTGTCGCGAGGAACAAGGCAATTGCGCTGATTTTGCAAGTGCCAGCACAGCGGGCTTCTCCGTGAAAAAGCCAGCCATGGGCAAGACTTATATATTGGCTGTCGTTATTATCGTTTTGTACACAACTTTAACTCGTCTATATTTGCGCTCCTGTGGCAATTTAACTGGCAATTCACCAAATGTCCTGCTGGCTCGCTACGGACCAACTGTCGCGTCTATTTGTGCCGGCGGGCATATACTGCTCGCCAATAGCGCCATTAAGAATATACAACGCACGCACATTGATACCATGGCTTTGGTCATCTATGGACTGCTGATATTGCAAATTCTTGTTGTCTCCTGGTCGCCATTGATGATATTTGTGCTGCCGCCCAAAAACCCAAACACGATTACCGTGAATGGACGTGACAGTATTGTGCCGGAAATCTTCCGTAAAATGAAGCGCATGTATGAAGGCGACGATGCTGAGCGTCGCTATGAGATACCCGTTGTCTATGGCCTGGCCACCGTCTACTCATCGATCATCATCTCCTTTGGCGTCTTCCTTGCCATGCTCATGATCGTGCTGCTCGAGCCGCGAGCAAGCATTGGTCTCATTGTCTGCATGGTCGTCGGAGCTATTCTACTGAGTGTGCATGGCATTCTACGCTATCGCACAGCCAGCAGCTTTGGTAAGCTTTAATTAATTAATGAATATTACTTTTTTATTAATGTTTTATTTCTGATTATAGAAAGCTGCGTGCAGCCCACTTTTAGCGCTGTGGTCGGCTGGTTCCTGTTGGCGCACTTTTGCTTCTTTGCCACATCTCATCAGACAACGTTGTCGCAGATTGATTGGCGTGCTGCCTTTGTGGGTCGCTCCAGCGCTCTGGGACAATCTCATCTCATATCTGGCACGCTCGTTATACTCAACACCTTTTGTGGACCCATCTTTTTCTACTGCATGTACTCGCTGCTCAGCACAGAGACCTTTTCGCTGTTTGCTCTGTTTCCCAATCTCATCAAGAGCAGCAGAAACAGCAACGCCAACAATCGCAGCAATGGCAAAGCTAGTGCAGCTGCTACAGCCTTGTCTGATTTAGCCAACGATGCTGTGGGCTTTGATATGACACGAGGCGAGCTGGCATTGTATGAGTATGAGGATGTTTTTCTAGGCGCAGGTTTCAAGCTGGCCACGCAGTTCTTTATGCTGCAGGGCCTCAAGGTGCGTTAGTGGAGGGAGCATTTGTAAAGGAAACATTCATTAACCTATTTACTTTGCAGATCTTTTGTGCCATGCTCGCCTGTACCATACACTGTCGTCATTTAATGGTCTGGAAGATCTTTGCGCCGCGCTTCATCTACGAAGCTCTGGCCACCTTTGTTGGTCTGCCAGCTCTCATTGTGGGCTATATGCTGCTGTTGCGCATCAATCGTGCTGTCGATGGACTCATCAAGTGCATCAATAAGGATAAGTAAAACGAAGAATAGCACCTCAGCATTTGCTCTAGTCCCGCAGTCGCAGCAAAAAGTGTGTATTTCAAATTTTTATATGCCAATCCTTATTTATTTAGCATTTACTAAATTATGTAGACTAGAAAAAACGAGGTATTATAAATGAAAAAAAAAAACAGTATCTTTTTTGGTGGTCTCTTAGCTAATTTATTTTTTCCCAAAGGCTTACTAAAAGAAATTTGATTTTAAAATGTTTTTGTTGTTGTTGTGTTCAAACATATAGCTAAAAATTACGCTTAAATTTAGGGATCAAGCGCTTCATAGACACACACGAAGTACAACTAAAACAACGAATAGAATTTTACATTTACACATACAATATACATTATATATATATATATATATATATATATATATATATATATATACATGTACGATGGGCTAAGCAAAATAAAAATTAAGTACAATCAACATACACATACGTACATATATATAGTAGTTAATTTGATGCATAATTACACTAGAATCTGCGCTTGTCTAACACAATTGAACAATTTCATAATTGTGTTTATTAAGTACACACAAATAAGTAACGAACGAAAAATTGACGAGGTGTGGTGCGAAAGAAAATAATAATTAATCATAATTAATATTATAATTATTGAATAGATTTGGATGGCCACACGAAATGTTTGAAGGCCAATTTACAGACATTTATATATATATATATGTAGAAATTATTATCTTATTAATTATAGTAAGTTAAACTGGTCGCTTGTTGTGGGTGTGTGGTCATAGGTGTATAGGTTGATGTGTGTGTGTGTATTTAGTAGAGATTCTAGTTTCTAATGCCCGTTGAGCACACTCGGATTACGCAGTACTCCGTTTGTGTTGCCCTTATTAACAGCTACAACAATTAAAAAAGAAAATATAAATGAAAACACACGAATTAGGCTAATAAAAAAAAGGTTGTCGTCAAGCCAAGTTGGTTGGGGCACAGGCATTAAAGAATTGTAGCGTATTGTATGTACAGCAAAAGTGAATGAAGGGCAAACAACTAGTAGTTGACTACAAATTCTTTGGATTTTCATTTGATCGCGCCAGCACAAGCATTTGATGTGTAATAGTAATAGTAACTAGGCCTTAGTCGCTGTTCTCATCATACGGATGATATTCTTCCCTCTCAGGCGAAGATTTTGACGGCTGGCGTTGCGTCTCCGGCTGCTGCTTCTTTTGCTTACCATGCGTCGTCGGACGGCACTGTTTCCAGTCCTTTCGCAGTGACAGATTGAACATTGAGTAGTCCGGATCGCCGGTAACCTCCTTAACAATGTTCAAAAATGTGGGCATGCATTTCTGTAGCGCATCGCCCGTCAACGAGGAGTAGGTCTCCAATAGCACTAGGTTTTTGCAGCTATGGAAAGTAAAATGTATGGAAAGTTAAATGGATATTCTCTGCTGGGATTGTGTGTTAACATACCGTGGATGACCGGGCTCCTTGTAGATATCCAGTTGGAAATATTGATTGTTGATCAAAAAGCAGCGACGCGTCTTATAGATGGTAAAGTGCGCATTATCCACCTGGGCCAGAAAAGTCAAATAGTCACGATACGTTAGCTGGGTCTTCACCTCGATGCGTGTCTGACCGTCAACGTCGGGACGGCGCTGTGTATGTGTATAGCTCCAGTGTTTCTTCTGGCCGCGTTTGCGCAGACGCGCCTGCACCTTGGGCCCGCCAGACAACAGATAGTGATGCACCACGTCGAAGTCTTGGAACGGCGCCGGAAAGACGCTGGCAGCCGGCAGACCCTTGACTAAAATAATAAATACAATTGCAATCAATATATGGGATTCAGAGCAAACTGCTAGCAAATTACTGACCCAAGAACTTGAGCTTCCTTGAGGTGGATTGCAATCGGTCGCCCGTATCGATGCCCACCTTTTGGCACACGGATTCAATCATGCGATTCATCTTCGCCTCAAAATTGGTGGAGTTATCTATCACATCGAAGTAGGGATGACCCACCCAGGCGGCGGCCGATTTGTAGTCCAGCTCACGGGCCAGCTCAACGCCTTCAGAGCGACAGGCGTGATCCTGCAAGAGGTAGAAGAGATTAGCATATGAAGACGGCGAATTTGCTTAACATTTTTTTATAGAGCTTTTAGCTAAACCTGCAAAATACCTAACGTTAACAAGCGATAAGATCTCTAGCACAATCCCTTGACTAGTTCACAAAAGAATCAATCAATATTAGATATAAAGCACATTAAAGCTTTAAAATAAGCTAAAAGCTTTATTTGAAAGATTTACCAGCAGAAAGCTCCAGTTTGCTTGCATTTAATAAGATTTTACGATATTTATTATAAAAGGCCTTTCCAGCTACACTTTTTATATAACTGTACTGGCTTTAAGCTTTGCTTTGTATTCATCCAACACTCAAACTCTACGCTGTAAAGCTTCATTAGCTGAAAGTTCCACTTTGCCTTAAGACTATTATATGCAATTACATTAAAGCTTCTGTTTAAATGCTTCACTAGATAAAGCTGGGAAGCTTTAGAGGAAGAGTTACTAGCTAAAGGCAAAAGCTTTGAAAGCGCATTCTTTACTTTAATCAATTGTTAAATATTACTTTCTACACCAAGCGTAAACATCAATCAGCTTTCAACATATACTCAATGTGCTTTAATCATTTTATACCTGATAAATGCGCTTTCTTTTCTTTAATTTAAAAGCAAAACATTTTTTATTGGTAAAGTTTGCCCAAAGGAAAAAAAGTTTGAAGTATCAAATAAAGCGCAAATGCGTTCCCCTCACCTCTGTGGAGTAGAATTCCTCAGCTCCGTTGGCAGCTGAGACCAGATGCAAGACTTGATTGTATCGATTGTCGCGCATCTCAATGGGATTCCAATTATTTTGCGCCATCATATTCTCCCACTCCTTCTTGGGGATATCTGACAGAAAGGCAAGGGAAGCATAAGTTGAAGAAATGATTTCAATAGAGTTGCGAACTTACAGGCGCTGGCATCCATAACGCCCCGATCGCAGATGATCAAACAATTGCGTGTGCTCGAATTGCCCAGCTGAAAATATGTATTCTCAATTTGCACCATGGTGCGTATCAAGTTCTCCTGAAATTTAGAAGCTGCAATAGAGAGCAAGAGAAAGAAACAATAATGAATAATGGATGAAAATTATTGCTCAAAGAAATACATATGCAAGCAAATTCAGTATCTGTGAAAAAGGAGTTGAGGCTAGAGTGGGGAGTAAGTCGGGAGCACGTTCTAACGATTCAAGTAACCAATGAATATCAAGCAACAGCAGCAGCAATAAAGAACAAAATGCTCTCAACTGTTTGTAGATGATAACGAGATTCAATATATATGTACATCACTAATTGAATGTGTGTGCGTGTGTGTGTGTGACTATGTGTGTGTACATGTATGTCAAAACAAAACAAAGTTCGATCCCCTTACGCAAAAAGAAAACTGACTCAATGCCAAGGCCTTGGAGCTGCTACTAAACAACTGGACCGTGCTGTATATGTAACAGTGTATGTATGTGTGTGTGTGTTTGTTATGCAATCATCGTGTGACTATTCATTTCTGTATATATATATATATTAAATAATGATAATATACGCGCATTGACATCATCTGATGACTACAGTTATATTCAATATAAACAATGAGTGAGGAGCTAACAATGCGCAGAGGCAACAACACAGGAATTTTTCTAATGCAACTATTACTATTGAAAGTATATATATATTTATATATATATAACAAAACTTCAAAATTAAGCGTGAAAAATCTGGTTGATTGAAGCAACTTTCATATTTTTTTTATAAAATTTTTGATTTAATATTAAAAAAAAGTTCTAAGAAATATATATAAAAAAAAGCACTTCATTCGAGGATTTCCCTATCAAATAATCGTTGTATTTATATAAATATATAATATATAGTACCCAGCAGACCTAGACCTTGAAGCGAACTACTTGAGACACTGATATAAATAAAGCATGTACACATTTGCAGCTTCTCACTCAGCATACTCTAAGATTAGAGTAGACTTGCAATTGTGTATAAAACCTAGTCACGACCTAAATATCTTACTTAGACGAGTAATTTTTTATTTAATTTATTATTTATTTATTTAAAGGGGAATTACTTCTGAAAGCTAAGCCTATGTCTGAGGGTATTAAAATATTTAGCAACTATAAATACAAAACTGTTTTTTTGATAAAAAATTGTGCACAAGCGCACACACTCAATATATATCAATATAAGAGAGAAATCGTCCACCCGCCCGCCCACGCCCAGTTGACACTTGTTGCCGTTGTTCGTTGCATGCATTCCTTGCATTGAACTTGAACTTGGCGGAACGAGCGCGCACGCTGCGTGCCTAATGCGACGGAACAAATTGAGCAATGCAATTGATCGATAGCATAGGGAAACTGGAATGAAAGAAAACAAATGGAAAATCAAGAGTGGGGCGCTGGGCATGCGAGTGGGCGGACATTTGGCTGTGTTTGGTTTTTCGCGCATTTTGCCTTTGTTTTCGGCTAATTCAATTAGCGAACGATGATATAAGCTACTGATGCAAATAGCCAAATACAGCTGGTAATACTCAGATATATATATATATATATATATATATATATATATATATGTATATATATATAAATTACTCATTCTACTACGCCGCAACAAAAAAAAAACTATACTAATTTTCTGGCTTTCTTTGTTTTTGTTTTTGGAATCCGAGCATTTACATATATAATTATATAATTAGTTTGGTTACATTTGAATAACCAATAAAAGTGCAGAACGTATGCAAATTTTATGGCTAACGTCCAAGCAGAATTGAATTGATAAACAAATTCATTTGGCTATCAATTTAGGCAATAAAAGCAAAAAAAAAAAATAGTAAGCAAAATGCCGACCAGAACCAGAAGTATCTGAATCTGTGAGTCTGATTTATAATCAAGCTCAAAACTGAATAAACGCTTTGATTAACGTCCAAATGTGAACAGAGTTAGTGCGAGCGAGACAGCAGTCCGCTAAGTTGCATGAATGACAGGGCACATATAAATAAATGTCTATACGTTAGTCTCTGTTTATCCCCTTTTTCTTTTGGCACGTGATGCTGTTGACCAGAAATTCCAATTTAGTTAGAGCCACGACTTGCCACAGTCACTGTGGGCATGGACAAAGTACAGTATATTGGATAAATAAGTAAACAATGTTTTTCGTAAATGAAAATTGCTGCGCAACTGGGAAATTAAGCAGGTGGCCTAGGCCAAAGCAAAAACTATGCTGACGTCTATTAATTTTGTATACCCTGGAATATATTCATATATATCGTCTATATGTATTCTTGCTCAGTTTCCGAGCCGAGTCTATTTAGCTCTGTTTATCTGGCTGTTCTTTTTTTCTATGTGTCTGTGCGTCCATCTGCCTGCCCATATATCCATCCGCTAGTCTATCAATCTGTCCATCCGTCTGCCTTCTTATCTATCTGTCACATAGTCTGTCTATGTATCCACCAATCTGTCCCTCATGCATTCGCCTGCCTTCTTATCTATCTGTCCGATAGTCTGTCTATATATTGGTCTGTCTGTCTGTCGTCCATCTATCTGTCCATGTATCCATCCGTCTGCCTACCTATCTATTCGATTGTCTGAATCCTGAGTGCTTATTTATCCGCCCGTCTATCTATGTCTCAGTCCACATGCATTTCTGTCCATCCGTACGTTTGTCTTCCTATATATTTGGCCGTCCATCCGTTTGTCTATTTGTTGGCATCGATCTTGTAAGTCTTCAAGAGCTAAAGACTAGATATTATACATGTATATGTCCACTTATAGTACATTCAGTTAAATTTTGTCTTAAGATATCGATATTTTAAAATTTTCTTGAAATCGATAAGAAATCGATAACATACTTAATTTTATAATTAAGCCTATTTTGGGCATTTTAACAGCTAGACTTAACAAATTTAGTAAAATATAAAAAGCAAAGCTAAATATTCTATATTTTGTGCCAGTTCGCATTTTCCCCAATTGCTGCTTACAGAATTGATACAACAGTTTGTCGGGCAATACAGGGTATCTTTTAGACGTTCACTCTGACTTGTTTTTGTCTACTTATTTAACAGCTGCAATTAACGTTTATTAAACGGGCTTTAATTGTCTGTTTTTCTAGCTCTTTCTGTCTGCCTGAGTGCGTGTGCTCGCTCGTATATTAGGGGTATGCCATCAAAAGCTTTAATTGTACCGTTCTGCAGTTTCGTTTATCCACAGCTGTTAGATTTTTTAGATATATATAATATTTAAAATTGAAATGTATATATCTATTACTCATGTTCTGTATTTGTTCAGCTATAAAAAATGTCTAGCTATAAAAATGATTTTATGGGCTCATATTCATATTCATAGGCACGTGCTAGTCAGCAGCTAAAACTGGCCGCAACAGCAGCATGATTTCTAGATATCTAGATGTATATGTATATGCATCATCATCATCTATCTAGTCAGAAATCTGCGTACTAGATGTGCGTCTAAATATAAATGTCCCATTTAAAAATTTGCACGAAACTTTTAGAAAATTTCGTATTTGAAATACTGAAAAAGTGAGAAAAAAAAGCTACACATATATAGATAGATATAGCTACGTGTAAAAATTGAGATATATAAAAATGATATTCGAAGCAACAGTTGACGGATTTGTTAAAGAACAAACACAGCTCGAAGCAGCAAAAAACAAATAAACATAGAAATGTATCAAATCATATATATTTATATATTGTTATGATATGATATGATTAGATGTATACATAGACTTCATGAGAATGTTTACATAAGCTCAATTTGTTAGAAATCAATAAACAATAAGGAGAGAGAGAGAGAGAGAAAAAAATATGCCAAATCAACAAGAATTGTTGGCAAAGCAAAGGCAACTAAAGATATGGTGATCGGATCCGACAGGTGATATATATACACATATACAAAGACAACAAATCTGTTTAAGATAGTGCTGTTGTCTTTATAACTAAGCACACACACACACACACACACACACGCACACACAGCACTTGATAAAGACAGAGCGAAACAGTTTATGGAGTTTGGTAGCAAAAACATTTGAAATCGTTTTTTGTTTTGTTTGGTTCTGTTTGTCTCTCACCTTCGCTGTGATAGGACTTGGATGCAGCCTTGGCCAGGCAACGTGGACAGGATGCAGTCAGATCGATCATGCTGTGCTCCGGTGCAGCAAAGGGCAGCTCTTTGTGAACGAAGGTGCTTGGCGTGAGCGGGTCTGTGTGGTGTGATTTTCGATACGAAATAATAATGTATTTATGCAATCTATACTCTATACGAGTACGTAAGTGTCCCAAGTCCCACGTCAGTCAAATAGATTGCGCTCGTGACCAAGAACAGATTAAATCTACTTATCTTTATTTGTTTTTAACTATACCAAAAGTCAGGCAATTAACTGCTTAAGAGTTGCATTTTCGTTATATTTCATTTTGGCTTAGTTCGAACTTGTCAAAGTGGAGTGTGTTAGCTACTGCTGGACTTGGACTATACCCTGTACTCAACTACAATCTCTTGAATCTGGATAGATTATGATATGTATGGATTGATCCTTTTGAATTGTATATATATAGAAATCTAATCTCTCTTGTTATGTATAGAAAAATAAGTTGATCCTAATGAACTTTTACATATATATATCATACATATTCAATCACACAATCAAACATTCTGAGCCATCTTTTATATATACATAAACTAAATACATACACAAACAATGAGAGGATTTTTCTCAATGCTTGATTTATTAATATATTATAGTATATATATGTATATATATAGTACCAAATTAGCTCTCTTAAAATTCCAACAACTTGTCCCAAGCAATTTATAATAATTAGAGACGCACTGATAAACCAACCAACGAGCTCCATTTCTTACAGGGTAGTAGAAAATAAAATATAAAGGCACATCACGTGCCTTAAGTACACAATTGACAAATTAGTTTTCCAAATCGTTATACAAATAAGAGCTAGACACGCAAATTGTTAAGGATTCACGGGCATTATTTATTGACTTTTTGAGGTTTTATACATACATATATGTAAATATATATATATATTTATGTGCGTGTGTTTGTGTGTGTGTGTATGTGTCCCTCTCTCTCTTTTGTCTGTATTGAATAACGTTCTAGCGAATTACATAAATGAACCTTTATTGAAGACGTGACATTCAAAAAGGGGGCGGACACTTACGCCCACTATTGACAACAAAAACGAAGAGCATATAGAGTATAGAGGCTATCTTGTCTTCAGAGTATATACAAAGTATATAGAATGATCTATGTACCACAGATTATATATAGAGTCTATATATATCGAGTATTTGAACTATACTATATTTCTATAGAGGATACACACAGTATTGGGACTATATGCTCTATATAATTTATACTAAATAGTCTATAGAACATATAGACTCTAACGTCTATAGATTATAGAGTATATAGACTATATCGTCTATAGCGACTATATTTACCATACAAACGGTACACTGCATAGCGTATATACTTTCTAGCTGGCAGCTGAGCTAGTCGCTATTGTAGCTATTCAGAAAATACGCTTTGTGGGAGGCTGTACATAAATATAAACACTGTTATAAGTCTGTATATACACATTTATATATATATATACAAAAAGAATATAGTCGCATGTTCTGTGCTTTTCAAGTAAATATTTTTGTTTTATTTTTGTGTTTAAAAAAAACGAACTTGACAATTCTCCCAAGAAATAAATAAATGCTAGAGACATTGAAAATTCTTGAGTTCTCATTATATGACCACAAAAATATCTCAAGAGATAAAACAGAATAGACACTGAAACGGAAACTAAACTTATCTAAATCAGTCAGCTGTGCTCTAGCAATATCTTAAGATTAAAGATTAAAAGGTTTTTATGAGAGTTTTCGGTTGGCTTTTAGCTATGTGGAAAATGCTTGCAAAGGTAAAATCTCGAACCGTCTCGTTTCTTCTCTTTTTTTATTGAATTATGAACTTACCCTCGTCGTCGGTTAGATCTGAGAATTTGACGCCTCCGCTAGAGTTTTAAGTAAAGGGGAGAGATAAAAGAGGTAAATAGAAGGATGAGTAAAACAAAATCTTCGATATGCTTTAGGAATAAGACACTACGCCGCGTAAAGGCTACATTTAAATGTATATTTTCTTTTATTAAAAGGAGAACTTTAAACGAAGATTTTTTTGATAAAGAAATAGTAACTATATATTTTTGTTGTATATATTAAATATTATATTATATATATATGTATTAGGCAAGGCAAATAGTTAAAGAACGCAATCAAATCAAATCGTTTACTTCTTGAATGCCGCACAAACAAATAAATATAAGCAAAGAGGGAGAGCACGGACAGATACGGTCTTAAATATATCCAGTTCATAGATATTTGAGATTGCGTCTAAACGACTGCCGTCTGTACTATCCGGCTATCTCACTTTGCCTTTGGATGTTTTCTTTACTTTATTTATTTTTTTTCTAAATATTTTTTTTTAGTTTTCTTTTTTTTTTCTTTTTTTGGGTTCGATTGTGTTGATTGATGTTTTAAGGCAATTACCTGAGTAGGACTGTCGCCGTTTCAGGCACGCGGAACACCTGAAAATATTTAACATGCTCATTGCTTTGTTTCGAGTAGCGATTTGGTTTTTTTTTGCATTGCTACTGCAATATTTTTATAGCATGACAACAACGAAACATATATATAATGTATATATATATATATATTCATCTTTTATATATACTTTTGGGCAGTACTTACAACTGCCGCAGGTAAAACCTAGTATATATATTTTTATATTCAGCCTTAGATCTAACACAATTGCTTAAGTATCTAGTTGATCGAAACTCACCCTCCAGCCCAGATTCTCAAAGAATGTGCATAGACGACTCTGGCCTGTTGTCTTGCCACCGCATGGACCTGTCGAATAAAATAACAACAGCAAAATATGTGAATTAATACACATCAATGGCTTTCTTTTCAATTAGTAGTGCATAGCCTGGCCCTGACTGTACAATTAAAATTGCTTGTGTGCAGCGATGAGGAAATTAAATATAAATTTCAATTGATTTGAACTATAGGAATTTCTAGGCGAGATACCGATTTCGATTGAATGCATTGACGAGGCAATTAAATCTTCACAATTTACATAGAGCATATCAATATCGATTACAATTTAAAGTAGTTATGACAATACCCGGCCGCTAGACTTATTTAGTTATCGATATTTGTTGGCTAAGCTCAAGATTGCAAGCAAAAAATGACTTCCATTTAGATGAACATGCTATCGATGATTGAGTGTAACTCCAATTAGCAAAGGTTCGTTGACATTTACATAATTGTAGCTAATTTTTTAAATGTCGATTACTAGCTGAGCTTGTCCGATTTTGTTTATGTCTTGTGCTTGTGCAGTATATGAGAATTGCCAAATAACTTTTAATATTAAATTTGCAGTTTTTTTAATGCTGCGTAATACTAATTTTTCCTCGATCGTATGTTTTGCAGTTTCTTATTAAACAACAAACAAAAATTGTCAATGTACTAATAGTTGATGTACAGTATCATTGACAATAAAGGAAATTGGTCATTATAACACACGTGGCATATCTCTACGAATCTATTTTCGTCAGCAATCACATACCTATATATAATGTGTCTTATCAAAAAAAAAATTTGAGCCAAATTAATTAATTGATCGCCCCACGCGCCGACATTTAGATAATAAAGGGTTTTTTTTTGGCGCGCTTATGTCACGTATAAAGATTTACATTTGTAAATTGTAATAAAAATACCGGTAGAATACAAGTAACGGCTAAAAACTAGTTTAATAAATAGCTGCATTAACATATAAAAAAGTGAAACCGTTAATTAAAATTTCTAAAAAAAAAAAGAATAAAAAAACTTCAATCCTTGGTGTGGGTAGCTGCGCAGGCGATTTGAAAGAAACTACCCCAACAGGGTCCTGGCGACCTTGACATACATATTTATATGTACACATATCGTAAACAAACAGATACAGAGATACAGCTACAGATACAGAAAATAAATCTAGATATATGTATATATTTAAAAAGATTTTCACTCACCGCCAGTTAGAACAATTTTATAAACGCGAGTTTTTTCGGATGGCACGGACACCATTTTCTTTTTAGGACCAGACATTTCATTTAGCTTGGAAGGAGCTACCTTAATGTTCTCCAATTGATGCTGTTGCTGCTCCTTTTTCTTTTTTGGATTGGATTCTGAGTTTAAGGTCGTGTTCGCTTGCAATTTAGTTCCGACACTCAGCTTCGATTGCTGCCCATTGGTGGTAGGGACCACCGCGGCTGCCATCACTTGGTCGGCTGTTGTTGCCATGGTTTGAAGGCGCAACAGCAACAGCTGTTCACGTCAAATGTATCCAAATGTGAGTGTGAATCCTTGCTGTACTTCCCACCGTGCTCTTCACCTTCTATTTTGACAAACTCTCCGTTTGAGTACACGTGCGGCTTTTAGGTTAGATGGTGTGTGGACTGCAAAATCATCGCGAAACCACGTACAAATTTTCATATAGAATGAAGCAATTGCGTCTGTTTACTGCCATTTAATTTTGTTGATTTTGTTCTATTACCGCTGTTACTTGCTGACAGTTAGAGATCCTTTCAAAGGTGTGCTGTTGGACATTTTTAATGGCTCGAATGGGCCGACAATTTACACTAAGCGACTTGACTTGGATAAGACGACACCCGACGACCTCGTGGTCAACAACTGTGAATTCGTTATATACCACATCCGAGTTTATAAATATCAAAGTTTTAAAATTCTGTAATAGAACATCATCTTGCACGTTTACAATTAAAAGCAAAACTAACGTAACTCAACAAGCACCTAAAACAGTCTGAACATGGAAACATAACCGCGTCACTAAAGCACCCCTACAGAACAAATTCGATTTATTCTGTTAACAGAGCGACTATACTACTCAATAGCATCAATAATGAGACGAGGTCTATAAGTCATTTCATCAACAAAAAATACAGCTTACAAAAAATAAATAAAAATAAAAAAAAATATATATATATTTTAATTATTCGGTGTTAAATAAACCACGATTTTTTGTCAAATTTAAATTTAACAGGTAATTGGTTATTGCTTTCAGATTTTATACAGTGATAACAGAGTTATCGATAAGATTATCGCACAAAAAAAAACACAAATAAACGCACCGGCTACCTTACTTTATGTAAAATATATTAAATATTCCTTATACTTTCACTATTTTTAATTTTTTGTATTACTTTTTAATTTTGTACTATTTTGTCTATTATAGCAAACTGTTAATTTGAATAAGTTCTTGAACTAGTTCTCTGAACTATGTTAAAATGTTAACTTATTAGAATAACATTACTGAATATATTGATGCACTTATATTTATTAATCAATTTTAATTTAATTAATTATTTATTGCTTTTGTTTTTGTTTACATAACAAAAAAATACCGAACTACTAAAAAGGAGCTACCATATCAGGCAACAAATGATAACGTGCCAAAATTAGAAAACAGGTTAGCAGCTTTCATACATGTTTAGTATTTTAGGGTAAAATTTGGAACACAATCTGCTTTAAGATATATTTTGGATTTTATTGTGTTACTTGAACTGCAGCTGAAATGTCGTGTGTGTGCAGTGCTTAAGCATAATCATATGTGCAATAACATCAACAAAAACGAGAAACAAATTCACAAAAAAAAAAACTTACGAACGCCATCTACCTGGAAATTTTAACAAATATTTAGCAAATAAAAATTGAGTGCTTAGGTAGTGCGTATATTTTTCAACATTCACAATCATAAAATACATACAAACATACCTATATATACATAACGTAACATGTGTGAGCGCGAGTGAGAGCAAAACGTCAACATGACAGCAACAACAACAACAACAATAGCAACAGCAGAGTAATAAAGAGAGAGAAAGATAGACAGAGAGAGAGAGAGAGCCCCTAGCCAGCTGTGCAGGTCGTCGTGGTCGATTTCTGTTTTTAGGCTCCCCCAATAAGGAACAAAATTTTTCAGTCAAAATTTTGTTATTTATATTGAGCTGCGGCTAAGCGATTGTCATAGAATAAATATTATCTAAAAAATTGTTCGTTATTGAATTAAGGTTGTAATACAAATTGTTATGCACATATTCAATCTGTACAAACTGAAGTGCATCATTTTACACACGCTGCGTCATACTTGGACTTGGACATTCGTTGTATTTGTCGCCAAGCTACTCAATAATTGGCGTTGGAAAGCGATAAATCGCCAGGAGCAGCCCCAGCTCCATAATAACAACAATAATAACGTGATGGAACAAGAAGTCCAAGACGATGCGCCGGAAGCGCCAGAGCAACATCAGCAGGAGCAGCAACTCGATGAGAATCAGGCCGAGTATGCCATGATCAATGCAATTATTGCAGACGAGCCAATGGATGCCAGCGATGTGGAGAACGAAGATGCTGATGACGACATAGACATCGATGACGAGGACGGTGATGTCGATGACGATGAGAACGATGTTAGCGACGAAGATGAATCTGATCCCGAATTGGAGGAAATGTATTCCGATAACGATTGGACAACATCGAACGATGAGAGCGAAATGTCGACAACCACATCGAATGTCGGACTGGGACCGTTTGAGCCCATTATACCACTGTCCACGCGACCAATGTACAGCTTCCAGCCAGCGCGTTTGATCAAGTGCCAGTTTAAGGATAAGCATTGCATTGGAGGCTTTCCATTAGGACGCAGTGGTCATCGTATTATTGCATCCAAATCGCATCTCTATTCGCTTGGTGGTTATAATCCGCGCAGTGCACTGACGGCCGCCAGGCGCGGCAGGTGCCTGCTCTTCCAGGAGCTCTGGAGCTACAATTTCGCAACAAATCACTGGTCATTGGAACTAAACGCGGACAACGCCAGCAATATGCCAACTGAGCTAGCTTCCAATGCGCTTGCCATTCACAACGATGTGCTGATTGTGAGTATTGAAATATATATGTTTACGGTGTGACTATGTGACTATGTGCAATAGAGAGGCAAAGAGAGAGCACAAGTTTCTAAGTCGACTAACAATTGCTCTTTCAGTCTTGCATGCTAATATATACTCAATATTTACCAACGTATATCTGCGAATTACTCATTTCCAATGGGTGCAGTGTACAAAAATAGATGAAACTGTGTGCATGTGTGTTTGTGTATTTAAAAATACTAACACAACTTTTGTTAGTGGTGGCATTTCGCCTCCCACACACATCGCCCATCGCCCTTGTCGCACACGCTAAACTGGTTTGAGTTTGGCACAAACGCAAACAACAAAACATAATCGTAGTTGTAATCGCTATCGTGCGACATAATTTGCATTCGTCGCATCGCTGGGCGCCGATCCGATCGACGTCAACGTCAACGGTAGTCTCCGTCACTGGCGTTGCCACAGCCTGGGCTCAATGCCACGCCCGACACACAACGCTACACGTTGCTAGTCCACTCACTGTGTGCCTTGCTTGCTTGCTTGTGCTTATCCGCTCTCGCTTTGTTTATGCATTCTAAACATTCGACTGCCCCTCGCCCCCACCACTAACAAAAAATAAAATAAAATAAAAACATACATACATACACACACACACACACACACACACACACACACACACACACATACATACATATATTAAAAGCCAAACAGCTGCGCGCTGTCCGCTGATTATGTTGCTATCTCTTTTATGCGCATGCCCAACGCCTGTAGCTCATCCCTCTTGGCAACTACGCAGTTGTTGTTTATGCTACTGCTACTGCTGCTGCATGCAACAACTTGTTTACCAGGTTTTCCCCTTGTTACCGCCCCCCCCCCTCTATTTTGCTACTATGAAAAGCCCCCACCTCCCAACATTTGGCTCCACTTCATGAGGCTGTGGCTTGCGCGCGCTTTTTCTTTTGACGTTTTTTTTAACGTATCACATACACATATATTTCTATGGCGTCTGATTGTCTTGTGGTTGTAGCTTTTACTAGGTTTACCGTATAATTCAACTTCAGCATCCCCGCCAGCATTCACCTGGCTACTTAAGTGGCCCAAATTCAATTTTCGTTGCGCACTAACACTGGAGAGAAGACAATCAAAAATAAGAGAGAGGCCAAATTATAATAGATATATAGCTTAACTAAATATGTATGTATGTGTGCATATGTATATGTATCAAACATGAGCTGAGTAGCTCTGTAAAGGGCAAAGAAGTATATTACTCTAAAGCCAGCTATGTGCATACAGTAGAGCCTTGCTAATTCGAACACTCTCAAGTCAATACGTTCCCTCATTCATTAAAAAAATCTCTAAAATGTACAGTAAAACCCATATGGCACTGACGGATTACATATCACAAAAATGTTCAATCTCCACGAGAAAATGTCTACGTATAAGCGAAAATCACACAGCGCGAGTGCACGCATTAGGCAGACACAACCGACTTGGATTTGTCTCATACACTTCCCCATTCTTTCGCTCTCTCTCTCCCTCTCTGAAGGTCAAGCTCTCTATAGCATGCAAGGCATTAACTACGGCTAGCTGAAAGTTGATCGAGTATGCTCTCCAAATTTAGAACTATCCATGTTCTCTGTTGTCCAGTTATTCGCATTACATTGTATTGGTAAAATGTTGAGCATTAATTAGGCCCCTTTTGTTGAAGCATATCCGAGTAGCCTCTTCAGCATTTCAGATTTGGTTTTGTCGACTTTATGCTGGTTGCACTGCCCAAGCTGCGAGTGCACAATTAGTTTTAATTAGAAAGTTAATCCGATAACATTGAGGCCCGCTTTCATAGACTTTATGTATATACATATTTGTATGTATGTATGCATTATGTATGTATATATATTCTCTCAAGAGCATAAATTTACCTTAATGTAATACTCAGTGCATACACATGTTTCTGCTTATCGTCTTTTCTGCCCCTCTATTTGCTACTCAGCTTTTGATAAGCATGCAGCTTCTTTGTTGCATGCTTTATCTCTTAATTAAATGCAGCAGCAGCAACAGCAACAGCAGCGTGCGTTTCTTTACATTTGTTTCCGCTTTAAGTGAAATATTTTTTGGATAAACTCAATTAATTGTTGTTCTGCTTGCAGTCACATGGCGGTACAGGGTATCCCTTTGGTGAGTCCTGTTCGAATGATTGCTACGTGTACCGTACGAACGATGGCAACGCTGGCGTCGAACGCTTGAAAGTTAGTGGCGATCTGCCCACGGCGCAGTATGGACCTGGCATTGTTATACATAAGCACTATTTGTATACGATTGGTGGAACGACGGGCTTCGATTATTCCTGTGATGTTTATCGCTTGGATTTGCGCACCAAGGTGTGGGAGAACGTTTACATCTGCCGGCCAGAGATGCGCGACGATCCAGAGGGGCGCTATCGACATGAGGTCGTCTACGACGGCAAGCATATCTTTGTGCTAGGTGGCGGCACCTCGAATTCAGTATACGATCTACAGCGTATACCGGCCTATAATCTGGATGCAAATAGCTGGGATTACTTTGATACGCAACCGGATCGAAAGAGCGGAGCATGGAGCCAAAACGACAAGGGCTATCCGAGACCGCGCAAATGCTTCTCCTGTGTGCAGCATCAGTCATCCAATGGCGACATTGAGGCTTTTATCACTGGTGGTCTGCAGGTAAAATGCGCTAAATAACCACATAAATAACAACAAATGGAACTCATCTCTCTCTGTTTATCTCTCTCCTTGTAGGGCGACTTTTCGACCTATTTCTCAGACATATGGAAGCTGAATTTGCGCACTAAACAATGGTCCATCATACAGACGGCCAGCTTGCCTCGTCCGTTGTATTTCCACTCGGCAGCGCATTCAGACAATGGTTGCATGTACATTTTTGGCGGCATCGAGTACAACGACAAGGAGACATTGAAGCGTCGCAATGATCTCTACAAAATGTGGATGACCATACCAAAGTTAAGTGAAATCTGCTGGGATGCCATTACCTACTACAATGATAATTTGGATCTGTACGATCGCAAGGCTCTGCTAAGTGCTGGCATACCCAAGAGTTTTACGGAACGCCTGCCGCCACAACGTCTCTTAACGGAGAAGGGTGAACCAGGCTCGACTATAATGACATCCTTGTACTCAATTCCGAAACGTGCCCGATCCCAAATGCAATAATTGGCTAGCATCAGCAAATGAGCTTTAAATCCCAATCCCTGCCCAAAAAAATAAAGTTGTGAATTGAGATTATGGCGTGAGTGATTGTCCCTGTGGTGGAGTTATGTTTCGTTGTTTTTTTCTTTTTTGGTTCAAATCAAAGAAAAAAAAATCAAGTTCAAGAAAAAAAATTTAGTTTTGTGAGCGCGCGCTGTGATCGAATACGAAGGACATTTATATTTATATATACATAATGTGTATTTTGATATTTCGTAGAGTCGAGGAAAGGCGAAACATGTTTTATTTAGCATGTAAATAAGACGTAAATATAGTTTAGTTTAGGCAGGAGGCAAATTTCTATGGGATATATCTTTCGAACAATAACCGGAATAATAAAACAAAACAAAACCAGAGTCCAGCGCACACAAACCAATTAAATACCCTATAAACATTTACTTATACTCTATAAATATATAATACCAGTATAATCCTTCAAGTATTGCTCTGCTCCTCTCACTCACACAAACACACACACACCAAGCAACACCTGCACCACTCACTTCCCTGAAGGCTACACCAAACAATCTCATATAGAGGAAGTATGTGCCAAGAGGCAATTAGTTCATAGAGAACCTTTTAGCCAATGTTCTCTAGAAACTATCCAATTAAGCAATTTACATACTTCCAATGTATTTTTTTTGTTAAAGTGTACATAATATTTAGATATATAGTTATATTTAATTTAATATTTAAGATTTGCGTCTTTATTGTGGCACCTTGGCCCAACATTTAAACAAAGTTTGCTCGATATTATAATATATATATATATAAAACAATATATATATATATATATATTAAGCCGCCCTTGGCTACAATTTCAGTTGATTTTAAGTTAATAAACGTTTTTAATGTAACAAAATAAATTTGATGGCGTCTTAAATCACAACGCATGTAATTTCCCCTCCCCTTTGTACAATCACTTGCAATCTATTGCGTCGCTGCTGACCTAGTTTATTTGTGACGACACCTATTCATGAATTCGACGCCTGCATTGAGTCCCTTAAAGGCTGAGTCATGCGCATTGCAAAATGCACCCCAAAAACAAACGAAGTTGGGGTGAAGCAGGTAAGCATTGGCCTTTGGAAAGATTGTACTTGGTGCTGCTGGTGGTGGTTGATAATCTAAACTGTTGCTGCTGGCCTTTGTATCGGGTGCACACTTTTCACTGCGCAAAAGGCCGTGACCTGGTTTATCAAAATTCATGACGTCATAAAACAGGGCTTAAAATTAATCAGTCATTGTGACAGCCGGAAGTGATTCTGTCCAATAAGTATGAGTACTATACTTTATGTATGCTGGTGGTAGATATGTTTGTTATTTATTAAACATTTGACAAATCTATGCTTTATTAGTTCTTATATTCTTAAAAAACAATTGTTGACTTGTTCGTTTAAATATTTGCGTGCTATTAAATGCCGCGCCATTCTTCTAACAGTCAATTACAGACAGACCCTATGCCAAATCATCGGTTATGGTGAATGTCGCTTCGCCGGTGTAAATTGTTTGCATATTCAATACTTATTGATAATAGTAATAAGAAAGCTTATTTAATTTCAAGTCAGGCAAAGTTCTCTGTATATCACATGCAGCATATTTAATATTTAGCAATATGTGTTTGCAATGCCTCTAAGCTCACATCGCAAATAAATGTTATTTTACATTCTGTGCGCTGTTAAGTTCTGCGCCATACTGTTAATCGAACATATGTTGTGGCTACGTTTATGGTGAATGATACATTTTCAAGGCGTAAATTGTTTGCTTGTTTAACAAATAATTAGGTTTACAATGCTAAAACCCAAAGCTTTAACCCAAGTCTTAAGTCAAGCCAATACTGGTGGCGTTGAAAATACCTTGTAAGTATAGTAGAGTACTGAGTGTAGCAGCTTATTAACTTCTAATGAGCCTTGCAGATTGCTTAGTCAGGAGGGCGCTCTGCTGGCCTATTCCGGCTATGGGGATAAGGATGCAAGGATTACGGCAGCCATTGCGAGCAATATTTGGGCTGCCTACGAAAAACATGGACGTAATGCATTCCGCGAAGATCGCTTAACATTTGTATTGATTGACTGCGAGTGTGGGCATGTTGCCATCACACAGGTGGGTGTCTCCCTGTCAGTGGGAGTATTTATTTACTTATTTTTTTTATCATAAATTAAACTTATGCAGGTGGCCAGTGTGCTGTTGTGCCTCTATGCCAAGGAGCATGTCGGGCTGGGCATGCTAAAACAAAAGACATTGTCATTGGCGGCATATTTGGAAAGGCCGCTGAAGCAAATCTCTGCGTCCTAACGAGCCATAGACGTATTAATATTGTCCTTGGTTTCGACTAGATCTAAGTGTAAATTTTGTTTTGTAGTTTATAAAAATCGAAACTTTCAGTTTTGGATCGGAAATAAAGAAGTCTGGTTTATTTACGCAGAAATTGAAGTTTACGCACAAAGAGAAGTAGTTAAATATGTTTACATATAAATTTATATAAATGTTGAACTTATGGCTAACTATATGGATCTCCGATGTCTTAAATTTAAACAATCCAACTTTATTATTCGATGGCATATAGCTTCAAAGTACGATCCATGCTGGTGGAGGCGATATACTGCGCATGCCTGCCAAATCTTACGCCGGTTGCGAGGGCCGTATGGTCATTAAATACCTTCAGATCCTGCCACTGTTTGCACAAGTAAACCCTGCAAAAAATGGAAATCGGAAATGTAATCAATAAGAGTTTTATTTCACCTTAGCAACACGGTAAACAAACCGCTTAAAACAATTTGCTTAGTTAATAATTAACTTGGCTTAAATGATGAAAAAGTTTAAGAGCAAAATTTATCGCAAATATGAAGGTAAGTCGAATATATATATGGATAAAGGTTTTTAATATATTCAATATTTTCAGATTACATACGTCCACAGGACTACTTGGAGCCGGATGCACCAAAAAGCATCAATCTCTGCATTGATGACTTTAATGCGGTAAGAAATTTGTAATTTGATTCTTTTTTTTGATTATAAGCTATTTGGAGATTCTTTGCAGCGCGGCGAAGTTGCCAATCCGCGTGCTCCTTGCGTGGTCACCTCTATAGATCCGGAATATATCAAGGATGCAGGTCTACAACGTCTAGCCAAGAAGTTTCGCATGAAAACGTGTGTTAATCACAATAAATCTATATATATATATATATCTATCTAGATATCTATATGCATATATCAATGTAGATATCTATCTATCTAGACATCTTTCTATATAGATATCTGTCTATCTGTATCTATCAATCTGTCTATAGATAGCTACTTATCCATATCCGTATTTTTATCTATCGTATATCTTATCTTATTCTAATCAACTCTTCCTCCATTTACAGTGACATCTTATTGCTACGCGAGATAACGCGTAACAAATTCATGTGTTATGCCACGCAGGAAATGTTTTTGGATAAAAAGCGGGAAATTGAGTATCAGAACAAGCTGTTCGAAGAAGCTGAAGAGTTTCGCAAGTTTGCCGATGACTCACTAATGAAAATGAAGGCAACCGAATTCAAGAAAATGCTTGAAGCACAAGAAACCCTTAAGAAGTTGAAAGAAAACAAAGTGGCTGAAGAGCTTAACCAGGTGAAGTTGCAGCATCAGCGTGTGCTAATGGAGGTGCAAGAGATATTTGGACGCTTTCAATATTTGCTTAAGCTGATTAGTTACTTTGATGACACTGTCGAACAGCAGACGGAGCAGGTGGACAGCAAACTATGCATGCCCAATCATATAACTAAGATGGTGATTAGCGAAAGGCATCCAGCTGGGCTGGAGCAAGTGAAGCAGGTGAATGACTATATGGAACATGTAATACGTCCCTATTTGGCAAAACGTAATCATTTAAATGCCGATATATGGATCGGGGGCTACGAACGCAATCGCATGAAGGTGGCCAATTACAACAAGAGATTTACACAACTGGCATTGCTCAATCATATTGTTAGCATGCTCCATGAGAAGGCCGTAAGTTCTTCAGCTTGAAACAATATATATGTGAATTGAATATTTCTTGTCTTGCAGGAGAAGACACAGAGGCGTAACGCAGGTGCTGTAGTTTTCCTCAAGGATCCAGAGTTTTTGCAACGTCGGGTTGCTGCACTGCAGCAACGCGCACTTGGATTGTTTGCAGACTACGAACAGTCCTACTGCAAGGAGTAAGTACTTATACCAATAGTTATTTAATATACGCATATATTATTTGGCCTACTCCAGCAAACTAAGCTTGAAACTGAATAGCATTGTGCCTGTTATACTGAAGCTATTGCAAAACAAAGTCGAGCCGGAGGCGCAGCAACCACGGAAACAGCCACCCAAGACACCGCCACAAAAACATTCCAAGCAGTGGCGTACACTGGATGATATGCGCGCGCCTGTGTCCAAAAAACCAACCGCAGTTTACAAGGACGAACAGGACACAACGTTGGCCAAAGTGGAGAAAATACAAACATTTGCCTTGGTAACTCCAATTTTCTCTCTTAATAGCCTATGTAGTCTTTAGCAGCTTATGTTTTTTTGCAGGAATTGTTGCGTAAATTGGATGCCATACCGCCAGATGAGCTGCGTCGCCTGGAGCAGAGTGTGCGTCGACGTATTGCTAAGCAAAAGGAAATGTCACGACGTGCTTTGGTCAAACAGAATCGTCTGCACAACTGGATGGAACACTTTAAGAAACATCATCGATTGCGGCAGGCGCTGCGCAACAAACACAAGGTTTGAGGACACTTCTACCACACGCATATATATATCTAAATAAAGTTAAAGCTCTCACCTGACATCCGTGCCTGCAATTGCTAGATAAGTGCCGCTTTGATCGAAGCACAGATCTTTCACCTCATAGCCATCGTCCAGTTGTATGGTCTTGAAGTTCTTCAGTTTTCGCAAATCCCACAGCTTAACGCAGGCATCGTCAGCAGCTGTAGCCAGATAATAACCATTCTCGGAGAAGGATATAGCCGAGATGGGTCCGGTATGGCCAGGGAAATTAGCTACATTGCTCTGTTCCTTCAGATCCCAGATCTTGACTTGTGAGTCGACTGTGCCAGTGCCAAAGATCAAGCCATCCGGATGAAATTGAGCCGTGGTTAGGCCCACCTCAGCCGTGTCAATAACCTTAGTAAGAAGACGTCCGGTGCGTATGTCTGAGAAGGCCCAGTGCTTGTCCGATGAGGTGGACAGCAAGTAGTCGCCAGTAGGATGCAGTGAGAGACCAGTGACGGGTCCTTCATGGCAGCGTAGTAGAAGCTGCGTCTGCGAGGTAGGAACATGCCAAATGCGTATGTTCATATCTGGGGAGCCGGTGATGACAGTATCCTCATTGGGATGGTAGATGACCTTGGTGATCTTTTTGGTATGACCCTTTAGTATAGCCACCACTTGTTCCGTGTCCTTGTTGAATACGGTGGCATTCTTATCATTGCCACCAGTCAAAATCTTGCTGTGATCAGCGCTGTTGATGTCCAGAGCCAGAATACCTGGCACAGAAGCCGAGTGCAAGCCAGGACGCGAAGCAACAGTCAGGAAGTTCTTTACTTGATCCGGCGTTACCAACTCCTCGGGCACAGTGCGTCCACGTCTCTTGCGCTCCTGCGTTAACACTGTGGCCTTGTCTTGAAGTTTCTGTATTACCTCGGCGCTCATGCCTGCCTGCTCCATTTGATGAGCACCACCTGCACCAGCTTCGGCAGCCAGTGAAGGCTCCGAAATCATTGAAGGAGCATTCACGATGCCGGCTTGAGGTTTGAGCGTAGCCAGAGCCTCACGCGCTGCCGTTAGCTCTTTTTTGAGACGCGCTATGACACGACAGGCGGCATCATGTTGATACAGCGCATGTGATAGCTCCTGACGTGTCGTCTGCAGCTGCTGGCGCTGTGTAAACGAGTGGATCATAAGAGCATCCCACTCATCTTGCATGGTTTTCAGTGTTGCCGGTATACTCGTAGCACTTGGCGGTTTTGGCTTTACTACGGCTGGCGTCTTGATTTCAATGAGTTCTTCTTGTTTCAAATCCTTGCCACTGATAGGATCGCAACCGTTCTCCAGTATATACTTCTCAATGACGCGTCTTTCGAAAACGGCGCCCGAGTGCGGCGAGATTACAGGCGACTCGGGTACCTCGTTTGTAACTGAAAAAAAAACGTTGATTAGTCTTAATATTAATGAGTACATAAGTAGGTTCAACTTACGTGCACAAACCAAAGCCATCGTGACAAATATTTAAATGTTTTCGTCTGCTTAAAATACGCTTTACAACTTTTACACACGTTTTCCAAGAGAAACAAGCGCAAAAATTGTCGGCAAGTGAAGCTTCTTCTTAACATTCCAATTCACAACGCAACGCAAACGTTTACACATATCGATAACTTATCGTTTAGCTGACGATGTCTGGCAGTAATTCAACTCAGCTGTTACAGTTATTTAAGTTCCGCGTGCTCATAAGTTTTCATCCAGTGCAGTATATTTTGTAAATAACTAATTGAAACATGCTAAAGAATGTTATACAATGGAGTACAGCTAGATTGCTGTTAAATGGAGCCACTCGAAGTGAAGTGAGACGTTGCCTATGCGCATCATTGACAATAAAGGCAAAAGAAAATGCTGCATTGGGGGAATCTGAGCTGGAACCGGCAAACAGAAGATATGGGAATCCCTTTGCACAAACCACGCCCACAACTCTGACAGATAATACTACAACTGAATCAGAAGAACAACGCGACAAGAGGCTTAAGGTATTGCAGCTGGAAGCAGACATAGCACATCAGGAAGGACGCCGTGTGCCAGCCTTAGAGTTCTTCAAGGATCATCACTGGGCTCATGTGCTTTCACTTCCAACCAAATCAGCACGCATCAAATACTATGGGTTTCTTTGGCAAATTGAAATGAAAAAAGAGTCGGAGAAACGCAAAAAGGAGCAGCGTGCCGAGGATACGGAACGTCGCTTGGCTGACCTGCGCAAGGAGCGTGAGGAAAACACACACATCATCTATGGCTTGGGCCATACGTCCATGTTTCTGCGGATCTACGATACGACCATTAATCATTGGCAGAATAACCGCTTGACACGCGCAATGCAATTCGCTCCGAAAATGGTATTCGATTGCTCCTACGATACGTACATGAATAATCGAGAAAGCTCAAATGCTGCCAAGCAACTGATGCTGAGCTTTGCAGAGAATCGCGCGAATGACGAGCCTTTCGACCTGCACTATTGCAATGCCAATTTAGCGGGTAGATGCATGCAGGGCCTTCAGCGTTTCATACCCACAATGCATAATCCAGAGTTTCCCATGAATGTGCATACCCAGTGCTTCACAGAGCTGTTTCCCAAAAGTCAGCTGGTGTACCTTACGCCCCATTGCCGTGAGGATCTAGTCACATACAATCCAGATGATGTTTACATAATCGGTGCCATGGTGGATACCGTGAACAATGAGCCGCTTTCACTGGCCAAAGCCAAACGCTTGGGTTTGCGCATGGCGCGTCTGCCCTTGGATCGCTACTTGCAATGGGGCTCAGGATCGGGTAAATCGCTAACCCTCAATCAAATGATAAATATCATGTTGGATATAAAGAAAACTGGTGACTGGGATACGGCACTGCGACATGTGCCACGTCGCAAGGTCGTCGATCTGGGCACAGAGCAATACGAACGTCGCCAAGCATTCAATAGGCGAGCTAATCAACTCAACGTGCGCATCGATCATTTGATTAAGTTGGGAAACGATCAAAATGAATCTACTGCCATTGAAAGGCCCCGAAAAGTGCGCCAACACAAAGAGGGATTGGAATTTGATTTACAGAGTTGGGCGACAGGCAAAAGGAAAACAACGAAACGAAACAAGTAAATAATATATATACTGGTATAAATCCATTGCATTTAATTAATTCTTTACTTAATGCTGTAGCTGAAATGCAAAATTAGTTAAGCATCCGGCGGGTCTTCTGACAGAGCGTCATGGAACTCAGTTTCACTACTATCCAATTGTTGTGGCCCATCGAGCTCTTTAACTCGCTGTTCATCTTGATATGTTCGTTTTGCAGCCTCATCGGTTATTTCCTCAATCACTAGTCCCTCTTCTTTTATTTTCCATTGCACGTCCGGGTTTTTAGTCTCATATTCGTGTAACTTCACCTGACTAAGTTGTCTTATATAGTCTTTCGTTGAATTGTCTTTGCTTATCAGTATTTGCTGTTCATTTTGAATCTCTTGTTTCGTTCTCTCTTTCTCAGTTGACACCTTTGTGGGAACCTCTTGAATTTCTTCTATTATTAAACCCTCCCATTGAGGCTCAGCTTGCATCTCCACCTTTTCATTTGGCTTCCTTGTTTGCTCGTCTTGTAACTCTTCTATTTGGCGTTTAGTCTCATAATTTTCCATTTCATCAAATTCCTTTTCCTTCACTTCCTCCGGCTGCTCGGGAAATTCATCCACATCGTCGCCAGGTCCGCCTGGCGTCTTCTTATATTTCAATTGCATATTTTTGGCATTGATAGCCTGATAGTTGAGGCATGGTCGCAAACCCGCCTCCTTAAATAGTTTCTTAGCCGTCGACTCGAACTTTTGTGTATGCTCATTGCGCTCCACAGTCAGCAGCTTCGTCTCCAGCACAAACAGCGATTGTTCACGCAGTGCACTAAAGAACTCTTTGCTCAAGAAAGTATAATAGTTGTAGGCAAAGAAGGCGACATCGAAATAGTTCTGCCAGCGAACTGCGCCCTTCTGCAGCTCCTTTATCTCCATGGGCGAAATGAAGTGGACCTCGACATTGGGCACTGGGATCCAGGGCTTGTCATAGCTCGTCTGCCCCTCGTTAGCATCGCATTCGTTGTGGGTGAGCAGTGGAGTCATCAGCAGCTTCGTGGAGCCGTAACGTCGCGAGATGTCTTTGTCGTGCTCGTAAACGGTTTGCGTTTGCAGCTCGTGAAAGAATTCGAGTAGATTGCGCTCGGTTATATCTGTGGCTCGATAGTCATTTTCGCCGTGCACCGAGTTATGCAGTCGCTCCTCTGTGCTGCGCAGCCCAAAGCCACAAAAGGGACCCGTCTGTATGTCACCCACATAGCCACGATGCAAAAAGGTGCGTCCGTTGCGTACGAGTCCCGCAGCAAATGTTTTGTTCGGCTTGCAGTGCTCGTATTCGGGAAACACAAAGGCTACTCCGGACTCTCTCCAATAGCGATACTCCTGCGAGCATATTTGCTGTGCTTCGCGACTCTTTAGCGTCATGCTCAGATCCCAGTCGAAGGCGCCTTCTCGATGATCGTAGCGAGATCCTAGCAAAGCGCGCACTCGCTGCTCCCAGTAGCGTTGTATGTCGTAGACCTGCTCCTGCGGCTGCCAATAGCTGAAGGCCATTTCCAAGCCGTCGCGCTCCTTGTACTTAAGCGCTTCAATGTTGATCATTGGAGCGAAACGTTGCAGCTGCTCCTCGTCACAGATCATGTTGAGCAAAGTGCGTGCTTTGGCCGCCACATAATGATGCGAACTGGGACGCAGCAGCGAATTGCCATAGATGTCCATGAAGAGATGCGCCTTGCAGACCAGGCTAAACGACTCAGGCGGCTCCAAAGCCAGAGCCAATAGCAACATATTCCTGGCCATAATCTCAACACAGGCATCCAGCAAATAGAACTTCAGCTTTGGCTTAGCCCCATGTGTATAGCGTTTGGCTAGAGTTTTGATAACATGCCTTGGATCTGCGCCACCACAGATGAGTATATTGAGAGCATCAGGCTGCTGCTCTGCCGCTTCTGCACACGGCTCATCCTTTATCTTAAAGGCTCTCAGGTACTCCTCGTACAGATCCAAAGCTGTGCTGAGACCCCAAAACATTTTGCTTTCAGTACTGAAAGAAAACTAAAGGAAGTTTCAATTGCTATTGCTGCAGCTACTGCTGCTGCTGCTGCTACTGCTACTGCTATTTGTTCGATTGACAGCAGTTGCCTGGACGACTGGACTGGGCGACTGCTTGACTGACTAGTTATACTATTAGCTATTGAGACGTTGCCCGGGCAACGTCTCTTGGCCTGCTTTGCATAAGCACCCGCTGTCATTTCATTGTTATGTGGGATTAGGTAGAGCAGAGCGGAAATTGGTTTTTGATATCTGTGTGCAGCAGGATGCGCTGCTGCTGGCGTAATCGTAATGCATTTTTTAGCATTCGCTTGGATGCTTTTAGCTGATTGCCAGCGAGCATTTGCAGCTTAAGCATATTGAACAAAAATACATAACTGAAGTGTGTGCGCGGGAATAACTACTTATTAAAATGATAAACAATATTGAATGCAATTCCCAAGCAACGGAGAAGCTGGCTCATAAAACTGATGTCAGCTAAGTTTCTTTCGTTCTTTTGTTTTCCTAAACGAGCTCCAGCTGTGGCACAGCAGCTTTTAATGCAATATATGGAGAATTATGCATGCCAAATGTAGCAAGAACTTGGAGCAAGAAACTGCTTAAGACCTCGCTTTCTCTCTCTCTCTCTCTCTCTCTGGCTGGGCAAGTGGCTTACTTAATCGTCATTTGCAGTTGGCTTGTGTTTAAGCGCGATAGTTTCTTTTCTCAGCTCAGCGCAACTTTCTAGCTCTCTGGCAAAAGCCCACAAAACTACACAAAAGTTCCTAATACATGCTCATTGTTGTGCCAAAAGTCCTGACAAAAGCGCACAGATTGCAAACTTTTTGGCAGCTGGTCGCCTTAATTGCGTGTGTGTGCCGCCTTCTCCTGCTCGTCATACGCTGCGTATGCGTGATATATGCCTTTGGCTTGTCATACGCTGTGTATGCGTGCTGCTTCTCCTCCTCATGCAGCTGCAATTACGCCAGTTCGAGAGTCGCTCGTGCAGCTAATGCGCCATCTAAGCACAAAATACACTAAAGTGATGAGAATTTGTTAAAGCTGGCAGCAAATTCTGATTCATCTAGCTAACAGTTTGCTGTTGCTGTTGGTGTGGTTGGATTGCAGCTGCTGCTGATGCTGCTGCTGCTGGTGCTCCTCAATTAGTCAGTGTAATGGCAGCTGCTGGTACACAGTCATGCACTTCATTTGACTGCGGTTCAATAAATACGAGCACAAAGCCGCACTGAATTCCATTCGAGCGGCACACAATTCATCACAGCATCAGTTTTCAATGAGTTTCGGTCGACAGGACTTGGCAGGCGCACAGTCCGTGCGGTTTGCCGCTGGCTAAAACAAAAGTAATTAGAAGCCCTCGGGCTAAAGCGAAAATGACTAAAAAGAATTCCACACAATAGCCGCTTCAGCAGCAACAAAAAAAAAACAGGGCAACACAAAAGCCAAAAAAAAGGTTAGTTAAGCCTTGCGGTTGCCACGATTTTTTTTATACATATATAAGAGAAAAGGCAGTCGAGTGTAGACAAAGCTAAATGTGTGGGCTATATACAGTTATATAAATATATATATATATCTATATATATATATATATATATATATATATATATATATATATATATATAGATATATATATATATTTATATAATATATATATATATCTATATATATAAATTAATATGTTGCTGGTCCAGCGATGAACTAGGCGTCGGTGGCAGGTCCAGCGTTGATCGGGTATTTATAGTCTTAATCAATAAGTTGCTGGTCCAGCTATGAGCTAGGCGTCGGTGGCAGGTCCAGCGTTGATCGGGTAATTATAATCTTCTTATGATGATTATGTTGGAGGGTTTGACTTCACCCCCTTTTCTATTAACTGGCCTTGTGGCTCAGCAATGATCAGAAATATAACAATTTGATTACGGCGGTGTGCCGGAGTAGTGCGGGTTTATTCTTCAAACTTCAATGCAAAACTGATTTTTAGCTACATAGAATATTTCACTTAAGCTAAGCCAAAACTCGCATCACACCACAATGTCATGGTCGGCAAGCCGACTCAGCAATCTTAGGCAATAACGGAAACTCTTGCAGTAAACAAAAGTATCTGGTTACCGCCGCTGACCATTGCAGTTATAGCGCGCTGATACAAAGTATGCAGTGTCGCAATTGCGAGGGCTGTTTCTTAACTTACGAAACACGCGATAGCGAGGGTTGGTTATAAACTTATGAAATACCCTATATTAAATGTTATGTGTTAACTACTCCCCCTTCAAGTGTAAGGCCGCCCTCGGCCGACCCAATTCCGGCGACGACTTCTCGTAATTGCTTCGCAGACTTCCTTGCGTCGATGAACCGCCAAAGGGTGAGGCCAATGCAGATTAAAGCACAGCATATACCTCCAATGATGAATGCCACACGATAAGCTTGATCAGTTCCGGCGTCTTTCTTGAATTGCTGTATCTCCTCCAAATTACGTTCATTTAAACGATGAAGATAAGGGAGGCTGAGGACATCTTGGCTGGCAGTGATGTTCAGCAAGGGAGAGTTGGCAATGCCCGGGACTCTATTGCGTACGTTGTTGTGGTTGTAAAACAGAGTCCCGTTGATCGCGACTCGGTCCCCGAACGTAATGAGATGCGTGCCGTGTACTTGGATTTCAGTGCCGTTATCCACCTGGATCCTTGCGGACCCGTCGTTAAGAATGATGATTCCATCATCTACGTGGGTGATTATTTCCAGGTTGCTCGGCTGGATTTCACAGTGTGCCGTGCCACCTGCATGGAGCTCTTTGGCACATGAACTCTCTAATGCCAGACGACAAAAGGTGGCTCCAGGTGAAGCGGTGCAACTCTGCAGTGTGTGGGTTTTTCCATCGCATTCGGCTATGACGTTGTCAGGCAATCGCAATATGAAATTCTTGTGAATGACAGGATAAATCGTAATTTTTCTGCAAGCTTGTTTAATATGATTTAAATTCCAAAAAAAAAATTTTTTTTTTTTTTTTTTTTTTTTTACGTTGGGCGCCAATTAATATGTTGCTGGTCCAGCGATGAACTAGGCGTCGGTGGCAGGTCCAGCGTTGATCGGGTAATTATAATCTTCTTATGATGATTATGTTGGAGGGTTTGACTTCACCCCCTTTTCTATTAACTGGCCTTGTGGCTCAGCAATGATCAGAAATATAACAATTTGATTACGGCGGTGTGCCGGAGTAGTGCGGGTTTATTCTTCAAACTTCAATGCAAAACTGATTTTTAGCTACATAGAATATTTCACTTAAGCTAAGCCAAAACTCGCATCACACCACAATGTCATGGTCGGCAAGCCGACTCAGCAATCTTAGGCAATAACGGAAACTCTTGCAGTAAACAAAAGTATCTGGTTACCGCCGCTGACCATTGCAGTTATAGCGCGCTGATACAAAGTATGCAGTGTCGCAATTGCGAGGGCTGTTTCTTAACTTACGAAACACGCGATAGCGAGGGTTGGTTATAAACTTATGAAATACCCTATATTAAATGTTATGTGTTAACTTATATATCTATATATTTATATATATATATATATAGCTATATTTGAATTCATTGTTTAGCAAAGCAAAAGTACAATAGAATTTTCTGATATTATGCAGCGGCAGCTGAAAACTTTTATTATAAATAATTGCACTCAGCTTTTTTCATAGGAGCAATCATAAATTTGAGTGAAAATGTGAACAAACTATTCGCAGGCTCTCGACTTTTCCAGGCAATTTTAAATTTTGTTTAATTAATTCATTATTGTAGCACAGCTTAGACTGCGATAGGTATATTATAATTATATATATTAATTTTGCATAAATTTCTTTTTAGTTTAATGAGCTTTCGATTCTCGAGTTATGTATAGAAAATTCAAGTTGCGAGTTTTTCTTTTGCTATTGACTCAATTTTCAAAAGTGGAAAAACTGTAAAATATTGTTAAAAGCATTGAATTAATATTAATACACATTTGAAATGAAAATTCTTTAAAAATCTGTTCAAAAATTCACATTTAGTCAAAGTTTTCAAATAGTTCAGACTCGAATGCGATAAAAAAATTATAAAATTAAATCACATTTCTTTTAAAAATTTGCCAAAGTTTTAGAAAAGAAATTTTGATTGCAAATCTTTAGTTATAAATGGTAAAAATCGAATATATATGTAATATATAAGAATTTATTATTAAATTATTAAATTCTTATATTATATTCATATATTATTATTTTAATATAATTTATATATTATTTTATTTTATGATTATTTTTTATATTATGTTATTATATTATTATATTATTATATTAATTTATTATTATATTATTATATTATTATATTATTATATTAAGCAACCGCAACCAGTTGCTTGTCTGCTTTTAACAGAACGTCTTAAAGCCTTTAAGGCGCTCTTTAACGACATTCGTGGCAATCATATATGTCCTTACAACTATTAATTTATGTGTGTAAATGTATTTAGTTCAAAGGACGAAATGAAAATCGAAATATGTTACTTTGTTTCGGTCAAACAAAAGTTTAAATAACAATCGATGGGAAGAGCAAGTGCGAGTGCGAGTGTGTGTGCATGTCTATGAGTTTATATATGTATATATACATATACATATATATATATATGTGTGTGAGTTTATATATGTATATAAATTAATATGTTGCTGGTCCAGCGATGAACTAGGCGTCGGTGGCAGGTCCAGCGTTGATCGGGTATTTATAGTCTTAATCAATAAGTTGCTGGTCCAGCGATGAGCTAGGCGTCGGTGGCAGGTCCAGCGTTGGTCGGGTAATTATAATCTTCTTATGATGATTATGTTGGAGGGTTTGACTTCACCCCCTTTTCTATTAACTGGCCTTGTGGCTCAGCAATGATCAGAAATATAACAATTTGATTACGGCGGTGTGCCGGAGTAGTGCGGGTTTATTCTTCAAACTTCAATGCAAAACTGATTTTTAGCTACATAGAATATTTCACTTAAGCTAAGCCAAAACTCGCATCACACCACAATGTCATGGTCGGCAAGCCGACTCAGCAATCTTAGGCAATAACGGAAACTCTTGCAGTAAACAAAAGTATCTGGTTACCGCCGCTGACCATTGCAGTTATAGCGCGCTGATACAAAGTATGCAGTGTCGCAATTGCGAGGGCTGTTTCTTAACTTACGAAACACGCGATAGCGAGGGTTGGTTATAAACTTATGAAATACCCTATATTAAATGTTATGTGTTAACTACTCCCCCTTCAAGTGTAAGGCCGCCCTCGGCCGACCCAATTCCGGCGACGACTTCTCGTAATTGCTTCGCAGACTTCCTTGCGTCGATGAACCGCCAAAGGGTGAGGCCAATGCAGATTAAAGCACAGCATATACCTCCAATGATGAATGCCACACGATAAGCTTGATCAGTTCCGGCGTCTTTCTTGAATTGCTGTATCTCCTCCAAATTACGTTCATTTAAACGATGAAGATAAGGGAGGCTGAGGACATCTTGGCTGGCAGTGATGTTCAGCAAGGGAGAGTTGGCAATGCCCGGGACTCTATTGCGTACGTTGTTGTGGTTGTAAAACAGAGTCCCGTTGATCGCGACTCGGTCCCCGAACGTAATGAGATGCGTGCCGTGTACTTGGATTTCAGTGCCGTTATCCACCTGGATCCTTGCGGACCCGTCGTTAAGAATGATGATTCCATCATCTACGTGGGTGATTATTTCCAGGTTGCTCGGCTGGATTTCACAGTGTGCCGTGCCACCTGCATGGAGCTCTTTGGCACATGAACTCTCTAATGCCAGACGACAAAAGGTGGCTCCAGGTGAAGCGGTGCAACTCTGCAGTGTGTGGGTTTTTCCATCGCATTCGGCTATGACGTTGTCAGGCAATCGCAATATGAAATTCTGATTTAAATTCCAAAAAAAAAATTTTTTTTTTTTTTTTTTTTTTTTTTTTTTTTTTTTTTTTTTTTTTTTTTTTTTACGTTGGGCGCCAATTAATATGTTGCTGGTCCAGCGATGAACTAGGCGTCGGTGGCAGGTCCAGCGTTGATCGGGTATTTATAGTCTTAATCAATAAGTTGCTGGTCCAGCGATGAGCTAGGCGTCGGTGGCAGGTCCAGCGTTGGTCGGGTAATTATAATCTTCTTATGATGATTATGTTGGAGGGTTTGACTTCACCCCCTTTTCTATTAACTGGCCTTGTGGCTCAGCAATGATCAGAAATATAACAATTTGATTACGGCGGTGTGCCGGAGTAGTGCGGGTTTATTCTTCAAACTTCAATGCAAAACTGATTTTTAGCTACATAGAATATTTCACTTAAGCTAAGCCAAAACTCGCATCACACCACAATGTCATGGTCGGCAAGCCGACTCAGCAATCTTAGGCAATAACGGAAACTCTTGCAGTAAACAAAAGTATCTGGTTACCGCCGCTGACCATTGCAGTTATAGCGCGCTGATACAAAGTATGCAGTGTCGCAATTGCGAGGGCTGTTTCTTAACTTACGAAACACGCGATAGCGAGGGTTGGTTATAAACTTATGAAATACCCTATATTAAATGTTATGTGTTAACTTATATACATATACATATATATATATGTGTGTGTGTGTGCACAGCATAAAGATTTGTTTTACTCTTTGTGTATTGTAACCGAAAATGGGTTTATGTTTCCTCAGCTCAATGTCAACCACACACATACACACACACACATACACACATACAGGCACACACAGGCTTAACCCACATTACAATTTGGGTCTCAGGTTGCCTGTTTTGTGGCTCGTCTCCCTCTCGCTCCACTTCCCTTGCTGTCTCTGACGCACCGACTGTTATCAAATGCTTTCATTGTCAATGTTTTGCGCAAACTTTTCTCATTAGACAGTGCAAACAAAATGGCTGAGTCTGCGGCTCAGTTGGCCCGCTTTGTTAGCCATTTGACATGCAGCAGTAGCAGCAGCAGCGCCAGCAACAAGGCCAAAAACACGGTGTCGTGTGTAATAAAAATGTTGCTGCTGCTGCTGCCGATCAAATAAATCGAATATGCTTGCTACTCACCTGCATAAATTACCTGTTAATCAGCGCTAAGCAATTAGTTATTTCGATCATTAGCCAACGTTTCAGCTGCATCATTAATAAAAGACAATTTCTTGTTGCTGTTACGCAGTAAAGTTTAATTTAATTCTTGTAATAGACATAGACAGTGTGTGTTCTCTATTTAGACTCGGCTTCAGCCTATAGCTTTATGTGTGTGTTCTCTCTAAATACTACAAATTGGGGTTTTTTTTCCTTGGTTTTTGTTTTTGTTTCGTTCTGATTGTCAGATAGTTATTGAAGTTGATCTAAGATGCGTGCGAAACTGATAGAAAATAAGTGCGCTTAGAACAGAGTCGATGCTTAAACTAAATACACACGAAACACATGGATATGTGCTAAATAACTACACATATATATGTATGTATATATATATACCTGTTTATGTATATATATATATTATACACATTTACTTAATATTTACAATGCTGAACAGAACTGAAGTCAAATGAGCTCTTCGATTAAGTTGTTTATAAATTTCTAGTCAGCATTTGTTGTGGCATTACTTTTGTGACAAACTGTTAAATTTCTTGACTGTTTGTTTAATTTTCTTTCTTATTTTCTTTCCTTCTTCTTTCTTACTTTCTTTCTTTATTTGTTAAGCATAGTTACGCTTTTAACCCCTTTTGAAGTTTCTGTGGCTTTTCGCTATTTGTGTCCTCTATATAAACTACTTGCTATATATAATTGCAACAACTTGTTGTTGTTGTTGTTGTTGTTGTTGTTAGTTTTTTGTTAAGTACATAAAACATTCTACAACATTAAAATTTCAAAATTTGTTCACTTACAGAGCTAAATTCTATAAAGTCTGAGACGGTGGTTTTTGCTTTTAGAGACTACGGTTTTTAGAAAGGGTTTCTAGCACAACAAAACATTTGAGTTTTACTCGAGTATAAAGAGAACTTAGTCAACTTGAACGAAAAGACGAAAAGACAATATATATTAAAGTAAAGTTTTAAGAAATCTATAAAACAGAGATCACTTGAGTTGGGGCTTGGTATGTGTGTGTGTGTTTGTTGAAGCCAATTGCTCAATTATTGCTTAACATTTAAAACATTTACTTAAACAACTATTATAATTAACTGTTTTGCATTAGCCAAGTGTGTGTGTGTGTGTTTTAGGCCTTATCCCTTATGGTATCCTCCTCCTCCTGTAGCGAAGTGATCTGTCGTGAGGAATAATTATAAAGGAAATATTATATATAATATATGATAAGAGCAAATCGTATACAGTCAAGAGAAATGTTGATGATTTTGCTAATTATTGCGTTACTACAGTTGTTTTTTCTTGTTTAGTATAACTAACTAAGAGAAACTAAATAGTTTTTAGTTGCAGGTGAACAAAATAAAGGAGAGAAAACTAAATCAAATGTGATTGCAAATCAAATTGCAAAAGCATCTCTAGGAGATCTATGACAAATTTGTGATATTTATATATGTATATATATATATATGCTATATGCTATATGCTATATGTATAGGGCATATCAGCTAATGCTACTTACTTGAGCCAGTTCGCAGCTTTGACCGCAGATAAAGAGAATTTTTTTTGTTTTGTTTTTTTTTTTTTTTTTTGGGGTAAACATGGCCAACAACTAAGTGTACGAATTATAGCTTAATTAATCTTTATGCTTAAATTTGTTTATGCTTTTTATTTATTTATAGTTTTTATATAGATTTCAAAAATATTTCAGCATTTGCAGTGAGGTATGCTAGTATCTTTGAAAGGTAATGCGGATCGCGGGTCTAAATCGATTTATAATAGCCCCGTTTAGATAAGATGGTATATGTGTGTTAGCTTGTATTTTGTTAACAGACTAAAAGAACTCGTCGAAATCGTCTAGAAAGTACAAATTGAATCAATTAAGCACGTCATAAAGATATAAATTTGAAAAATTTTGAGCTAGAGTCGGATGAGAAGGGCGCAAATTTTGTTGGATATTGTACGGGTTCGGTGCGCGCAGTGTTTAGCTGCTGGAATGTGCTAAACTGACAAAGAGAGAGGGAGAGGGGGAGTTTGAGAGAGCGAGACAGAGCATGCCAAATATCAAGTAGAGAAAAAGAGAGAAAGAGAGAGAATTGCAGTTTTCTATGCTGTCGAGTTATTGTTGCTTTTAACGTTGTTTTAGCCAAGTAATAAATTGTAATTGATAAATATTTTGTTATTTGATTATTTATCATACGCAGGCGTTGCTGTTGTTGTGTTGTTGTTGTTATTGCAGTTGATGTTGTTGTTGTTGTTGCTGTTGTTTTTACTGCTGTGATGCATGCTGCAGTGAGCTGCGGGAACTGGTTTTCAAACTGGTGGTAGCTGATGTTGGTTTGTTGGGTGGTTGTGGTTGGTTGGCAGTTGGCATTTTGGTTGGAAATGAAAGAATTGCATTTCATTTTATTTTGGCAGTGGTTGCTATTGCCAAAAACAGAAACACACACACGCACACACAGAGCGAAAGCGAGAGCAAGAGGAAGAGAATATGTGTGTGTGTGTGTGTGTGTGTGTGTGTATAACCAACAAGTTGAGTTGCAAAAGCAACTTAATTTAACAAAACTTGAATAAACTGTCAAATTTATATATACACATCGAGAGTTAGAAAGAGAGAGAGAGAGAGTGTGTGTATATGTCTGTGTGAGAAGTGAGTGAGTGAATAAGAGAAACGAACGGGCATAAAACTTTCGATTGGAATCAATATATATATATAACATATATGATGATTGTAGCTTTTTTAACTTAACTCTGTTATAAACATAGCATATAGTAACATTTACATATGATACAAAAACTTTTCAATTTATATTTGATTTTCTTTTCTTTCTTCTCTGATTGCTTTTTCCAGGTTTGATGACGGCGCTTAGACGTACGTAAGTAAGCAACAAAACATGCCTGAAGGGTGTGTGTTTGTGTGTGAACTGAATTGATGAATTGTTAAGCTGTGGAAACGTGGAAACTGCGGCAACGCAGCGCTTACCTCGACACAGATTTTTAGCGAAGTTTCACATTTGGACTATTCGACGGAAAATTGCAGTTGCATGTGCAATTTATTGATTGCCTTTAATTCAATTAAATGACGCGATTAAATTGATTAAAAACGTTGCCGGGCAACGTGTGGCGTATGCCACACACACACGCACGAATGCCATAAATTGCCATCAACTGAATTTCAGCACGATTAACTCGATAAAAATGATACAAAACGTAAATGGTGTGTGCTTGTGTGTGAAATAAAATATATATATCACGCCTTAAAGCGGAACTCGTATGCAATTTAAGCGCTGACTAGAAGCTTTAACTTGCTAAATACTTACCTTTCAGTTCGAATTGTCTGCCTTTTGCTTATGGATAAAATATACGTAATTTGTTTATAATAAAAAGATAAACACTACACATAAAATACTATAACATATTTTAAGAGCGAACTAACTGCGCATAGTTACAATGCAGGAAATAATGTTGAGAAAGAAAAATGTAATAAAGATTTGACTTATAGAGCTTTACAATTGTAAACAAGTTTATCTTGTCGAGTCTCTCCAATTTATCTAATATGTTTATAACATATTTGTATCTTTTCAGATCAGATGCTATTACCCTACCGAAGTGCGAACAGTCTGGAATCTAATCTGCCTGCAACCATAGCCGTGTAAACACTATTTAAAACAATAAACAACCATTTTATAAGTTCTACACGTAGCTGTATATTTGTTTTTAAAAGTTATAAATAAATTAAATAGTTTAAGTAAACAACAAATTTGTTAAAGTTAAGAGAATATAATAAATAATAATAATAACTAAAAAACCTAATTTTCTTTACTTCAAGGGGCCATTTTTCAATTCCAAAAATCAACGGTCGAAACGTTCCTAACCTAAAGACTCAGCTAAAATACCAGGCGAGCAGAAATGGCTAGAAAGTAGCTAAAAACAATGCAGAGAAAAAACCATAGCATACCCAACAGGGGCAACCGTTGCGGCCGGCTGGCTGCCGAAATTTGCATGAAAATACAGCTAAAATACCAGACGAGCAAAAATGGCTAGAAAGTAGCTAAAAAATTTGAGAACAAAGAATTATAGCATACCCAACAGGGGCAACCGTTGCGGCCGTCTGGCTGCCGAAATTTGAATGAAAATGCAGCTCAAGTACCAGGCGAGCAGAAAGGGCTAGAAAGTAGCTAAAAAATTGTAGAGAAAAAAATATAGCATACCAAACAGGGGCAACTCTTGAGACCACACTAAATTTTGTTGCATATCCAGATGGGGCTACTTTGGCGACGTTAGTCGCGAAACCCTCCAGAGTACACAAGAAAAAGTACTTATTGCTCAGCTGTTTGAAGGACTTTCGTCCTTTTGATTGCTGATTATTTATGATGACATTGGGCACTCTAATTGGTCCAAAGGACATGTCGATAGTCCTTCAAATGGCCGAGATAAAATGGCTGTTGGCCACTTTTCGACCATACCCCTTGCAAAAATTGGAAGCAAAATTTTTGGTCGAAAAGTGGGAATTCTGAAATGCCAATCGATAGTCCTGCCTGTCACGAATTCAAAAAGGTATGTTCTTTCTAGATCCTTAAGGATACGACTGAGTTTTGGCTATGTAAAATGTCCTATATTGGAAAACAAGCTCTAATTCGGCCATATCCAAACGGATTTTCGCAGGACATGGTCCGTTGGGTACAGAAGGACACATTACATAGATTAACATGACAAAATTGTGATGTTATCTAAGGATCAAAGCACATCCTTTTGGGGAATAATAGCTATGGCTCAGCCATATCCTTGAATATCCTGGCAAGTTGTATGTCCTACGATTCGTATTTACCTAGTTACTCATTTGTCAAAAGCACATCAAAATTGTCCTTGTAGTTTTTAAGTTAGTTAAGGATTTATTTGCTCTCATTTGGAATCTTACAATTTCTGGTCTCTTGACACTCTAAAGTTTTGATGTAATCCGCTCTGGTTGTTGCTTACAATTCTAAGACAGCAAGAATATGATTCTAGCTTGTTTTTGAATATGAAATCTGCCTTTTTAGCTGAAATCTAAGAGTTAAGGGCTTAAGGACTTATGTTTGTGAACTTGTAGAAGACGAGAGTATGAAATGGAATTTCAAGGGTTTCCAGGACACAAGCACAAATTCAAGTTTCTTGGAAGCAAGCAATAAATGCTTGTGTTGGCAAATTAATGCATGACAATTGTCAGCCCTTCTTAAGGACACAGAAATGGCTTAGCCTAGGATTTTCAAGCAATAATGGTACTAATGACAAGCTGATGCTTATTCTATATTTGAACTTATTTAAAATATTAATAATAAAAATAATATTAATAATAAATGTAATAATAATCGTAATTAACATTTTGCATTAATATATTAACAATTGGTTGCTTAGTTTTAATTTTTTTTAAATAGTTTTAATACGTTAAACGAAGAAAAAAATTATTACAAAAAATCGTTGCCTACTTTTGTGCGCTTATAAAAATTTAGGTAAATATTTTAAAATTCTTTTGCAAATAAGGAAGCGCAAGAACTGCAGAAGCTCCTTGCTCAATGTACAACAAAAAGGATGCAAATCTTATACAAATACCAAATGAAATGTTTATCCTGCAGGGTGGGCAGATTGTTTAGAGTAAAAGTTGGCTAACAACTACTTAAGCAAAAGTTGTGTGGGTGCAGAGTGTAGAATGGTCAGAGATATAGTAGTAGCAGTTCGTGCAAGTGGTTCTTGGGTGGTGATGGTGGTTCATTGCGTCACACAGTCATTGCAATCGGCAGTGGTCGGTTCGGTGGGGGCGACGCGTGTTTTTCGCTGCGACTTGCTGCGAAAGAGCGGCCAGCGTTTGCTCCAGAAGCCGCAAGAGCTGCTCGAACGACGCAGCTTCTTGGATGACTGGCTGACATTGGCAGGCTCCTCGGCCAGTATGGTGCCGAGTGTGGCCTGTGTGGTCTGTGGATGCAGCACTAGATCGGTGCGCAGTTGCTGCACTTGCCGACAATCATAGTTCTCGACCACAACAATGGGCGTGGCACGCAAACGTTGCGGCACATTGAGACGAAAATGCGGCTGCAGCGATTGGCACTGACGCTGCCGGCGATTGCGCCACAAGTGCGTCTTGAGACTGGGCCAATTGAAGAACTGACGCAGCGTAACGGGACGCTCGGCTTGCAGCAGATCGCGCACCAAATCGGGCGCATCCTGGCTGCCACTCGCTTGCACCGCCTCGCAGCTAGAGCTGTTGACATTGTCAGGTCTGTCGAGGTCGGTACTGTTGGTGGGTTTGTTGTTGTTGTTGCTGGTGTGGGGTGGCGTGCTGACATAAAATTTGGTTCGAGTGCGAGAGACACGCAAACTACTGGTCTTCCATGCATCGTGCAGGGTTCGGATGCCGGGCAAGCGTGCGAGCATATGGATGTGGTCGTAGGAGGCTGACAACATACCTGCGCGCTCATCCTGGTATTCATCATCGTCGGAGGACTCTAAGCGGTCCTCTACCAGCGACGTCTGCCGCGACAGACCCTATATATACGTATACGTAAGTGTGGCACATGTTGCATGTTGCAAGTTGCAAGTTGTGTAAGCGTACAGAGACGAAGCCAAAGAAGTCAAACATAAAAGTAAATCAAAAGATAATGTACAAGGCGTCTACATAAAGCCAGCTCGTGTTGGCTCGTGCCTGTTCGTGACACGCACTACATACAGACAGAATGGCACAGTTAGCTGCCACAATTGGCGGCAGTCAACTTACCGCATTGTGGCGCCGCCGAGGCGGCGAACGTTTGTTCCACAGCGCCTCCAGCTGATCGAAATGCTGCGACTGAGCCAGGGCTGCCTGCTCGGGCCCGAGATTGGCCTGGGAGGCGCCTGTCTTGGTTTCGGCTATCTTTGAGATCTCCTCCATGCTGGCCGAGACGCTAAAGCGTCGCTTCAAACGCTCGTCCACCTGAGCCATCATAACGGACGAGGTCAAATGCCCGTACTTCTTCTGCCAGGTATAGGTGTCCAGGGAGACTTCCTTCTTCAGCAATCGCTTCATCTGACGCTTGGGGCCTTGCGGACGCAAATCTGAGAGGAGAGAGCAGGTTGGGTGGGAATCTCAAGGGCACTCGCCTGTCGCTTCATACCTTCCACATCCTTGCTGGGCCCGGAGTAGGTGGGCAGCTTGACATATTGCGCCGGCGTATTGTGCAAACAGATGACGGGCAAATTGTAGCTATCCACCAGCTGAACGAGCACACGTGACACCTCCAGGCTAATGTCGAAGTGGGTGAAGGGCACGTGCATCTGCAGCGAGGTAAGCGCCAGGCCGCGCTTTGTTTCCCAAACAATTAAGGTCTTGTCATCGCTGCCAGACACAGCCGTGGAGCCTGAAAAGGCAGCAAGCAGCACATGAACAGGCGGGCGTTTTGCTAGGGGGTGTGATTAGCTGCTTACCGTCGGCAGACACCTTGACGCCAATGACAGCGCCCAAATGGCCAGCCAGCGTGTGCACCTCCTCGCCAGTCAGCAGATCCCAGATAATTAAATTCATATCCTTTGAGCCGGAGATGACTTGCGTCTTATTGGTCACAGAGACGGCGACACAGGTGACCGCATCGCTGTGGCCAACGAGCACCTGGCTCAGCTTGCCGCCCATCGACTGCCACACCTTGAGCGACATATCCCGCGATCCAGTTATGATGTAAATGCTGTCGGCGCTGATCTCGAAGCAGGTTATCTCATCCGAATGCGAAACGGAAAACTTTTCGTCCTCCTGCGTGAGGGACCAGATCTTTAGGGTATTGTCGCCGTTGCTAGAGACGGCGAAGCGCATGTTGTTGGTGGCCGCAAGATTCTTATAGGGGCCCTGTATGGTCTGCAGCAGATTGCCCGAATCGGCCATCCACACGAGCATCATAGACTCGCGATCTGTGGAGATTACTCTCAGCGAGTCCATGAGCACGACGAGCTGCATAACCGGTGCTGCGTGTCCTTTGAACGTGTGATTGATCTCGCCCAGAGCTAAGGTCCACACCTGGACCAAGCGATCATCGCCGCCCGTGGCCAAAAATTCGCCATTTGGCGCAAACTTGAGACAGTTCACCACACAGGTGTGGCCCTCCAGAGTGCTCTGATACTCCGGCGTATTGATGCGCATCAGGTGCACACTCCGGCCGGAGGCAATGGCCACCTGCTGTGAGTCGCGCGACAAGTCGAAGCATGTGATGGGTGGAAGTGTGGTTGAGGGCGAGCGCTGCGCCTGCGTGTGGCGCTTGAGGCTGCGCTTGCGGCGCGGATGCCTCGAGTAGGGATTCACGTAGAGCTCCTCGTTGCGGAACGAATAGAACGTTATCTTATTGCCGCCCACTGTGATCAGGAAGTCATCGTTCTCCATCGCATAGACGGCTGTCATGGGACCCGGATTCGGTGGCATCGACCGCACCAACTTGCCCGAGTGCATATCATAGATGAGCGCACGCGTATCCTCGCAGCCCACCACACAGCGCTGGCTGTCCTTGCCAATGCAAATGCTGCGTACCTAGATATAGCATATAGATATATAGAATATATAGCTAGAGAGCATTTGTCCTTTGCAATCTGTTGCTCACCCGCGATTTGTGTCCCTTGAGCGTGTGCAGCTCCTTGCCAGTGGCCAGAGTGCGCACGTATAGCGCATTGTCCTCGCAGAGCGCCAGCAGAAAGACCTGCAGCAAGGCGAGAGTACAATGTATATTAAATGCATTTAATTGACATTTTCAACGCTATTTTAATGCATTCCCTGCCATTTGATGGCGACAAAAGGCCAACTCAGTCAGTCTATCTCGCCCTCACTCATTCTCTCCCTCTCGCTCTCTCTCTCTGTCTCTTTCTCGCTACGCATTTCTGCTTATACTGGTTTGCCGTACCCAATCAAATATTAATAAATTGCATTCCACTGTTGAAACTTTTGTTAAGCTACACTGAGCGAAATTGTTGCTAGAGTTGGCCAAGAAAATAAGCAACGCATTTTATAGGCAACTTTAGAGATTCTTGTAAATGGAAGCAGCTTTTGTGGGCAAATTCCACTAACTGCCAGGAGAGTTTTCTTTGGGAACTTGCTAAAAATCTGTTGACTTGCTTTTCCCATATATATTTCTGATTTAATATTCCTCTGCCAAACTCTCTTTGCAACTGTAGCGTAGATAATTGCAATCTAAGAAGTTTCTGTGGGTAAGAGACAGAGATGCTGAGAGGAAGGGAGAGAGCGACATGGAGAGGAAAAGAGATAGTTTACGATAGTAAGCAATAGAGGTAGAGTGGCAGGTGCGCGCCAGAGACAATTTGAAAAGTTACGAAAGAAGTATGAAAGAGGAATGAGAGATAAAAGTTATATATAGATTTATAGAGTAATTGATCTTAAGTTGTATAAATATATCTCCCAATCTTCTGGCACTCTCTTGCCTGCTCTCTCTCTATCTCTCTGTTTATCTTTCTATCTATCTATCTAGTTACTTGTTTATCTCTTTTACGTTCTTACTTTCCCACTTCAGCATTTTTTTACTCTTCTTCTCGTCCTCTCTCTCGCTCAGACTCTTTTGTTCTGTAACTTTCTGTTTCTCTTTCACTCTCTGTCCCTCACTCTCAATCCCTCAATCTTTTCTTTCTTTATATACTGTTTCTTTTCTCTATAATTGTCCCTTTCCTTACTTTCCTTTATTTCACTCTTTCAATCTCTTTGTGACCTCATTACTCTTGCTCTTACTCTTTTCTCACACGCTTTTTTCCTCGCTAACTTTCCCTTTCTCTATCCATCCGTTTCTGTGTCTTTCTCTCTGTCTCCTCCTTCCTTTCTCTTCGTTTCCTTAAGACTTTCCCACTCACAACTAAATTGAATAACTTTTATTTTTTGGCAACCAAATTCAATTTAAGAATCCAAAAAATAAAAAAAATTTATAAATTTTAAGTTTATTCCTGGCGCAGTGCCAAATCGAATATTATCTTTATCTTATTCTTATTTTTTGCAAACATCGCGTCTTGCCTCTGATTGCTTTTAAATATTAATAAATTTCTCGCAGCGAGTCGGGAAATTGAAAAATGCCAACAACAAGACGAAGACGAAGACGACGACGAAGCAGAAGCAGAAGGAGAAAAAGAAGTCGTCACGCTGAAGCAAATGACAAGGACGCCAGTCGCAAGGGCCATTTGGCTCATTGCAACATTTCAATTTTCAGAGGAAATGCCTGGCCAGACGATGGGAAAAGCGAAATGCGAGCTGGGGCTAGGCGCTGAGACTTTAGCGTGCTGCAAAGCCATCAGGATGTAAGCTAAAGTGTAAGAAAGTTGATTTCCGTTTGCCATTTGCCACACGGCCACGGCTGTCCGCGAGCCAGAAAGAGTGCCCGCCTGGGCATGGCAGGATAAAGGAATTGTCTCTCAAGTGGCTGGCTAGCTGGCAATAATACACACACATGAGTCTCTGATGTGTGTGTGTGTGTGTGTGTGTGTGTGTGGAAAATTACATTTCAATTTGAGGCTCAAAAATTGTGCGCGAACGAGCTGCTTAGACGCGGGTTATCAGCGACGTGCTTATAGCCAATTTGTTCAATTTTCGGCACTTCTGCTTAATGCGATAAGCCCAACAATTTCGGTTATACTTTTGGCTAACGTACAAGAAATGCGAGTTGCTTAATTGACAGCCGGGAGAGGGCGAGGGCGAGGCAGAGGCAGTGGGTCGCCTTGGGCATGCTCTGCTTGGCTACGTTTGGTAATTCAAGTGACAGTCGACGCGGCGCTGTCTCCAATATCAGCTGTAATCAGATGCGAGCTTTAAAGGCCTGCGGCAGCCACCTACACAGCGGGCGTCTGTTAAGCACACAAACACCGCGAAGCACTTGAAACATGCATCAATTGTCGCGCAGCTAAGATACTTCCCCTGGCCCCTAGATACCTCATAGCTACCATTGACAAAATGTCTCTGTTGATATTGTTTGGCGTGCCAAATTGCTGCTAAGTGTGCAATACATATTGATAGAGACAGATACACACACACACACACACACACACAGAGATAGCAGCAGCAGCAGTTGCTAGAGCTTTTTGTCAAGCTGATTGACAACAAAGGATTTGCCTCGTAATGCGGATCTTCTAAGCCAAAATCACTTATTAGAATCAACCCGCCAGGCAGACGACACTGCTGCTGCTGCTGCAGCTATTCCTCTAACTCCTATCCACATCAAGCATGCGCCCTTTTAGTCGCCCGCCCACTCCATCAAGCTGCGACATGCTTCAGCTCTATCCTCCGTTGCTTTAAGTACATTTGTATATTCAAGCATTTTTATTTTCTAGCTGTATCTATCAAATGCAGCTTTAAACTGTGCAAAGATACACGCACACACACACACACGTGCACACACATGTGTAGAATTGAGCCGTTGTCATGAAATTCTTGGCTAAGACAGAGATTTTTGCCATTTTTGTGTTATTTGTACAACGCACACACGCAGCTGGCTTGCTTATGATGTGCACAAGTCCTTTGTGGCCTTAAAGAGCTGACAGATGGAGTGCATAAGACATTATTGCAGAATTTAATAATCCGCACAAACTGATGCGAGCATAAAGCTTTTAATTGTTCAGCTTAAGGCGATTCAGTTTAAAATATGTGAGTCTTGGCTAAAAGAGCTGAAGCAGCCTCAATTTTTATGCAAGGCTTTGACTCATTTTTAGATGAATCATATTATATTTCAGTAGCTAAATTTATTTATTTATTGTCTTTGAAACAGATGTAAGGAAGATTTTGATGTTAAGAAATGGAAGCTGAAAAATTGCAGCAGCTGAAATCAAATTTAAAATGAATATAAGAGGAATAATCTCAATCAATCTGTAAATTTCTTTATTTTAAAATATACCTGATTTATTTTGAGATATATTAAAATAGAGAAAAGATAGATTTAAAGAAGCTGGCTGATTTTCTTTAGCCAAATCATATATGTAAGTGTGCCTAAGCAAACTTAAGATAGTAAATTTCTTGTCGAATAAGAGCTAAGCCCACATTTTCTTATATATCTCAAACGATATCAGCTGAGAGAGGCAGAAGCAATTTTTACTTTAATCTAGTCTATTTTTTGCATAAATTATTTTCAAAAATGTTTCTTTTAATATAACTCAAAATAAATAAATAAGAGGCTTCCAATTGGCATCTATAATTTATGCTTGGTTAAGATGCCAATTGGAAGCCTCTGATTTATTAATTTTGAGTTGTATTAAAAGAAACATTTTTGAAAATATATGATGCAAAAAAAAAAAAAAAACTATATATATATATATATATATATATATGTTTCATTTAAACGTATCTGGTTATAGGCTTGCCTAGATCAACATAAATACATCTATATTTTTTATAAAAAATTTTAAACAAATTCTTTGAAATAAAATATTTTTTTTTTTACATATTTACAAGATATTTTTATAGTTTACAAAATTGCATGACTCGTAGCTTAAGTATATTTAAAATTGTTTTCAAATGTCACAATGACTAAAAGGCATACACAAGAACTCTGCATAGATACGTCCTGTTGTCTTTAAAATCCTTCAAAAATTCTACTTAAATAGTGTATTGAATAGAATAAGATTCATGTACAAGACCTCCCTCACCATCTTATTTTTTTTCTTATTATATATCAGGTTGTATCTTAAAATGATAAATAGTCTTGTTTTATATATTGCTTTGCCCAAAGAACTCGAACTCGAACATGAATTAATTTATGTATCTTAGCCAAATGCATATGCTCATATGCAAATGTATCTTATGCTACTCCAGTTCTAATTTCTGATTTCAGTTTCTAACAAATATTTAAATATTTATATATTTAAATTGATCTCTAAAAAGGCTAAGATAAAAAGACAAAATTCCTATTTACTCCCTAGTCTCTAGGCTAAAGAATCTTCTGCATAAAATCTCAATTCGAATGTATCTCAAAGGGATAATCCGTATTATCCGCTTAAGACACAATTGCCATGTCAACTATTTTATTGTTTATTTGTTTTCATGTCTGACTCAACTTTCGCTCAACGGTCTGTAGCCTAGAAACTTGTCGACATATATCACATGGATTTATGAGTGCGCTGCATGGCATAGACATCATAAGTGAGACTCATTTGTCAAGCAGCCATGGCCAAGTTTGGCTAAAAAGAATTCTCTAAATTATGGTCATACTTACCGAATTCCAGGAGATATCGATGCGCAGCACAGAGCTTGTCATTTGCATGGTGTTCAACAAGGTGTAGTTCTCCAGATCCCAGACACAAATGTTCTTGTCGTGGCTGCCCGAGATGAGCACATCGCAAGCGCCGGCGACCAAAATGCCTGTAACTGGGCCACGATGGAAGGTAATGCGATGTACCTGTAAATCAGTTTAGAGTGGAAAACAACTAAAAGATGAGCTCACTGAATGCAATCGCGTTTTTATGGTTCGATAGCAGTTGATTTAACCAAATGGCGCGAGGTCAGGTGAGAGCAGCAGGGAAAATATATATGTGCGAAGGCTTGCGTGACACATGTGAAGCTGTCACAGCTATGTCTATGTGTGTGAGTGTGTGTGTGTGTGTGTATTTCTCTGGCTGAGTGTGTGGCACACTTTGTATGCATTAAGTTAATTACCGTTTGGCATGCGATGTTGACAATGTGCGCGGGCAAACGCTGCCAGCCCCAGCCACACATCTTCTCTCCCTGCCATACCTTATACTAGGTGTGTATGTGCGAGCCGAAAGTCACACAAAAATGCCAAAACTTTGATAAATTACCAAAAAAGAAGTATAAAAAAAAACAACAACAACTTTTAAATGCCAAAAGCAGCGACAGCAACATGAAAGCAGTGCCAGCAGCCAGCAGCCAGCATGACTCTGCGTACATGGCGTATACTTAATATTGTAATTAATTTAATAAGCGCCTGTAATTTTGAGTGTGCTTCGCATGTGTAGACGCGCGAGTTCTCTGCTCTGCTATGCTGTCTGCCTCGTCATGCCATATGTTAAGTGTAAAATCTGCACTTGACTAGCTTTCAAATTCTGTGGCAGTCAGCGAAATTGGCTTTTTAAAATATGCTAGCCGACATTTTTTTCTCACGCCCAGCAAGTGGCAATAAATCTAATTTATATATGTGTGCCTGTGTGTGTGCGTGTGCGTGTGAGTGTGTCAACAGCGGCTGCTGCTCAACACCCATAGAAACCAACCGGTTGCGGCCCAAGGACAGACCCAGCCACACCTTATATGCAAACATTGCATTGTAGTTAATCACAGTTTAATGTGCCAGCTTCTGTGTGCGTGTGTGTATGTGCGTGTCTGTGTGTGGATATGTGCGAAATTTCAACATAATATGATTTATGGTTACATGCGCATAGGCAGGCGGTTTTGGCCACAATGTGTGCCGCTTCATTTGTCAGGCATGCCACAAACAAACACAAATTCATGTTTAACTAGCAGCGTGGCTTTTGCAACGAGCTAATCGACTAGCAGTTACGCTGTTAACTAACAGTAGGCATGTTAAAGTAATGCATATATATATAACAGCAGCTGTAATGCTATTTAACATGCTCTATAATTTAACATAACAGCTGCTTAACAGAATGATTAACTAAGAGAGTGCTATATGTAAATGATGTGCACTAGTTTAATAGCTGATATATGAAAAGAAAATGCTTAAGCACTTTAAGATGCTAACATCTACCAAACATACTCAAACATATGTTAGCAAAGGGCTGTCGAAAGTTGGTATACTTAATATCTATGTTAAAATCTGGCATTGCTATGAAAGTAAAAATAAATAAAATATTTATGATATTCAATATATAATTAATATTTAACATTTAATATTTAAGATATTTAAATTGCTTTTAGGCTGTTTAATATAAAGAAGCTATGCAAGAAAAAAACTTGTCATGTCTAGTAAATGTGTTAATTTAGTGAATATAAATAAAAAACTTTTTATATAAATTAATTTTATATTTATATTATATTATTTCATCAGATAAAAAGTAGTGCTAAAACGAAAAATGAATGTAAGGCAATAAAGTATAAAAGAAATGCTAAAAGGCATAACGAAAAACAGCTCAAATATCTAACAGCTGCTTAACATAATGTAAATAGGTCAGCCATAAACTCTGTTAATGTTTTGTAAGCCACAAGTTTAGCTTAAAAGCTAAACTAAACTAATTTTAAGCTAAACAAAAATCTTAAGCATATGCAAACATAAATCAACCTTTTGTGTCTGCAACTATGATATAGGGTACAGCAGCCGAGAGCACACTAGCCACACTCATGCAAACACACGCACAGGCACACCCACACACAGATAGAGATACATGTGTGTATGTGGAGAGTGATTACGACCTCGTTTGGCAGAGGCAAAGGCAAGGAATTATGCAAATTAATGCGGTTTGTTTGCTGTGGATCGCGTCGCGGTCGCGCAATTAGGCGACAGCAAAATGCATTTAAAAATGTAACATTTTCTCGTTAACATTTAAGCTTTTTGCAAACGAATGCATATTTAAGTTTAATGCTAAACGGTATTCAATTAAAGCACATTGCCCATTAGCCTAGCCACTCTATTCACATATTTATTTATATATATATACTTGAATGGAGCTTACCAATTTGCCGCTGGCCAGGTCTGTGATGGCAATTGTTGCATCGTCGCTGCTGCTAATGATCAGCGTGTTATTGACGCCAGCTGCGACGCCCGTTATGGCAGCCGTGTGGGCCCTGAGTGAAGAAGAATGAAAGCGGATTATGTGCCTGCTGCTGAGATTGAGCAAGGTCATCCTTTGCACTCACTTAATGTGCGCTCGTCTTTCGCGCAGCGACACGTGCCACACCAAAACGCTCGTGTCCTCGGAGCCGGTCAACAGCAGCTGGGATTGTTGGGGCGCCACCAGCAGGCACGTGACTGCCGCAGTGTGTCCTGTGTGCACAGTGAAAATTGTGATGACGATGATTAGATCGCCGCCTAATGGCCATCCCATTAATGGCACACTTACCCTTATAGGTGTGCTCCAGCGAGTTGCTCATGATGTGCCATTGCTGTACATCGCCCGAGTTGGTGGCCAGTATCAAGTGCTGGCGGGATGGCGCTAGGCAAACGGCGCGTATGACGCCCGTGCCGGTCACCGTCATGGTGCGTATCTGCGAGGGCAACGGCGCCGGCAGCCAGCCCGTGAGCGGCACCAAGAGCGGCACAGCATAGCCATCGCACCAGGCGGTCGCCGAGCGGACCGTCATGCTCAGCAGCGAATTGTCGTCGTCGTCGTGCTCGCCGATGGGCCGCAGCCAGGAGACCAGCTGTGAGCCCAACTGCATGGGATCGCGCGTCAGCACATCGCTCGACTTGCGTATGGTATAATAAATGAGCTCGATGTCACGATCCAGAACGTAGCAGCGCACGTGCTCGATTAGGCAGCGCAAATAGCTAATCGATACCGTTTGCACCTGTAAGTGGGCAATGCAGAATGTGACACGAATTAGCATGTTACGTATACGCCCTGTGGTCTGCTTGCTTATGTATATATATTAAGCTCATGCCTTTTGCTCGCTTGCAACTCTGTATTAATAATGGGCAGAGGCAGCATTACGTATACGCCCTGTGCTTGCGCGCTTTTGTTATTTAGCATATTAAAACAGCTGCAGGAATATTGCGCATACGCCTGGTAATTCTGCGCAAAATGTATAATATTTGGCAGCCGCATGAATATTAAGTATACGCATTGTGCTCCCTTCCAATCAAGAGCATCAGATGAAAAGGAAGCTAAATTGTGTTAAGCTTAAATATTAAGTATACGCCTTCTATTTGCTTGCGCTGCAGTCGCAGTGAGAGCAATCTGATTTATACGCCTTGTAGTTGATTGTTCAATTTGGTGTATTAAATTTGCTCATTAAGTATACGCTGTGTTAGTTGTTGAGGTATTTAAAATGAATATGTTGCAGTTCTGTGTTAGACTGAAGCGAGCTGCTAATTATATGTGAAATCTGTCAAATGTATGGAAATTTCATATTTTGCATCTGCATTAAGTATAATTGATGTCAACTGCAAGCATACTTTATGTCTTCCCTTTGAGTTTCTGTCTGGCAATTGTTGATCCGAGCATTTGACAGCGATTTAAAAGCCATATGAAAAGTTTTCTCGCAGTTGCTGCAGAAGTTGCAAAATATGGCAACATTTTTAGCTGCTGACCTTCGACTGCACCAAAATGTTAATTAAATCAAGCTGCAGCTGCAGCACTTTTATGCATTCGCTTAATTGAAAAGCAGGTCAACTTTCTAAGCAACTTGAACTTGTTGTTGAAAGCTGGCGAAATTGTGGCACGTGTCGGACTTGCAGCAGCTGCTGCAGTGGCATAAGAATCATTTTTCATCTCGCACTAAGCTTAGCATATTTCCAATTCCATCTATCTTTTCAAGCACTCCTTTTTGGCCAAGTTTACTTTGCTGCACAGTTTGCATATTCGCATGAATTGCATTTATTTTTGATTTCGACCAACAGTTTATGGCCAAATGCATATTTTATCTGTCAAGCAGCGATAACTCTGCACTTTTTGCTTGGCTTAATTCGATTTTTCAGCATAAAAGCTGCTTAAATAATCATGCCTGGCCCCAGTTCGCTCCAGCCTTCGTCAGCCCCAAAAACTCTGCAGTGCGATTCGGCGTAATTTCCGCACGAACAACTTTCATAATGAATGACGACATTTTAAACAATTAAACACCAAATGACGTTGGCAGCTGTCCCAAATCGCCGGACCTGTCAGCCCATTGTTTAAGCCATAATGCAACATTCAGTGCTGCAATTTGCAAATCCTCAGCCACTGGACAGCCGCGCTAATTGTGCCTGAGCTCTTCCTCTCTTTATTTCTTTTTAGGCAACAAATTTGCAAAACTTTGCTGAATGTGAGCAGATGCAACTGAGAGTTTTATAAGCTGTGCGCTGCTGCGACAGAGTGGCTTTATCAAAGATCTTTAAGACTGTTCACATTTAAGACAGACTTCAGCAGCAGCTGAAGTTTCTTTTCAGCTCTCAGTTTTTAATGAAGCGCAAAACTTACTCAGCTTCATTTCAGAAATAAGCAAATTCTATGCAAAGTCTATTCTTGAATAGCTTTGACATTTAGAAATTGAAGGCAAGTTTAGATCTGCAATGCACTGATTAGTCTCTCTACTTAACTAATGAAGCTACTCTATCACTTATGTGCGAATGCTGTCTTTATGCACTCAAAAATCTGATATAAAATGCATTAAAACTTTTGCAGAAAATTAATTAGAATTTTTGTGCTTGAAGCTGAAAAGTTTTTGATAACACAAAATTGATAAAAATTTATTTGCAGTAATTTAATTTGGATTTAAGCTGCCTTTTGTCATATAAATATTCATAACTTGTGTATAATATGATATATAGATATGAATAACAATGAATTGTGCAAGAGTTTAGAGGAACTCTGCATGTGCTTTATAGCTTTGTTTAAGCACATTCAGTTTTGCTTTGAAAACATCTTTTCAATGACTCGCTTTAGCATGTTAAATCAGAGAATGCGACAAGCTTAGAGAAAGCAGTTTTATAAGAAGGCAACAGATTTAAATAGCTTGTCTTGCTTAATATTGAATTTTACTTTAAGAACAAGCTGAAATTTACTTTGGACTTCTTAACTTGGATGAGGTTATTCACAAAGCATAATCTAATATAGAGTCTAAATGGCCAAGCGTATCAATAGTAAAGTTAAGCAAAGTCAAGTAAATTTCTACTTTTAAATGTTTTATGTATTGCATAGATAAAGCAGACAGGCAAAAAGTTTCCATCTTCTTAAATAGCAAAAATGTCTCAGCTATTGATGCTTTAACAGTTTTCCAACTGGGAAATCTTATCAAAATTTATGAAGCATAAATAAAAGATATGAGCCTTAAGTTGGCCTCTAAAACTTTCAGCTAAAATAGTTGAGGGTGGAATTGTGCCGATTTGATGTCCTGTTTAAAAGTTTATTAGACAAGTTGATTGCACATCTTTTGGTTGTTGTTGTTGCTGCTGGCGTGACAATGGTGTAAATCGAGTTGATCGCAAAGCCATTTTGCTGCTCTCGTCGCTAAACTAATTTCCGCAGCGCGCAACTAATTGCGAAGGCTCGTTAAGATTGTAGCTAATGGGGAGTTGGGCATGGCTTGTGCTTGCTGTGTCACTTACCGCCGCGAGCAGGAAATCAAAATTGCAGACTGCGATTTGCTTGAAGCGAGTCGTGTCATCGGACCGCATCAGATGGTGCCAGCTCTCCTCGACGTGCCGCATGCTGTAGGAGACATCGGCAGCAATGGGATTGTAAAAGGTGGATGTGTCGTCGTTGTGATGCGTTGACGATGATTTACGGCCAGCCGAAACGTTATCCTTCTCACGTTCCTTATCCTTGTGCTGCGGCTCGCGCTCCTTCATGCTGATGACAGACTTTGTATCGCTTCTGGTCGAGTCGTTCTCCAACGTGCTCTCGTCCTCGTCCTGCGGAAAGAACAAATTGGCCAGCTCCATGTGCAGGCTGCGCGTACGCTCCACATCCATGTAGCGTCGCTTGGCGAGGGTGGCACAATAGTTGTGACGCCACTGTATAAGCACCTTGCCGGACATGATTTTATCGTGCAGCAGCAGTCGCTGGTCTGCGAATGGGAAGGGGAAGTAGCTCATATATAGAGATACATAGAGACAAATATAGAGTTCGGGATGCCAGACACTTCACTTACCCATTTGCTTGTGTATCTTCTTGAAGCTGGCGAAGCTGAAGTGTCCGTTGTGCGTGTCGATTAGCGACTCGGGATCATCGGTGGGCATAAGCAGCTCGAGCAGCTCCGTCTCGGTTAGGCCATACTCGGAGCAGGTTATGTAGGCAGCCAAGCTGGCCACCGCCTGCCTGCCATACTGTTGCTCCAGCTCGTCGAACTGCTGCTCCACATAGGTCACAAAGTCCACGTCGACGGCGCATTCGGCTGGCCTTTGCAGTTGCGTGGCATTGGCCTCTTGGGACAGCACGAATTGATATTCCACTGACTTGAAGCGGTCGCGCTGCATGGGCGTAAACTTGAGCTGTTCGACGGGCGTGGTCGAGCTGCAGATGATCTGCACGTTCCAGGGCAACGATGTGGGCAGCCAGGAGAGCGCGGCCACAATGTCACAGTCCAACGGATTCAGCAGATGCAGATCATCAATGAACAGGAAGAGCACATCATTGTTCATATCCTCGATGCGACGCAACAGATTCTGAAACCAGTTGCTGATGTAGAGCGGATCGAAGGAGGCGTCCTTGGGCAAATAGCCCTCGGGTATGTTGAAGATAATCGAAATCTGCTGGCAGATGACGCGCAACAATTCCAAATTGTATGCCGAACGGGGCGTGGCCTTCGCGAAGCGTATGACACGATGCACGCGCGTCGAGCTGAACCAGCCGCCCACCTGGCCATAGAGGGCGCTAATCAGCGCACTCTTGCCGCTGCCATGGGCACCGCATATAAAGTAGGGAGCATGTCGGCTGCCATTCCTGAAATTCGCCATCAAATTCTGTCGCAACTGGGCCGGCACACGCGTCTCTAAGAGCACCACACGCTCGGTGTGCTCGCGCAATATTCGCAAATGTGTGGCATGTTCGTGAAAGATTTCCTATGCAGAGAGAGAGAGAGAGTGGGGCAGAGATAGTAAGTGTGTGTGTGGTTGGCAGCCATTACTAAATGGGATTCAAATAGTCAACAATCAGCAGCAAAAATTGGACACTTGACATGTCCAGCGCTGACCGACGCGCCCCAGCCTCAGCCCCAGCCCAGTGGAAGCTTGTCAGCAGCACTAAAAGTTCGCCTCTCGCTTCCTGACCGGGGCATATATTATGCCAAAGTATCATCCGCTGCTGCCTGTCTGTCTTACAATGCCCCCGCTCCCATGTAACTTTGTTTACCTGCGCTGCTGTCAGAGTGCCACCTGCTGAACCTGCTGAGCTTCTGTCACTGACATCCTCATCCTTTGCCCCATCCTTGTGGTTCTACTTGTTCTCGTTCGCTGGCAGTGGCATATTTACCACTAACAAGTAGACACCACCCTCACCCACACCCACACACACACACACACACATGCACACTCACTTCATGCTCTCAAGCCCACTTCAGTTTCATCTTTAGCTCTGTCTAAGCCATCCAGACGCAGCTCATGCATACACTGCACAACTAAAACATGAGTTAAGCCCTCAAAGGCGACTGACTTGAGTGGACAGCAGTTCTTGAAGTTTCTTTTTACTTTAGCCTTATGCTAAGCTAATTGTGATTATAATAAACTTCAGTTTTGTTCTCAATTTCAAACAAAGGCCTTACAATATGTCAATGTATTTCAGAAACAGAGAGCTACAGAGAGAGAAAGAGAGAGTGAATTGGAGCTATACGAATTCCCTAAAAAATATTGTCTTAAATTCAGTTCCACATTTATTTAATGATAATACAAATTTCTTTTAGTGTATAAACAATCGTATATGGCTCAAGTACACTGCAAATTTATTTTTAATCCTTGACCAACGACAAGTTGTTGCAATATTTCTTTATATATATATTATTTATATAAAATATATTATTATATATATTATTTATATAAAAATAGCATAATATTTCTTTCAGTGTATTTTTAGTAACGTTTAAACTAATTGAATTCCCAGCTCTTTTCACTGTTATTTTTCTCAAAGTGTAACTCCATTATTTGTGATATACAATTCAACACCACATTTCTCTCAGTGTATAGCTAGTTAATTTGCATAAACTACAGCAAGCATTATTCTTGATTCTCCTCTTGCATTAATTCATATTTTTTCTTAGTCTAAGCACAGTAACACAGTATTTCTCTCAGTGTAAAGCCAGTCACGTATGGCTGACATAAACTTGAACTAATTAAGCTCTTCATTCTTATTCATCGAGTTGTGGCAGCACTTGTTTATATTTTTTTTAAACTAACACAATATTTCGCTCAGTGTATAGCTACTCACGTTTCATTTAAATAAACTTAAGAGTTTTTTTCATTTCCCTTCATTTAGTTTTACTAAGATAGATTTACTAAGATGCTAGATATCCTCTTGATATTCAATTTACTCCACATTTCTTTCAGTGTATAACCATAATCATGTTGAGCTTATGTAAATATCGAGTACAGCTTTATCTAGTGCTCGCTTTAGCAGTTGACTTTATGCTCGATAAAGGCTTCTAGTCCAACAACTAATTGGGCGAGTATTTCTCTCTGTGTACAGCCAGTCACGTTTCGTTTAAGTGAACTTGAACTAATTGAATTACCAATCCTCTTTCATCATGTTTTAGCTGAGTGTAAGCTGCTTTTACATAGCTTTTCAATGCTTCAGAAATTTTAAGTTAACTTTTTCTAATTTTTGTACATTTTAATTCGGAAACCAAATCCCAACACATTTCATTTAAAGCTCAACTTGATTACACTTTGTGTTTCGCTCAGTGTAGACATACGCTCAAGTGTATTTCTGGTTTCAATAAGCAGCTTTCGCTTTGCAAATCTGATTGGAACGCTGCACTGACTGTGGCTTAGCCACTAAATCAACATTTCCACAGAGACACGGAGTAGCAGTGGTCAAGTGGGGGCCAGGATTGTGTTGGAGTGTGTGTACGAGTGTGTACGTGTGTGTGGCAACTGCAGATATGCTGGAAGTGGTCGCTTAATTAGCTCGACATTTGCATACAATTTCATAATGCATAGAAATATTGCGCATACGCCATGTTGTGTCAACAGCTGTGAGGCGTTTCTTCTTCGTCGTGTTCATCTTATTCATGTTATCTTTGTGAGCGTGCACACTTTGCATATTTCTTGGTTACTTGACGGCTTCGAAATGCCACAACATTTTGTCAAAGTGCTAAAGCTGCCTTGAGGTAATGGGACACTGAGTTGTGGGCAGGCGCTTTGGCTTGACTTTAAGATAGTGGCAAAGGCAAGGCTTTTAAATTTCAAGGACTTCGCAGCGAACTGTTTGCAAGTGAATGCGCTGCCGTTAAGTGCAAACAAGTGCAGTTCGCGTGGGCTGCATTTGTGCACAAGTGTAAGTGTGTTAATATGTCATGCAGCAGCCGGCCCTCGAATTGGGGCCAGCCCGTGGACGTAGTGGAGTGGGGCAGGGAGGGAGAGGGGCAGACTGTGCGTCCGCTAATGGGGCAGCCAAAGCTCGCATTACGCGGCGTCCTTCGGCCAAGTTGAAATGTTAAATGCTTTTAACAAAAGCCAACGCGCCAGTTCGTGGCCAGCAATGCGGCAAGTCCGGAAGACACAGTCATCCAACGAGCCAGCCGAAACGTACCCAATCCAACCTCCAGCCCAAAGTAAATTGTGGGCAGCATCTTGGCAACTTGTTTCGTGTTTCCCTTGGATTCTGTGTGTGTGTGTGTGTGTGTTTTGAGGGCCAAAAATGCTTATAGCTGGCGGCTGTGAAAGCCGAGCAAAAATCCAGCCTTGTTTATGCCAGAAAATGAAGATGCCTTGTTATTGGTTTTGCTTTTTGGATTTTCTTCCATTATTATTTCTTTCGTTCTGTTTTCGTTTTCTTTTGTTGTTGTTGTCCGCCCATCAGCCATTTGGCAATTCAATTTCACAGGTGTTTCAGCAAATATTGAACGAACGAAATTGATAAGCCAGAGAAAATGCTATGTAAGCCACACTAATAGAAAGTCGACAATAAATCAGCAGTGGTTATATTTAATAATGGATTGACTTCGCCTATTCGACTGTAGTTCCTGCCGACTTTTGTGCAATAAATAATAGATGAGCTTATAAATATATAATAATATCAATATCCCGTCTCTAAAATGCCATTAGATAACTGACAGCGTATATTAAATGGCAGAAATTATAGTTAAGGCAGCCGAGCTGCTGACATTTATTAATATATCTATATATATTTATAGAACTATATAGAGCAACTAGCAGTGACAAGGGCGTAGGCGATGGCAGAGTCGAATGATGATAGCAGTGATAGACTCTTGACATTTCCATACAAGCACAGCTTGCTTACTTTTCGGCTGTCTATAACTTTAATTAATGCTCGAAGCAGAAGGTAAACGATAAGAGAGCTCATTAGCAGAGCGATTGTTAGCTGCAGTGCTGAGTGCACTGCTTGCAAGCAGTTGAAGTCACTACGAGTGTGTGTGTGTGTGTTGTACATGTATTCGTGTATGCTTCTCCTTAGGATAAAGCAAACGACCTCTCTTAATCACGAATAAACTTAACTTTGGTTGCTCCTAAGCAATATCCACTGTACTTCTCCTCTATGATATACAGCTGTGCCATACAAGCTTCATGCATAATTAACTTGCCTAACACAAACTCTCGAATATATTTAATTAACCTGCCCAAAGCGTTGCTCCAGGCGCATAAACAATAAGCGTAAGCAACAAAATATGAAATACCTGCCCCAACTGCCATAAATGAGAGCAGAAAAAATAACAAGGAATATGCTGTCAAATTTCAGATGGCAATTGTAAAGGAAGTCATAATTTAGAGCTTGTAATGTTGGGAATTAATTTATGACTGTTTCTTATTTGCGGAATGTTTTGCTTTAAGCGTTAAACAATTGGAATGTGGCTCGCCCTTTCTCCTTCTCTGTCTCTCCCTCGCTCTCTACAATTACTGATTAAGGTATGCAAAAACAAATGTTTTGCTGTCTGTTCGAGTAAAAATAAATTAAATTTAATGTTCGCACTGGCGCCGACAAAAACCACTTTGTAGCTGTCTGCAATGTTAATTGCGGCAAAGCGCCCACCTACGCTGCTCACCTGTACAACCCTCACCCCCCTTCCCACCCCTTGCGTTGTTTAGCTCACCTGCACAGTCTTTTTCCTCCCCTTGATTACATCGGGATCATTTGTAATGTGCGCCTCGATTAGCAGACGCAACTTGTCGGTGACTTTGTTCTTGAATTTACTTAAATATGCCTCGTGGTCCTCGTTGTCCGGATCGATGGCCTCGCTGCTGGCGTTGCCCGGCACACTACAACAATGGCATTAGCAATAACAATCACAGCAATAATGATAATGATAATGACAATGATAATAATAGCCATAACAATTATGTGTCACCAATTATATTAATGAGCCCCTTGATGCCTTGGCTACTCACACTAGCGTCGTATGATTATCCGTTGATAGATTCATGGTTAGCTCGTCTTTGATTTTGCGCAATCGTTCGCCAGCCTCCACGTCCTTTCCGCTGCTCTGTGCCGCCCGCTCACGGAACACGGCCAATATCTTTTCGCTCGAATGTGCTGTGTGTGCAGACGTTTGATTATTTATAAATACGTGTCGTTAACTGTTTCCGTTTTGCCAGCTTCACTTACCCATTGCCTGCTGCACTTCCTGTTCGATTTGAGTGCGTCGCAGCAGTTGCACACGTCGCAGCACATCTGCCTTTGTTGTTGACGCCAGATGCTGTAAAGATCTGTCCAGCACTTGATGCAGCTGTCGTGATTCTGCCAGCCACTCATCTGCGGTCAACGAGCTGTAAATTATATAGACAGACAGACATATATATAAACATTCATATATTCTCAGAAAATAAAGTTTAAATGCTGTGAAACCCATGGCCAGCATTTATTACATAGGCTAAAAGGGGTATATTGGCTTTGTGTGTGTGTATCTTAAATAAAGACAATTTTAACTTCACTAAGTATGCTTGAAGTGAGAGTGAGTCGAGCTAAGCCTCTGCCTCTTCATCTCTGCTGTTCTCATTCGCTAGTCTTCAAAACTAATATGCTCATTTCTCTACCTGAACGCGCATAACAACGAGTGAACTTTGCAGCTATAAAAGGCGTCGCTGCTGCTCTGATTGATCAGTCGCCTTTCAGCTCTTGGTCGCTTGTAGTGCAGTGGAAATTTGATAAATATTTAAGCTTCAGTTTAAATAATTTACATTTAAGTTTAGAGCTTAACTCATAAATATTTAACTAAATTTATTAAAATATTTATTTTTAAGTACTTCATTTGTTTTAACTAAAATTTTAACTAAAATAATGATAAAAATATAATGATGATTCAGATATTTATAACTGATTGATAATGATGTTTAACAGAATGATTATGATTATATGATATTAGTACTTATATATATTTTAAATAACTCCACTTGTGCAGTGTAACTCTTAGTCGGCGCTGTCAACAGGAGCTAAAATTTTGACAACGAAACTTGCCTTGCCTCAAGTTTTTAACTAGTTTGAAGGGTCATTCAAGAGTCGTTGCTTTGTCATCAACAGCTGTGCCTTGATTTCCACATTTCTCCTTGAAAGGTTTCATTTTCTGCTTCACTCAAAAGTTTTTCACTCCCTTTTGGTGACTGGCCCTAATTTATGCAGAAATTCTAAATTATATATTCAGCTAATCCCTTTTTGGAATTGATTGAATTGTCAATTTCTATCCGCTTCTATCAAAGCACAAAATATTGCGTGCAATCTCAATCTTAAGTGTTTCCATTTAATTTCATTTGATAAAGTGTTTCTAACTCAATCAAAAGCCAATCATGAACTCTGAGCTAATAAATGTCAAGCGTGTTAATAGTAAATTGAGTTTCTTTCTTTTAAAAACATTTCAAGCTCGCAGACGTTTACACTCACCAAAGACATATTAAATATATTTGTATCGAAGACGTTTTGTCACGCTTTGCTGTGAGTAGCAATAAATGGAAAAGAACTAAGAATTTCATTAAGCACAATCGTCGCCATCAGCATGTGAGCGACACGAGAGCAAATGAAAAGCCTTGAGCAGGATAAAGGATTTGCGATTTAAACGTGCCCCTGTCAAAGTGAATGCCTCGCACTGTGCTAAACATTTAGTTGCATATCCGCCGGCTAAGTGGAAACTTAAGCACGTTGACTGAGAAGCAAAAACAAACGATGGTTTTAAATAGGAAATGGGAAGCACTCAAAGGGAGAGAGGGAGAGAGAGTGAGTAGCAAATGTGTTCTATAGTTAGCAGGAACTGTTAGCTAACAGAGTGTTCAATGTTATTCTTTTGCAGGCAGCTAGAGACAGCAAGCTCTGTTAGTCAACAGAATTACAACTAGCAGTCATACACAGAGTGAATCTATGTTATTTGTATATTAACTATATATACAAATTTATAAATTTATAAAAGTTTCAAGTTTATTAGCTCTCTGATATTTTTTTCATTGACAAAATTTTGTCATCATATTCCAAAATAAACATCTTCAATATCGTATATAAATATAAACTTGCATTTTAAAAAATTTCAATAATCTTTAATTAATACTCAAAGCACAAACAATGTTAAATAAATTGTTAAACTAATATTGAGCAACAAAAATTAAAATTGAATTCAATCATCATTTATACATTTATTTACACTTCTGTTTAAGCAAATTCTTCATAATTATCTTATAAAACAAACAGCAAAACATCAACTGTAGCGCTATTAATTTATGCAAAAGTTTTCTTGACCTTTCTAACTAGTCTTTAAATTATAAGCTAAGAATCATGAGCTGACCTAAATTTTCCAAAGTATTGTTCACACAAGAGCGCTCAGCCGTGCTCAGCTGCTTTTCTTATCTGACCGCAAGGCAAATTGTAATTGAAATTTAAATATATTAACTGAATCACTAACAAAACTTGAAGTCAATATTAAAAGTAACAAAATAGCTCTTTACACAGCTTACGGGGTCTTATAACAATCAGTGTTAGGCTTAACAGAGCTATGTTAGCTTACAGCGGCGCTCTTACCCCGCAGCAGACTGTTATAGCAAGCAGCTTTTGTATTTATGCAGCTTATTAATATTAAATCACAGCTCGTTTGGATTTTTGGTTAATTTGTGATTTGAATTTCTAAATAAAGCTATAAACTTTAAAGGTGTTTTAAATCATAAATGGCCATATCTAAACTGTGTTTTTGTCAAATTAATCCTATTATACAAATTATTTAATGTTCGAGTTTTTGCTCTGAGGTTTTTCAAAAAATAAATAAATCCAACTTAATGCCCCACAAATGTATGAAACAACTTAGTTATGGCAAACTATGAAACATTTATAAATACCATGAAAATGAATTTCTAACTAAATTTACTTTATTTGTAAACAAAAGCTGTGCTAATTGCTAAAATGCTATTTAATGTATTTTTTCATATTTATTTAAAGCATTTCTATGCAATTGCGTGGCAACTAGCTGCTCACTCTGAGCATAATTGGCAGTCTTATAAGGTTCGGCACGCCCACAAGAAGGCGCAGCCATTGTTAGCTTATGCAATTGTGTAAATATTTGCGCACTGTGTGCAGCTGCAATTGAGTTGGCTAACAATAACTCAAGGATAATTGCAGAAGTCGTACAACTTACCAATAGTCTCGTTTGAGCACATGCTGCTGCTGCTGCTGCTGCTTTTGTGTATTGTCAACGATATACCAGCGAGCTAGCAGCTCTTTGTCCTGTGCTGTTACATGCTCCACAGCCAGCACAGCTGCATAGATGTCCGCATCGATGTGCGTGGGCAACGGCGTACGTCCAATGCCATCGCCAATTAGTGCCAAGAAGAAAACACTTTTCGAATGTGCGTGGCAAGTGTCGATCTCATGTAGATAGTCGGCAAGCATATACGGATCTCGATCCAGCTGTGTCACCTCCAGAGCACCAGTGCCAAAGTGCATGTCCACAATTTCCAGCTGCATTAGAAGGAAGACTCTTGAGAAATGTTGCATATGAAAGAGGGTTGTGCGAAAGGCTTGAGTGGGAAAATATTTTATTAGGCAAGCTATGAACTTAAGATGTCTCAAGAGCAACAGAGCTTCTAGCATCAGCTAAAAGCAAGAGCTTAGAGGAACTGTTTCCAATCAGTTGCCTTTGTATGTCTTGAGACTTGGTATATATTTTAGGCAGCTTGAGATACTCTAATAGCTGAGTTGATGGGCATAGCTATAGCTATGTGGAAAGGTAACCCAACCAACTCGCAATAGAAAGGGACTAGAGGTACTGACTCCTTTGAATGATTTGAATTTTTATATATAATTAAAATAGGGTTTGGTCTTAAGACTTCTAAATTAGCATCTAATCTCACAGAAGCTATAAATATGATAGCATTGAAGAGTCTTAGAAAAAAAAAGCTGAGTAATATTTCTATACATAAAAAGAAGGCTAAAATTTGAATTTTTTTTGTACTAGCAAAAGCTGATGACTTTGGCCAGCTTTACGTGTTGCAAGTGTTCATCAATCTAAAGAACTTTAGAGCAGAGTTAGAATCTATTCAGAGAAAGTCTGCATCGTAGAGATGTCTTGATTCGATGGCCATAAATATATTTCTTAAATAAGAAATATTTAAATATTTATTTAAAATAAGAAAAGATTTCTAAATGATCAAGATGTCTAATCTGTAGTTAAGAGATATTCTAAATATTTACGCAGATCTCATTAGTAACATGAATATATTAAAAATACATTGATCTATAGGAAGAGTTTCTGCGCTCTTCTCTGTTAAGCCAAATACATTCAGTACACATTCTCATAGCTACACACTCATCATGGTGTCCCACCTCAATTTGACGATCATCGTAGAGTGTTTGCAGTTCGGGTCCAACTAGTTCGAGCAGCATGCGGCGCTCCTGATTGAATTCCTGCTTGAGGCTGGCGACATAGATTTTGATGAGCAGCGGCTTAGGCAGACGTGTCTGAGCGCTGGTAACGCCACGCAGCGCATTTAGAACGCTTTCGTCGATGGGCGCGGCCATTTTTGTTGGACAAATGCTTAAGGGGAAAAAACACTTTGTTGACAACTCTCTCTTAGCCTTATTTATGTTTTATAAGCGTGTGCGAAAAATGGCTCTGCGTGTGTATGTGTGTTTTTTGCCCTGTTTATTTAACTTGGCCAAAATCAAATGGCAACGTCGTCGTTGTTGTTGCCCTCGCGGCAGCTAACAGCAGCGCAAAGCTTTGGCACATGTTCAACATCAATTCGCATGCATGCTGTATCTATAGCTGCACATTTGTATCTATCTATATATATATATATATATATATATATATATATATAACTGTGTGTGCGCGTCTATGTGTGTGTGTGGAATATGACACAGGAACTGTGTGTTTGCATTGCCTGCCAGCAGCTTGCCGCCAGTATTTGCCTCGTGTGCATCGCGATCCGCGTGGCAAAGTTTGAACCCTTTTTTTATACGCTGTCGTCGTAGTCGTTGTCCTCGTCGTTGCCTGTAAAATACAAATTGAAAAGCGTAAATGTATTTATGGCATTGGCGAAAATTTATGTAAAAAAAGCAAAAAAACGAAGACACAGAAAATAAATAGAAAACTTTTCACAAACTTTTTCTGGTGCGAATTGCTGTTTTATGATCATCGAGCTGACACGAGCTGTGGCATGTGTTAACAGTTGACTGCATTTCTCGTAGATTGAGCCAAATTGAAACTAAAAACTTGTTACCAAACTGCTACAGCAAAAAAGGCGAATAACTTATATCGCATTGCGCAAATCATTTGACAATAATTTCCCTCACACCAGCTTCAATACATGCTCCAAACTAGTTCACTCAGAAGTAGGTCAAATGAAAAACTAATTGAGTAAACGAAATTGAATCACATAATTTACGAAATTCCATTTAGTTGGCTTTTAGCTTCAATCTGTGTTGACTTAAGCTTGTTGGCATAGTTCTTGGCTTGTTGTAATTTGTATGAACAGCCTTGGCATATGTTAACTTTCTATTAAGTTTTTAGGCAATGTTAAGAGAAGGCAGCTCTGCCACTGTTAAGCAAGTAGTTTGCCTCTGCATTGCGACAGTTCTATCTCTGTTAAGTAGGCAGTTCTGTCTCTGTTAAGCAAGCAGTTCTGCCTCTCTTAAACATTAGCGCTTGTGATTTATGTTAATTAAACTTATTTTAAGTAACAGAAAGCAGTTGACTTTTCTTTTAATACAAACACTTTTTAGCACGAAGTCTATTTAGTTCTAAGCTCTAGTTCTCTCTAAGCGCAAATACCTTAACAGCATGTCGTCATCTACTTTTAGTATTTAAACAGTATTAATAATATAAGTATATATAATATATCTATATCTGTTACGCGTCCACAGTTCTTGAGGCTTACTAGAACTCTGTTAAATATCATGTTCAGGTCTTAACATATATTAATACTATGAAGCATCTGTAATTCTCAAGACTTTTATACAGTATGTTTATGTTACTATCAAATAACTTACGAATACTAGCTCTATCTGCATGTCTGTTTGTCTGTTCGTCTTTCTGCCTCTGTGTGTGAGCTTCTGTATATGAGTGTGTGTGCGTGTGGTCTCGTCTTTCTGTATATATATTTAAGCAATTTTGTAGTCGTGCCACAATTCTTTTACTACTTTCAGGCAGTTTCAAATTTCAATTTCAGTTAACTGCCCAGCCTTAATATATCAAATTGAGCATTATTTCGCTTGGCAACGCATGCCCACGCACACTCGAAGAGAAAAAAAAAAGTGGAAATAAATTATTAATATTGCTGCAATTAATTCATTAATCAAACATAAGAGCTCTTTGTATCGACCGCACATTAATTTGTATTTTAATTAGCGCTGGTAAATATTTTGAAAGTTAAAGTATTTTGTTGAAAAAACATTTCACTTTTTACACACGATTTCATTGCTGTTTATTTAACGTTGTGCTAAATGAAATGTTAATAAATTTGTGGATTTTCAAAGGCGTCTGCAATAAGTGTAGTTCTAGTTATGTGTTGTTTGTAGCTGAACGCATTTCGGGCTTTAATAGAGTGAGAAGCACAGACATATGGAGAAACTTATGGGAGCAGTGTTTAGGCCAGGGATTAAGCAACAGTTAAAGCAGACGTAGTGAGAGGTCTCATGAAGAGTCGACGACGAGTTCTTTGGCTAACAAAATCGATTGCAATTAATTCCGCTTCAATGAGTTGGCTAAATTGCTCGTTTGGGTATTGGCCAGGAAGCGAAACAGGCGCCAAGCTCAAAGGCTGCCACTGAGTGTGTATATATATGTATATATAAATAAATATATTTATATGTATATATCTTAATCAAAGGTGCGAAGGCAACGCGTACTGCAATTACCAATGCGGCCTTGCAATGAAAACACACTTCATTGAGCAGCCCAAACCCAAGCCTAAGCACAATCTCAAACCCAATCTCAATGCCAATGCCTCTGCTCCTCTTAAGTCAATAAATATTTAATGGTCAAACAAATTGCGTCTAATGAGCGCTGGCTGTGAATGTAGGCAGCTGCTTTCATTTTCAAAATTATATATGTTCGGCAAGATTTGTACATTGGCTGCCGAAAGTAAACGCACACGCGCAGAACTGACTGAGCTATTGCAATGGACAATTACCTAGGCCATAATGAAAGCGATCCGTATGCCGATTAACCCCATTATTAGTCTATTTCCTGCACACAGTGGACACTGTGTTCGGTGACAGTGGGTGCTGAAAATGAATGTCCACACGAGCTGTAACATATGGCCGAAGGCACACAGACACACGCACACAGCGTGACTGTTGTCCTTATCAGTGCCCAGGCTGGACACTGTCCGGTGTCAAATGACTTCCATTAGGGGCCAAGCATTTAGCCCCGCCCCCTATCTATTATGTGTGGGCGTGACAGTGAGCTGAAATAGCTAAACATTGCCAAGTTGCTGCTGCGTGCATTTCACATTTTTATTAAATATTTATTAACAACGATCGCAGCCTGGCAACAGTTGCACAATTTATGAACTTTGCATCGACCTCATTTGGCAGTGAGCCATGCCCCCAATATGGCCAAGGTATTGGCGGAAATATAATTGAGGTCACAATTTGTTGCATTAAATATGCGAACTGTAACTATTGTGAACTATAAGCCTCCGAGAGCCCATGCATATGAAGTTAATAAGCACTTTGCGGCCGACAGACGCTCATTCAGTGCAGAGGCACGTGCAGGGGCTTAAAGTAACTTTGAGAGACTGTTTTACTATGGCATTATATATCAGTGTAAATTGAATATAGTATATATCATAGCTTTATGTCTTTAAGCAGCTTGGCTTTGCCTTGAAGTGCGCTTATGAACAAATAAAAGTTTTTAATTATATTTAATTAATTAATTAATTAAAAATAAGCATAGTAAGCTATAATTTTGCAAAAGTTATTTTCTATTTTATGATATGTATAATGGCAGGCCAATTAAAAAAATATATATATACATATATACCCATAAATTCATTTCCTTATTATCAATAATAAACGATTATTTGATTTGACTTTTAGGCGTGATTAGGTGATTTCTGGCATGAATACACAGATATTTTTTGAATTATGATTGGCTGTCTATAAAGTGCGCAGTAAGCGGACCATGAGCATACAGCTCGATATAGCTGAATACATTTGAGTACATCAGAAACGATGATTGTGAAAATTGATACTCTAGACACTCTAGATTGCCAGTCATGACAACCACATGTTCGAAATCATATTTAAGCATTTGACATACAATTTGCTATTCAATAATGCCTATTTCATTGATATTTAAAATATATTTTATTGTTTTATTAAGACTTAAGCTTGTATTACTCTAAAAAACCCATATGTATTCGAAACTATTTATACAACTATATTTTCTTCTATCATTGAAAATATTTTATCATTTATTATTAATAAAATTTTAACCCTGGTACGAATTATTATTATTATTATAATTTTATTATTATAATAATAATTATTATTATTATTATTATTATTTTTATTATTATTATAATTATTATTATTATTATTTTTATTATTATTATTTTTATTATTATTATTACTATTATTATTATTATTATTATAATTATTATTATTATTATTATTATTATTATTATTATTATTAGCTACATATTTTGTTCATGCTTCTTAATGCAGTTATATGCTTCTATTTACTCTTCTTTTATATACATTTATATACATTATTTTATATATATTTCCTAAACAACAAGCTTTAATTTCCAATTTTAATTTCAATCGTCTTACGACCGTCCTAAGTCTCTGCTCACAAATAGCCTAACAGTCTTCTGAGTGAATGCATAATATATTACCTCTAAGTATATACTCGTATAATATATTTATTTATATATATATATATATCTTCATACGAAAGGTCTACAATTCTCTGCTTTAGTAAGGGTCCTCTTTGCCCAAAAAAACTATTAAATGAAAATGAGCTGATTAAGCGAACATAAAACTAAATACAGCACTTAAAATTGCGCAATTTAGGGTTCACTGTATTCACTGTGAGTGTGTGTGAGTGTGTGTAGGTAGCTTTAAACGCTGTTCTGATTGGCAAAAGTTACACAGTCATAACTTTTGGCCCCCGGGCGAGTGGCACAATCGGGCACAGCCGCAGAGCTTAATTCACCCAAAAGCCAAGTGAGCTTGCTGCTTTCTTTATGTAACTAAGTAAAAAGGGGGAAAGCAGCGGGTGCGGGCGGGTAGGAGGCGTAACCGAAAATAAAATATTGGCTGTGACGCGCTACGCATAAATAAATTAATGGTAATAAGTCAAAGGCCGCAACAGGCTGGCAAAGTAAAGCGATGTGAAGCCTGCCCCAAGCTGTGGCATAGACGTGAAGCAGGTGGTGAGCGAGAGAGCGGTTCGGCAAAATACAAACTCACAAAGAACAACTCGAGCCCAAATGGCAAACAGCAGGCCGACGCAAAAAGGGCGGTGGGCGGTGGACGGAGGGGCGTGGTATCCGCTAAGTAATGGTCGAAAGCGAAAAAGAACGCAAATTCAGCAAATAAACAATGTGGCAAACATTTGAGACGCTGCCAAACAACAACAACAAGTGGAACGTAGAACGTGGAACATGCAACGTATGTGCCCGGCACTCATTCCGATTGCGTGGCATTAATATTAAATGCGTCGCAGCACATGTGTGTAAGTTACACACACACACACGCACACACACACACACTCGCACTCGTCGCTTAGCTGCTCATTTTTCTTATAAATATTTAAGCCAAATTCCAACATCCAAAATTAGAGCAGTTGCTATTCATTTGCACTCGCTGCCTGCAACTGTAACGTCTGCCTCTGCCCTAGCTACCCCCTCGCTCCTCTTATATAAACAAGTTTCTCGGGCTTTATAGCCTGCATTTATATGCCAAGGCAGAATAAACTTGTGAGTCGACTTTGTTGCTTCAAAATTGTCGAAGAGTCGACTCACTCTAACGCCTGATATCCCAAAAAGTATGCCACGAATTTATTTTGTGTGTTTTTTCGTATAGATACCCTCTAAAAATGAGAGAAATGCTGTCTATGTGGAGAGAATTCTCAGCAGAAATGGTACACAAAGAATCGTCTTGCTGCTTGGGTAGATAGATCTTTGCTCATATATCTATCTTTTTCTTTTAGTATGGTTGTCTCTTTCTCTTTCTCTCCCTTTCTTTTTAGTTTCTTCACTAATAATTTCGAACTGGAGTTTTTTTTTGTCCCGTGCTCTATGTATCTTTGCTTTATCCCGCTTCTCTTCTCTCTCTCTCTCTTTCTTTCTTGCTCTCTTTCTCTCTCTCTCTCCCTCTTTACTCTTTCTCTCATCGCTCTCGTGGTTCTCTCCTCTCCCCCTTTATCACTGTCTCCCTACCTTTCCTCTCTCTCTCTTACAACCTTCATATTCTCTGCCTTCTTTCTCCGTCTGTGTCTCAGTGTTTCTTTCACTTTCTTTCTCTTCCTATCAATCTCTCTCTCTCTCTCTTTTGCGCTCTCTCATTCTTGCTGTCCCTTTTCCTCTTTCTTTTACTCTCTCTCTCTTTTTCAGACCGTATTTATAGGCAATTTCTAGCTGCTCCTACTTCCGCTTGTGGCTAGACTTCCCAGTCAGATCTATTAGGGTTTCAGAGTCATAATCTCTCTTTTTCCTCGTTCTTGTAAGGCAGATCTTTAAAAAATTCGTTTCCAAATAAAAAGCCAACTTCCATCTTTGCTTAAAAGACACAAGTAGTTATTTTAGCTATAAGCTTAACCCAATGCTAATGATGAACAAATATAACCAATAATTTTCCTACATATTAAGTATACGCACCGTTACACATATAAGCTGTACATATAACAAGAATGTCATAAGATATTAAACACAAGCTTAAGACTCGTTCAACTTTAAAGATTTTCTCAGCATCCTAAAGACGTCTGTCCCTTAGCCGACATACAGGATGTCCTTCAGTCAAGCAGCGCTTAGCTTTGCGCTGCTAACTTATTTATATTTTATTATTATTATTTTTTTGTGTCTCGGGCGTTGAACGAAAATAGCAACAAGCAGAAAAAAAAATAAATAAATTCTGAACACAGCTGAGACTTACAAACGAAACAGAAACAGAAACAGAGCCTGAAACAGAAACTGGAGCAGAGCAGAGCTGGTCTGGGCGGCTTTGGTGCTATTGTCGAGGCCCCTGGATAGAATGGCAGGGCGAATACAGTTCCAGTTTTTCGCACTCATTGAAATAAAAGTTTATGCCGCCCATCAGGGCAGACGTGGCTGCGACCAGGGGAGGCCTTTCGCCCCTCCCCCTCTGTCTTTCTTTCCGTCTAACCCCTCGCTGTCTGCTGTCTTCCTGCCAGTTGATAAATACAAAATGAGCTGTGGCTGTAGCTGCTGAAAGTTTTGCTGCTGCTGTCGACCCAAATTGATTTTTTGATACTTTTTTTATTTCTTTCCGTTTGGACCTTTAGATGATGCGTGAAAATTGAGCAATTTGATGTTTTAACTGCGGCTCGTTGGCCATTACCGTTGACTGTGCCCATAATCAGCCACGTGCCCCAGCCAGGCCAATTTGCATGCGCGGCAAGTGCAACCATTTTTTCAGCACTGATTTACGGCCAACATGGCGTATGTGTGATGTGTGTTGCGAACTGCTGATTGGCTCAAATGGAATGCACAATTGCTTGCTACGTAACGTACTGCCAACAGGCAGCAGCTCAGCCTAACACCGGAGGCAGTTATGAAGTTAATTTCGACAGCTGACCTTTTTCATTCGGTTTGCCGTATTGTAAGGCTAGCAGCTGCAAGTGAATGCCTAAACAGAGAAATACTAAAAAAAAAAGGGGCGCAACTTGACCCTTGACGGCTTGTCACATGAATACGCACACTCGCACACAATTATGGGGCCAGCCTTTGACCTGGCCTGCCCTGCCCTGCCCTGTCCTGGCCTGGCCTGGCCGGGCTTGGCATTCGTTTGATTGTGAGCAGACTTTTAATTTCAGGCTACCAAGTCCTCGACATGCCTTTGACAATTTTTTTTCGTGCGTATCTTACCTGAGGCTGAAGCGCCTGAAGGACACATTTACTTATGCACAGCAGGCAGTAGCAACAACAACAGCAACAACAATGAGAGCAACAAAAAATGCAAATAAAAATGAAAAGAAAGTGGGCGTAGAATTCGAGTGTAGAATGGCTAAGATATACCCTAAAGAGGGAGAGAGCAAGGGAGAGAGCTCTTAAGTGTTTATAAGAGTATGTTGCAGTTGTTAACAGTTAAGTTAAGCTATACCGATAGCTTTGTGTATGGTAAGCTATCGATAACTTTGCACCTAAATACTGCATTATGAGTAGTTTGAAAGTTGTCGTCTATCGTCTATCGTCTATCGTCTATCGTCTATCGTCTATCGTCTATCGTCTATCGTCTATCGTCTATCGTCTATCGTCTATCGTCTATCGTCTATCGTCTATCGTCTATCGTCTATCGTCTATCGTCTATCGTCTATCGTCTATCGTCTATCGTCTATCGTCTATCGTCTATCGTCTATCGTCTATCGTCTATCGTCTATCGTCTATCGTCTATCGTCTATCGTCTATCGTCTATCGTCTATCGTCTATCGTCTATCGTCTATCGTCTATCGTCTATCGTCTATCGTCTATCGTCTATCGTCTATCGTCTATCGTCTATCGTCTATCGTCTATCGTCTATCGTCTATCGTCTATCGTCTATCGTCTATCGTCTATCGTCTATCGTCTATCGTCTATTGTCTATCGTCTATCGTCTATCGTCTATCGTCTATCGTCTATCGTCTATCGTCTATCGTCTATCGTCTATCGTCTATCGTCTATCGTCTATCGTCTATCGTCTATCGTCTATCGTCTATCGTCTATCGTCTATCGTCTGTCGTCTGTTGTTTTCCGTCTTCCATCTTACATCTTCTATATACCTCAGTCAGCATACCTGCTTGAACCGTCTTTACAGGGTATTAGCTGCCTTATTTCGTGAGTTGCCCACATTTGCACAACTTTATTAAAACCATTTCCTTCGAATTTTTTCTGCTTAGCGCATTTTTTGTATATAAAAAGAAAATAAATGCAAAAATAAAAAGAAAAGCATTTTCAAGTGTGTCTTTCATTTTTGTGCCATTCTTTGTTTTTGGGATGCCAAGCGGCTTTTCAAGCTGCTGCTGCTGCTGCTGCTGTTGCTGGTGCTGCAAAAGTAAATACAACTTGCGCAAGCAGCTCACGCAATTCATGCTCGACTACATTCAGGCCAGGACTCGTGACTTGGTCTAAATTCAAACAGCAGCAAAATAAGCGAAAGGAAGAAAGCGTCAGGGAGGGGGCAGAGCGAGTGAAGAGTGAAGATGGCCTACAAGCAAAAATGCCGCATAAATCAAAATGTGCTGGCGGCCTAGCTACCCGCCAGCGCTTTGTTTGCCAGCAAAGCCTTTCACACACACACGCACACCCCCGCTACACACACACATACATATGTTAACTGGCGTGCTACTTTCCGGTCGCTTGGCAAATTCGATTTCATGCCATTGTCACGTAAAATGTTCTTTACCAAATTTCATGTCAATGAATTTTGTCGCATTTACAAATTTACCAAAAAAATAAGAGAGCATAGAGTAATATATGTAGGTTAAATATATTTAACTGATTGTAAATACAGTTTGTCGCTGCAAACACAAATTTGCTTCTCTATTTGCGCATTATTAGCATGAAAGTCAAGAGTCTGATGAGAGGACTGCTCCGCTTTTGGAGCTATTTAATTATTTAGGGTTGAAAGTAAACAGTAAAAAGGGAGCTATATATATATATATATTTATTTGTATATATATATATATGTGGCATGTTTACTTAACTGCTCAATTGGCAACGCTGCCTGAGCAAATCAATCAAAGCGCGATCAATCACAGTTAAATGTGCTTTGGGAAGTCATGTCAACCTGCAGAGCTACGCGTAATTGCAAATATGATAAGCGGCTTTCAAATTAATGATGCGTGTTAAGTGCACACACACCTACACCTACGCATACCAGCACAAACATATAAAGAGAGAGAGAGAGAGAGCGAGAGAGTGACTCGACCACAGAAATCACATACAACAAATCATTTTCATTTTCATTTTCATTTTGAACGGGGCAAACATGACGCGTTAGCTTCAATTATGGGCCAAAGTTTTCCTTTTTTTTGTTGGCTAAACCAATAACAACAAACAACAATAATAACAACAACCAGTTACTACGATAACACCAGCAGCAAAACGTGTGTGGGACTTGCTGCTGCTGCTGCTGTTGCTGCTATCGCTGAGGGATTAAAAATTATTGATTACCCCAAAAGTGTTCACAACTTTTTCTCCCTCTCTCACCTCGCAGTCCTCCCTCACTCAGCCACTCCCTTCACAAGCGTAAATCAACTTGATTAAGTTATATTTGCTGGTTATCCCAGCTGATTAGCTGCCATCGAGCACCAACACTCCATAAACGTGTTAATAAAATTCATGATTCAAGCGATAAATGAATTAGTTAAATTAGAATATATTAATTATTTATTATTATTATTTAATCTGATTGGAGTTGGCGCAAGTTGCTCCTTAAGCTGTCATCAATAGCCTCTTATTGGCCTGGCCAAAAACAATCGAAAACTTTCAGAATTTCAAATCCCCAATGAAAATAAACTGATGATGGATGGCACGCGACTGGCTTGAAATTAGCTTGGGCTTATTTCTCTTTTAAGGCTCCAAAGTTTGTTGAATATATTTGAAGCAGGGCTAAGTCTAAGTGTTTAGCTGAAAACTTTCAAGTTGGCTGTTTAATTGTTCGTCTTAGTAAGGTTCCACTGCAAGTTGTTTTATAATGTTGTTTTTCTTAAAGAGGTTTCTCAGTAGGTTTCCCTGAATTGCATGCTAAATAGTATTATTAGCTATTATATACAAGCTATGATCTAATTTAATTTATAATAAGGCTTTAAGTGGTCTTCCTAATGAGATTTCACTTTACGTTTATTGAAATTTGCTAGTAAATAATAATCATAAGCAAGCTTTATTTATTATTAACTCTGAATTCTAAGCCATGTCTTGTTCTTCTTCAACACGTTTCACTGTATCTTTCTCTAAGCATCTTAAATGTTTGCCATATTCTATATATTTATTCTCTATTCTATGCCATCGCCTGTTCATTTTAGCGACATTCTACTGCATCTTCAATTATGATTCTCAAAGGCCATTCAAACTTCGTTGTGCCGCACACATAGCTTTTATAATATATTCCTTCCTCAAGTATTTTCATTGGTCAGCAAAAGTTAAAACTTTAGTCTTTGTAACTGAATTAAATTAGTTCTCGTTTAGCTTGTTATAAACATTGTTCATTAGTTAGTTAGTGCAATAATATATATCAGCAATTGAAACTTTAAAGATACTTTAAGTTGTTTCAATTCTCATTAAATTTGCAACATTTTCTGGTGTCTATTCGCTTAGCGTGCGAGAAATGAAGAGAGTATATTAGTTGTGCGTCTTCCTCAACATTGCAATTGTCTCTCTCTATCTCCCTCTCTCTCTTTATGCTCATTGCTTTTAAGGGCTAAGGAACCGAAATATACTCTATATATGCTTCGAGTTCATCTAGTGCGACTGTTGGAAAGACGAAATCAATCATTATTGCTTGAGTGAGTTCATCTTATAAACAATTCACATTTTGTGTATACGCCCACTGGGGGCATGGCTAAAAGGGCAACAAGTACATTTTTTATAAAAATAAAATGCTATAATTCATAGAGCTACTGAAGCATTGAAATTGAAATACAAATTGAATTCGTTTATGCCACAATCAGATACAAATGTGAAGGTTATGAAGACATGCCCATGGGAAACAACTGGAATTTGAGCAGTGGGCCACTGCTGGCCTTCGCCTTACCAAAACACTATACACAAACGTCCATTGTGGGCGTGGCAAATCAGCACATCTATGCATATACGAGTATCGAAATCTCTGAGACTTGTAGATAGATCACAGCTGACCTCCGTTGCAGTTGAGGCTATAAATCATATGATCCGCCCACTGCCGCATGGCAAGTCCAAATATATAGATTTATATTGTAGATACATTTTTATTGAATCTTTATTGCTCAGAACTTAATGTAAATTCCTAGAAGCCAGCTAAAAATTTGCAAAGCAAAAAAGTCTACAAACAAAGTATATTAATATTAATAAGAAGTGTATTAAAGCCTATATTAAGTAAGCTGAAATGTTTGCTTTAAATGATATATTTCATATATATATATACATATAATATATTTTTATGCGATTGCATGAGATGAAGTGGGCTCAAAGCAGCTCATAAAGCAAAAGCCACGCAAAGCCTCCCCAAAGACAGCTGCTCAGACTATTTGGTTTAAGGAAAGAAATTTAATATAAGCAAAGCATTTTTATATATATGTCAGAGAGTATTTATATATAAAAAAAAAAATATATATATATATATATATATATATATATATATATATTTATGAAGGCTGCAAGAGTCTGTAAGAGGCTGCAATTAAGCACGCAAAAAGTCAGTTGGCCAAATTGTTTGCCAAGTCATAAAATAATTTTGTGGCAAGCGGCAACTTCTTGCAGGCGCCAAGTGCAGACAAAGTTCAAAAATGCCTCATGTGGCAAGCGAAGAGAAAAAGAGAGAGAGAGAGAGAGAAAGAGTTCAAAGTGAGAGAGACAGAGGTAGATAGCGCTTGCCTTGTTTTGTGGTCTTTCGAGCTGTAAAGATATTTTGCACTTTTCATTAGGCGTATCAAGCGGCAGCAACTTTTCCAAATCAATTTCAATTCTAACCTTTCAAATATCAATAAAAAATCCTAAAAAAGAGAAACAAAGGAAGCAGTCAATTAAGTGTAACATTTGAAGTTGTACAAGGTGCTCGAAAAAAGATGAGAAATGTGGCATGAAGACAAAACTGTTGTCATGTCTGAAAGGCCTACTACGTCCTGTGTGTGTCTGTCTATCTCTGTAGGCTTACCGTGTTACGTGTGTTCGGTCTCTGCATCGAAGACCAAAGTGTTGACTCATACATATACTTCTGTCTCTAACTGTATCTGTCTGCCTTCTGCCCCTTTAGCCTTGCAGCTGTTTCGGCTTCAGCTTGATTTCCGAAATTCCCATTACGTTTTGCCCAGTTGCATATGCCACACGATAGCTGCACGGCATAGCTAAGGCTATATGTGCGTGACCATGCCCTCTTTTAAGGACTGCCACACATTTCTGTCTTTTTTTTTGTTGCCCCAAGCTTTGGGCACTGTGCGTGTGGCGCATAGCTCTGCAGCCCAAGTGCCAACATTCATTAAATGGCTATAAAATGGCGCAGATTGCGCAACAGCAATAACCACAACAACAACAGCAACAACAACAGCAACAAAATCAGCAACAACAACATCGACAACAATAACCAATAACTAACTACATGTTACGGGCAGCGAACGCAGTAAACGCGACGCCCAAAAGCATGCAACAGTTTATTTATGAAGCAGCGCACCATGAAGCAGCGCGAAAGAGATGGAAATAGATGTGGAGTAGGGCAGGAGCGTGGATAGAGGAAGCATCACATTTCCTTCGAGCCATAAAAAATCGCACAGCACGCAATTTGGCATAGTGCAACACATAAACTGCTCTGTTTGTGTTGGTATTTCATCGCTGTTCTCATTTTTCTCCTCTGCGGTCTGATTTAACTTTTGAAATTATGAAAGAAGTACATAAAACATATCTATATATATATAGATATAGAAAGAGATAGGGAAAACAGCCGTTGCAGCAGTGCCGCAAAAAGACAATTTTAAAGAGTGCTGTAGCACAGAAAAAACTTAAAAACTATCTCAAATGAGTTGAACTTAATTGGTTTTGCTAAGTAACTGTGTAAAAGTTGAATTGCAGCGAAAGAAAGTTTTAACAGCGAGCTGTTAACATAATTGTATGCGTATAAGTTGAAATGATGTTAAGCTAATGTTAAGTTAAGTTTTTTATTTTTCTTTTTAAGTTTTTCATATTATATTAAGGCAATTCTTATTAAATATATTTTTTCTATTGTTTTAATTTGAATTATTATTTTATAGCAATTTTTTATAGCTTTCACATATATTCTTATGGCAATTCTCATATTAACAATTGTTAAAATTTAATTTTATATTTTTTATAAAATTTATTAAGTCGTAGAATGAAAGCAAATTTTTAAATATTTTTGTTACATTTTTGAGCATTATATTTTAATAATTTTATATATGTATATTTTTAGATTTTTATTATTATTTTATTATTTATTTTATTATTATATTTATTTCTTTATTTTATTTATTATATATATTTATTTTTGTTTCAATCTTTTTGTATAATACTAAGACAGATAAACATATATTTTATTATGCCGCTTCTGTCTTACACCTCATTAAATTTGTTATAGACCTCTTAACAGTCTGTTAACATTCATGCTTTACATTGGCATAAATATATAGCATTTATGTTGCATTTATTATGCCTAACATAATCTGCTTTACTTTTACATTTCAATATCAATTGTAATACCTGTGAGTAGCTTGTTGTTCGCCAACTGCGGAAAACCTAGCCAGCTGTTTCGAGTGTTAAATAAATGTAGCAAAAGAACTTAAATGCTTTAGAACTTTTCAGATATTTAAATTAGAATTAAACGAGAAACTTTTAATCTCAAATTATTTAATTGCAAGAAACTTTTTCAACCAATTAATTTTTGCTACAAAACTGTGATAAATTGCAAATTACCAGGCAACTTGTTCGAAATTAGCAATTAAATAATTGTAATGCTTCAATTATTCTTAGCCAATTATGAGCTCACGTTAAGGTGAGTCAAGATGTAATTTCACAATAGAAAAACAAATTTATAAATAGAATTTTAAGCGTTTCGTGGATCAAATTGAAATATAGTTGGATAAATTCCATGTACCCTTCGTCAATTCGAAAGCTATTTCAGTGCAGATGTTGGCAATAGCTAGCCCAGCTGCTTAACTTACAATAAAGACTTAACAAAGTCATCTACCTACAGCGATAACAACACTTGACAGAAGTCCCAAGAGTCGTCAAGGAAACTTTCGACCGCCCTTAACTCAAATGTTCTGCCACGCCTAGTCAACACGATTCCCACCAACTATCGTTTATGCCTAACGATGACACATAGTCTGGCTGAACAACACCTCAAAACCACAAATGGCTTGAGAGTTAGGCAAAGATCACGATAAGCGATAGTCTTAATGAAATACATTGTCTCATTTTCTCAGCATAAAGTTTCAAAGTTCTCAAAACAAAAGCACTTAAAACTTAGTCAACTCACTGATAGTTGATTTTCATTAAAATATTAAACACTTTGTTGTTTCTGCTAAATAAACATAGCTCTGGATAAATGCATTAGTAAAGAAGCCTTAAGCAGAGCCTGGAATATTCTTCAGGACTGTGACTTAAAGCAGATTTCTCGACTCATAGAAGCACATCAAAGTCTCGAGTTCATATAGAATCGAAGAGAGCAAAAACTAAGCAAAACTTCTAAATATAATAAGAATCATATAGAGCTGGCCATTTTTGCCTTATATAAAAACTTTTGATTCAATGTTTTAACAGCTAATAAATCGTTAAAGTGTTGCGAAACTTGCATAGAAAACTTCTTAGTGACCCAGTTGAAAGTTAGCGTGTGTCTCGACTGTTGTGCCCTGAGTGTGCTATGAGTGTGTGTGATTGTTGCTCTTGTTGTTGTTGTTATAATAATAATTATTGTTGCTGTTGCTGTTGCTGTTTGCAGCTGTCTTGGCGGGGCGCAGTTGATATTTAATTAAAATTGTGGCGCACAAACGAAGTAAACTAATTTCAAGACAAGTGCATAAAACAAGGCAGCATTTACATATGTATGTATATATGTATATATATGTATATATGTATATATGTGTCTGTATGTGTGTGTGTGTATGTGTGTGCTTTGTGTTTTTTTTCTCAATGCTACAACGTCATCGTCTTGGCAAATGATAATAATGAGAACGTTGTGCAAATATTTAAAAGTCATGAATGCTTTGATTGCGCGACTGCCGATAAGAGCAGCCGCAGCGCACACACTCGCCCACACACACACACACACAGGGAGGGAGGGAGAGGGTTCTACATGAGGGTGGCCACTAAGCGTTCTGGCTGCTTAAAATTTTGGCTAATTTGCAATTGCTACGCAATAAACATAAGCACAAAATAAAATCTGCAAACGCGCCACAACAATATGCTGTCTGCCACGCCCATCAAGCCCATCACGCCCACCGCGCTTGTAACAGCGGCTCACACACAGACAAGGCTAATTTAAGCGCGTGACAAAAATATATGCACTGACACGCCCACATCCAACGCCCGACCAACCATCTCTCACGCCTATGAACGCCCACAATTTGGCATTCCAGCTGCGATTTGTTTATACGCGCTGTCAGCATTTGTTCATAATTTTTATTCCATCAACTTTACCCTTTGCTTTGCCCCCTACTCTCGGAATCTGTTACAAATTTTATTTTTACTATTTTTGGTTGTTGTTTTTGCTATGGCAGCAGCGTTGGCCATAATTCATTTAGCGAAAGAGAATGTATAACATTTTTGCCCTGACTAAAAGCTGAGTGTGAGTGCAGGTGAGTGTGCAGGTGTGTGTGTGTATGACATTGTTATGAGTTGTGACAGCGGGTGCTGCTGTGGCTGTTGTCTAATGGCGTTGCCTTTTATTAAGTGGTTCGAGTGTTGATTTATAGCACTTTGCAGCGTTCTGCTTAGCCCGACTAAACCGCAGTCACGCCCACACCGCCCACACGTCGCGCTGAAGGACACTCAGCAGCAGCACCAGCAGCTGCCTGTGCGTGTGTCTGTCCCTCTGTCTACCTTTATATTTTAACTTTATGCGCACATTTTGTGAGTGTGTGCGGATAAATGCTTTAAAGCGCATTACTCATACGCCATGTGAGCCGCAGACAGAGCCACAAATATTGAGCACACTCACACACAAGCACAAAAGGCAGCTGAAGAGAGGCGCAGGCAAAGGGCCACACGAATATAGAGGCCACACTTTACTTAATTGGTGTAGCCCAAAAACAATTTGATTACGCGCAGCGACAGCGTGAGAGAGGGAGGAGGGGGCAAGAGTGGGTCACGAAATGCTGAGTTATTAGAATAAATTGCTCGGCTTGCAAAATATGTTTGGCCTTTATAATAAATGGAATTTGAAAAGTTCGAAAATAAAGTAGAAAATACAAAATATATATCTGTAACTTGGTAATAAAATATTTTTAAAAAATATGTCTACGTAGTGAAATATACAAAAAAAATAATAAATAAAATTTGACTTCCATTTTTCCATTCCATTTTTTTACGTGGCTTAATGCACTTCTAAATGAACTTTAGCTCAAGATTACAATAAAAAGATGTTGAGCACATCGAGTTTATTTATATGCAAATGTACATAAGAACATATTAAGTATACGCAGTATATCTGTTAATGTAAGAATCAGAACTTGAAGCTGAGTCGCCACTGCCATGACCATCTCCATCTGTCTGTCCGCACATCCAACAGTTTATTAGTCTGTCTGTCTGTTTGCCACTCTCTCTCTCTCTACCTGTCCGCCTACCTTTCTGTCTGGATGTTTGTCTATCAGTCTCATGCTCTCTCTGTCTATCTGGTTCGCCCTCTCTCTCTTTTCCTCCCTATCTGTCAGAATATCTGTCTGTCTATATGACTTTCTGTCGGTCTGTAACTTGAAGTTTATATAGCCATAGAAAGGTGTTGCTGTGCTTTCAATATTATTTGTGCAGCTCATTAGACGCTTATTAGAGCATGTGCTTATTTGCATTTAATTTAAGTTTCACACAAATATATAAATATATAGTATAGATCTGCTGTGAGTTCATTCACAGCCAACTTATCAGAAATATATAAATTTATATAGTAAAAGTAGAAATGTATATAAAGAACTAATTATTTCGCCTTGTCTTCAAAATATAAGTCAATATTTATTTTTAGTATTTAACATATGCCAATTTGTCTGTCTGTCTGTCTGTCTGTATGTTTGTGTGAAAATCACATTATGTAAACTTTTCGAGCAAAGCGTTTTCCACTTCAAATGCGAGTATTTTCGTTGTACTCATTTCCCTTATGCCTGAGTATTGCAAAAGCACTGAGCGAACTGCGGATGCAATAAAATTATTACCGCCTAGAACACAAACAATTAGAAGAAGCAAAAAGAAAGAAGAAAAGCCAGTCAAGGCCAAGAAATATAGTTGGGATATAGCTGGGGAAAAACTAGGGAAAAACCATATGCTGAGCGGGCAACGGCATGACTCAGCTGCAACAAATGCTCAATAAAAGATTTATAGCTTCAATGAATATTCAACTTGAGTGTGTTAAACAACAGCCCGACAAGAATTGCTCAAAAATGAATGACTGTGTGAGATTCAACCGAAAGAAACGGAAAATAAAAATGCTCGCACTTTGCATTTGCTGCTCGAAGTGAGGGTGTGTGTGTGCAGCATTGAAAATTGCGAATGCAAATATAAACAAGTATTCAATGTTTACAAAGCTCAGAGACAGCTAGCGCAACGGCTATAGCAACAGCGCGCAGCGCACGTCGCACAGCGCGCAGCGCATAACAAAAATTACGCATACGCCAAGGCGGTCCATGAAATAAAAACTGCAAATATTTTTGTTAATTCTCGCCACATACATGTACATATACGGCCTTATTGAAGCGTAGCAGTCAGCAATTATAACAGCTTATCGAAATATTTTATTAACATTTAACAGTTTGGCTAAATAATTGCACATTTTTTAGCTTGATGAAAATTAATTTAAAAAAAATTATTTTTGCCTAATTGATTTTGAAATTTTAACTAAAAATATTTTAAGCTTTATTAAGTGTTTTATTAAAATGAAATATTAAAATATAATAATGAAATAATAAATATAATAAAAATAAATTTAATTATATAAATATCTGTATGTATATTATATATATCTAATAGACTAGCTGCACAAATCAATATTTCATAGTTCCATATATTATATATATATTTATATATAATATTTAAGTACACTTTCAATATACTTTGAGCTCAACATAAAGAAATGTCTTGACAGAGTAGCTGACTGTCAAGTTGAATGCCGAAGAAGAATCATTTATATGTCTCAGTTGATTCTATGAGCTCTTTGAACATGTGCTCGCCCCTCATTTTGTAGCACAGATAAACATTGCTCTTTGGTTCAGCTTTGCTTTGCCGCAGTCAACACTCCACGTTTGCTTTTCACACAAAATTTCTCACAGATTCTTTGCTCAATTTCTTGGAACTGGCCAAAATCAAAGAAGGCCAAGGCAGAGGAACCTATCAAAACTTAGCTGAACATTCTAAATGGACGTTCTTGTCGGCATAGGGCAGCCACATGAGCTTAACTAACACAAGTGGAATATACGTAGCCCGCGGAGTCAAAATTGAACATGTTAATTTAAACCTATTCTAATCAAACTCAAATACTAGAATCAACTATTTATGCACTTTATTTTTATATGTATATAATTTATATATAAAGATAATAGAATACCTATATATAATACCTATGCTTTAAGGCATAGAAATAGCTTTAAGGAATGACTAAAGAGGATTGCTAAGCTGCAAGAATTCATTAGCTTCTGTGCCTTAGTAAGTTATCATAATCTCAATATTTATATAAATTCATAACTCAAACACATTTTAACCATAATAGCTAGACAGCTCTAATCTATTCTTTATTTACCATTTGCATTTGCGCATTTGTTTAGGCAACTTCTCTCTTTTTTTCAGCTGTGCAATGAAAGAACCGCCTCACTTTAACTCTTAACTTCTGGAAGCCGCAATGCCTAAGCTTTGCTCACATTTCGAGCATTTCTCATATCCATATACTAATCACATTTACTCTTTAAATAACTTGACTTTTGCATTTTAGCTGGCGAAATGCAATTTATTTTTAATTAGCAAATAACCAAAAACCAGAGAAAAATAGAAAAAGCGTGGAGCGAAGGGAAGGGCAGGCGTGGCAGAGAGTGAGACGCAGCAATAGCTTTTTGGCTGGCTTTCGCATTGGTTCGTGTAAGTCCTTAATTAACCGGCGATTAATTATTTGCCAATTTAACCCTCATCAACTGCTTGCCAGAGCACTAATTAGAAGCGTCGCCGCATGTGCCACGCCCACGCAACGCCTATACACTCAGGCACGCACACGCACGAGAGGAAGGCGCCTACCGCTGTGCCTCTGTTGATATGTAGAGTATCATTTGAGGCACATTTATAAATGGCAACAGCAAAAAAACTTTATTTCATGAAAAGGCATATATAGGGCATATGTATGGCGTATAGATGCCCATACACACACACACTCACACACGCACATAAATGCTGCTTTGTCTTGCTGTTTTGGGCCATTGTTTGCGGCACGTTGCTGAAGTTAAAGTTGCCGCAGCAACTTGTAATTAACTGAAAAGCAAAAAAAAAAACCACAGCAACTTGGCCCAAAGTTTTCATACACGTTCGCATAGAGAAGAGGGTATATCGGTGCCTTATTGCAGCTTTGTATATGTGCTCGTGTCTGCCCACGCCTCATGAAGTATGCTCATTGAGCGCTTAGCAAATTGGCAATTAGCAAATCTTTTGCAGCTAAAAAGCTTTTAATTTAGAGCAGTTTTAAGCCTAGAGATTTGCAAATTTGGAATCGATATATATATATATATATATATATATATATATATATATATATATATAAATATTAGAGTATGTCAATCGGGTATATAAAAAGTTTAGCTTTTTTCGCTATGCTTATTGAGCGCGTAGAAAATCTTAAGGATTTGTATCTTTCTAGCTTTGCTCTTTGGGGCAGTGGCTAAACTCCCTCTTTATAGTTAGCCTTTAAATTGTTGTTATTAAGTTTGTCTACAAATTGTCAAAAATGCAATACATGCAGTTAGTAGGGGCATGGCAAATGAGTACTTACTGACTTTACTAACTTTATGCCTCACAATTTTGACAGCAAGAACTTTAAATATTTTTTAATTTTTTTTTTTTTTTTGATTATATTTATAAAAGTGTAGAACCTGTACAATCAAATTTAGTACCTTAACAACACATGTATATATTTTTTAATAGTTTAGTATTGCCGCTTTCTGTAGAGAGACTTAAAGTTATATTGAATGGTAAATATATAAAACTGTGTATTTTATATTTTTAGAATAATTTATAATTTTATAATATATAATTTAATAATTTTCGAAAGCCAAATTCCATAGCATTTGCTCTATAGATGAAGCTAAAATCTTAAGACATATTTTAAATATTTCTCTGCAGCACATTTAAAATATCTAAGATTAAAGTTCGATAATTTACTATCATTACTATTGACCTACTCTACAGAATGACTATATAGACACACAAATGCGAAGTTTCATAAACAGCAAAAACTATTTCTTTGCACAGCCTTTGAGCTGAACTCAAACTGTTTAGATCAGTGTTGATCTGCTCTGCAACTAGATTCATAAATAGTTGTATATAAATTGATTTCTATATAAATTTAACTATATATTTAGATCCCGAGCGAGCATTAGGCAGTTGCCAACATTCTGCGCAGTCATTTCCTTTTCGTGCCTAATCTCTGGACTAAGCTTAAGCCAGCTCCAAAATAGCAAATAAATGTAATACAGTTTTATGCCCAGTTATTCATATGGCCGTCTGCGGCTGCTGCTGTAGCTGCGTGTGCCATAAACATTTTTAATGCCAAAAAACTGTTTTTTTTTTTTGGGTAACAAAGAGAAAAAAGGATGCGGCCTTGTTTATGGCTGAAGACAATGAAAAGCACTGGCAATGCCAACGGCTGGAAGCGTGTCGGCTCTCCTCCCTCTCTACCTCTTTCTCTGTGTCTCTTTCTCTCCTTGCTGAGCTATTGGACATTTCAATTAGGTTAATATGAACGCGTGTCTGTTAAAAGCATTTATAGCATGTGGGCGTGGCAATTATTGGCCTCATTTCCATTAAAACTAATTACGCGGCAAAGCGCGCAGCCCCTTCTCTGACACCACACGCCAACGCCCCCACCCTTCCGCTCACTCCCCCTCTCTGCCTCTCCCTTTTGCTCTATAGTTTTAAAAATAAATATCAACGCTTGAATGCGTTTTTGATTGATCTACTAAATGGCCATGCTGGTCAGCTCAGATAAGCATATAGTCAGCACTGAATACCCCTGCTTCAATCTTTTTTACTCACTTTAATATCCTTTCGGCGTGCTTTTGTCGTTATTTGATTTTGGTTTTGGTTTGTTTTGTTGTGCTTTGTGATTTGCACGATTATCTCATAATTAAATAATATTCATTCACATTGTCCGTTTTGTTCTTGTTGTTCTTGCACTTTAATTACATGAGTTGGCACAAAATTGCGTTTGCGCTAAACGAGTTTTGTGTTGTTGTGGGTGGGAAAAAAAGTTCAGTTGGAGTCTATGGGGTGGGTGGGTTGGCGTGTAGATTGCTATGCCAAGTGGTCTTCTCTCATTTACATTTTATGCATATTTTAATTGCTCGCAGGCTAAAAAATTCGAAGGCAGCTTTTCACTGTCCGAAACAGAAGCGAAAGAAAAAGCGATGAACAATGAAGCTGGACAGGCTGTGGGGGTGGAGGCGCTGAGCGGAAGTTGAGATCTAAGTTTTGTTTTTTTTTTTTGTTTGCTGTGGTCAATGCACTTGGCTGGAGACTTAGCCGTGGGGCAGCAGCTGGGGCGCTGAGGGCGCTGAGGGCGCTGGGGCCGCTGGGGTTTATTTTTAATTGAAAATTAGAGCGAAAAATACAGAAGTTTGTCCTTGAGCCAGCGCTAGCCTTGCACAATTTATGTACAATTTTTTTCTTCTTTGTTGTTTATTGAAGTTCAATTGGCGAAAGTTTTTCAATTAAAAACCTATGCAAAAGCTTTTATAGATATATATATTTTTTAAAAGAGTTTTGCTTGACCAAATGGCATTTTGAGTGGCGGTTGGGTTGGCCTACGACTGCTCGCAATGCTAACAGCTAATTGGTTTTTTTGTGCTGATAAGAGTTGACACACGCACACACACACATACACACACATATATGTATATAAAATTGGATATTGGAAAGCATTGTTGACATTTTAATATCAATCTCCATCAACAGAGTGAGATTACCGCTCTGGATGCAAATTGGGAATTGCGAATGGGCATGTGAAGGGCGGAGACAATGATAAATGCAAACGAATTCCATTAAATAAAAAACAAACAAAAAATATATATATATATAAATGCAATGCAGAATGCCATCAAGAACGTATACAATAATAAAGAGTAATAAAGAGTATGCAAAGAGGAAGCACACATAAATTAAGCATATTATTACGCTGGCTAATGGATAACACCTGGTTTGGGGCAATGGCAAGCGGGTAGGGGGCAGAGGGGTCGCTTGTTTGACAGCGCCATCGAACCGAGAACACAACACAAGACCAAACATAAACAGATGAAGATGAAACACAGAAACACACACACACACACATACACTTAAGCTGCATGTATGTGTGTGTTAGAAAGTGGGTAGAGTGGGAGGTTAGCACACATTTATTTACACTTCACTCAGTTGGCCAATGGGGTTGCCTGCTGCAGCTGCTCACTTCGCGCACGTTTCGCATTCAGCTATATAGAACTGTTTTCTCTTGATGTTCTTTTCTGTAGTCTTATGCAGCCGCTAAATGTACCGTACGCTTTGAACTACAACGAGGAACTGAAATGGCAAATGGAATGCCAGGCACTCCGAAACAGGCGCACACACAGAAAAGCTTCAGCGGACGGAACGAGCTGGCAATGAAACAGAGCGTAGCGCCAGAGAGTGTGAGTGAGTGCACGCCACGTGCTGGGGGTGGTGAGATTGTGTGAGTGAGCGAGAGAGAGAGAGAGAGTGTTCTAGTATGTTGCGCTAGGGACACTTGTAGCTCGGCTTCAGCCATGTTGCCGAAACACAAAATGTTGCTGAAACTATTAAAACTGTTGCAGCAAACTTTTGTATGTAAACAATTTTCGTTGTCTGTTTATTTGCTTTACGAACTGACAAAATAAAAAACAATTAATTTTTTAACGCAAACGCTACCGTTGAGTTCTGGCTAAGTGTGGGTGAGTGTGTAAACACAAACATTGGGCCATCTGCATGCTGATAAGATAAACAATTTGAGTCAGGGATCAGGCGGCATTAGCTCGTGTATATCTATACATGCGTTGCTGTTGCTGTTGCTGCTGCGGCCGCTGCCACTGCTGCTGTTGCTACTGCAGCTGTTTTTGCCTGGCGATATATGTCAATCCCGGGCAGACAGCATCGTCGCAGCGCCGAAGCAAAAGCGCCAATGAGCGCACAGCAACCAGGATGAGATAGCGCGAGTGAAAGAGAGAGCGAACAGCTGAGCTTTATATTTCAGTCCATTTCGCGCTCAATTGCTTCAGCTCAATGTTCCAGTTCGTTTCATTCCAATTTCGTTGCGTTTGCCATTTGGCGCGCATTTAAAATGCATGTCATGCGGCGCGTCTGCTTTAATAATTTTACGTGCATTAAATTGCCACTAACTTAATTGTTTATGCCAAATGCAATAGCAGCTACTGGTTAAGAAATTTATGTGGCGCTGATGACACCAAAAACCAAGGCGTTGAAAAAGCTGTTAAGAAAAAAGAATATTTTTTGAGCATCGTCTTTGGTGACATTAACAAGACACGAAAACAACCCTTTTAGCCCCAGCTAACATTTGTTTACCACACACACGCAAACGCACACGCACACAGAGACAGAGAGACAGGCACTCTCGCATGTAAAATCCTGGCAAACAAGGATTTAATGCTCTTTTGTGCCGTTGTCGCAAATTAGGCAGGTAGATTTATGAACTGTGACTGAAGGCACACGTGACAGCTACACAGAAGATGCCATTAGACGACTGCCGACTTTAAGGCGTAATTACAATTGTTTCAAACAATTCGTGTAGCATTGAACTGTACAAAAAGGTGTTCATTAACATTCGCATAAAAGCCGTTATTATAATGGCGAAAGTTACACGCGAAATGCCAACGAACTTTTTGGGGCCAAAGCAAAACTACAAATACAACAAAAGCTTTGCTCCCGCCCACCACCTGGCCAGCTTTGCCACGCAGGTGTCTTTATTCGTCTGCTGCAAATGAAGCATGATTAGGTAGCAAGAACGACAAGAGCTTTAAGAATGGGTTACTGCTTAAGCATTAGCATATCGTGTGACTGCCCTCTCGCTCTCCCCCTCTCTCTCTCTCACTCACACCCTACTTGCCACAGTCCCTGCCCCAGCGCCCAATCAATTTCAATAGTTAATAAGCTGCTGAGCGTCATGCGGCGTCTCCTTTCTTTGTTTGATGCCAGTAATTGAATCTCCTGTTGCGCGTGCCCAGCGGACTGCGCTTTTTGCACGAGTGTGTGGGTGTGTGCCTGTGTGTGTGTGCGTGTGTGTGGGCTGCATAAATTAATTGATTTACTAAGCACTTGCTGTGTGCGTGTGCATGCAAACTATAGTATTCAGCCCTGTTGCCAATTAGCACGCGCGCTGCACACGCTGCGTATGCGTAATTCGCGTACAGCGAGCGGCAAATCAACAACGTTTTATGGCCTCAAGCAAAAAAGGGTCAATGTTTAATGGGCCACAAAACCCGAACACAATTTTGAGATGCTCATAAATTCCTGACAGTTTCCAGGCTTAAATGGCCCTCATAAAAAGGGGAGAAAACAATCTAGAATATAAATATATTTATATATATATATATGTGGGCGTATCTAGAGCCGCATTAAAAAATCGGTTACCTGTGCAGGTGTTGAAAATTCAATTTTAGCCACACTTTTCAATTTTGCACTAATTCAACATTTTTTGGCTTAAATGTGAGCTGCAAGTTAATCCGCTTTGTCAGTGAATTGTTGCTGCAGTTGCTCTCTGGTTGCACTCGCTGCATGCCTCAAAATCACAGTTAGCCAGCAGCTGGACCACAACATTTTGTTGCATCAATGCTGCCTGCCTGGCTGCCTGCCTGCAGCAGAGCACTTGAAACAGACGTCGACGATGACAACTGCCATTAAAGTTGAGTTTAAGTATCTGTAGCTGAGTATCTGAGTATCTAAGTATCTGAGTATCTCTGTGTCTGTAACTGCACTCTGTGTGCTTGCCCCTGAGTATCTGTAGCTGTGTCTCTATTTCTGTAGTGATCTATCTGTATCTGTGCATCTCTGTACCTAAATCTGTGTCTGTGTAGCTCAAGCTGCACTCCGTGCACTTGTACCTGAGTATCTGTATCTGTGTATCTGTCTCTGTAGCTGCGATCTGCATGTGAACGCACTCTAAGTAGCTGCATGTACATGTATCTGTAGCTGCATCTATGTCCTGTCCGTGTATCTATTTATCTATACCTACAGCTACAGTCAATATATATGTATCTGTATCTGTTGCTATGACTGTTATCTATTTCTGTAACTGGATTTACATAAATGTAGCTATATATCTATAGTTGCTGTTTTTATAGCTAAGTATTTGCAAGAGTGCATGGGCATCTATTTTATGTATCTGTATCTTAATGTATGCATTTGTATGGGCATCTATTTTATGCAACTGTATCTATATGTATGCCCTCGTTTATCTGTATCTATATCTGTACCTGTATCTTTAGCTACTGTCTGTATCTGTAAACTGTATCTGTATTATATTTAAGTATCTATGTATCTGTATATATATTTTTGTATATATATATTATGTATCTGTATCTGTATCCTGCACTCACAATGTATGTATCTTGGATCTCTTCATGTCTATAGCCACCTTCTTTGCATAAGTATCTATATCTGCATATGTATCTATGTATCTATGATGGTGTATCTATGTCTATAGCTTCATAAGTATCCTTATCTATAACTGTACCTGTGTATCTATATGTATGTCTTTGCGTATCTCTATCTGTAGTTCGTATATATCTGTGTCTGCAGATAGACTCTCTATATTTATGTATCTGTATCTATAACTGAATTTTCTGTAGCTGTCTCTATGTGTCTGTATATCTGTATCTAAATATGTACTTACTGCTTGTTGCTGTATCTTTACAGTTACACTCTTTAAAGTTACACTCTATGTCTCTGTATCTGAAGATGCACTCTCCACATTTATGTATCTGCATCTGTTTATATGTATCTAAAGCTGCATTTTCTGAATTCATGTATCTGCAGCTTACTCCCTCTTTATCTTTATCACAAGTTTCACTTTATGTAGCCATATCCGTTGCTGTCGATGCAGTCTCCGTAGCTGCAATCTCAGCTTCTATGTCAGAATCTCTGTAGCTGTGCATATGCATGTGGCTTGCTGTCAGAGCCGTTGCAGCCCGCTGTGCACGTTTAATAAATCCGAAAAGGCTTGCATTGAATGCGTTTTCTGTGCAGCAAACACGTCATAATTATGTTTCCTGCGCAAAACTGATTTTCTTTCGTCTTCTGCCTTTTTGTGCAAGTTTCAAAAGTCAATTCAAGCGAAACTCTGCAAAAACAGTTCTGCGGAAATCAATTTGTTTCTTTTCATTTTGTTGGCTTGCCTAAGCGTAATTTGTGTTGAAGACAACTAGATATGGGACCATTTTTGTGGGTTTTCTGCGAAGGCACAAATTTGATTTTAAGTTGAAATATAATGCGGGAGTTCGGTGAAATCTTGAATGTTAAACAAGCTAAAACAGAGTTGTTTGGTTGAAGATTTTTTAAATATTTTAAAAATAATAAGTGTATGTAATTTATATAAAAAATATTATAACTATAAAAATGTAATAAATTAGCTAGGACCTTAAAGCTTTTCTGTCAAGCCAATGGCATCTGCACAGAGTCTTAAAATTGCGCCGATTCCCTCAAGTCATAATGCAGTAAAACAGTTTTCATATTATAAACGTGCGCAAAAAATCATATTAAAATCATATTTAAGTAATGTTAATTAAATAATTTTACCATTTTCAATTTTATTTTGCGCTCAGCTGAATATGAAGCCCTGTTAAGCCCAACCATAGCTCGAAGAGCAGAACATTGTTTAGCAAATTTAGCAATTGTAATTGAAAATGATTTCCCAAACGGGCGAGAGCCTAATGGCAGAACAGTATGAGCTCATACAGAAAACAATGTAATCGAATGCCCGTTGGGACTTAGCTGGAAGCGCTGTCAGCGCTGTCCTCGACGTCAGTTTCAAGCACATGATGCATTGAACAGGGAAAATGGAGTCGACGGCGACGGCGACGTGTCTCTGGACAACGACAGCTGTTTGGCTAACGCTCGCTAATCCATCAACAGCAGTGCCAACAAACAGAAAAACAAAAAAAAAACAATGCCAATAAAATTTCCAATGCATCTAACGGAACCACAGCAACAACAAAAAACAGCTTCAGCTCCATTAGAATACAGACGAGCGAGGCGGGGGAAAAAGGCAGAGCATATTCATATGCATGCGAGCTCCGCTTTTTTATGGCCATAAAAGCGAATGTAAAAGCCATATGCCACGCCCCCAACGCCTATACATTCCTCATGCATTTCGCATCACCTGCAATCTGAGCCGGGCCATCGTCTGACAGGGCCTTAAGAGTAGCAACAACAACAACAATTTCGGTTTCATTTTTATGCTCCAATAAAGTTCAATCAAATGACATCGAAATGGAACTGGCAAAAGAAAAGCTCGCACGATTTTCCGCAGAGCAATAACGCTTAAAAAGGAAAATACTAAAAACCAAAGCCAAAACCAAATAACTTAAAGTCCAACTCACAGGCAATTGACGTGCCGCCCGCCCACTCGATAGGCAAGTAAATGTTAGCGGACTTTGATTTTTCCTTCTGCCTAGAGCAGTTGAGGAGGTCAGCAGCCTGAGCATTGATGGACAGCGACAAGGCGACCTTTGGCAACATATCAAGCACACTGAAAGACCCCAGCAACTAAACCAGGCCAGGGACTACGATAGAATATCTGATTGGAAACCAATCAGCAACCAAAAGGCAATTTGGGTATCAAATTACAGAATTTTTCCAGCAGCAGAATAATGAAAACAAAAATGTGATATTGCAGGAATTTTTAAGAATTTGCTCTTTAACATGCAAGCGATAGTTAACTTACCAAACAAATGTAATTCGATGCATTTTTAAGCAGGGGGAGAGCGAACGAGATGCGAGTGACTGGAGAGGCTGGGGGCGGGTGACCCCACAGAGCATTAGATGAATTTCAAATGGGTTTTAGAGGCACTTAAAGCTGCATTCTTCTGGGAAATATGTTTTGTGGCAACATCTGCAAAGGAACAGGAATTAAAATAAATTAATGGAAATTATATATATCAAATTACATACATACATATAATATAATAATATAAATATATGCATATATTTGCAAAATATTCCAATTTGTAGTAATGTATTAAATTTAATATGAATCATAATATTTATAAAAAATAATATTAATTGAAGTTAAAAATGATTAACAATAATGCAAAAATATATTTTATTTAATTTATTAAATTTAATATCTTTAATAATATTTATAAAAAATTATGAATAATGGAAATAGTTTACTTTTTTATTATTCATTTTTATTATTGCATTATAAAAATATATAATAATAATATTATTAATAATAATTTTAAAAATATTTTAATAACATATAAAGTGAGTTATAAATAAAACAACTTTATATTTAAGCAATTCAAGATTGAAAATTTCTCACAAGCTTAAAACCCAAGTTTTCTATAGATAACACGAACTGCTTCTAGTTATTGTAATAATCATATTTATTATGCTCGAACACATACACACGCAACACGTTTTATATTATTATTATATTATATTATTAGTGATTATATTTTTACTACTCAGAGCTACGTTTGTTATATAACCGATAGGTTATTGCATCCCATGTACTATGCTAATTTATGTCCAGTTCTCATAAGTGAACTATAGTTTTTTTATTTTGATTATATTTATAAAAGTGTAGAACCTGTACAATCAAATTTAGTACCTTAACAACACATGTATATATATGGAATTAGAGCCAAACTAGTCACAATATGAGGAATTCAAAGGAGACAGTTTACACCATTCCCATCGTACTGGCAAAGCCTTGCCGTTTAAGTCGTCTTAGGGGTCTGGCAGGGATTAGACCTCTTGCAAGTAGGCTTCGGTGTCGTTGCAGTCTGTCCGTGTATCTGCTTGTGTGTCTTCCAATCTGCTCTTCGACAGTAAACAGCTTGAGATCTCTGTGGAGTATTGAGCCGCGTATATACCAGGGAGAGTTGGTTATTTGTCGTAGTACTCGGTTCTGCAATACCTGATTGATTGATACCTAATTGGATTTGGCAGCAGCAGAGTGAACAATAGTAATATTTATAATAGATAACTCAAAAGAGCCACCTCTTTCTATCTCTCTATACATGAATATCTTTCTGTGCATCTATGGCTGTCCAGTAGGCCAGTCGTGTCTCTCTGCCCATCGATAGAGCTAGCAATCATATTGCTGCCTTCGATACTTGAGCCTCTAAGTAGCATCTCTCTGTCATATGTTCATGCACTGCACAACCATTTAGCTGTCATAGAATTGATAGACAACATAGATGTGGATAGTACAGTTATGACATACATAACTTTATTTAAATATTAATATACACGTATTGTTAAGTTACTAAATTTGATTGTACAGGTTCTACACTTAATAAAATTAATAAAAAAAAAAAAAAAAACCGAAAGGCAGGCAGCTTGTTATGAATGCAAATACCATATGATATAATATAGCTTTTATTTATATATGAGTGTCTTCTTACTCTCCTAACTTTGCCTTGTTAATTTGTCAAACAACCCTCTTTTATATACTCTATAAAAACTATATAAAGTTCATTTATTCGTTTGCTCATTTGCTTTTAAGCCAAGTTTCGCCTCGCCCACAATTTTCTCTGCTACATAATCGCCTCTAATCCTAGCCATATACAAATCTTGTTTATGGCTTTATAAATTGCAGCTCAACTAATGAGCTCCAACGACTTGCCTTCTGGCTGCCACTACAATTGGCCAGTTCGAGTCTAAAAAATCTTCAAATGCTTTGAAATTTATGCCAAGCTTCGACAAAACCCTCAAGGAACAGCTCTTGAGCTAGCCGGCTCTCTGTCCCTCTCTTTCACTCGTTCTCTATACATATCTCTCTTCTCTTCTATTAAGCTTCAATGTGAAAAAGTTTGCTTCAAATTGTGCTCAAATCAAATGAAATGAAATCATTCTTGAAATTATGAATGGAAGCATTCATTGAAGTGGATTTGGCCAACTTGACTTTCGCTCAGTGTATTTGACTGATAGAGTATTTCAAGAATGTTGTTGTTGTTGTTGGGGCTGGGGCTGCCGCTTTTCATTTGCATGCCATTGATTGGCCGTCAGCTATCGTTTTAGGACTGGACCCGGCTTTTATTCTCTGCTCTTTGTCTTGCTTTTCATATCTAGATATGCGCGCTAAGGCATGTCACTTTGAATTTAGCTAGCTATTTAATATAGTATGTCTTTATATATATACATATATATAAGTAAATGCCTAGGCAACTGTCAGAGGACAGCAGCAGCAGGACGCCTAAGGACACACTTGTCTGAGACGAAGCTCAAGCAGTCTTTAAAGCCGCAGCCTTCAATGCTAGCAATTAGCTAGCAAAAACCAACTAACATTTAATTGTTATTAATTGCCAAAGAGCCAGAGAGAGAGAGAGAGAGAGTGGGAGAGAGTGAGAGAGAGAGAGATAGCTAGAAATTAAGTAATATTTATGTACTTTTTGGCCAGCGGAAACTCATAGCAATTGAGCGCTGCCCACGCACGCCTTTCGCCTTTCGCCTTTCAGCTCTTCGGGCAACCATTAATAAAACGGGATTTGCTGCAGGACACAATGCCAAAGGCAAGACACTCGGGCAGCGCCTCCAATTAATCTCACACGTTCGTCTGTCTGCGATTTCAATTAAAGCGTCAAAAACAAAAAGGAAAAAAAACGCTGAAGAACTTATGAAGATGAATGCCGTTCGTCAAATGCTTATCAATGGGCAGGGACAGCCCTGGCACGCCCCCACCTAGAAATTGCTCAATTACGAAATTAAATTTAATGCCCAGGCTTTTGATCGCACTAAAAGCTTTAATAACTGTAAATTGCTTTCACAAAATTTTTGACACAGTCCCTGGGCAACTACCCCAAGCGGAGTCGAGAAGCCCCAGAAAACTCTCAACTAACTGAAACAGCTGCGCTCTCGCTCTGACTCACTCTCTCTCTCTCTCGCTCTCTCTGTGTCTCCCTCTCTCTGTCTGTCACCTGCATGCCTAGGTGTAACCTGTCGTCGGGCTTTTTGGGCTTTTGGTATTTCGCTTTGCTCTCAACGGCGCGTGACCAAATATTTTAAGGACACTTCAAGCAGCACTTGAAGCACGAATTCGAATTGAAGCGTTATCGAGCTGCATGCCACGGCAATGTTAAATATATACACACACAGACACATACATATATACATCTATATATAAAAACGCCTAAAAATCCAATTAAAGTCAAAAACTTGAATGCGAAACGCGCCTCGAGCTCAGCCATTAACTAATTCTGAAATCGGCTTAAAAAAAAGCAGAAGTGGAGCTTGCTGAAATTTTTGCACCTGTCCCAAAAAAAAAAAGAGAAAAGGGCTACCTTAAGGGCAAAAAGCCGCTTAACGGCATTTGTGTTCATGGAAAATCGCGTGAAAATCATTTTGCATTCATTTTCCCATTTCAATATGATGCCAGCAGCAATTTAAAGCAGCAGCCGCCGCAGCAGCCGCCTCAGCAGCTTCATCAACTCTTCTGTAATTGAGTTAACACTTAAGCAAATTAATTCGTCTCTAACTCGTTTAAATGTGAACATTTCTAACTCAATTGGCGCACAGCCAAACATTCATTTGGATACCCCGAAGCAGTAAACTTCAATCGTACTTTGCGCATGTAACTCAATATTAAAAAATATATATAATTATATATATATATAATATATGTTTTTTTTTAATTGAAAAGTTTACGCCACAGTTGTATTAAAATCGATTTAAACCATATTTTTCAAGCAGAAACTCCCAAATGTTGCAATTAGTTCTTGACTCTTAAAGAGACTTAGATCTAAGTCTGAGACTATATTAAATGTTGTTGTCTTAAGTTTGAATGTTACTGCTCTGCGATTTACAGTCTTAGATACACTTCTATTCAATATAATATATATTAATTCAACGGATCAAATCAAGCCATCAAATCAATCAAAACTTCTTCTCTGACATAACAATTCCATTAACTTCCAGAGCATTTGCTAAGGCTACTTCCGCCATAACAAATTGTTTCTTTGTTCCTACTCAGAAATTGTTTTCATTTCAGTGCTTCAAGTCCAAAAGTTTTTTTTTGCGTGCCCCTAAAAGATGTCCCAAAAACTTGTCTAGAGTGCAACAATTATTTAAAGCATACTTTCGCGCTGACCCATAAAATACAATTCGATTTAGACAAAGCTTAAAGCACACTCGCTCTCTCACTGTCTCTCTCCCTCTCTTTATCTTGAGTTGTGATCGCTATTTGCGTTGGTTTCACTGTTTTCGTCAGTTGCTTTTCGCACTTCACGCTGGAAGGTTTTGCGTTCTGTTTGTACGCTGTGGCCGGCAATTAATCACAATGAGCACCGGGTAAGGTCAACAATATTTGTGCTTTCTTTGCTTTTGCTGCATGCAATGAAGTAATCAACATCAACAATGTTTTATTTGTATCATTTACTCATTTGTTAATATATAGATTAGTGAAGAAACCAGTTCTTTATTATGCGCCACGCAGTCCACCCTGTCGCGCAGTTCAGCTCACAGCCGCTGCTTTGGGACTCGAACTGGATTTGCGGTAAGTTTCGATATCGAAAAAGTTTGCCGACTTTTGCATGCTCTTTGCGCTGCGAATGTTGATTTGCAGCACAGCTCAGCAAAGTTAACAGCGAAATGTTAAGCTACAGTTCTGTTATTAACAGCTGCATGGATAAAATTCGAATACGTAAGACTTTTACATGCATTTAAGCCTAACTGTTAGCTATATGTTAACTGCAACTTATGTAAATGATTATATGTTAACTGACTGTAAACTGAATATACTTATGATGTAAAGCTAATTCTAAGAAGGTCATCAGAAAGCGGCCTGTACTACCTTCTTGTGTGACATGCCCACTGTTGCTCTAATAACTAGTTGCAATTGTATGACATTCAACTTAAACTAACTTCCAATTTCTCTACCTCTCCTTTCGCAGCCCTGTCAATGTGAAGGCTGGCGAGCACATGACTGCGGAGTTTCTTAAGCTCAATCCACAGCACACAATACCCGTACTGGATGACAATGGAGTCGTGGTGAGCGACTCTCATGTGATCTGCAGCTATCTGGCGGACAAGTATGCTGGCCAGAACGATGAGCTCTATCCCAAGAACGAGGCGCAGCGTCGCCTGATCGATGCTCGCCTTTATTACGACTGCGGACACTTGTTTCCGCGTTTGCGCTTCATTGTGGAGCCCGTGATTTACTTTGGTGTGGCGCAGATACCCGAAGATCGCATAACCTACATGCAAAAGGCCTACGATGGCCTGGAACACTGCCTGACAGCAGCTACCTATTTGGCTGGCGACAAGCTGACCATCGCCGATTTGTGCACTGTGGCCACGGTGACCACAGCGGCGGCCTTTGCGCCCATCGAGGAGGCCAAGTATCCCAGGCTAACTGAATGGATAAAACGCATGGAGGCGCTGCCCTACTACGAGGCTAACAATCAGCAGGGTCTCGATATGCTGGTTCAGCTGGTCAAGGGTCTGCTGGCCGAGCGACAGACCTGAATGGCCGGGCATCAATCAATATTGGCAATAATACACGAGATGTTTTCTTTGTCTCTCACTCTCTGTCTTTCTCTGTCTCGCTCGAAACACAATGAGTTTCATTGCGTTTCATTCCAACTTTTTTGTGGCCAGAGGATATATATAAGAGTAGGAAGTGGCACAGGCAGTGCTACACGCAGCTGTTGGCGAAGTAATGGCCAAAGTTTTTTTTTATGGGCTTCGGGGCTAGCAACTTACTGCATAGACTGTTTGAGCGAAATACAAGCCAAACTTTTTGGACGTCTTTTGTTGTTGGCGTTGTCAATGCCGTTGCCATTGCTGCTTGTTAGTCATTGATTACGCGTTGTAAGTGATCGCATTTATAGTTGTTAAGCTTGTTAACAATGTCCTGCGGCCACAGGGGCAACGCTTCACTGTGATTGATTCCGTCAGGCAGCGACAACAAAAGCGATAAGCGACAACAGCAGATAGATATACAACTGGGAGATAAATCCCCATCTGCTTGCTTTACTGACTTTAATGAGGCCATCAGCTGATAATTATCTGGCTGCGCTATGGCAGGTGAAACACGATTCAGCTGCACATCGCTAGCCATAAACCGTTCTTCGATAGCAACAGTTTCTGTAAGACTGTGAGATTTTATGGCGCCGCCTGGAAGTATGCACTAAAAAATTAAATGCGTGCTAACCATAAGCTGGTGTTGCTTTCTTTGTTGTTCGAAATGCAACAAGTATTTAAGACTTGTATTTATGATATGAACATAAATCTATTATTTAATAAATTATTTTGTGATATATGACAACTAAACAAGTTTCTCATTTGCTCATTTTCTTAAGGTTAAGCCTTAAGCACCGAGTCTATGACTTTTTCTAAGACAGCTTAAGAGTATGCCCCAAAAATTTAAGCTGCATTGCTTAAGCCTTTGCTTTGTTTACATATATCGAAGTTCCCCCTTATACAAGCTATATAATAATATATTTATAAGCTATCATCTTAAGCATTTATGTGGTTTATGTCAGTTAAGCAACTAAATTCTGCAGCTATAAAGCATTTAGCGACATTTTCCGACGCCGCCCGAAAGTATGCAACAAAATTTAATATGATTTACCGTCAAGCTTAAGCAAACTTGTGCAGCTTGTTTGCAAACATAAAAGATTATAATTAGCAAGTTTTAAGAACATAGCGAAATTTAAAACGCTTACAAAGCTATTAATTAGTCAAACAAGTTCAATAACCGCTCATTATTTGGCAAAAACCAGCAACTACAAAGCAACTTGCTCATAATTCTTGAAATTATTTACGCCCTCTGAGAGTATGCAACAAAAATGTAATACGCTTTCAGCTCAATTGCAGCCAAGCAAACTTTGGCAGCACAGTTGATTGCACAACAAAATAAACGAAAATTTAGAGCCATGCTTAATTGCCAGCTAATCAAGTTCGTTTGTTAGCTGCCACACGTCTGGCAGCATTATTGCCATGGCTAGCATAGTCAAGTCCAAGTTGCAAGTTGTTTTTCAACTGTAAGCCACAAACTTTTGGCACTTTGCAGTTTTATTGTTGGCCACGTGAAGTACTTGACAACTTTAACAGCAAACAGCAGGAATAGCCAGCGAGAGCAACGAAAATTGCAGCAGCAACAAAAGCCAGAACAACAGCTGCACTAAATGCTAAAGCAAACATGGCGCACTTCACAACACGCTACTTCTTCTTTTTTCTGTGTTTTTCTCTGCGCAGCATATGCAATGTGACAGTCGCTAGAAGATACACACACACTAATACACTCAAAGGGAGTTAGTCACACACACACACACACACACAAATACTAGCTGACGTATACACTCAGGCATAACCTATATTAGTTTAGACCACGTTTTAGTATCCACGAGTGCAGCAGCCTAATGGCTACACACACACACACACCTATACACACACTGTGTTGCTGGCATCGTTATTTGTTGTCATTTGATGTTGCACATGCCATCGAATTAACTTGCCACGCGGCCAGCAAACAGCGCAAACACTTTTTGGCTTTTGGCGCATAGCGCAAAAAGTTTTCCATTTTCATTTTTCGTTTTTCCGTTTTTTCCGTTCTTGCCACAGCATCAAAAATTTTTGTTGCCCAGTGTCGGACCACACTAAAGTTTGGGTCAACTTTCTGTTTCGTTTTTGGGCACACACACAAAATGCCATTAACTCGACTGTTTTGTAGCTTTTGTACCTCGTCCCTTATGCTGGATTAAAATTTAATACTTTGCACAACTACAACAGCGACAACAACAACAAGAACAAAGCACGTTAAATACATGCTAGAGCTCAGGCGACTGTCAATTACACTGCTGCTTAAGTTGTTAGAAAACTTTTGTTGTTGCATTTTGGATATAAGTGAAGAGCTGAATTGAATTTAACTGAGGTCGAAGACACGTTAAATGTTTCAACACATTTAACGTGTCTTCGACCTCATGAATGTAATGAAGAAATGCATTGAAATTGGTATCAAATTCAATTAAATTTAATTTCATTCTTTAGCTTACTCTTTACGCATGACGAGAGTATCTTTTTGAGATTAAGAAAAACGTATGAAATATTCCTAACACATTTGTTCTAATCCTTGGCAATATAAAGGTAAACTCTTGATCTACTTAATCTCTAGTCTAACTTAACTGCGAAAATAAAATATAATACTAAAAATCTAGGAGCTATTTTGAGTTTTAAAAAAACAAGTCGTATACGTAATATTATAAAATGAAAGACTAAAACCAGGTCGTATACTTAATATAAACAAATAAAATACAAAATTTGCATTTAGTTTATCTAAGAATTAGAGCTCAAGCTCTAATTTAGTAAATTTTTGGAATGCCTTGCAAATTTTTAATGAATACTCGGGTCGTATACTTAATATAATAGAATCGATGCGATTTTTGTACTGCAGAATCTTAGAAAATGCAGTTTGAAAATACTGTGTAGGCTGAACTTTTAACTCTAGTATCTATCTATATATATTTTATTTTATTTATATATTTTATATATATAATTTGATAATTTTATAAATATAAAACATTTCTTTTATTAAGAATATTCCAAAATGAGAATATTCATAAATGAGAGATGCTCAATAAATGTCAAATTCATATTTATAGTCAGAGTGAGAGTTAGAGTTACAGTTAGAGCTGAAGTTAGAGTATAAACAAATCATTCTTCTGGACATATAAACAATACTAAAAGTTTAAGCCCTTTAAGAAACCAACTACAGTTCATCTTTAATAGCTTAGAGTATGAATAAAAAATTGGTTAAAAAACTTACGGCAAAAGAAAAAGTAAAAGAAAAACAACTGGGAATATGACAGTTGAGTGTAACCGGCTGTAGCATACTCAATTTCAATAAAAATAACTGAATAGGCAGGGCTTATATTGCATTCGACTATCTGTAGAGCTCTAGGAGGAAAAAGCTTTGTCGATTGATTTCAGCTCTATGAAACTGAGGAATATATATTATTATATTCAAATGCAAGTCTCTCGTCTTAATAGCAAAGAAATGCTTTACCTTCATACAGACAGACACCCATATACCCCGTTCACATCGTGAACGAGCAGCACAAAGTTCGGCTGGCGAGTTAAGTAGAGTCAACACTGTAACCGAAACTGAAAGCGAATCGGACGTGAATGGAGTTAACAGAAAACAAAAAATAAAAACCAAAAATAACAAAAATATCAAGAGGAGAGCAACAAAAAAAAGGGGCAGTCGTATCGAGAATGTAGGCGTGTCCGGGCTGGCTAGAGCGAGTCCTTTACGAGTTCGGTTTGCCGTTGCTAGTCATGATTAATGATGCCGTTGTGGGCTCGCATTTCCGCTTCGTTTAAAGTTGAAATGTCGTTGGCCATCTGCTGTTTTCGGCTTTGTTTTGTTGTTGTTCTTGCTGTTGGGTTTATCATTGTTTGCCTTTTGTGGGTTGCGGTTTGTTTAACATTGAAATTAACTTTGGCCATACAATATTTCAATTTCATTACAAATTTAGCCGTAAACTGCAATAATATGTGCTATCTATGCCAAATATTCAATGCATAACAATGTGAACACACACACACACACATCACACATATATATGCATGCTTCCTCTGTCATATAAAATGCATCTGCAATAATCTATAATGGAAATTTCAATGGCCATAACGAGTTTTGTATGCCAGCTCACATTTCCAATTGGATTCTGATTCGCTTCGTTAAAATCTGATTCGAATGCCAGCAATTATTTTCGCCCAAATTGGCAGGGGATATGAGGAAGGGAGAGCGAAACAGAAAGAGAGAGAGAGAGTGGAAGGGGTCTTGTTAGGGCAGAGCAGGCAACTACATGATTCTGCTCTTGAGCTGCTGTCGGGCAAATTAAGTGAATCGAATAGAGATGAGCGCTTATCGATACTTTACGATAGTCAAACGAAAACAAAAATAAGTAAGCACGAATATTTATAAGTTGATTTCATTTTATATTTATAAGGAAAAATTTAGATTTGAATTTTGCTAAATTATAAATAAAATAAAAGAAATTAGTTATAAATAGATCAAATAATTTATGGATTTTATGATGAATTAGATTTAAATTATATAATATTTTATTCAAAAATTTCTTTATAATCCGCTGAAATTCTTAATGTAAATTATAAAAATTATATGTAGAAAACAAATCGGATAATTTTTATATTCGCACGCCTTTCGAGTCATGTTGCCATGTGCACTCCCATCCCTAGCATAAGCCCAACATATTGGGAACAACACACATGTGCCATGTTGGCAAAGCCCATGCATAGACTTTTGGATTACTTGAGCAGAATTTTCGAGCGCGCAATGACACCTAAGTGAGGGACTGAAGCGAACATCATTTGCAATGCCAGCTGTGTCAGCTCTCAAATTTAAAGCAGCATTTGTGCTCAGTTGATTCAGGTCAATCAGTTGAATCGCTATCGTCTTAATGCCAATAGATGCCACTTAATGCAGCTGCAACTGGCACGAATTGCTAATCAGAGCACAATGCCGCGTTTAGTTGCAAGCAAACAGCTTGACAGGCTGACAGACAGGCAGACATGGATGGACTGGCAAAATGCTCAGTGATTATGCTGGTCAGGACAACAGGCAGAGGACATGGTCAACTATGGATGCTGGCCTGTCTGCCATCTGCCATCTGCCATCTGCCATCTGCCGTCTGCTGGCCCGTCTGTCTGCTGTCTGATAAGCGCAAAGTTTTCTCGCATTGTGCGCAGGCAAATGCAATTCAAATGAGCTCACTTCCACTAGCCATGGCCAGTCTATTATTCCTGACAGCTTCTGTCGACCTGCAGGCACACACACACACACACACACATACTCAAACACTCGCTGCATTCATTTCATTCGCTTCATATTCGTTGCACGCTGATTGAGTGCCCTGCAATTTGAATGTTGTCAGTAGCAGCAGCAGCAGCAGCAGCAGCAACAGCAAAAGCCACAACAACAACAACAACATTTGCATAATTGCACTTGCTGCCGTGAAGCTGATCAGCAGCAGCAAAAAAGAAAGCGGACAGGCGTCCATTATGTGATTGAATTTGCTAGCCCACTTTCAACAGCCACGCCCACTCAGGCTGTCAGCTGCATGTAATCAATATGCAACAGCAACACAAACAATAAATAGTTTAATACATTTTATAATATTTATAGAAAATCTCATTTAATCAACTAACTGAAAAGCTGTGTCAAGTGAGAGAGAGCGAGGGCGAGAGAGAGGGAGACAGAGAGGAGAGAGCATGCAGAACGACTATGCCATACTCTGCTTTAGGTCAAAGCATAATCTGAGTTTGCTCATAAGCCACGTTTTCATGAGTTGTAGCCACAGCTCAAGTCTTGTAGCCTTGATTTGAGCTTGAAACTCAAAGTCGACTTGGCTAACACTGCATATAGCCAACTGTCTTTAGGGTTTGTTGCAAGAATTCAGCTAGCTTAGAGAGACTGTCTCTAAGAGAATCTAAGTCTATCTATCTTTTCAGATCTCATTTTTTGTCATATTTTCAGCTTAAAGGCCAACCCAATAGACTAACCAAGAATGCAGCTATATAAAAGAAATCACAAACCCAAACAGCTTACATGAATGAAGTTTACTATACAATGATTCCCTTACCTTTTCTTATTCAATTTATACAAATTTGATTTCGGTAAGTGCTCTGCCAACTTCCAACTTCCAACTTCCAACTCTTCCAACTGAATAACTCAAGAATAGATATAGATTCATAAGCAATACCAAAACAGAACAAATATCTTCAGGTACCGCAGTGATATTTTTGTTAGCCATATTAAAAAAAAATATATCAAAAGTCAACAGAAAATCGCATTTATTTCCAGCCTGACCTAGGCTTAAGTTGACTAAAGTTAATGTCCAAGCAGCAAACATGATGATAAAATAGAAAAATTGCCCTAAGAGAGAGGGAAACATGTTGGCATAGTCTACACATGTTAATCAGCTAGACTAAGAACCCATCAATAACTAGAAGAAGTCGCTCAGGGCAGCTACTTACGACTAGACTTGTAAGCAATAAAATGCATTCAATTTGTGGCAGCCAAAAGATTCAGTTGTGTCCAACTAACCTTGGGCTACAAGGCCAACAAATGTCAAATACTTGGCCTAATAAAAAGTAATTTATAATATATAAAAGAGTCGCAAAGTGTGCACCTCTGAAACATAGACTCGAGCATAGCTTAGCGCGACTTAACTCTTCTGCTTAAGCAAAGTTGCCTTCCATTTTAATCATATCTTAATACACACAGTTAGCTGAAGTAAGCAACGCAGCAATACTTCAGCCAATAAAGCCCTTAAAGCACTCTGCCCTACTCTCATCTCTTCAACGATATCCAATTAGTATTATCGCTTAATGCTCACAAAGCTCATTAGAATAAATATGCATAAATAATATTGTTCTTTTGTCTTGGCTAAGTTATTCATTTGCTAATAATGCAAATGCCATTAAAATATTTATGCGACCTGCTGCATAATCTATCCTAGCTCTATCTCACTCTCTATCTGCCTCTCTTTCACTCTGTGTTTGGCTCTCTTTCTATGGCGCTTTTGTTCGTTTATTCATGCTCATATTCAGTTTCAATTGTAATGCCAATTGGCATGTGAATATTATTTGCCCCCACACACACACACACACACACACACACACAGACGCCACACGCCCACGCACTATTTACATAGGCAGCTTTTTGTTTTTGTTTGCTCGACTGCGGAAATTGCTCAAAATGTTCAATAAAACTGCAATTAACTTCAATAAATGGCCATATTTTATCACACACACACACACACACACACACACACACACACACACACACACAAACACACACACGCACATTTACAATAAACTTTTCCAATTAAAGCGCGCTTTGGTTGAATTATCCTAACCCAAACCCTAAGCCTAATCCGAGCTCGTATCTTCAGCGTTAAATCTAAACCTTAACGTGGCTCTCAACTCATTCTGTCATGTGGTTAAAGTCTGTGTTCGCTGATTACTTAAAGAGAGGCAGCCTGCCTTCCTCTGTCTATGTCTTACCCCCACTCGAGTGGCCCCTGCTCCTGCACTTGCCCTTGCTCTGCTGCCCTTTTTCTTGCCCCCATCTTCTTGCCTGCTCCCTTTGCATCTTCCTCTAGACTAGCTCTGGGCTTCTGCTCTTGGCTCCGCCTCTGCCTGCTCCCTTCTGATGCCTTGCGCTTGGCTCTTTCTTTTGATCCCTCTTTACTCATGTCCCCTCGCCCTCTTCTCTTTGCTTTCTCCTCTTGGCTGTTCCCCTTGCCCCAACTTCTGCTCTACTTTTCTGCACTCCTCTACCCATCTGCAAACTCTTGTTCCAGGCTTTTCCTCCTCTTACTTCTGCCTCTTTCCTCTCATCTAGCCACTTGCCGCTTTCACGCTTTTGACTCAATGCGCTTCATGTGGCAGCCGCTGCTGTCAGGTTTAAGCAATTAACTTTGGCTGCTGGCAGCGCATTGATTAACAGTTTATGTGTGTGTGTGTGTGTGTGTGTGTGTGGCAGCTAGCAAAAAACCAAAAACCTCGTTGATTGCTTCATTTGATGCCTGATTAACGCTGCATTCTTGCTGGCCACAAAATGCATTTAGACGAGCGCCTCAAACTAGGCTATAAATCTGCTGCAAACATGGCCAAGCACGTAACACAAAGTGTGTGTGTGTGGGCGTGTGGCTGCGAGTGAGGCTGCATGTGTAGCTGTGTGTGTGTGCAGTCAGTGCTGTCAATTTAGCCTTTTATTAGTTAATGATTAAGAGTAAGACTAGGAGTAAGAGCAGGAGTAGGAGTAGGAGTAGAAGTAGAAGTAGAAGTAGAAGTAGAAGTAGAAGTAGAAGTAGAAGTAGAAGTAGAAGTAGAAGTAGAAGTAGAAGTAGAAGTAGAAGTAGAAGTAGAAGTAGAAGTAGAAGTAGAAGTAGAAGTAGAAGTAGAAGTAGAAGTAGAAGTAGAAGTAGAAGTAGAAGTAGAAGTAGAAGTAGAAGTAGAAGTAGAAGTAGAAGTAGAAGTAGAAGTAGAAGTAGAAGTAGAAGTAGAGTCAGAGTCAGAGTCAGAGTCAGAGTCAGAGTCAGAGTCAGAGTCAGAGTCAGAGTCAGAGTCAGAGTCAGAGTCAGAGTCAGAGTCAGAGTCAGAGTCAGAGTCAGAGTCAGAGTCAGAGTCAGAGTCAGAGTCAGAGTCAGAGTCAGAGTCAGAGTCAGAGTCAGAGTCAGAGTCAGAGTCAGAGTCAGAGTCAGAGTCAGAGTCAGAGTCAGAGTCAGAGTCAGAGTCAGAGTCAGAGTCAGAGTCAGAGTCAGAGTCAGAGTCAGAGTCAGTCAGAGTCAGAGTCAGAGTCAGAGTCAGAGTCAGAGTCAGAGTCAGAGTCAGAGTCAGAGTCAGAGTCAGAGTCAGAGTCAGAGTCAGAGTCAGAGTCAGAGTCAGAGTCAGAGTCAGAGTCAGAGTCAGAGTCAGAGTCAGAGTCAGAGTCAGAGTCAGAGTCAGAGTCAGAGTCAGAGTCAGAGTCAGAGTCAGAGTCAGAGTCAGAGTCAGAGTCAGAGTCAGAGTCAGAGTCAGAGTCAGAGTCAGAGTCAGAGTCAGAGTCAGAGTCAGAGTCAGAGTCAGAGTCAGAGTCAGAGTCAGAGTCAGAGTCAGAGTCAGAGTCAGAGTCAGAGTCAGAGTCAGAGTCAGAGTCAGAGTCAGAGTCAGAGTCAGAGTCAGAGTCAGAGTCAGAGTCAGAGTCAGAGTCAGAGTCAGAGTCAGAGTCAGAGTCAGAGTCAGAGTCAGAGTCAGAGTCAGAGTCAGAGTCAGAGTCAGAGTCAGAGTCAGAGTCAGAGTCAGAGTCAGAGTCAGAGTCAGAGTCAGAGTCAGAGTCAGAGTCAGAGTCAGAGTCAGAGTCAGAGTCAGAGTCAGAGTCAGAGTCAGAGTCAGAGTCAGAGTCAGAGTCAGAGTCAGAGTCAGAGTCAGAGTCAGAGTCAGAGTAGAGTCAGAGTCAGAGTCAGAGTCAGAGTCAGAGTCAGAGTCAGAGTCAGAGTCAGAGTCAGAGTCAGAGTCAGAGTCAGAGTCAGAGTCAGAGTCAGAGTCAGAGTCAGAGTCAGAGTCAGAGTCAGAGTCAGAGTCAGAGTCAGAGTCAGAGTCAGAGTCAGAGTCAGAGTCAGAGTCAGAGTCAGAGTCAGAGTCAGAGTCAGAGTCAGAGTCAGAGTCAGAGTCAGAGTCAGAGTCAGAGTCAGAGTCAGAGTCAGAGTCAGAGTCAGAGTCAGAGTCAGAGTCAGAGTCAGAGTCAGAGTCAGAGTCAGAGTCAGAGTCAGAGTCAGAGTCAGAGTCAGAGTCAGAGTCAAAGTCAGAGTCAGAGTCAGAGTCAGAGTCAGAGTCAGAGTACGAGTAGAAAGAGGAACCAGCAAGAACAAGGCAAACAACAGATTCAGAGTTTATTTTAAAGACTTCAAATTGATGAAGGTGGTTCCCATTGAAACCGCATAAATGTAGCTTTAAAGCCAATAAGCTTTATGCCACAGAATATATAAAATATGAATGCATAGGAAAGCAAATAGTATTCCGATGCTTTGTCTTTTATAAATTGCTTTTGCTCGCTGAACCAATTTCGTTCGATGTGTTCAGCCTTCGGCTCCGCTGGCAGCACTGTTAAGCGTGTCTGTGGACAGCGACACTACAATATGCAGCTGTGCTGGCTGCACTCTCTACCTGGCCTGCACTACCTGTTTCTTATCGCTTTTTGTACATGCGTCCGTTCGTGTCTCTGCTATTTCGGTGTGTCTGCCTTGTTTTTGTTTGTCTGACACACCGGACCGGACTGCATGTGCTGTGCCTGCTGTTGCTGTTGCCCCTGGCTACAGACATATGCACACGTGTACACACGCGCACACACACACACACACCCACACACACATGTCTAATTGGGCGACTTATGCGCTGTCGCTTTTTGGCCCACATGACGTATACGTGTTTTGCATTTGCTCCAACATTTTTGGCAGCTTTTGTAATTTGGTTTTCAGCACAAAACGTATTCGCCTGCTGGCCACAAGGCAACAAATAAAGGACAACCAGCAACAGCAGCTGGTTAGGCAACTGCTTTTAATTAAGTGCGTCTTGATGTGAGCTGCCAAATAAACGTATTCAAAGCCTGCTCCTAAGCATATTCTTTAGAAATTTTTATGAGCAGGTGCACAGTCTCAGTCCCTCCCTCACTCTGTCTCTGTGTTCTTGAAGCGTGCCTAATAAGCTAAAGTCATGTTGTTGTCAGCAGTGATTTAATTATCTTTTGATTTCATTTTTGCCAAAAGTTTCGTAATGCAAATCAGCAGCAGCAGCAGCAGCAGCAGCTCAAGGAAAAGCATTGTATGGCCTCTGTCAGCGATTTTAAGCCTTGGCAGCTTTTTTAGTGTGCCTGGTCCCAGCCTACAGGTGAGCCAGTTGGGCTTAGCGAACAGGCGGCGGGCAGAACAAGGCGTTTACATATTTCAATACAGCTGCGTTTGCATTTAAAGTGGAACACAAAGCTATAAGTGAGTGCGTGTGTGTGTGTGCGTGTGAACAAAGGACACGTGAGCAGCTGAGCGTAAGCCAGAGCTAAAGCTAAGGCCAAAGCCAGCAAAGGCCAGCTTGAGTCCATTATTAAGTCTGTGTGTGAGTGTGTATGGGTGTGCGTGTGCGTGTGCGTGTCGGTAAAGTTATTAAAAGCATTCAAAACATTTCGGCAGCTGACGCTGTGGCCCTTCGCACAAAGCCCATGTCTCTGTGCCGTGGGGTGGGCGTTGCTGGCATGGGGCGTGTCATTTACATAACTATATAGCTTATACAAACATGAAATGCCGCCTGCCCGGACACGAATACCCCTACCCGACGCCTAGGTGTAGGCAAATGCTCTACAATCAAACATAACCGCAACAAATTACCAATAAACAGCTGAAACAACAAATTGTTTTGTTGATGATTGTTGTGTGCTTGTTGACTATTTTTGTTGTTTTTGTTGTTGTCGGAATTGAAGCAAATAAAAGTTGTTCAAGCATATCCATAACGCATTGTTAGAGCTCTGATGAACATGCCAAGGCTAAAGTCCCCGATACAAATGACTATTTCATATGCTTGAATTTGGTTTTGTAATCGGAAGATTAAAGTTGTCATAAACAGAGCAGAGCATGAAAGATACAAGAAATAACTCAGGAGCTGAGCTGAGCTGAGAGCTGAAAGGGAAGATACAAGGATAACAAATGTTAAATTTCGTTGCTTTAGTTGGATTTGCCTGACTCAAAGATACCCTGACCTAAGTGCTGAAGAGCTTTCTTTCTCGCTCTCTCTCTCTCTCTCTCTCTCTCTCTCTCTCTCTCTCTCTCTCTCTCTATCTGCCTCTTTTACCAACTATCATCTATCATCTATCATCTATCATCTATCATCTATCATCTATCATCTATCATCTATCATCTATCATCTATCATCTATCATCTATCATCTATCATCTATCATCTATCATCTATCATCTATCATCTATCATCTATCATCTATCATCTATCATCCATCATCCATCATCCATCATATATCATATATCATATATCATATATCATCTATCATCTATCATCTATCATCTATCATCTATCATCTATCATCTATCATCTATCATCTATCATCTATCATCTATCATCTATCATCTATCATCTATCATCCATCATCCATCATCCATCATCCATCATCCATCATCCATCATCCATCATCCATCATCTATCATCTATCATCTATCATCTATCATCTATCATCTATCATCTATCATCTATCATCTATCATCTATCATCTATCATCTATTCTATCATCTATCATCTATCATCTATCATCTATCATCTATCATCTATCATCTATCATATATCATATATCATCTATCATCTATCATCTATCATCTATCATCTATCATCTATCATCTATCATCTATCATCTATCATCTATCACCTATCATCTATCATCTATCATCTATCATCTATCATCTATCATCTATCATCTATCATCTATCATCTATCATCTATCATCTATCATCTATCATCTATCATCTATCATCTATCATCTATCATCTATCATCTATCATCTATCATCTATCATCTATCATCTATCATCTATCATCTATCATCTATCATCTATCATCTATCATCTATCATCTATCATCTATCATCTATCATCTATCATCTATCATCTATCATCTATCATCTATCATCTATCATCTATCATCTATCATCTATCATCTATCATCTATCATCTATCATCTATCATCCATCATCCATCATCCATCATCCATCATCCATCATCCATCATCCATCATCCATCATCCATCATCTATCATCTATCATCTATCATCTATCATCTATCATCTATCATCTATCATCTATCATCTATCATCTATCATCTATCATCTATCATCTATCATCTATCATCTATCATCTATCATCTATCATCTATCATCTATCATCTATCATCTATCATCTATCATCTATCATCTATCATCTATCATCTATCATCTATCATCTATCATCTATCATCTATCATCTATCATCTATCATCTATCATCTATCATCTATCATCTATCATCTATCATCTATCAGCTAGCATCTATCATCTATCATCTATCAGCTAGCATCTATCATCTATCATCTATCATCTATCATCTATCATCTATCATCTATCATCTATCATCTATCATCTATCATCTATCATCTATCATCTATCAGCTATCATCTATCATCTATCATCTATCATCTATCATCTATAATCTATCATCTATCATCTATCATCTATCATCTATCATCTATCATCTATCATCTATCATCTATCATCTATCATCTATCATCTATCATCTATCATCTATCATCTATCATCTATCATCTATCATCTATCATCTATCATCTATCATCTATCATCTATCATCTATCATCTATCATCTATCATCTATCATCTATCATCTATCATCTATCATCTATCATCTATCATCTATCATCTATCATCTATCATCTATCATCTATCATCTATCATCTATCATCTATCATCTATCATCTATCATCTATCATCTATCATCTATCATCTATCATCTATCATCTATCATCTATCATCTATCATCTATCATCTATCATCTATCATCTATCATCTATCATCTATCATCTATCATCTATCATCTATTATCTATCATCTATCATCCATCATTTTCCATCTTTTATCTTCCATCTTCCATTTTTCATCTTTCATCCTTCATCTTCCATATGCCATCTTCCATCTTTCATCTTCCATCTTCCATCTTCCATCTTTCATCTTCCATCTGCCATCTTTCATCTTTCATCTTCTAACATATATCTCCACTATTTCTGTATTTCCAATTAAAATCGCTTTAAATGACCTTCCGCGAAAGGTGAAACTTTTTGCCATTTCGAGTTATGTAACATAAAATTGCATATTTATGGCAACAGGGACCACACGCCCTCTGGAGAGTGAGCCAATGTGAGATTGGGGGCATGTGCATGGAAAATATTGGTGTCAGTCTGTGTTGCACTTGTGGCAGTTGAGCGTAGGTTTCATTTGATTTCCATGTGCGGTCGCCACGCAGGCAAACGAACATGAATGTTTATGTTGCCAACAAGTTCCGACGGTTTCTGCTATTGTAAAGCCATCAGCACACACATGCGAAGGCAGCTGGGGATGGGGTCATATTGCCACAGCAATGCGTCAGTAGCAACAGCAACAGCAACAGCAGCAGCTGAGCTAACGTTTGCCAACTTGTTGCCGTGTTGAACTGATGCTGATGCTGCGGCTGCCTCTAGTTATGCTGCTGCTGCTGCTGCTGCAGTTTTGCGGCAACGTTAGCTATTGCTTTATGGCCTTAAGTCCTCACCCGACTCCCGCCACGACTGCTATACCTCTCAGCCACACAACCCATCTCAAATACATTCCCAGCCCGCCCTCTAACCAATGTGGCATGTGCTGCGTATGAGTTGAACCAACATGAATGTTATTTCATTTACTCAAATGTTTTTGCTACACACGGTTCATAGAATGATAAGCGGGTATATTGGTTTTTGTTCGAAGGTTGCCTGAAAAGCTAGAGAAAGTCAAACGGCACAAGTCTAACTTGATTAATGCTATATTCAACCACAGTTTTAGAGCCATTGATGGCATGCAGTTTAAAAGCAATTAAATTTTTATTACAGGCTGAAAGCAACTGAACGAAGGTATATTTTATATTTTTTATATACGGTCACATAGGCAATGTCCCGTCTACAACAGTTTGAGAGTCATTAAGCGGATCTCGAGCTCATACAGTTCGACAGCAACTAAGCTTTTCAGCTGTAACAGCGTATACCGCAGTTCTTAACACCCGTTTTCAAAGTTTTCTCGATTTTTTAGTGCTTTTGCGGCTCATGGCTTTTGTGAGCTGATGAATTGGTTTTGCGGTCTTCCAGTCAAATGAACTTGGCTCTGAGCATGAATTTTATATTTTTAAACCACTTTTTAATATATTTATTTGAATTGAAATCTTTTGAGCAAAAGCCGCTTAAAAGCAAATATAAACAGGAAGAGAGAGTGTGAGAGAGTGAGAAAGGGGAAACGACGGAGGGAGAGAAAGAGGGACATGCACACACACATACATAAAAATTCATTAAGTTGCTAAGTTTACCAAACTAATTTCGTTCATGTTCAAATGCAAATGTATTTCGTGTGGTTTTTGGGTTCCCTTTTAAACGACATTCTGTAACCCGCTACACGTTGACCAACAACAACAACAGCAGCGAGAACAGCTGCCGATAAGGCCAAAGCACAAAGCTGATGTAAAATTAGTGCGCACAAATGTGTCCCAAGTGCGTGCGCCTTCCAGCCGAGTGTGAGTAGCGTAATCATATTGCTGTCCTTGTTTTTAGCTGGCCATACAACAACAATAACAGCACTAAGGATGACGGCGGAAAAAAATGATATAACGGCACATTTGTAATTTGTCGGGCAACAATGAAGTCGGCGCTTTTGGGCGAAGCGCCTGCATAAAACACATAGCACTTACCCCATTGGGTTGTAAGTAATGCCGCCGTGTTGGTTGGCCTCTACCGAACTCCTCCAACCTACCGTACTCCTCATGCCTGCATAATTTATGCGAAATCAGCGACGCAAACAACCTGCACGAAGACAGCGCAGCAATGGCTACCCACCACCCACTAACACACCACGCCATCAATCCACCTCTCCATCAGCCCAACTAACAGCTGCCAGCGGCGTCTGCACGTAAAATGCTTTATCCGCGTTTCATTGTCGCCCAAAAACAAAAAAAAACAAAAAAACGCTGGCAACAAATTTACAAATTTGAAAAAAAAATGTTTAACGCTCGGATTTCATACCTGTCACAGAAACAGAAGATAAAGAGAAGCTGGTAGCAGCGACAACTGTAGCTCAGCACGCAGCTCAGGCCAAACGCCATCTTCAGAGCAAAAGCGAAACTTTGTCTTCACTTACGCGCTATTGTACTCGCCTCACTCCATCACTCTCTCTATCTCTCTTGCTCTTTGGTGTGTTTGCGGAGCTTATGGATAATCACCTTGAAAACAGAGCAGACTTTGAGCAGCGCGCCAAGCGTTGTTTTTATCGCACTTTTTGCTTTTACTTTCGTATGCTGCATGCGCCTTTTCTTATTTTTTTTTGTCTACACTTTGGCACTGTGTTTATTTTTGCATAATTTTCTTTTATCCTTAGTCCAATGTATTTTTCATATTGTGCTTACCTGCTCTGGCCAGCACTTACTGTTAGTCCTCGTGCTCCTGCTACTACTTCTTCTTTTTCGTCTGTTTGTTGTTGTCGCATTTTGAAATTGTCGTCTCGACAAATTTGTTTACTTGTGTGCGTGTGCGTGAGGCCCATAATGGCGTAAAGCCAAGTTTCTAAGTGTGCTAGAGAGGAAGAGAAAGTGGGAGTCAGAGAAGAAAATAGTGTGAGTGTGTTAGCAAGTTTGAAGATTTAGACGGCGAGCTTTCCATTTGATATCTTGCTCATTATACGAAAAATTGCGTACATATAAAACAACGAGAACATTTCATTCAACTTTTTTGTTTTGTTGGCTTGTTGTTGGCTTAATTCAATGAGGCCAAGTTAGCGCCCCTAAATGTTTTGCTCATAAACCCAACAACAGCAACAAGAACAGTAACTGAAACGGAAAACCGTTTGTACCAAATTATATTATTGCCATAAAGAAAACAGAAAACGGAAAGCGAATCTTTTTACAAACTCGTTACGTTTCTTTATTTTATTTTGTTCTCTCTTTTTTTTGGGCTACCCAAAGGCCGCTTAAATGTTTACTTTACTTTGTTTCTTTTAGTCTGTTTGGTGTTGTTGTTTTCTGCTTATGCTTTCAAGGCAAATGAGTTCGAGCAGCACAACAAAGTTAAAAACTAACTTGCTTCTGTCCTGTAAGGTCCTTAATGTGTTACGAAAATATCAAACGTAATGAGGGTCAAGCTATGTTTGGGCATTTGCCTTTTCTGTGTGGGTATTTGGCAAGCAAAAAAGGGGGAACCTTTTTATTTGGTCCTGGCTGACCAGCTGCGGCTACATGTTTGCCTTGCCCCAAGGCAAGCCACTGAAAAGTAAAAGTGCCCACAAAAGAAAACAAGGATTTTATGCACAACACTGCATGGTATAACTTTGTAAGTCAAACCCCTAATAATTTGTACATTAAAGACATTAAAGAAACAATAAGACTTTCTTATAAAGGCATAAATCGTCTTTGAATAAAAAGTATTTTAAAGATAGAATTGGAAAAGATAGCTCAGAAATGAATAGCCTAATAAATACACATTTAAAAAACCCCGCGTAAGTCCCATGTTATCGAAAAAGGGCGATAAGCAACATACGTAAACGCAAAATGAGTTACATAAGCGCAAACTGCGCAAAGTATGGCAAATATGCGTAAAATTAGCTTTGCGCAATTTGAACACACAACGCTAAGTTGGTGGCACGCAATTTAACACTCACGTTAAGTTGTCTGCTTTGCAAGTCACACTGGAATTTTGCTTTATGTCACTTGCGGTCGCACTGACACCAAAAAAAAAAACAAACAAATAAATGTAAACAATTTAAGTGAATTCGCAAATCAAATTTTAATGTTTAGCTATACACTGCCTTGCGGGGGCTTTAAAACACTGACTAAAATCACTGAGACGGGCATAAGCTTCGATCCACCCGTTTATGAGCAGCGCTACTGCGCTGCCATTCAGATTTTAGAGGATGCGCGTTGGTTAAAGGAAATCAAAAAGGTTACCGAATTCGGGTACGTATTGCTTAAACACTTAACGAATATTTCAAGTTATTAATAACACTATTTAATTCACGCAGTTGCGCGGAGATGCGTCTCTTCCAGTTGATGCGGCGCATCGAAACTATCGAGAACATCTTGCAGGTGTGTAATGCGTATTAGTGTAATTTCCCGTTAATGTTTACGTACTAAATAGTGGTAGGAAATACAAACAAGTGATCTTTTCTGGGTAATTTTTAAAGACATAATTTCTATTTATTTTATTTATATGCGCATTTTAATCCCTAGTTTAGACTTAATAATTATGATTTATGCAATAATAACCTTCATCTAGTTGTATAGTAAATACTTTTTTTTTTGTTTTTCTTGTTGTAAGCGGATTATCTTTTATGTCATATAACCGATATCCGGGTGAAAACTTAAACTGAGAAACTTAAAAATTCTTTCAAATAAAAATTAAAATTAAACAATAATTTGCTATCAAGGCCAATGTATATATAATCTATGTATATGTATATATAATGTCTGTATGTATCGTAACAATTTCTGCTTATGATGTTGCATAAAAAAAGGAAAAACAGCAAAAATTACAGAAAATATTTTCTCTCTATTAATGTATAGTGTGCTGAACAATTTCTTTGTATGAATAGACGCTGATCCAATTTAAACATTGCCTGCCTTTTGATCATATTTCCTTCGCTGGACTTAACGATATATTTATTCTCTATAAAATACTTGAAAAACGCAGCATAACTGTTATTCTCTATATGTGTATGTACTATAAGTAAGTATATATATGTAGTTTTGCCAGTTGCAGTTGTTTTGTTTGCTCCACTTTCTTAACTGTTTGCTCTTCAATATCTAACGTATCGTATCGATAACTTGATAACTCGATAACTATCACTTGCGACAATGCCTGGACGAAGAGTTGACATTCCGCCCCTTGCCATAGCTGTTCTCATCATCGTATTGCCACACGCTGTAAACATCGTTCTGCATATTATGTGTGTCATAGTTGTTTTCCACATCCGCTTCAGTCTTATATAGACAACGACGCGTGCGCCGCTGTTTCACTTGATCATCCGCCACCGCTGCCACATTTCGACTGACCTTCAGCTTTGCAGGTTGTTGCTCCATTTCACCGGTGGCGGATGCCATTGTCACCGTCTGCTCCTTGCGTGTGGCGCAGCCACGTTTATTATTGCCACCAACTGCTGTCAGTGGTGTGCCAACGATTCTCTGTGTCTGCTGTTGAGTGTGGCCATTGATGTTCTTTGACTTGCTGCTGCGCTTGCGTGTGCCCTTAGTCTTGCCTAGCTCTTGGAACTGATGCACTTGATTCACTTTGTTGCTGCTGCTATTTTTGCGCAACTGACGACGTGCTCGACGCACTTGCTTCGATTCCGTTTCATTATCAACAGTCTGCTGATCACAATTCATCTATACATATATATATATGATAAAACAATGAAATTTCAAATATATAGAATATATTGAGAAATACTTACCTCAGCTTCTTCTACCTCTACCTCTTCCTCATCTTCCTCTTCCTCTTCTGCTTCCTCCTCCTCTTCTGCGTCCTCCTCTTCTTCTGCTTCCTCCTCATCCTCAACATCTTCCTCCCCTGCTGCCTCCTCGTCCTCCTCCGCTCCCTCTGCCTGTTCGTTTGCCTCTTCGCTGTTATGCTCCTGCACGCTCAGCCCCTTATCTCTTCTGCTCTGCTCCACAGCCAATATCGCATAGGTCGGCTTGCCCTCATATCGCCTGGGCAGACGCGAATGTAGCGGGCAGATGACTTCCTCACGTTCAAACTCTTTGACCGCACGTTCGCGAGCAATTTGATCGGGATCTTGTGATAGCACCTCTGCCCATGAGAATTTCAACATTTTAGCACTCTTCTTGTTGGACTTGGAACGCAGATTTTTGGGTGACACACGATTCGTTAGCGAATGATCTTGGAATGGTGTGTTGTACGTCGAGTTGCGTAATAAATTGCTTGCAATTTTGCTATTCAAATCGAATAAATTGAATTTACCGATGCCATCCACCTCGTCCTTGATGGAGACACGTGTGTGGTGGATCTCATGGCTGCTCAACTGCATCTGGCTGCAATCGTAGCCAAGGCGTCGATATTCACGCTTAAAAATTTTGCGATAGCGTTCATAGTTGGGTCGCTCCTGATAGGCGAGCTGTCCGATCTGTTGCAGAAATTCACCCAAATATTTAGGAACCTGTTTGCCATAGAAGTGTGGTAGCATTTCACACACATCCGTCATGAATAGCTCCTTGGCGCGATGCACCTTCTCCTGCTGCTGCTGCAATGCCACATCCTTCCACGGCAAATAACCCTCCGACCAATATAACAAATTATAGCCCAAACATTCCAAATCACTACGACGCGAATGCGCGCCTAAATGTGCATCTCGAGATGTAAATTCCAAGGTGCCATCGTGTGCACGTCGCTGGTCCATAATAAAAGGTCTATGCACGCCACGATCCTGATACTTGGAGGCCAGACCGAAATCGATCAGGAATATGTGCTCTTCTTCCACCGGCAAAATTTGATATTGTGTCGCTGTTCGCTTACTTTTTGCTCCACCGTTTCGTGGATTATCTGTGTTTTCGGTTTTCAGCTGTTTCTGCTTTGCTTCCTGGCGGCGGGTGACAATGCGTTTAGAAGTACGACCGCGTGCACCACGCTTCGATGCACTGGCTCCACCCGAACGCCGCACAAACGAAGGCACAAATTCATCAGAATCATTGTCTGAGCTCTCCGCTGACTGTTCACTCTTGGCATCCGCTTTTACTGGATAGCCATCCTCGTTAAAGAGCTCCGAGTAGCTGACACGCTTGGCCGGACGCAGATAATGCGACTTGACCATCTCCTCGTACATGGATCTAGAGTTGCAATTATCATTGCGACGACATGAGCGCATAGGATTCGAGCCACTAAACTCAACGGCATTATTCCGCGGGCGTCGCTTATTTTTGATTACTGGCGTTCGATAGATATCCAGGCTGTTGCTATTGTTGCTATTTGTGGTGGCGCCATCATCGAAATCTTCATCCTCATCCACATCATCCATCTCCTTGATGTCAACAATTTGCTTCAGAGCATACTTGTTTTCATTCTTTATAAAATAGTCATCATCGTTGGTTTCCTGCTCTGAACTGTTGCCACTATCCGTAGTTTGTTGTTTCTCTTCGTAGTGCTCGTCGTATTTTGCTTTGCCGCCTTGCTGGACCGCTTGCCGTTTAAGATACTTGCACTTGGATATCATCAGATTCTGTGCCTTAATATCATTATGGCAATAGCCTTTATCATGCAAATGCTCCAGCACATTGATGATGTGTATAGCTAAAACTAACAGTGATTTTTGTGCCACTCGCGCATTCTTGATTAACGAATGCAAATCCCGATCAAAGCGAGGCAGCACCAGAAACCTGTATCGTCCATCTCCAAAGAAATGTGTGCCCGATGCAATGTAATTAGGAATACCCGTGGGTGGCCCATGGGGAATACGTGGCGGCAGCTTCTCTATAGCAGACGCCTCCTTGTCCTCTGTCACAGCTGTAAGAGTAAATGGTTAATCAATAAAGAATATTTACATTCACTTTCGGGCCACTTACACTGCGGCTGATTCGTATTGATAAGACAATGTATTTCTACAAAGAGCGGTCCATTCGAGTGTGGCTCTATTTTGACCACATATTTGGCGTTCTCTGAGCTAACCGGGCAAACAGTGTCATCCGATGCCAGAAATATCTCGCCGAAGTTGCCCTTGCCTATGAGCGAAATATATAAAGGCAGTTAATTTGAAAGCCAATAAAATCATTTCAGCAATGTATGCCCACCTATGGGACGTCCTAGACGCCAGGCTTTGGACAGCAAATCCCTTAATATGGTGCCATTGACTACAGAGGGACGCAGCGTATAAACTGGACGCGGCGATTCAGTTGTATAGGAATTGTTGTTATCACTGCAGCCGCCGCTGGCGAACGTTGCCAATGATAACAAAGAGGCACGTGGATTAACTGGACACTGGTTACGTGCTAGATGCTGCTGCTGTGGCGTTTGCAATTGGTCGACATTCGCTGAGCCAGATGAAGATGAGTCCTCATCATCGTTCTCATGCCAATCAAATTGCTTTTTTTGTTCATCGCTTAAGCGCGGACATTTCTCCACCCGGGAGGCTTTAACAGCTGAACGTTTGCGTTTTCGTGCACTGCGATCTGATGGTTGAGTTTTGGTCTCCGATTGCGGTGGCATTTGTGGTTGATGATGGCTCCGCTCTGCTGCGATCCGTTTGCCCATTTTTTAAACAGGCGGCAGTCGTTGGAGGAACGCTCCAATTTTCAATAATTCTCAAACTTTCCCCCTCTAGTGGATCGATCGGTCGGTTGACAGTTCCAGTCAGTCTCAAGTTAACGCAGACGGGCGCATAAAGGAACGTTGAATTTGAAATTGATTTTTGTTTTGTTTTTGTGTATTCTCTTTTGCTAATCACGTTTTGCTTTGCTATTGACATTCGTGTTGGCTATGTGGTAAGAAGAAGAGGGGCACTCATCAGTTTATTTTCGGATATGTTTCAACTGCTAACACTTAACAACAAGCAAATCAATCATACTAAACAGTAATCCTATTGTCTTTGCTGCTGGTTAATTTTGGTTTTTTCTTTTCTTTATTCATTGCTATTTTTTGTTTTGCCACCACTAATTCAGGTTTCACGCTCTATTGTTTTGAATTTCGTTTGTTGCGCCGGCACAATGTGAATGGAACGTTAACGTCGGTTAAAATGGAATGGCAAAAATATGGGCACGGGGCACATGCATACATATCTACATACATACAGGCAGACATACATGCACACGCTCTCACACCACAATAGACTTGCATATGTATTGTGTTCACACACAAAACAAATAATTTTAACAAATCTCTGATAATTCCCCGACAATTAATCACTATTGCTAAAACTGCAAAAACACAATATATATATAATTATACATAGATTGAAGCGAATTTCACATTCATCGACAAAACACACGACATTTTAATCAAGCACCATGTCTGCGATGGAACGAATAAATAAGACAGAGACGGCGAACTCAGTGGCTTGCTTGCTTAAAAGGGAATATTGATTTAACTGGACCGCCGGCACAGGCCACAGCTGCTTTGAAACATATTATTAAATTTTACATATTCATTTTTTATTTAAGCACATGCACATACAATTCCATCCTACTTTGCTAAACGTTTGTTTAAGTTCCATTTGCCACTTTTCAGTATGTATTTCTTTCACGTATTACAAGTTTTCTTCTTCTTGTTTTCACGTTGTCTTTTCCCATAAAATGCAATTCAAGAAAAATTGTTATGTGCGCATCGCGAACAGCCAACTAATTCTTACACTGTTGCATTTATGTGCTTAGCTACACATTTTCACAATTTTAAGCAATTGAATATATTTATTTAGATACTCAATTGATTTTCACAACAAATTACATATTCGTGCACTGCTACCCGTGCCTCGGAACACTCGTACACACACACACGCGCGCACTCTAAAATGACAAGCCAATGTTTCATTGCCATGTTGTTGCGCCATTTTGTTTCGACCCGTTTCTTTTCACCGTGCTGCCAGACTTCTGCATTTTTCGATTTGTTGTGAAAAAATTTACCATTCACCCCGACGGTTTACTTCAAATATATTTTTAAAATGTTTTCCTAACGTATCTATTTACAGGTGGACGTTGATCAAGAAACTTTAAAAACGCATTTAAATCGCACAAATCCTTTAGTTTCCGATTTTATAAGGGAAAGGCAAGCACCTTTGCAAGTTCAAGTCTTGCTTGGCAGCGTTGCAGATGCAGCAGATGAACTAAGAAATACAGATGCAGTCATAGCATTAGAACTGTTAGTTTTGATTGGAATAATATATGAAATAGTTTAACACTTTTATATTTTACAGCATCGAGCATGTCTATGAAGATGTGCTGGCTAAAATACCAGGAAACATCTTTGGTTTTATGCAGCCAAAAATTGTCATTTTCAGCACTCCCAATTCGGAATTTAATGAAATTTTCACGCGCTTCAGTTCGCTTCTGCCAAATGGATTTCGTCATCACGATCATAAATTTGAATGGACAAGGGAAGAGTTCAAGTCCTGGTGCTTGGGCATAACAGAACAATATTCAAATTATATGTTCGCCCTGCTTGGAGTGGGTGATCCGCCCCAAGGCGATGAAGCTGTGGGTCATGTTTCCCAAATAGCTCTGTTTGTTCGGAAGGATACACTGGGTGTCTCCTTAACCGAACCACTTACAATACAACCTGCTCTAGACACGATATCCAACTATCAAAGCTTACATACAGTAGACTTTCCTTATAATAAGGACACTCGCACACCAGAGGAAAAAATCTGGGCAGAAATTGAAACTCAATTGTATCGCTGTACGCGGGACGAGGATAACTATGATACTGAGCGATGTGTATATAAGCTCTCCTTGGATGAACTAGCGCGGAGATTGGAATATTTGGGCGCGACGCGTGAACTGCTAGAGAAGCTATTGCAACTGCATAAGAAAATGATTGAAAATGATTTTGTATTGATTGAGGAGGAGCAGGAGGAGGAGGAGGAGATTGAATGCAGCGATTGGGAGAATCCAATTTATGAGCAGAGCGAGCCTGGTGTGCCAATAGAAGGGAGTCTAGAGGAAGAAAATTGGGATGTATGAAATGTATATATATATATATATATATATATATATATATATATATATATATATATATATATATATATATATATATATATATATATATATATATATATATATATATACTATACATGCACATATATGCAGCTTGCATGACGCTCTATTAGAGTAGAGCGAAGGGCATTTGACTTCACAGGGATATGAATATTTAAGTTCCTATATAAGAAAGAATGTATATACTATATATTTCAATTCAAAAATAAAACTTTATCAAGAAGAAAAGCGAGATTTACAGAATTATATTCATACATACCCAATTTCTCTAGCTTTATCTTCAGTCAGATATTGCCCAAAACCAATCAACTCCTTTTTGTTCTATGAGCAAGCATTCAAATCTACAAAAATTTCACATATATGAAGGAAACAAATGACATATAGTTATATAACACACGCATACTCCATAGACTCCATAGACTAAGTGCTGCTGCCGCTGCCGCAGCCGCAGCAGCGCATAAATCAAATAAGACAATTCTGTTGAAGGACTCTTTCCTTCGCTGAGGGTTGTTTTGGGTCAGCTATTCAATTTTCGCAGAAAATGCAGACTCCTGTTCCAGCCACCCAACCACAAGAACATTGCAACTTGGATAACATTTTTAGTTTTTTTTTTTTCGAATTGGCTTTAGCAAGATGATGACGATGACGAGGCATCCGTTTCGTCTAGCTTGGCACCCTTCGTTACACGGAAATTGCTTTTGTTTGGCAACTAGGGGGTGGCTAACAGACAGGGCGACATTAAATATACAAACATACGAATTTATATATACATATATAAATATATATATAGCATGTATTTCTGTGTATGTTGCAGTAAAGTTAATGGAGTTGACGTCGAGTCAGTTGCAAGTGAAACGAGCTACAGAACAGGCAACACACAACAAATTGCCATAGCAGCTACCTTTACCTGTCGTGCCAACAAATTCATAAACATTCACTCATTCACAATAGCATTCATTCAAATACCTCCTCTCTCCGTCACTCTCTTTCTCTCAATATATAGAGGTAATACTACCTTGAATTCTATGTCACATATAAATCGGAATTTAACTCAATTTTTATTGCATTACCAGTTGACTGTGTGTGTGTGTATATATGTGTGTGTGTGTGTGTGTGCGGTTTTCGCGTGTCCTCACATATACCTATAGCTTAGTCGGTTATATAGGTAACATTTATAGTCACATAGCTTAGTTACTGCTAAGCTTCAGCTTCGATATGGCCGACGACGAGGGCGCCAAGGAGGGCGATAAGAAAATCGTGCACATCTATCCGCTCGTCAAGGTTGGTTTTCTCTCCCCAAATTTCACTTTCAAGCCAATTGGCAAATACACTATCTTCTACTATATAGCACTCGGATATGAAGGAGGAGATGCGTAACGAGGTCGTCGAATTGATTGTTAGCAATTGTGAGAAATATTCTGCTAATTATGAGGTGAGTTCAACGGAAAGTCTAATCTTGAATACCCTATAACACTAGGTATGATATAGGTGCTCCATAAAGCAATATTCCTGTATTAGGAAAATCTAGCATCTTTTATAAATTAACTTAACTCTTTGGAAAGATGTTTTGCATACAGGAAATCAGCTTTTGTTTATATATATATGGTATACTATACAATATATAACTATAAATATATCATATATTATATATTTTAGTCCAGTGCAAATCAGATTATCAGATGTAGCACACCAATGTCTTGCTTCCCATTGACCAGTTTAGTTTAGATACCTTCAAACCTCACTTGGGCAGATTCTTCCTATACAGCTATAAGATATAGTACTTCCATATTGACAAATAGCATAGTGACAATCATAAATATCGAACTGACTTTAGTTATCTTAAAAAAAAACAAAAACTTGAATTTCGACAGCTAATGTCTAAGAGAGCTATAAGATATAGTCAACCGATGTACACAAGATAATAATTTGCAACGTTAAACTCTGAAATGCCAAGCTTAGATATGATATCTTTAAGATGCATTAGTTTTAAGGAGATAGTATCTGTTACAGCTATATGATATAGCACACTTATCTGGATTACTCTGGTATAAATGGCTAATACACCTAACTTAGGTCAACGAAGAGAGTTATTGGCCAGGTATTCCTCTATTAAATATCAGCTACATGAATCACATATATAATATCTTATCAGACATATGTATAGTAGCAGATCTTAAACTAAAACTTAATTCTTATTGACAGTTATGTGCCAGAATGATAAAGGACAGCATGGACAAGAAATTTGGCATCTATTGGCATGTGGTGGTCGGCGAGGGCTTTGGTTTCGAAGTATCGTATGAGACTGAGAATATAATGTATCTTTTCTTTGGCGGCAATTTAGCTATTGTGCTGTGGAAGTGCTCCTAAATAGAGTAACTAGCTCAACTAACAGACGTACCTAAAAAACTACAAGTAAATATACAAAAATATAAATGCAAATTTTTGTAATACCTATGCAACGATGTATATGTGTCTATAGCATATATAGTTAATGTTATGTATTAAGTTAAACTGAACTGTAAATAGGGCCAGCAGTAATGTGTGTGTTCTTTGCCATGGCAACTGCAGCAAAAGAAGAAAAAAAACAAAATATATATTAAAAAAAGTTGGTTAATTTGCAAAAGTTAATTTGAAGGCTTTTTCTCTTCTTTTTAGTGGAACAGTCACAAAATGGTTGGCTTATAAAAATGTGTTTTGTACGCGCTTAAATTAGGTTTACAATTGTTGATTTAAGCATAGACATCTTCACGATCAGCGCCGGCGCCATCGCCGCCGTCCTCCAGATTTGAGAAGAGCAGGAAATGCGATGTGCGATGCAGTTCGTGATAAAATTCCTTCGGGTTAGCCAATTGCAGTTCGTATTTCATATTCGGATCGTGTCGCACGCCCATAAAATTGTAATTCCAACTGCTCTGCGCCGGCACCATGAAGAAGCCGAGGAACTTATTGGATAACAGCATTTGAACGCGTTCATAGTGCGATGGTAAATATCCTTTCGGATTATTGCCCTTATCCGTATTCTTGGAGCCCCATTCGAAACCGGACGGTGTTAGCTTGTAGGCCGTCAGAGAGCACGAGCCGGGCGTAAAGGAGCAGGTAATAACAATTGTCTTCTCGCCATCCCAATTGGAATTCTCCTGCATGATCTTCGCATGCGTGGTTATATCCTGCGGCGACAACTGGGGCAGTTCATTCGGTTGCGTATGTATCCAGCCAAGTGGCTCCATATCCTTCAGATACTGATGCGTGGGCAGGGCATTGGGCAAATTGATGGTCTGATGTGTGCCCCACTGCGGCGGCATCACAATGCAACGTATCTCCTTCACCTGCGGATTATCCGGCGGACTTACACCGTACAAATAGCCAGCGATCTGTGCACGCAAATCGGATATCGTGACAAACTTCTTCAGTATATTCTTTGGCAAAATATACGTGTAGCCCGTTTCCTTGATGTCATCGGAGCTGACATAGATGTGATTCGTACGCAAATGCAAATTCGTTGCGGATATCGCACGCACACGCCATTCGGTCTTCGAGCTAAACGTTTGCGTCTCATAGTTCGAGGTTGTTGAGGTAATAATCTCATCGCCGTGTTTGTTCGTTGTGCGCGTCGTTGTGGCCGTCAATTGATTCTGTTCCTTTGTCTGTTTCTCGATCTCCGCAATTTGTTGACGCTGCGCAGATGGTGCACTGATCTCCATGCCCAGAATGATGTCTCGAATCTCGGACTGTGTCAGCGAGGCAACGTTTACATTGTTCTTCTTGCCATAATCGGCCAAAATGAGATCCTTTAGCTGCACCTCCACTTTGATCCACTCCTCGTCCGTCAACGTTGGCCAAATGTGATGCGCCTCGGTTATCGTTGTCTTGTCCGGCTTAAGTATAATCTTCGTGCGTTCCGTATTAACATGCAGGGCACGCAGTATCAATATCAAACGACTGAACGCCGTATATGAAGATATCGTCTTTAGCCAGTCATCGTACAGATTGAACAACACCATTTGCGGCTCGGTGGCTTTCAGGATCAAATCACCAAACTTCTCCACCTTGAGGCAGGCCTGGAAGGGCAGCTGCAACTCCGAACCCTTGATGACAATATTGGGAAAATCAAGTAAATGCACCTCAAGCGGATCCAACATGCCCTTGCGTGTGACAATAATCTGTTTGGGCTGCTCCTCAACGGGCAGCGAGCGAATCAACGCAGCAACTTCCTCAGCAGTCTTCCATTTGGCCAGCTGGCCCAAACGCTTCTGACCCGCCCACACGGAGGTGTGAATAATCTTCAAGAACAGCTGTCCAGTGCGTGGATTGAATATGAAGATGGCGCCGTTGATGGGCTTCGTTGTCAAATTACCCTCAAAGGTCTTGTGTATGGTCACGCGATAGACATTCGTGTCGTCCACAAACCAAATGATTTGATTCGAGAAGAGTTCACCATAATTCTGGGAGCTAAGATACGGTTCCGTTGGCTCCGAGGAGTACAGCTGCAATGCCTTGCGTATACGTTCACGCAGCACATAAAGAGCCGGATTGGCTTTCATTATCTTGGCCATGGCCTGTTGGATGAGTGTCTTACAACCGGGGAACCAATTACCATAGGCCGAGTGTAAATTGTAAGCCAGATCGATGGCAATGAGCACGCCCGTCGGTGATGGATAGATGGACATGTTATCCGTGGTATAGTCAAGGAACTTTGCCCTTGCATAACGCTCCACGTCGTGCGAATCGTAATCACCCCAACGCAGCTGTATATCCAGCCAATACTTTTGCGTGGTTGTATTGTCCATGGTGTCCTTGGTGTCTGCTAGCAGCGACGGGCGGGAGACATTCCATTTGTAGGCAGGGAACAGCAATATATCAGCACAAGAAGAATTCATTTTATATGATTTACGCGGATGTATGGTCTCCTTTTGCACCGTCTCAATCTCTAGGGCGTCCAGCTCCTGATCGAACACCTGACACAAATCCATGACAATGGACTCGTGTATCTTTTGCCACAAGTGAGCACGGAAGATTTGAATCAGCGAGATTTTCAGTGTGGGAATTTTGCCGTGCATGAAAATACCCGTCAAATCGAGCTGCACCTGGAAACCGACATAAACGTTAGCACGATTGATAGTCGGTGACCACCAGAGCGTGAAGCGACGATTGGGTATCTGATTAAGACCAGAGCGCTGAGCGTTTGTTAGCTTCTTGTATTTCATGGACTCCTCAAAACCGGATGCCTTCTCCCAGAACAAACCTTCCCACGTAGGGAAGTAGGTGCCTTTGAATAGTGTATGCTCCAAGATGCCTTCCACACCACCCAATGCTTGTATCATATCTGTGCGATAGTTGTTCAGATTCCACAATTTGCCATCGTGACGCTGATGTGTCCACCAGAAGGGATTCTGCTTGAGCACCTGATACTGTTTGAACTCTGTGCGAATGCGCCAGCCCTTGTCGTAAGCCAGCGTGTGACGATCCTTCTGGAAGAGCGTATTGATACGTGGTATACCACGATCCCAGCTATCTTCTAGATCCTCCAGCGTTAGGCGACGATTCTGAGCATTGGCTTCCTGCCTCTTTAAAGCATATTCTGCCCAAACACGCTGCGAGTCTATAAATTCACTTTCCCACGGCTGTATATAACGATACAGATTTGGTATAAGCTGATCCTCGTCATGCGACATGCCTGTTAAGATTTGCCCGTTAATGAAGAATTAGATAAGATATATTATTTCACATACCGGAGCGGAAATGCGTAATGCCCACGTCCGTTTGCTTAGACCAACGCAAATCAGATTGTGGTATGAGCACATGACCCATGCTCAACATGCCCAAGCCACCCAACTCTTTGGGCGTATAGAACACCACGGGAGGGAAACGCGAAGGCATTTTGGAGTTCAAGCCAATCTTGATACGTGTTTGTATTTTGTTTTCACATTTCACCAGCAAATCTAGCAGCTCCTGTGTATTCACAACTGCCTCACGGAAATAGGTCATCAGACCAATTAAAGCAGTGTTCCATTTGTTGACAATCTACAAGTGTTAAAAAAGGGTTTAGATTAAATATTTATTTACATGATATCCAATTGAACTCACCTTTGTAAACGTAGTGGAGCCGGAGGCCATTAAAATTTGTCGCACACGATTGTGGAAGCGTCCCAGGGACTCGTCATCCACACGCAAGAAACATTGGGCCGTGCGCTCCTTTGTTATTTCATTCTGCAAATTCCAAACGCCATCACGATGGGTGAATTCCTCGTTTTGTGTACGACACTAAAGAAAAAATATAAAAAATAAACAAAATTATTAACTGAACTTAAATACAAATGGAATGTAAAGGAACCTTGGGCAGAATGCGACACTCGAAGCCGCTCATGTTGAAGAGCAGATTAGGATTGTCCTTGGAATAGACCGAGACAAACGTGCTCTCCCAGCCAATCGTAGTTACGGAGCGAGGCAAGCGGTTTTTGATGTCCCAAAACACAGCGCGACCACTAGAGAAAAGAATGCAACATTAACAAATGAATGGTGTCGAGAATTCCCATGATAAACTTACAGATTGACATCGTGCTTCATCAAACGCATTCTCGCATCGCGTGGCCAGCATTTTTTGTTATTATAGCCCACAATATTCTCATTATTCGGATCTGGATGTTCAGTCAGATAACGTTGAATAAGATCGCGCGCTTCTTCGGCCGAAAATCTGAAGAATAAATGTATGCGATCCACATAGCGACAGTAAAGTCTGATGGGATGCGCTGTTTCTGTGACGGCGTCCTGGAATGTTAGGAAATCGTTGGGCATTTGCGGAGGTCCAGCCATTTCGCTGGAACGATGCAGACCCAGCACCAACAAATCCAAAACTAGTCCATAGTATTGTGTAATGAATGATGAGAATTGTAGACCACGTATAATGCCATAACTGTTCGTATGATTCATATCCTTGTAGTTAATGACTACGTTATTCTTGGCTGTCATATAATCGGCGATATTGTGATCCACAATGAGACGCAGCAAACGATTGAGCAAAGTCAAATCAATCTTCTCGTAAAGCTTCTCAAAGCGTGATTCGAGCAGCACATTACATTCGCCCTCACCCACGTCCCAGACATCTTGCAAATTGTTGATGCCTGTTAAGAGAAGAGAAAAGAGTTGTTAATCCAAAAGTTATAGTTATAGTTATAGTTAACTCTTCTTCTTTGTAACGTTGCTTTAGTGCGTCACCTTCAGCGTGAGGTTTGCAACAAGGGGATGGAATCAAAGCTCATCACTTTGCCACAAATCACACGCCCAAAATGCGCAGATAATATAACACTCCGAACAGGTTTTATGCATTATTTAACCCTCTGCTACCTTGACACCACTTGTAGGCCAATAGCGGTGGTGGTTCAGTATCGCTGGGCTTTATCCATGGCGGGAACAGTCTGCGCTTGTCTGCCTCATACCACAGATACTGATCCAAATAGGCATCTGTGATTTTCTCCAAAGGCTCCACTTCATATACAGGTATTAAATGGCTATACAAGTCCATGAACTCAATGCCCACCTGGAATGGAAAAAAGATACTGAATAACAAAATCTATTTAGCAATAAAAATCAATCCTACCTCCTTGAAAGCACGCTGAGTCAACAGATGACGCTTAATACGGGACAACGCCTCGTGAGGATTATCGTAAGCCTGCTCAATCAAACCCAGCTCCTCGCGTTGGCTTTGATTCAAACGCGACTTCACGCTGTACGCTTCCTTAAGACGCTCCAAAGCCAAAATCAGCAGCTTAGTGTCATGCTTATAGGAGAGCGGTGGAAAGGGTATAGGAGCAAAGCGACGCGATTCCAGCCAATGCACCGTTGTGGTATATATGGCCACCGCCTCCTCGGGCGATATATAAGGACCATCCTTGAGGTAGTTATGTTGCCGTTCCTGTTCTGCCTTCAAATACAAACGTGTCAAACGTCCCAAATTCTTTTTGCACACTGTCTTATCGACAGTGGCACCGCGCCGTATACGCTCACGATTGTAGTGCGCCGTATTCGTCCACCAATCAGCTTTCATTTTCACATAACGCAATATCATATTCTCTATGGGTATGGGTAGGCCAGGTACTTTCCACGGTATGTTGGCCTTCCAGCAGCGCCAAGCCTCCGACAAATGCTGGAGTATAGTACGCGCCTTATTTTGTTTAATACCCTCGGGCATCATGTCAACAATATCGTGCATAACTGAGGCACGCAGCTCCAAATCGAAATGGGATTCAACACGTTGTTTGGTCACCGTCTTAGCCACGCCCTTTGAATGACGACCCTCGAATTGACGGGACAACAAGTTGCCCAGCCAGCGTTCGAGCAGCGGTGTTATGCCACGCATGAAGAACAGCCAAACACGCCAGCCAGGCGCCCAGAAACCACAGCCTGGACCCTTACCTACGGGTCCCGTATTGAACCGATAGTAGATTAAATGCTTCAAATCCTTGCACATGCGTATCTGTCGCATGAGTTTGTATTTGTAGCGATACATGCCCGTCAGCTGACCCACATGGGCAAAGATATACTGCAGACCATCAGCTAGCTGAAAGGCGTCCACATTGTTGAGGCGATACTGTACATGCGAGTCAATGATTAGTTTAGTCAGACGCAATATCTCACGGCACAAATGGAAAGCTGTAAGAAACTTGGGTGAGTATAAAGTTAAGAAATATATTGATTGTTTTTAGTTACCATTGCCGAAACGTGACTTTTTACGCTCCTTTGTAGTCAAGGTCTTAACCGGCTTTAAGTTAAAGTTATAGTCCAAATGCAGGTAGTTCAGATTCTTACGATGAATGAGCAAATTGAGCATATTATAGCCCTGGCGACACACCTGCAAGCCAGCCTCAACCCAATCCAAAGTAGTGGTTTGGAAGAATTTGGTGGCCTTGAATGAACGGAACAAATAGCTGCAAATAGACAACATGAAAATATATTATATTTATAAAACTATTCTTAATTATTTTTATTATTTAACCTACCGTTTCTTTTGTGGTTTCGGCTTGCGATGCTTCAATGCATTGAGCACATAGTATTTCAGCAGCTTTTGATAGCTGACGCGCACCTTGACAGGATGACCAGGTGGACAATGCTCCTTATACCAGCACTTGACCAGCGGCACATCGATAGCACGACGTGATCGACCCGAACGCATATTGAAGGGACGCGGCGCCCACAACAGCGCAATGCCATTGGCTGTATTATCCGTATAAAGCGGCGTGTCCTGCAGAAAAGGCTGCACATCATCGGGCAATGTAAAGTCTTCGTCATCGTCTGGCATAGGCTCTTGGATTTTTGAATTAGCATTACGATGCGAAATGGGATTGATTAGGGGATCAAAGTAAAAAGCTGGCAAATCTGGATCTTCGGTCTTGATGTAAACAACATTGGGAGTGTGGTACCTAGAAAAAAGAATATATAAATTAAAAACATTTCAAGTACCACTAAAAGTCTGTACATAAGACCTAAATTCTGTGTTTGTATGCAACTATCAGCGGTTATAATTTAATCTACAAAATCATAACGAACATTTACTTTGCACATCCCATTCGGAAACAATCGCTAAATTGGTAGTAAATTGGGTGTAATTTTTTAATCTAACACGGCTTTGAAGCGTTGCCAGCAAATACCTTCAGCTGGCAACTCTACGGCCTTGTAGCTATAACTAATTAAATTATATAAATAGATTAAGTTGTTTACCAGCTGAGATGCACAAAATGTGGCATATTGTTGTATAGGTATGGAAATGCAATGCGATACTCAGTTCGTATTGGTTGTCTTATAATAACTTTGTTAATATCATTGAACTCATTCCAGTCCTCGTCACTGCAAGAAAATGAAAATAGTTAAAACACAACTAAACAATTTTTTCATATATTTTATTCACTTACCCAACATTATGATCTTTGATGAGCGGCTCAAACTTTGGTCCTCCAGGAATAGCCATATTAAGTGCTTTGGCTGTAAAGAAGCTCTTTGGATCAAATAGATAAAAGAAGTTATTGTCAACCAAGTCAGTGAGCAACTGATTAGCCAGGCGATAAAGCGTAGCCAATTGTGGCAACGAAAGATTCCACTTTCGATAAGTAGAGCCATTCACAAAGCTACGAGAAAGAATTTAAGTTAGCTTTATAAAGTTTTATTGTTTATATAACTGTTTTACTTACGGCGTATCGACTAGTGGTCTATGATCATAGAACCATTTGTAGACAGCATTATCTTCATCGTTGTCCAGCTCTATTTGTATGGCCTCCAATGGCTCAACATCCAGTACGTTATCCGCATAGTCCAATGGAGGCTCCTCATCGTCAAAGGGCGGGAAACGCATGCGCTTGAAGTGACGACGATCACGCTTTTCGCGACGCATCATAATCCACATGGTGCTGCAAAATGTGAGCTAATGATAAGCTTTATTTGATGCAAATTACTCTAATGAAACTTACCCCCATTGTGCTATGTAGACCGGCTCAATTACCCAGGGTATCTCATTGACAAAGGTAATTGCGCCTGTTATGTGGTAAAGCACCTGCACATCTCTTATTTGCTCCCAAGGCATGGGCATATTCTCGAGCAGCTTTAGCACTGCATGTGGCATATATTTGAGTGCGCCCAGATAAACACGCTTATCGTGACGATATTTGCGAGAGGTCATGTCACCATGATCACGTATGATCTTACGTATATGCTCCGGCGGCATATCCTCTTTCTGTGTATCAATGAAACCGAATTTGCGTTTTTCTGCAAATCGCTTGGACTGCAAGTGCTGCCATTTGATCGCTTTCTCCTGCAGCTTATCCTCGGTCAGAATATCCGGCTTTGGAGTAGGTATCTGACCTAGCTGAGGCTGAGGCACGCCCTGTGCCGGCACCGGTATGCCATTGGCATGACCAGTTGGAGGCAATGGAGCGCCCGGTGGTGGTATTTGCTGTATTTGGTTCGCCATCTGATGCTGGGCATGCAGCTGTGCCTGCTGTGCATGGGCCGCCGCGTATGCCTGCTGCTGGGCCATCAGTTGGGCGGCCCAGGCATTTGGCGGTATCATATACGGCGGTATAGACATCGCTCAGTCTACTTTAAATCGATAAACGAAAACATATACATATTAAATAAGAAAACAAACTATACACACGTTTCGTTTACGCGGAAAAAGAGCAAGAAGCAGAGAAGAGCAGCAGCAGACATAGCCGCGTTTTGCTATTTTCACCACAGCAATTTTAGCGCAAAGAATGTGCGCCGCCCATAAATTTGAGTATTTAAACTAAAGAGAAAACATATATACGTTAAATAATTACCTAATTGAACAATTTTAAGCACTTTTTGTTGGTCTTTTAATAATTTTCCGGTTTCTCTTGCAAAACGTTTACGATGCGGCAGACATTTTTCAGAGATGACCCGATATTATTTGCAAGTCAACATCGATAAGCGATAGGAGGACTTGACCTAACTAAAATTAATCGATATTTATACGTTAAGCAAATATTGACTGGGAATCGATTTCAAAACAAATAAAAATGAACTAAAGAAATCCCAAAGCATGTTCTAATTGTAATAATGAATAAGCCGTATATTTATTTGCATTGCTTATTATAACCTTTTCGTGTAGTGCGTCAGCATATTTACTGATTGACGAATATCTGGAAATTTTAGAAGTCAAACGGATAACATGTTTTCTTAATTTACTTAATTTACTGATTAGTTTTAATTATTGTATGAAAACTGAAGCAAAACAAATTGTGTGTAATATATGACCCTGGCGTATATGAATACAAGCATTATAAGCAATTTACACGCAATTGACGACTTCTCCAGACTTATGTTTGACCAATCAATGAACATCATATGAAAAATCAATCTCCGGCTATTTATTTTTTGCGCACTATATAAAAGATCTACTCCAGGCTGCAGATGCACAGTTCAATAACAACAGAGCTACCAAACAGAACCCACATTTGAGCCAAAGGCGTTAATTTGCTAAGAAAAACAACAAATTTCTGCTGCTAGATTTCACAAATACGAGTAAATATTAACAATGGCAAAGGTAAGAGATCTATATAGAAGTATTTGTATATGTATGTTCATTAATTTACTTAACTGTGCTCTATTTCTAGTTTTTGCTTGGATTTCTATTTCTGACCGTTCTCGTTGTGATGTATGCCCACGCGGCTCCTTCAGAGGTATTTTAACCAAAGTTATATAATTTTTTAAAATTAAATTTAGTTTTTATTTTATCTTTTTTTTATTTAATACAAATTTTTAAAATTGTTGTTAATTTTTCTGTTAATTGTGTAATTTTAAATAATATTACATTCAATTAAATTAAAACTAATTGTAACTTTACTCATTATAGAGCATAGCAGTTGCTGAAGCCGCTGCCGAGGTCGATGACCTCTCTACGGCGGATAGCATAGGCATCGGTTATTATGCGCCGTCGTACTATCGTCCATACTACGGAGGCGGATATGGCTACAAATATGGCGGATATAGTGGTTATGGCTATGGCGGATACAGAAGCTACGGACGCTACTATCGCCGACCCATTTATCCAGTTTGGGGCTAAGACAAAGACACAATACTGCGGACCATAAGCCATTTAGACTGTATATAGTATATATATTTGTATATAACACCTTGAATTATATAATTTCATATTTATAGCACTTATCATTCAGCTACTAACAAACTAATGAATAATGATTTTACTAAACATTAAAAATAGTTTTCTATAGAAAAAATTGCTTTAAATTTTACTTTAGAAGAAAATTTGAATTATAGATTTTTGCGCTGAACTGGGACAAAATTTTCGGAAAAACTAAAAAAAAATAAATAAAATTGATTATATGCAATAAATAAAGAGGAAAGAATACTAAACTGAAAAGAAAAAAAATAAAATATATATAAAAACTGAAGAGCTAAAATTTTGCTTCAAATCTTGTTTTCCAAATTATTGTTCAATGAATATTACGGTAAAAATAATAATAAATTATTTATAAATTTCATTAAACAAAACAATATTCTTACAATTTTTCGTGTTCATACAGAACCACAAAATACTGGAAATATTTCTAACAAAAAACAATTTTTTATTTTTATTTTCTGGATTTTACTTACGCAAAGCACACTTAGATTTTAGACATCTTTGCTACCCACATAATATCAGGTATCTTACCTTACAATATATATTATCAAAATACTTGCTGCGCCTTTCACTCGACCACTGTGTCAAGCCGCAAACAAGAACGAGCATTGCAGTCCAACCGACTGCTTCATACTCGTTCACACTAATTTTCAAATATAAAATTGGGTTTTTGCTGTCAAAGGTATAGCAGTTCCGGCTTTGCCAAAAGTTGTATTTCAAAAGTCAAAATCTCTTACCAAAGTAAATATATTATTAACATGAGTATATATAGTCCGAAATGTAGTCTGACGCTGCAATATGCACAGCAAAACCAATATGCTCCTTAGTCTATGTGAACGACTAACGAGAAAACGAGTTCAGTCAGCGTTTCTTTTGTTTTTACACCAGATGACGTCATAAATGCTTTTGACCCCACGACAATTAATGCCAACAACAGCAAGAAATAAGTTAACATTTATTACTTGACAAAAAAATGTTTTTATTGTTTCGTTTTGTTGTTGTTTTTGCACTGATTAACGTAGTTGGATAACCGGATTGCAAGAGAGTCTTAAAGCGCTTCCGAAGAAGATGATAATAAAAAAAATGTAGACGACGCGACGCGATGCGACGCCTTCTACATAACAGAAAGTGTTAGCCAAGTGTTATATATATATATTTATATATACCATATATAATATTTAAAGTTGAACTCTGAAGCTCCCTCTAAAAGATTTACGACACACACAAACTTCAAACGTAATGAGCGCAGATCAAAAGGTTCACAAAGCAAAAAAAAATTACATCTCTGTAAATTTCACTAAAATAAAAATGTTAAAATATTTTTTTATTTTTTTTATTTTTAAGTATTTTTTTGTATGTGCCAAGGAAACATTTGTTTGTGCAAACAAAATTTTAAGTTCAGATTTGTTTAAAGCCATATTAATATGTAGGTTCGTGTATGTACGCGAGGGTGGCATGAGAAATTGGCGAACTGGTAAAGAACATATAAATAAAGTTAATTTTTAAATTTACATTTATTTTATTTATGTATCATGTAAATATATAAATAAAATTAATTTCTTAAATTGTTTTAATTTTATTTATATAATATACAAATATATAAATAAGATTAATTTTTTATTTTATTAATTTTATTCATATTATATTTTAATATATAAATAAAATTAATTTTTTAATTTTTATCAATTTTATATTAATTTTATTTTTTATTTTCTTTAGCTTTCTGTTTGCTTCGATTCTCTCTCCTCATTTATTTACTTTAAATTCACCAAGCTTTTCTTACAGCCCTCGCATACACATTTATATAAAGCTTCTAAGGATGCCTGCGCGCATGTCCCTTATGCAATTGCTTCTTGTGATGCGCCGACTTCTGGTGCGGATGCTGTGAGTGATTGTTCTTGCTGGCTTTCCCATTCTTGGGCAGCTTGTGGCGTCTGCCGTGACGATTAGCCTTGGAATGATGTGGAGCAATTGGCACATGCACGCGTCCATGATTCACATGCTCCTTTTCTTTGGACTCGAGGTGATGATGACGCTTGTGCGGCTCAGCTGGCGCCCCCGCATGATGCTTCTGGTGGTGCTCCGGCAGATGAGCAGCTTGTGATGCCACAACCAGACGCCTCTGTGTCTTTTGGTCGTCCTCTGCTGGGTGAATAGCCAGCGAAAGGGCCAACAACATTGTGGCAACAATAAAAATCTTAAGAGAAAACGAATAAGTAAAAATTTATTTTAAAAAATTATTCATAAAAAAATAATAAATGTTTTTTTAAAAAAATTACGGCGATTAAGGATATAACAAAAATAGTGAATATATTCTTTAAAAAATAGAAATGGTAGAAATTCATATTTAACAATTTAAACTATAGAAAACTAAAAATGAAATACATATTTATTAAAGTATATTCTAAAGACTTCAGCTATAGAAATAAATTATAGAATATGTATATTATTATATATGATATAAATATCAAACCAATTTTGACTTTACACAAATTTAAGCTCAAAACAAAAACATGAAAATAATTTTTTTAATTTATAATATAAATCTGATATTTATTATTTATATTTTAGTATAGCTAAATATATATGTATATTCGCACTTGATTTCTAGTTACTACTTTCATAATTTGAATATATATCTACAAAAATATATAGTAGAAATCAAGGACGAATCATTTGATGATAGCACCTGAAGGAAAATTTTTCAAATACCTGTGCAGATAATTTGCGCAATTTGTTTGATTTTTATAACTTATTGATTGATAGTATATCAACAAATAGTTGGACTTTGGCCATCTAAGATAGTTAGGCTGCTTAATATGATTTAATAGCAATTTAGGCTAAGCTGCAGTCCGTCTGCTGATTAAAGCAATTTTAGCCGTAAGGTAAATGTACAATATATATATATTTATATAATAAAATATATATTTCATATTATACATTGACCTCATTTTTGTAACTTTACAAAAAAACAATCACAACAATTTCGTCTATAAACTTTTAACATATTCCATCCGGTTCTGGATTCAGGCGGCTGCTATCTCAGCGGATAAGATAACAATATCGGCCCCTTCATTCACTCTCTCTCGCTCTCTCTTTCTCTATATAACTTACCGACTTCAGCATGATATCTCCAATATTATTTCAGCTCCACACAATTCACGTTCGATATGTGCACACGCAGACGTTCGAGTGTCGACTGCTTTCGGAAACTCTTCCGCTGCTGTTTATAACGTTATCTTTTATATGACCAGTGAAGCAACTCTCCAGCCCCTATATCAAGCATACACATATATATATATATATATATATATATGTACATGATGTACTTCTCAAAATGAGTTCGTTTGTATGTTATTTTATCGACTATAAAGAGCGAAAAGTAGCATATGCTACAGTTTATGAATTTGAAAGCAAGTAGATCGTGAGTTACAGATGGGTTGTAGCTATAAACTCGACTTCTAGGTAGTCCATTTCGACAGCATGTGACGCATGACTTATAGAGAAACTCTAAGTATAGTTATGATAATATTGATAACATGAAACTGATCTAGGAGTTCAGGTAAAACCTATAATATAAGCCAGCTGCTTCGCTTATCTTTCCCTATCTCCCTCTATATATATATACGTCAATAATCAGCATACTTATCTGTATATATATATATATATAAACCATAGACACTTTATTGGATCATTAATTTTTATTGCATATAATTGATAAATTATTTAAAAAAAAGTTGAACTTAATGAAATTAAAAAAAAAAACAAAAATTCGTATTTTCTTGCTGTTGTTTGTGTGTCTTTAATCTATTGTTTAGAAGGTTTTATTTAAAGTTTGAATATATATTTAGATATATTTGTATAGGTTATATGTTATATGTATTTGTTTGTTTTAATTATTATATAAATATATTTTGCTTTGCTTTCGAATGCTTCTTTTCTTTCATAATTATACAAAATAGTAAACAAATGTTGAATATATATATATAAAATATGCTTGCTTATACAGAATACATATATGTGGGAAGTTTACCAAAAAAGAATATATTATGTGTATATATTGAAAAAAAAAAGTGTGAATTGATTATTTTGAAAACAAGAATTGCGACAGAAAACATAAGAACATATAAGAAAACATTAAATAATATGTAATATAATAATTCACAAATAAACTTAAGATTAATATACATTTTTTTTTACGTTTTTTGATCATTTTAGTGTTTTTTTTTTACATTTTTTTAATATTTTTTGTGGTTTTGTTTGTGGTTACATATGTGGTTTGTAGAATAATTTACGACAAGTTGAAGCTTGCTCAATAACGTGGCTAACGAAATGTCGCTACAAAAAAAGGGAAAATGTTTAACGTTGACAAAGGCATTTAAAGAAATTTATCAAAACGATTTGAAAAAGTTTTCATTTGAACACTTTCGGGGTCAATAGGTTTGGGTGCGGGCGACTGAATCACGAATTATTGGGGCAAAACACACTCTCTAAGATATTTTTTTTGATAATTGTGTTGAAACTTTAGATGTGTGATTAAATTTGATTTTTGTTTTTGGTTATTTGTGTGGCTAGATTATATATTGAATGTATGTTGTAAATCGTTTTGGTTTCTTAAACTTTTTTGTCAACGTTTTGGTGTCCATTTCCCTACTCCTCGATGGTATAAAGGAAATAGTAGTTTTCATTATCGTTGACAGCTGCTGGTGGTGCCTTCGGTGATTTTCTCGACAGCGGTTCGAAGCCCATGAACAGGAATGCCTCGATTAATCGAGCACATTCCGGTTGATCCTTGCGCATAACCATAACAATGCCGTCGACCTCTAACTTATCCTCGGCAAACTCGAGCAGCGATGTGAACGTCTGCTTCGAGCCAGCTGGTGGTAAGTCAGTTGGAAAGGCGACATATAAGATGTTATTGGTCGGATTTAAGATCGACATCCAATTGGTGGATAGATCTTCGGTAACGTGCAATTTGATGGAGATTTGCACGGGTTGATCATGCTGCAAGATCTGACGCAACACCTCCTGACAGTCATCCTCTGAGCATAACGAATGAATGTCATGCGACTCCGAGTCAGAGCAATCCGACGACGAAGACGAAGGGGATGACGATGCCCGGGAGCTGGCATCAAATAAGCTGCCGCCAGCCGAGTCGACCGAAGACTTACGGCTGTAGCCTGTGGAAAAGAAATAATCAATTTAATTAATTTCATGGAAAAGAGATTTCAAATGTATTTACCCGTTAAGAGCGATGCCCTATCGTGATCTGTTCTGTGGTGGACAGGGACATCAGGACCACCACAGAGGCCCTACGCCGAGAGAGATGCGGTAGGATTCAGTCGACATGTTCGTGGCGCAAGACGAAGTCGAAATAGTACGGAGTTTGCCATCAGCACATCCAGCAACTCCGCTATCATTAAAATCTCTTCTAACAAAGGTACTACTAAACATTGGGTCGCTGTGAAAGGTACAAAAAGAAAAAAAAAAAAAAAAAACCACAAACATTCATATGTTAATATCAATACAAAGAATTCGATTGAATGGTCTTTCGATTTTGTAGTTTAATTCCAGATTTAATTTACCAAATCATTTTTAAATGGAAATTGGTGGCAAGGCACAAAAAACAGCTTTACGGCGCAATAGCCAATGAAAAACTAACATACGAAAGTCTAGAAACGTGAACGTTATCGGTAAAGCCGAATGAAATTAAACACATTTTTTATGACGCAGACTTGTTCAGACTGTTTATAAAGATAAGAACGGCCGTTATCTGCAATAAAATCTGTATAAGTGACGATAAAACGATATACTAGTCCGATAACAATAATTATCGCTCCATCACGCCGCTGTAATACAACCCTGCATACACGCAGACTTTTTCACCACAGCATGGCGGCTTTGGCAGCTGTAGCACACACACTCGCACATATTCACTCGTAAACGTTTGCGCAAAGAAAAAACACCGAAAATTTTAGGCATCGGAAAAATACGCGTTACATTACTAAATTATAAACAAATAAAATAAATACCGCTTGAAAAATGTCGATTGGTGTACCAATTAAAGTTCTACACGAGGCTGAGGGCCACATAATCACTTGCGAGACTATCACCGGTGAAGTCTACCGCGGCAAGCTCATCGAGGCGGAAGACAATATGAATTGCCAAATGACACAAATCACGGTTACCTATCGGGATGGACGCACTGCCAATCTGGAGAATGTGTACATACGCGGCTCGAAGATACGTTTTCTCATACTGCCCGACATGTTAAAGAATGCGCCGATGTTTAAAAAGCAGACCGGCAAAGGCCTTGGTGGGACGGCCGGTCGCGGCAAAGCAGCAATACTGCGAGCACAGGGTGAGTCAGGCATTTGTAATATACTTATTCACCGCATCATGTACTAACGTGCCGTTTTCCCGTCGTTTAACAGCGCGCGGACGAGGTAGAGGAACGGGTCCGCCTGGAGGAGGGCGAGGCGGTGGTGGCCCACCTGGTGCACCCGGTGGCGGCGGACGCGGAGCCTGGCAAGGCGGCCCAACAGGCGGACGTGGACGCGGTGGCTTGTAAGAGAAGGCAGCAAACAGGAGCACATTCTACTAATATAATTTAAGGGCATTTAATCTTAGCGGGCGGGGCGCGAAAAAACGGAGCATGTTGAAGATCTTATATTGTCACAGAGAATGAACAAGACGATAGAAATGAAACTTGAATTTCAAACTGTGAGACCCTTGTCGTTATTTGGGCTAGAGGAGAGGGAGAAGAGGAAACCAACACCAATTAAGAGGACAAACTGACAAGAACACATAGATAATATATATATAGATTATACATATATATCGTCGCTTTTCGAATATTATACAAAGAGAGCAATTCCATGACAGTATTAAAATATGTATATAACTTGACTGTCGACGGATAGCTCTCTTCATTTCGCTATTCGCTGAATTGTTTAGCGTTTGAGCTAAAAGTACGAAGGACATTGGCAGACAGAGAACAGTTTAGTAATTTGGTTATTCGGGTTAGTTTGGGCAACGTCGAATATCATACAAAGAGAGCAATTCCATGACAGTATTACAATCTTTACTGGACTGTCGACGGACAGCTCTCTTTATTCACTTATTCGCATTTTCGGTACGATTTCAATGGTTAATCAACATACAGACAGCACAAACAATAAAGTACCCTTTAGTTAATACACGTACAGAGTACAGAGTATATGCAGATGTAATATACTCAAACCATGTGCCGGGCCGGTACAGGCTGAAAATATATATACGAACATTTCTATACATATATTATTGATGCCAATTAAACAACAAACTGCGCACTTGGCAAAGCGCTGCGATTTGAGAGCTTTTTTTCTATAGTTCTGAGTAGAGAAAGCAGGGCAGGAGAGTGGCACAGGGTGCCATCCGGCATGTTAACTTAACGAGAACAATTGAACAGCGCCTCCTCGCATTGTCCCCTTTGCTTTTCACACAATGTGAAATCGATGGCACGTGCAAACATGCAAGTGCAATTTAATTGCTTTCAATTAAGCAGGAAATATGGTAAATACACAAACATATATAAAAACCACCTACCCGAATTGGTCCTCTGACATGGGAGAGTCAGGCTGTTGCACTTGCTGTTGCATGTTAACGAGTGCCATCACTAAGCTCTATTACAAGTGTATATACGTATTTGTAAGTGTAGATATGTATTTGTATCACAGTTACGTTCTTTCTGTCTCTTGTTCTGATTCCGTTATCACAGTTCTGTTTGTTTTTAAACAAGGTTCTAGAAGTTTACATCGAAAAGGCCTTTGAAAGGTATATGCCTCTCTTGCTCTCTCTCTCTGTGTTTGTTTTGTTTACAACAATAGAGATTTGTGCTTGTATTTGCTATTATTTAGCCGCCTGCTGTACCGCAACGTTTAACGTTTGCCTGCCAACTGAAGGCATCCCACTAGCTGCGGCATCATTTATTAAAAAAAATAAAGATTTAGTAGCTTCCCGACACAGATACACTCAAACAAATAACTGCATGTTAGGCGTGTGTCTGCGATTGCCTACAAATATACAGTGGTACAGTTTAGCTATTACAGAAAAAATTACCTTTGGGCCTGTTTTTAGAAATCTTGTTCTGAAGGTTAAACTTTGCAACTCCCCCTCGACTATTTCCCCTGTTGTGGAATCTTGAAAAAGATGGCAAAATAACCAAAACAAATGGCAGACAGTAGCAAAAAAAATACTAATTACATTTGCATTATTGCTGTTTCAGTTTTATGTCTATGCAAACACTCAAATACATAGTAATATATGAAAATTGTTGTAGCGGCTGTTTTCTTTTTTCTGTTCTTTAATTAGAATTTTGTTTGCCAGACAAATTAAATTAAGTGGGCCGATATGTAAATAAGAATATAAATAAATACATATGTAGATGGCTTTTTCTCGTGTTCAAAGCTCATGAATAACAAGTGCGATCAGCACGTGCGCTGCTTGAAAAAAATAGTAAACCAACAAATATTAAGTAGCTATAAATAGCGAAAAGCAAAGAAAACAAAAACGATAACGATAGCTGAACATCCAATCGATGTCTGGGTACGTGACGCGCTGTCTACAAAGGCCGCAAAAAACATATGCATATGTATATAAATATGTAAGCAAGTGTGCAAGCAAAAGCTTTTGCAAATTTATACGTAAATACATGTTTCAAATGCTTCAAAAATACGCTCGACTATTTCTATGGAAATCTAGCTAGTATAAATGTATATTTATGCAGGTATGTTGATTAGCTCACGTTTTACACGCATTGAAATCCGACCACATTTAACGTTAAACGCCATAATCACATAATCATTTAAAACAGGGTGTAATCACGTGACAGAGACTAAAATTATTTCAACACTTTTTACCTGTTTTAGAAACGGTAAAACCAAAAACAAAGCACCTAAAAATCTAGATAACTGTTGAGGGCAGATAATGGAATCTATTGTTGTATAAACGAAATACGTAAATGAATTGCTTAAGTAAACACGTCAAATGGATGCGAACTGCTGCATTAAGCCGTCTGTAAATATGAATAGACGTTAGATAGAAAATTCTGACTTAAAGCAAATATGTATCGTAATAAGAGATGCGAACACACACAGCTTGAGAGATTTAAAGCATTAACATACAATTTTTTTTTATATTTTCATTATTATTGTAGCAATAAGAAAAGCAGGCTGCGATAAGCGACTTGACAGCTTTATGATGTTTATCAAGCTGATAAGATAATGAACGCGTAAACGTGTAAAGTGCCAACAAATGCAGCCTCCTTCAATTTTGTGACCTTCTGAGTCAGCAGTTTCTGACGTGTTTTGTTTTAAATTTTTCCACTTTATTGTTCTATTGAAAGCTCTGCTCTTTGCTATATTAGTCGATTGACCCAATATTGAGCTCTTCTGGCAACGCTTGCCTTACGCATACAAGCAAGCTCATGAACACACGCTCACACACACACACACTTATGTACGACGCTCACTTGCCACACAGCTGAGTTGCATGGCGAGTGGAAATTTCCATTGTTTGTAAATACATGAATTGCCCGTTCACTTGAATATATATATATACATATATTTGTGTAGCTGTGTGTTTGAGAGCAGTTGGGTTGTTTGTGATGTAATTTATGCGCAGAGTGGACCAAATACTGTGACTTTTAGATACAACGTTGCACTTTATGGTTGAAGCTTCTAACCGGATGACAAACAGCAGCAGAAACAACAACAATAATGGGTAAATATAAATGACGCAGCTAACAAACAAACCGGTCTGCCTGTTCTTATTAGAATTTCTTAGCTCCTTGCAACTGGCGGAGAGCTCTATACAAAGTCATAAGGGTCGAATTTTTTTTTATTATTTTGTTTGTTTTGGCAGCGAGATAAGCACAGTGCAAATAAAGCTGATGAAGCCACTCGTAGGATATGGACATTAAGATAAGAAGCATATCACAATGTTTACCGCATTATAACTGCAATTACTAGCACAAAGTTCCGTTTGTTTGCATGCAGCCGTCTAGAAAGATCCAGACGACGCATAGAAAACACAGTTGCATTGCCTGACAAGTGTATGCAGTTGCTGTATAAATTACGGTACTTGTCCAAAAGTTAACGAGAATTGAGAACAACTAAAAGCGAATGACATTTAAAGCGATTACAATAAAAACACAGTTGATGCACACACACAAACAAATTTGTTATGTACATATGGTGTAAGTATAAATTAGGAAAAATATTAAAACGGTTAATATATTTGCTTTTGTGTGTGAGCGCAACAAGCGTTGCCAGACTTGTCTGATTGAACATGTCAACAAAACAATTCGATTTGCCTTCAGTTGTTAGTTTGCACCCAATTTTTAGCAATCAAGCCTTAATTGATGCGCGCATGAACAGCTAATAAATATTTATCAGTGTTCTTTCTCTCTATATTATTCGTCTCCATTTCAGTTGTGCCTTGGGGTGAGAGCCACATACATATGTATATGAGGCGTACAAGATGGCTGCTACGAAAAGAGAAAGAAAACAAAATAAAATACGCAAAAATAAAGTAAAAAATCACATTTCAAAATTATTTATATATTGAATTCACATATATATTTTTTGAAATCAATTATTTACTTTACCAGCCGTTTTCTTCACTTATCTCATGTCTTTGTTTGGTTATGTGGACTCTCATACGCACACACACACACATATACACATCCGCATAGAAGTACATCTCTTGGTACGTTTATATGCGCGTATGTGTGTTCGCAAACAGCTCGTACGTGCTAAAATATTAACAGTTACACCACCACCATCACCGATCCGAAATTTGTTAACTATATACACTAAAAAACTACAGCACTAAATAAGAAACTTTGTATGTATTTATTGGCAACCAACAAACTACATAATTTATATGCCACCAATTAGATTGGATCCGATTGGATACGGTATCCGTGCACTATTTTTCCATTTTCTTTTCTTTTTTTTTTGTTATCATTCACTACAAAATCGATTTTTTGCACTATTTTTCTCTGTATGGCATGAAACCATTACTTACAGTTTATTATTCATGTTTGATGGCATTTTTAAACTTAATGGTTGCAACTTAACGCACAAAGAAATAAAAATTTGTGTTTTATTAGACAAATCTGCTCTGGCTTAGAGAAGCGTTTGAAAAATCTGCACTTTCGATCTTATTAGTTCGACTGCTAAATTGTATATGAAAGGAACAAATTCCAAACCAATACATGAAACCTACCACTTAAACGATTGTTTTCAGGGACTGCAGTTTGGTATTGAATTTACGATCGATGATTTAGCTTTTCAATTACGATGAATATATCGAATGTCAATTAATCTTCACAGTTTAAAATACTGTGCGAGTAATTTGTATTTTAAATCAAAGTAGTTTAATATATAAAAACATCAGTACTTGAAGTCTTTCGATTGCTTAGTCAAATTTATGAACTTTTATCAGATTTGCATAGTAACTATTTATTTGCGCAGTGGGAACGCATTTGTTTCATATCGATAGCAATCTATTCTAATAGTCGATAACGATTGCGTATCTTAGTGCAGCATTGCCCGTCAATTTTGTGCGTTTCGATTTGGGGAAAAAGTAAATTTAATCTGTAAAATACGCCTAAATCCGCGTTCCTCTTAAATTAAAAATCATGAGCGCCTTTCCAGGAACGTTCGCGTTTGACGAATATGGTCGGCCTTTCATCATTTTGCGCGACCAGGAGCAGCAAAAGCGCATCACAGGCACAGATGCCATCAAGGTAAATAAAAAACATAATAATTATTAGGATATATCAAAGGATTTGGATTAATTATTATTGTCAACATGTAATTTGAGAGCAGATGAACATGTTTCGACAGAAATAAGCTGATAGTTTGTGCCTTGAATGACGCATCATATGCCGAATATTCCAGATGTTCTTTGCGACCGGCATTTGGCATATATAAAGCCAAAACTTGATGAATACCGTGCAATAATCTAAAAAGTTGTAATTTAATAAAGGTTCACAAGTAGTTAGTACTTTTCAGTACTGTCAAATGAGAAAATGCAAGTATTTAGCGAACATTTTGTGACGTCACTTATGCACTTTGAGGTTAAAAACGATGCACAGATGTTCGCTGTCCGCCGGTTGAGTCACGCGCGTTAATTACCATGTAATTTTAAACATGTTCTTTTTGCTTTGTAGACGCACATTATGGCAGCAAGGCAGATTGCCTCAACACTGAAGACATCCCTTGGTCCTAAAGGTCTGGACAAGATTATGGTCAGCTCCGATGGCGATGTCACTGTGACCAATGATGGTGCCACCATAATGAAGTTAATGGAGGTGGATCATGAGATTGCCAAATTGATGGTACAGCTGTCGCAATCGCAGGACGATGAAATCGGCGATGGCACAACCGGTGTAGTTGTCTTAGCTGGCGCTCTGCTGGAGCAGGCCGAGGGCTTGATTGATCGCGGCATTCATCCAATCCGTATTGCCGATGGCTTTGAGCTGGCTGCTCAGTGTGCCATAAAGCAGCTAGATGCAATTGCTCAACCCTTCCCAGTGGATCCCAAGAACAAGGAGCCGCTGATTCAGATCGCAATGACCACTCTGGGCAGTAAGATTGTCAATAAATGCCATCGCCAGATGGCTGAAATGGCTGTCGATGCTGTGCTCAATGTGGCCGATATTGAGAAGAAGGATGTGAACTTTGAGCTCATCAAAATTGAGACTAAGGTGGGTGGACGCATGGAGGATTCTATGCTGGTCAAGGGCGTCATTGTGGATAAGACTTTGAGCCATTCGCAAATGCCCAAGGAGCTTAAAAATGTCAAGCTGGCTATACTCACCTGTCCGTTCGAGCCCCCCAAGCCAAAGACCAAGCATAAGTTGGATGTGACCTCTGCCGAGGATTACAGAGCACTGCGTGAATACGAACAGGAGAAATTTAAGCTAATGGTCAAGCAGGTCAAGGATGCCGGTGCTACTTTGGCCATTTGCCAATGGGGCTTTGATGATGAGGCCAATCATTTGCTGCTCCAGCAGGAATTGCCCGCAGTACGTTGGGTGGGTGGTCCAGAGATTGAATTGATTGCCATTGCAACTGGCGGACGTATTGTGCCACGCTTCGAGGAACTGACACCTGAGAAACTGGGCTCCGCTGGGCTGGTGCGTGAGATGGGTAAGTTTTGAATTACAGCCTCTCAAACAATGCTCTAATCTTTATATTACTTGCAGCATTTGGCACCTCCAAGGACAAAATGTTGGTCATTGAGGAGTGCAAGAACTCTAAGGCTGTCACAATTTTCTTGCGCGGCGGCAATGCCATGATCATTGCTGAGGCCAAGCGTTCCATACACGATGCCATTTGTGTGGTTCGTTCGTTGGTCAAGGATTCGCGTATTGTGTATGGTGGCGGTGCTGCTGAGATTAGCTGCTCCCTGGCTGTGGCCAAGGAAGCCGATCAGTTGTCCACGTTGGAGCAATATGCATTCCGTGCCTTTTCCGTCGCTTTGGAAAGCATACCCCTAGCTCTGGCTGAAAATAGCGGTCTGCATCCAGTTGAAACACTGTCGGAACTGAAGGCCAGACAGGTGGCTGAGAAGATGCCCAGCTTGGGTGTCGATTGCATGTTGACTGGTGATTCAGATATGAAGAATCATAATGTAGTCGAATCGTTGCACTCGAAGAAGCAACAGATTCTGCTCTCCACACAGCTGGTCAAGATGATACTCAAGATCGATGATGTGCGCTCCAACAGCAGCGGCATGTAATGTGGAATCCTCTACACACGAACACACACATTTAGTTCTCACACACACCCACACTCGCGCACACACACCTCTTCGCTATGCTCTGCTTCATAATACATATATGATTTATATATATATAAATATTTGTATAACTCTGTATTAATTGTTTACTGTTTATTAATCGAACACAATTCTTTGGAAAAGAAACAAAAATTCAACAACTAAAAATACAATTCACTAAAAAACATTTAACTAAACTACTTTTAAACCTTCTTTCCATTTATGCTCGCCAGCTGCTGCCGATTTATCTTATCGAAGAAGAGCAAACCTGCTGAGCGTTCCACCGTCTCTGGTGACACTTGGAACACTTTTAGTGGTGTATCATTGCTGATCACCTGGTTGGGCATCACGTAGGCCTCCATGTGCAGCTTCTTGTCCGCTGCCTCAGCCACAATCACCTTGAAGAAGTGGGTGGGCACAGCAACAGTATTGGCACCGATTACCTCGTACTTTACATACGACTTTCCGTCGTTCTCCTTGTGTGGCAGATAGAGTGGTCCCGTGCAGACATAAACATTTGTATGTGTTTGCGTTAGCTTGCGCACATACATCTCGAGCGTATTCCAGGAATCACGATTGAAGCCTTGGCCCACCTGTGGAGCCATATTGGAGAGCAAGAAGGTATCATCGCAATGCTTCTGATGCAGTCGATGATTGCCTGCGGCGGCCATGTGACCACGATCGTAGCCGGAGCGACGGTAATCGGTGTTCTGTGCCCGAAAGAACGGATGAATGCTTTCGTCTTGCCTGAAATCACATTTTGCTCGATCAACTTGATCATTTTTGGCCACCGATTCGGCGGTCAGATGCTCGAAGACCCAGTGAGGCACACGATTGCGTCTGTCATAGGAGAGTACATAATCCGAATGGGAGCGTACATTATCCATGCCGGGAAATCCGTATTTCATAATTTCTGCTATGCGCGACGGCCTGGCGGTCAGATTTACTTCGTTGGCAGGTATCAGCGCAGCGGCGGAAACGGTTGAAAAAACTGGAAATCCGGGTAAACGTGCGAATTTCTGTTGACAAGATTCATTTTCGTCGCGCAGCCGACGTTCTGTGTAAGAACCCAAATAAAAGGCGCCTAAGGCTGTGGCGCTAATGGCAAGCAAGTTTTTCACTTTTATGGTTGTCATTTTTATATTTGGTTTAATTTATAATATTTACAAATAAAAGCCTTCTGCTTATTGCACAATTCTTACATTGCCAGCTGTTTCAAAAGGTAGTGTGACCGTATAGCGATAATAAAATCCCTCGATAGTCATAAGCAACAGGTATGAGCTATCGGTAAGTCTGAAATTTTTAAATACCAACAATAGGTGACCGCACTTTGATAATTGAAAATAAAATAGACCAACCCGGCATGAGTTATCGATAATTTGACTTAGTCAATTAGGCTATTTGAAATATTCCAATATGAAGAGACAGGTGACCGCACTTTGATAATTAAACATATCCCAAACAGACAACTGAATAAATAACCATTTCGATATCAATAAGCTTCAGTTATCGACTATTTGGCGCGTTCTTTCGCTAACGAAATGTCGAAATTAAGAAATAAACAATTAAATAAAAAGTGCAGTGTTACAACTGTTGTAAATGTAAAGATAAAAAACCGCACAGACACGCACCGCAGTTAACTAAGTTATTTATTATATAAACTTAAATGCATAAGTACAAAGATTTATCGTCGGCACGAAAGTTAAAGAAATTAATAAGTTAATTGGTTTTTATTATTATTTTTTGTGATTACGACGGCAATTTGCAATCAATCTCAATGAAAAATCACAGCGACACATTTGCAAACGTGTGTGTTGCGGCAGACAAACGGTGAGAACATCATTTTCGTCATTGTTAGAACTAAGAGAAGAGGGACGGGGTGGCGGGGGGCGGAGTAGGAGTCGTTTCTTATGGGAACTACTTAATTAGGCTTGTCGCGTGCTAAGCTTAACACGTCTCCTTGTTGCAATCAACAAAATTACTAAACTCCGTAGCATTTGGCGGCCCCTCGCTGTACAGATAAGTGACAGGCCATAAACGGGCCGCTGCGAAATCGCTGAGACTCTGCAGACCACCAGGCCGCGGCGGATGCTGTGTGTATTCACTGCTAGCCGATGTTGCCTGCAGCTGGTGTGGCTTTGGCTTTTGCTTGGACAAGCTGGAGTGTGTAGCGGGCTTGGTACTATTATTGGCACCGGGATAATAACGATCGCTGCACTTGCGCCACTGATCCGACTCATCGCCCACAAAGCACCTGGAAAGCAAAGGGTCAGCTTAACTGAGGCCACCATTTCTGTATGTTAGTTCAGTCCTTACCAGGCGTAGTCAAAGCCGCGACTATAGCCACATGGATGATCCGTCTTGCAGCAATAGTCCCAGGCGCCAATCTCTGTGCCGTCCGTTTCGCAGGAGTAGAAACCGGTTAATAGATTCTTCTCGCAGGGACTGCTCCTGCGGCAGGGCTTTCCAGTTACTGTATAATGACGCCAAGCGACATCGCCTTTCGATTTTCGATATCGTAAAGTTAGTTAAAGAAAATCTCTATTGATTTGCATAACATTCAGTTAGTAAGGGGATTGATACGTGGATTCGTCTGTGTTATAGGTTATATGTTAGGGTAATACTACTGTACATGCTAGTAGACATTATATATATACATAGACATACTTCCAATTACAAACTAATTATATATATATATATATATCTAAGACTAATATCTGGTTTGGGGTTATAGACAATTTTGAATTGGTTCAAACTCTGATTATTTACACAATGATGGACGTGCAACAGGTTAGAATTGTCAGTTTACCCGGTTCCCGGAATATATCCATGCGTCGATCATTATTGACACGTGAACCACCGATCGTGTTCACCTTGTCCCGGCAAGTCCAATCAAATGGATTCCAAGCAAAGAGCCAATAATCTCGCTCCTTGGTGTGCCTATAGTGCACATCGAGCTTGAGCTCCGTTTGATCTAGATCAGACATTTCGCAGTTAAACGAGCTGGACTGCGAGCTGTTCAAGAGCGATTTAGTTAGAGCTTAAAGAACTTAGATCCAATGATCTTACCCATAGCTAAAGGCATAGCACTTGAATTGCGTGGTCTCACGCAGGTGTATGCACTCCTTTTTGCAGGCCATTTCCGAGGGTGCCGTGATCACCTTCTTTATAGCTGGAGGTAGTAAACGCGCCGGCGAGCCATAGCCCAGGTAGCATACTAGAAAAGATACAGGCTCTAATTGGCTCTGAGAATTCTGCCTCTTGGCCCACTCACATTTCTTATGCTTCTCATCTACTATGGGCTGTATTTCACAGCCATGTCCATAGCTCGCACGCTCGAAGATGTCGAATGCAGCATCTAGTATTAGATGCCGTTCCTTGTCCATGTCCCGCACTGGCCAATCACTCAGCTGGCAATTGTCAATGACGCCCGCGTGTCGCTGCTGGCCATAGCGGAAGGCGAAGGCGCGACACGTAAATTTACTGGAGCGTATGCACTCCATCTCGCATTCGCCCACAGTGCGCACTGTCAGCGAGTCGCGAACAATTGATTTGAAGAAGCGTGTGGCATCGATTGCACGGAAGAAACATTCTGTGGAGGAAGCGAAGAAGCAGGCATTAGTCTAAGACCCTAAGAGAAAGGATTAGCCTAAGAGCTTCAACGGGTTGTCTGGCTGACTAAGGACATGACTAGGAGCTGCTTATAAGAAAAGCTTAAGCTATGATCCTTTAATTTTTCCGAAACCTAAGGTACTAGCCTTCTCCTGCTCCCACTTTTCCCTTTCAAAACTCACGTGCATTTCGTGGATCGGAGAGCGCTGTGCCAGGTCCATCGCTGCGTCGTGGCGGCTGTGGCGATGGCTGCCTGCACACATCCATATCATCGGCCATAGAGTATATATCGTAGTCCCTGTCCGGCTCTATATCCACATAGTAGTCGAGCATGTTGACGGGTCTGTCGCACAGCATACAATTGTCGCGACCCGCCTGATTGTAGCGATAGCTAAACGTGTGACAGATGAAGCTGGGACGCTGATCCGAGCACAAGCGCTCGCATTCTGTGAGCGTGGGCACATTGAAGGCATGCTTCACGGCTGTCTTGTGCAAGCGGAAGCCCTCGCTGGTCTTAGCAGAGCATTCTGAAGGAATCAATCGATTAAAGTTGCATCACTCTCCTATCCTATCCATGGCACTTACCATCCGGTCCAGGTCGCCTCGTCCATTGCTTTCTGTAATCGTTGCGTAATCTGGGATAATCGTGATCGTAGCTGGAGCCGGGATAACGTAGCACTGCATTCGATTCCCGAGGAGGCTCGCGATGCGTTGAGCCCAATTCAAAGTAGTTGAAATCGTGTTGATCCTTGCGACGCTGTGACTCGTAATAGGAGCTTTGCTTGCTTCCATAGCCACCGCCATAGCTCTCCTCGGCCCCAATCAAATAGGGCACAAATTTACTGGGCTTTTTGTAGGACGACCCCGAGGGACCATCGCGATCTAGGTAGTTGTGAGCGGGTCCCGTGGCCGGTGGACCCGGCCGACTTGGCTCGTGTGGGCGATAGGGTGAATAATCCTGGCTGGGGCGATACGATGGGCGGTATTTGTCTATGCGATCCGTTTCGGGACGTGGCGGTCGATAAGCCGAGCTGTCGTAGCCCGAGCTGCTGGGCAGCGTTTCCCAGCGATCGGGTCTATAGCGTGGAGGCGGCTCCGGTCGACCATAATCATGACGATCTATGTAATCGGGACGCGAATGATCACCATAGCTGCTGGGCGGCGTGTGACCGAAGTAGCCAGAGCCCGAAGTGGAGCCTGAGCCATGCGAGGAGAACTCATATGAAGACGACGAGGAGCTGGAGGAATGTGAGCTGTGATAGTCCGTGGGGAATGGAGGTCGATGCTCGTAGGAGCCGCTAGATGGAGCCGAAGGACCGCGATAATGATCCACAGCAGTGCTATGTGAAGGAGGAGGACGATAATGATCGCGGTCCCTATCTCTATCGCCATAGCTGCCGCCGCCGCTGCTGCTGGGCTTGAAGTAAATGGGATTGCTGCTAATGGGTCCCTTGGAGCAGTCCTGGCAGACATTACGTCGACAGCTGCTGGGCGCATTACGATCCCGTTCATAATAATCATAGTCCGGATGTCGCAGCAGATTCGAATCCCTTCGATTGGCGCTCGAATACAAATCCATTTGAGACAACGGTATCTCAATCAGCTCACAGTCGCCTTGCCCATGCCCCGACGGATCCAGACGATAGTTGAAGCCCTCGCACATGAAACGCTTCTCGTGCCCGCACTCGCGCATGCAGTCCTCGACACGTTCACAGGATATGGAACGGCGTATCCAGTGCGGTGCTATGCGCTTGCCAGCCAGCACACGCCGGAAGCAGGCTGTAAAGATGAGAAGAAACACAAGAAAAAGAGATGCAGAAAAAAAAGAAGACAACAACAACAACAACAACACGAAGTGAAGCAATCAGAGATCTGAAGTCAGTGAGGCGCGTCCAAGATCGGTTGCCTCTGCATGTTGCTACATGTTCTGCTTGTTACATCCGCTCTTTTTGCTGTTGCTGTAAATTATGTTCGAGTCATGTTGCTGTGAAGCGATTCCCTTTGCCCCACACTCTACGCCCCACCAAGGCCTTTGTGCCTAGATTATCGCGCTGCCAACTTCTTATTTGGCAAATTATGCAAATTATGTTAAATATGCTTCGCAGTTTTTCTTATTTTGGCCATTGACCGAGTTGTGGTTGTTGTACGCAACCTACCTTTAGCATCCTCCACAATTATAATTGTGCTGCTTATGTCGCTAACCCCGATGCCGCTGCCACTGCCACTGCTGCTGCTGCCACTGTGCCTGGTAGGACTCACGAACTTGGCTCGGCTGCCGCAGCTGGCATAGAGCAGCAGCAGCAGCCATAAAAGCATTAGCGAACGCATTGAAACGCGCTCACCGAACCACTAAATCCACACAAATGTTTTTTTATATAATCGCCGCTCGGTTTGGAATTCTATTTAACTCTATTTTTTTATGCTGATCACTGATTACGTAAGTCGCGTTTTATTTCGGTTTTTTTTTAAATTTGAATATCAAGCGTAGCTTAGACACTCTGCCTCTCTCTCTCTATCTCTCTCACACACTCTCTCTCCCTCTCTCTCTTACACTCTCCTCTGCACATGCAGGATTCTAATTAGATTTATTTGACTTTGACTTTTAGTCAAATCAGCTTTCGCCCTCTCTCTCTCTCTCTTTCTCTTTCACACTCTCCCCCTCACTCACTCTCTTTTTCCCTCTCTCTCTTTCACTCTCACAGGATCTAGTTGTAAACGCGTCGACGCGCCGCTCTGGCGTTTCTAATCCCAACTGAGCCGCTGCTTTGGTCAAGCTTGCGGTTTTATACGCGATATTAGAAAAAATAACGCGCGCTCGAGCGTTTTTCCACCAAAAAAGCTTTTAATTTTTTCCCAGAGCTTTATTTTTTTTTTCTGCTCTCGATGCTGTTCTCTTCTTGATTGTTTAGCCGACGGGGCGTCGTCTTTAGAGCCTTGAAATAGACGCTTTTAATGAGTACTATATACGCTTCTTTTTTTTTTTTTTTGTTTGTTTTTGGCTAGCAGATGGCTTATCTCTAGTTTTCAGATGAAAATACGAGGGCAGCTGTTAATAGTTCGAGAGCTGCGTAGTGGCAGCAGCTGCACCTACAGCAGCAGCAGCAGCCAAGCGTTAATTGACGTCAGTCAAGGATGCCAAAATCTGTATTAATTTCATTGAGCGCTGTTGGCGGGCAAATGCAGTGGAGAATACGCAGAAATTAAATCAGTAATCTACTTGATTCGAGTAGATAGCGATATGAGGGCAATTGTGTGTGTGTGGGGGTCGCCTCAATGAACAGTTGAAAATTTGATATATATATATATATCATTTTCTGTAGGTTCGAAGAAACATTTCATAATTTCTGCGTAAAGAAATATTTAAAATTTTGTGATAAGATAATTTTCAGTATATAGAAAATATTAGAAAATGTTTAATCAAGATCATGAAAATTTGAGCTAAAAGCTTATAGAAAATAGTTAAATATTTTCCATATACACATCATGTGATATATATAAAATTTTCTTTCTGCTGAATTAATCATATGAGATCAGATATTCTATATGTTGAATGATTCATATGCGTCTGACTCATAGCAACATAGCTAATAAGCGAATAAGAAGATTCACATAAAAAATGTTTCACTTTTAAATTTTAAATTTCAGCACTTTAAAAGCAATTTCAAAATGATTTTTTTCCTTGATTTATTACGCATACTTTTCATTAGCTTTATAGTTAGGCATTGTTTGCTGTCTCTTTTTCAGTTCTATTATAAATATTTTGAATTAGATTCCAGTCATTATATATATTAATATCTCATTTTAAAGCTATTTAACAGCTTTCCACTTCAGTGATTATTCTTGAGCTGATCGCCAAGCTCAAATACAAATAGAGTTTGTTGCCTAAGTCTTTCGTTTTTGTGGCAACAGCTGCTTCCCTTTCAGTAATTTATTTGCACGTTAAAATTTGTTTATTAAAGTCTGATTACAGACAAATACGTGAAATATACTAATTTAAAGCATTTTTTAAGCAAGTTCGTTGTCTAAGTCTTTTGTTTTTTTTTCTTTGATAAAATATAGAATAACCAATATTCCCATTAGACATTCTTTTCTCAACCAGGGAATAGTTCACATTCAATAAGAAATCTAATCAAGCTCCTTGTCTATGCTTTTTGTTTTGTCTGCCTCTGTTTTTTTTGTGTTGACTTTTTGAATAATTTATATAATTTTTACTAACACTCCCATCCAATAGCACTCACCTTAAATATATAACTTCTATCAACTGAATTTAATAAAATATATTCTTCCAAAAAATTATATCAAGTTTGTTGCCTGAGTCTTTTGTTATGTGGTGCTTGATACTTAAAAGATCAGCCTCTATGGTCTACTTACTAGCTAAATTTAGATAAATAAACTTTATTTTATAATTATATGCAATTATTTTTTCTAGTTCTTCCACTTCAAGTTCGTTGCCTGAGTCTTTTGATTTTCTACTCCTGATTTTAATTTTAGAATTACTTTCTATGACTAGATGGATACATTTTTGAAATTCCATTTCATACTTTTCCACCTTACTTAAACTCAAGTTCGTTGCCTGAGTCTTTTGTTTATCTTTTTCTGATTTCAACTTCGTAAGTTCTTCCTCTCACTAGCCTCTCAAAGACATCTGCTGGATAACTTTTATCAAACTTCATTTCATATTTTTCACCTTATAAGCTCCAAGCTCAAGTTTGTTGCCTAAGTCTTTTACAACACGTTTGCCCAGTTTAACACTGAATAAGCCCATAGCGCACTTGTAGCATGCATAACTCATATACCACCTATCATGTACTCTGTCCAAGTCTTAGCTATAACATCAATCATAACAGAGCTCGAGCCCTGCCATACCAACCCTCCCCTTACCTCTCACCCGCTCTCGGAGTGCACAAAAAGCCAAACAATCTGAGCGCATTTCCGTTTCTTAATCAATGTCAAAGCTGTCATTTCAATGGGTTAGCTTTTGTTTCTTTTTCCCTTCTTTTTTTTTTTTGAGTGCATTCTAACAGCAACAAAATTTGCATACAATGCAGCCTTTCGGGGCGCTTGTTCAAGTGCACTTGCTCTTGCACAATGTCCAAAAGGCAAAGTACGGCAACCAAAAAGAATCAGAGACTCAAGCTTCCGCTTCCAAAAAAAAAAAGAAGTAGAAGAAGACAAACAGGTATTACTCGCATTCTTATCTTCAGCCAGCGGCTTGGCCATCTGTCCCACGCCCAATAAATTCAACTAACAAACGCGCACGCAGAGCTGACGATTTAATTACATTGTCGCATGGATCGTAACTAGCATTTGAACTTGGGCTTATGTCACCCCCATTTTATTTTGGGGTTTCATAAAGTTCATGTGCTCGTCACACTCGAGAACCTCGAAAGGAAGTCGAGTCTAAAATCTAAAATATAAATGACTCTTTGATGAGTGGGCAAAGCAATTTTTTGGTGCTTGTTTTTTGGAATTGTCATAAATCTTGTGCACTTGACAACTTAACTAAAATTTAAATAAACACATATTCTTGGCTAGCGCTGACATCATGTGGGTGTACTAAAAAAAAGGCGGTACTCCATTGGCTCTAAGAGCTTTAGAAATCATAGGAATACATTAAGCCTTAGGAGGGTTTTTGGCCATTTTGAATGCTGCTCCAAATTGGGTATTTCCCAAAATGAAACATCAGAAAGAATACAGCGTATGTTAAAGAGCTGATCCCCAGGTTCAAGTCCAACACAAAAATAAATAAAAATATTATAAAATAAAATTTTCAAAAAACTCTACTCAGATCCCAAACTCAAACAGAAGATGATAAAAAAGATAGAAAAAAAAATTAATTATTAAATAATTATAAATATTTTTTAATCGACTATAATTCATAAGGCAAGCGTCTAATTGCATTTTAGAGCATAATTAGAATTCACATTTTAATTGAAAATTATATATAATTTTCAGTAAAATGTTTAATTAGCTTTAGCTACTAAGTCGAGCGTCTAAATTATATATATTTTATGCTCGGTTCCAGCTTGACAGATTGATGCTCAAAGCAGGCTGCTGGCTTGAGACTTGAAGGAAATTTGTTTGGGCATCGTATTGCGGCTTTAGCATAGCTTAGCCTAGAGTTTGCCATGTCATTATCTTACATCTTTCTGCAACAGATAGACTAGCCTTACTCGTGTAACTAAGCCATGCTTTTCTAAGCTTTAGAAAAGTGAAATTTCACCTAACAGAAATACAGTTTCGCCAACATATGCGAGGGGACTCAGTTAAAGAATCTCCCTTAACTTTTCTATACGAGTGCATATAACTGAATATTATGACTAAATGAATCATCATGGCATGAATAGTATTCAGACAGCTTCTATTGAACTGGCTAACCCATTTGGCTGCGCTTTGTTTTATGTCAAACCACTTAAGCTACAATAGCTTATAATATTTTCTGTTATTGTATATTTTTTTATATTTTTCAAAGCCCTCCCCTCTATAGCGGACATTCTCATCGATAACCCACATTGCTGAAAATTTTTCATCAGCTTTTGCACTCGACATTTTCGCATTCAGCATACGAGCTAAGCTCATTTGTTTTGTTGTCCATGGCGAGCGAGCTTTCGATTATTTGCTTTTAGTATGGAGCACATGCAACAACAACAACAACATTGTGACCCACTGTCCACCCACATCGACGATAGATTGGCGCTTTATGCTTAGTCTAATGGGTTTTTAGTTTTGTTACGCAAATAAAAGCCGAACCCAAATGTGGGTCAACTGTCGACGCTGCCTCCTCCGCCTCCATCTCCTCCTCCGCCTCCCTCGCCCTTCTGCCTCTCGCAATGTGTTTTAATTGTGCGCAATGTTAATTCTACTTAGTTTTTAGTTGTTACAAGCTAAACTAAACTAAAAAAGAGATAATAAAAAGTTAAATAAACCGAATCGCATCCAAAACCTCCTCTTTCCCACTGTCTGTTAGCTGGGCGCGAATCCAAATTAGTTGGGACTTTGTTAAGATGATTGCATATAAGATTTCTGCACTTACCATTCATTTCATCCATAGGATAACGATCTCGATCTCTGTCACCGGGCATTGGCATGGTTGGCTCTGGCAAAGAGGTAAAGAGAAGTTTAGTTAAGGTCGGAATTCCGAGGGATCGATATGATAATTTAGGTTTAATGATTAAGGAAATACAAGCTTAGACAGAGTCTAACTTTTTAGGGTTAGCACATCAGTCTGGCTTTGCTTGGAATTTCTAGAGATCAATATCACAATTTGAGGTCTTTGACTAAGTCAATACAATTTTAGCTTGGGGTTAGAAGAGAAGTCTACTCAGAATTCCGAGGGGTCTTTCTTGTTTAAGGCCTTACTTTTATTGTTATGCATATAGTCCCCGGGATTGAAATAGGTCGCTATGGTCTTATCATCATCGTAGTAACCATCTGGACGCATAGCGCTGCCATTGCGACGCACATAATCATCTCTCGGCGGTTGAGCTGGGGGCCTATCGTAAACAGGCGGGCGAGCTGAAGAGCCAGGTCCAGGGCTAGGGCCTGGTCCAGTCACAGGTCCCATTCCATAGCCGCCATCGTGTGTTACATGCGGTGGTGGATCGGGTCGATTAGTGTAGTCCGGACGTGGTTCTCGATGTCCATCATAACTAGTTGTGGGTCTTGGTTCACGATTCCCGTCATAGCTACCGGTGGGTCTTGTATCACGATCATAGCTGGCCGTGGGCCGTGACCCGTAAGCTGGTGGTGTGGAGCTGTCATAAGGGCGCGGGGGTGGGGGCGGTGGACGCGTATAGTCTGGTCTGTCGTTGGCATAGTCCGGTCTAGGCGCATAGCTGGGTCGCTCACCGGAAGCAGGTCGCAGAGTCGTGGGCGCATAACGTTCCGGTGTGCCATAGCTATAGCCATTGCCATAGCCCAGTCCAAAAATGGGACGTGGTGGCCCGTGGGGCGTAGGCCGTATGCCATCGTCATCCTGTGGCCCATACGACGGTCTGTAACGCTCATCCACCTCGGGCACATTGGCGGCATAGCCACCCGGTATGTAGACCTCCTCATTGGGCGCCGGATAGTTGTGCTCGTAGAGCGTGGGATATTTGTACAGCGGATAGATTTCATGCGAGAAATATAGACGATCGCCGACGCCAGGCGGTGGTCCTGAGGGCGGCACTGGCGGTGGCTGTGGCGGCATATCCGGATGATTGGTATGAGGTGTGGGATTCACGACCAGCACTGGCGTATTGCCCACATCGATCGGACGATTGGGCAAATTCACGGGCGTTACGCCCGTACTGATCGGACTCGATGCGCCGTCGAGCTGATTGTCGCTCAAATCGAAGCAATTCGTTTTGCGCGCATACAGATCAAAGTCGGGATCGAAAATGACGCCACCTGGTCGCCCGCTCCCGCCGCCATACTGCTCCGACGACAATTGACATGTGCCGTTTCCGCGTCGATGAACACTGCACGAAGTTGGGCAAATAAGTTAAATTGTTATTCATTCGCAAACATTGAGCAATCGGGCAATTGCCATCGCAGCTCACCCGAACGAGATCGCCTGACACTTCTCGCCCGCCTGCAAGCACTTCTCCTTGCACATCTTCAGCGAGTTGGTGTCTTCGGTGCGGAAGGTCTTCTCAAATGGCAGCATTGCCTCCAAAGCGATGCGCTCAAAGCAATCTGAAAACGAAAAATCGACTCCATCAATTCTCAAGTCTCTGGCAAATTGGCCAATTGCAATTGACCATAAAAAAAAAGAAAGGAAAACCAAATATAAATAAAGTTCAGCTTATGCAATGCAGCGCCACGCCCACACGCCCTATTCCTATGATGTCACCTGGTTGACTTTTTGTTTATTGCTTTCAAGGCCATTTCATTGTGGTTTTGCTCCACTGTACGGTAGGTTAGTTTTATTGTCTCCGCACACTTCGACGCTTTTGTTCTTTATTCAAATTGTTTAGAATTTTATTTGGCTTGCGTGCCGCGTGGACGCAGTTGACTGCCATTAGCCCCATAGATGGCACCACAGTTGACCCCCATAGCTGGCTCCACTCTCTCGCCACAAACGGCTCCCCATGAATAATTCAAAAAGGTCAGCCAAGAGACAATTTGAAAGAACTATTTGTTTTGCCTGCCGCTCTGCCAGTGCAGCTTGTGTCTATGATTAATGATGGATTAGACCATTTGGCTTATGAGCTGAACTCGTTTTGGAATTATGGAATGTGGGTGGCAGGTGGCTTGTGCCTATGCATATTGACTGGCCATATAAATTGAGTTTTTGGTAATGCCAGTTAATTTGTTAAGTGATTATTCTTGTTGTTAATAGTTGTTAGTATTTCTAATATTATTTTTTTTATTATTATGAAAGCATAGTAATGTCAGCTTGTAACTTGCAGTAGCGTTCCTTGCCACTGGTCATTCATATTGACACACAGCCTCCATTGGCCACACTGGCCAATCTTTTGAGATCTTAGAGCTAGAACTCTGAATAGAACTTGTCATATCTTCGCCTGACCATGAACTACGAAAGCAGGGTTGGCAGATGTAGCCTACTAGCAGCTTCGTCGTTCAACGATGACTGCTAGAGCAAGGCTGCAAAGGTCCTTGGGCCGTTGAAGCCTTAGCAGAGCTTCAAGTATTATTGAAGGTTTATACAGACTTTTGTTAAATTAAGTTTTTAATCTGCGCCAGATTCTGGTTGGCTCTTGTTAGGACCAGCTCATAGCAGATCCTAGCCTGCTATGCTTAGAAAGCCAAAAGGTTGAGTGGTCTAAAGGAAGAAGTTGATTTGTGTTTAGTAAGGAAAAAATGTTTTAACTGCTAAAATATTTTATTACTAAGTATAAAGAATGAAGAAGCAAATATTTATTATAATAAAAAAAAACCATATATATATATATATATGTAAACATATATGTATATATTTATGTTTATATTTTTATATATATATTTATATTTATAAATAGAAATATATCTATTTCTATAGAGCACGAGCACTACATAGACTACGCCAATCTATGCGAACTGTTGTATGAATGAGAAAACCAGTTAGCCTATATCTGAAATCTAACTATATAAAAGTATTTTTTATAGACGTTAATAGCTGCATAAAAAGCACAGCGAATACGTAATTAAAATGGCGTGTTAATAGTTTTGTCTACTTTGTATTTCCCTTAACAACTGCGCCCCGGCACTTACCATTTCGCGCTGAGACCAGCTGATTGTCCACGGTGAGCGCAGCTGCAGAATCGGCGAGCAAATGCAGCATCCAGAGCAGTAGCAGACGTCGCCTGAGCGCAGTTTCCATGGGCAGCATCTGACTTTTCACCTGTTAGCGGTAAAGATAATTTCCCTTTTTTTTGCACAAGTTTTTCCCACTGTTTGCTGTTGTTGTTGTTGTTGGCTTTTGCTATTTTATCACTTGGTCACTTCCTTTGGCATTCTCGTGGAGAGTTTTGGGTTAAGTGGACTGTTTGGATCGACGGGAGCTTGGGAACTGAAAGACAGCGTCAAGCGCTTGCGTCGTAGAAACCTTCTGTTTCTGCTCTTTCTTCACTTCTTTTCTTTTTTCGCTTCGTATCTTTCTCTCCTTTCTTTTTGGCTCACGTTCGCGTGCCAGTGGGCTTCATTTCTTTAGAGCAGTTTTTTTTTGTGGCTTTCGCGTTACGTTTCGCTACTTTTCACATTCTTTTCACCGTTAATTATATTGCCAAAATATGCAGATCGTTAAAGATGTGAGCTGAGCTGAGATGAGAGATGTGGGAGATCTCATTTATTTATGCGTTCACTCAAAAGAAATTCTGTTAGCTTTTTATGTGTGTGTGTGAGGGAGAGTGTGAGGGAGCGAGCGAGAGTGTCATTAACCCAACTTTAGCTGTCTTCCTTGATGACGTCACAAGTTCTCGCTTAGACGCCTTCTGACCTTTTGCGACAAAAGTTTTCGGCCACTTGGTAATTAACAATGTTTGAATGACAAAGTGTTCAGCAATGCGTAAATACAATTGCCATCATTGCCGTCGCACTTGGCCAAATGTAAAATCAAAAACAAAAATAAAAACAAAAACAAATATTTAAAAATTTGTTAAAACAAAAACAGAAATTAGTGCGAGGCAACGACTAGGAGATGCTCTGAAATTCTAAGCTTCTACATGAACAACACACACTCACACACACATACATATACACACATATACATGCAGAATTTGCGTTTCTTTATAACTTCGGTTCTAGATGTACGATCTTTATGAACTTTTTGGAGCATAATTATAATATTCTAATACATTCATAAATCAAGTCTTGTGGTTCGACTTTGTGAAATGATGTTTTTAAATTCAAGTTTTCGACTAATAGGCAGAGCTATTTCAAATTTGCAATAATTATGCTCCTTGTTTTCAATTCAGAAACTGCCATATCAATTTTGGTTTCACTCGCTTTTATAGTCTTCAAGTTTTGCTTCAAAAAACGAAACTTTACATCGATATTTATCGATTATAAGTGAATGGAATTAGATATGGGCAAAAAATGTTGAACTTAAATTGCGCACGTTATAGAAGAATATATATTCAAAATTGCGACTCTCTAGTTCGTGTAGTTTACGAGATACGATAGATAGGCAGATATACAGAAGGGCATAGCTAGCTCAGCCGAACAACTTTTCTCTGATAAGGAATTCATTTAGGTGGTCGTCTATGCGTACTTCAGTCTGCAACATACATGTCCATAAAATTCTAAACACCCCCTTTTTTAGGGTATAAAAAACAGCTTAAAGCCCCGCACATTAGTTAAAAACGTTTAATTGCTTGTCGCGTGCGAAAGAGACAGCCAAAAAAGAGCGGGACAGAGGCAGGCTAAGAAACCGGCAATTAATTTATTATGACAGCTTGAGAAAAAAGATAAACTTCAAATTATGAATGATTTATTGAAATAGCAGCTCGGCATAATTATAAAAAAAAATATATTAATTTTGTTTATAGGCAAATCTCTTTTATTTGTTTTTTTTTTTTTGCAAAATTTCACTCGGGCGTTAAGCTTTGCGGCCAGTTTCTCACTTCGGTCTTTCCGGCCGAATTATGCTGAGAATTGTAACGGTAAAACTCTTGATTAGCTAGCTTCCGTTGCGCTTTGACATTTTGGCAAATAGGCTGACGACAAGCTATAGCTATCTCGCTCTAGCACATGGCCTCTCAGTCACTCACTCACACACCCACCCTTAAAGCTGCAATGCAATTTCAATTTTGTTGTTTTTTTTGCAATTCTTTTTGAATTCTTTGTTGTTGTTGTTCTTGTTGTTGTTGCTTTTCTTTGGCCGCTTTCGTTTCGCGTTTGGTTGCGCTGCGTTTCGAACTCGAACTCGCCGATCCGCACTCGCTAAACAATTGAAACTGAATAAAAAAATTCTGATTTAGTTGTATTCGAAACTCATTGGATGAGCACCAAAGCAGCGCAGCCAGCGGCGACGCAGACAGCGACAGCGCCGCTAGCAGCGCACTCTTTTGTTGCTGTTGTAGTTGTTGGCGTTTAGCTTCGCGTTTAGCTGGCGGCAGCGAAGTTTGGCGCTTTGGAGTTCATCATTATGTTCATTAGCTGCGCCCACTTGAGACGTCGCCTGGCTTGGGGTGTCGAACCCGCCTGGCGCTTGCCTTGGAGGCAACTGCGTCAACGTCGAAGTCTGCTGCTTTGGCTCTTTCTTCTCTACACATCTTCTTCGGCTGCTTTTGCCTGCCGCCATTTCCTCTAATCGCTTGGGAATGACTCACGTAAAATTGTTTCAATATGAAAATGTAGCGCAGCAAAACATGTGTTGCAAGTCGCACTATGAATGCTCTATAAAATTGCTTAAAATGTAAATTTGAGCTGAACATTAATTATTAATGTATTAATTATATATACATAATTATTATTATTATTATATATAATTATTATACATATTGTATAGTTAGATAATCATTTTGAAATATAATTTTGAAACTCTATCTTTGTAAATAGAATAGTTTGGTTCAGAGTTCGCCTTTATATATAAATAAAATATATAAAATATATATATATAACATTTATTTGAGAAATTTTTAAGCTTAAGATTAGCTTTGGTCTACTCCAAAAAGTGGGCTTATCTGTGGGTAAACTAAAGTTAACAAACTGAATTTATAAATAGATTTGTTTTTCTTAAGCACAGATCTGATTTCGTTATTTATAATTATTTTTAAAATATTTTATATATTTTTTTTGATAATTTTATAGTTTGGATTTGCTTCATATTTATGCTAAGAATCATTTTTATTCAATTTTAATACCAAAATTTTCACTTAGCTGATAAGCCTTCGCATGGGTAGGGTATCCATAAGGCGTGATTATTTATATGTGCGCAATTAGAGGCAAGTGTTTGGGCTCCGCAATACTTGGATATTTAGATCTTTTCTAGCTGTAGAATTAGTAGAGCAGTTGAATTAGAACCAACAGCAGCAGCAGCAGCAGCAGCAGCGGCAACAGCTATAAAGAACCAGAACTTAAAGGAATGGCATAATAATAATTTTAACTTGAACTGAGTTTACGCTTTGCTAGAGCCACTAAAAAGAGCGCAATTCAAATTGCTCGGCCAATGCACCTTCAAAACTTGGCTTTAACTTTTATTAGTTTTTTTTTTATTTTTTTTCGGTTTCCAGCGAACAGCTGAAGCGTTAATTGGTGCAAGTTTTCACTGCAGCCAAAGGTGTTGTGCGTCTGTGTGTGCAGGTGTGTAATTGTGTGTGTGCTTGTATTTTTGGGGGGTCTTATAATTGGCGACACCTTTAAGTGTCGACCTTGTCATGCTCGCTGACGTCGTCTAATTCAGGCCGGGGCTGTTCTTCATCAGCGCCTCTGCCAACTGATGACGCTCGATGTCGACTGCGACGCCAGCTGCGCAGCTAGCAAGCTTTAAGCGAGCGTATCCAGCAACAAGGAGCAGCAACAGCAGCAGCAGCAGCAACAGCAGCTGCCTAAGCTGAGCTCATTCCGAAACTCAGTTCTCAAACAGCAATTCCTTAGAATAAAAACATTAGAGAGTGCGCTAGATGAGACTGCACGACTAACAGTTACCCTGTTAAGCATATACATATATAGCTTATGGTATATAGTTACCATAGTTAACCACTTATGGAGCTTTGAGAAACCCAATTGCAACAGTTTACTGAAAGGTGTCTATTTGACACTTACTGTAGAGTCATAATTGGGTTTTCAAGACAAAGTTTTTGGAATATTTTGACAAAAAATTAAGGTAATTTCCATTTTATTAAAGAATCTTAGCAAATTTAGTAACTTAAAGTGCACTAAAGCATAAATTTCTAATTGTGTAAATGATTTGTTTCCCACAGAATTGAGAGTCTAAGAAGTTAGTGAAAGAATGTATAAGGCTAGGCTTTCATCTAAGACTTGAGAGGTTAAAGTAGCTCTTAAAATATGTTCAGTTGACTTAGCTGATCTAAGCTCTTCAATCATTTTTGATATACTGAAATGTCTTAACTTTCATCTAAGCTATAATTGATTTAATAGTTAAGTTAGCGTCTGCAGCTGCAGGCGAAACTCTTGCTTTAAGATCTGTTCTAGAACTTTTTATTGTTTTTGAACTCTTAAGCTTGATGCACTGAAGCAGTAAGAGAGACAGCTAGATAGGCGTCTAGTCAGGTGGACAGTTAGCACATTAGATGCCTAGATAAGGACGTTCATTAATATGTGCCTAAGCATATATGAGTTTAAGTGTTCTGCCACGCCTTCTACTGCCTGTAACATACATTCTTAGTCAACTTAAATACCCTATTTAGCAATCAACTCAAAGCATACGCAGAACAAATTAAGCCAAAGGCGCAGTCCACTCCAGTCGAAGGTCATTTTGCAAATTTCTATGCAAATTAGCATGCGGCACAAATTCCAAAGAAGAAGCAGAGGTTGCGCCTCTTGCTTTAAATTGGCATTTGTTAAGATTGCACAATTGAGCTTTGATTTGGATATTTTGCTGTTTCCATGCTGCTTTTTTTGGGGGCTGCTCCACATTGGTTTCCAATAATTTTGCGTTTCAATAAAATGCCGCTCAGAAATTCAGCAGGCGAACAGCGAATGGCGCACGCGCCTCACATGACAAGTGCACAAAAGCAACAACAACAACAACAGCATTTGGCAGCACGTTTTGTCGCGTTAAAAATTTCCATATATCGCGCGTGTCTAAGCAAAAAAAAAAAAAGAAGCCGATATCGAACGCAGATATCGTTAGCTCGTATCGAGCCCAAGGAGCATGTAATACCAACCTATAAAAAAAATAAAACTAAAAGTAAAATTGAAAACGTTTTGTTATGGAAAACACAGCGCTGCATCCATCGATTGGGTAAACGGCATAAATTTATCACAAAGTTGATTGACAGTTGTGGGCGAACAGGAAACGTGAGGCGACGGGAACTCAACTCTATGAATATATATTTTGTTGGCATCTTAATTATATAAAAAAAGGTAAGCTCTTGCAGCGGCTACTTCACAAGAATTCCGATCACAAATTCTGCTAAAGAATGGTTAAAGACGGAACGTAGATAGATATGTATCTATATATATATATATATGAAAGGTTCTTCCGAGTAAGCCTTGAAGCAGCAGCAGCTGCGCAACATGGCTAAAAGCTTCTGCATATTAATATTGATATCAGTTTTATGCTAGTCAGAAACTGATTTATCAAGATCTTAAGTTTTGCCGAGGCATTTGCATCCCTTTGAAGCTATGAGAGCTGAATAGCTAAGATGGACGTTCGAGTCTGTAGCAAACTTAACAGAAATTTAAATTTTCTATAACTTAAGATAATGAGAAATTGGAATTAAAATTTGTTGAGTCATTCGAAGATTTATGTCGACTATATACATAAGACATAATCTATCAATTCTGTGAAGTATCTAAAGGAAGCTTAATCACTTTGTATTATAATCGATTTATTTTAAAGTATAAAAAGTATGTTACTTAGTTCAAATGAAGCCTTTCATATAGTTCTAATATGTTTTCTAAACAAATTTAACTATACCCAACTTACTATATGGCAACTTAACCTCACAAAATGCCACCTAACCTCACATTCTTATAACATAATGAATATCCTAGCTTTAAGTTATAGCTACAAAGGCACACAACATGTTCCTAACTTTTCATGTTATTCTAAAGATACAATATTCATGTAAACACGTGTATGACAATCTACCCAAAGTTTATACAATTTAACCTCACTTTCTTACAGGTTGTTCTATAAAATATGTTATTGTTTAGCTTCACTTTATCAGGCATACACTATGCAAGCATATATATTTTATGCTTACAGCACACATATAGACCTAACCATATTTTATGCAATCTAACCTCACTTTTAGAGAATTTTTCTATAACACATCCCACCTTTAGACTTTATATACCCTCCATTATTAATGATATTTTAAGCTTAAGCCATAAATATGACAGAATTATCCTAACCCAACCCTGCCTTATGCAATCTAACCTCACTTTTACACAGTTTCTAATACACACACATACTTAGTATCTAGCTTTATGAATGTAGAACACTTCAAGCGCCAATTTAGATTAACCAGATTGAAAAATATGAATTCAATTTATGGCCATAAAATGTTTAACTTAATTACCGAATCGGATTCTTAATGCCCAGAGAATTGGCAACACTTAATGGGCTATTTGGCTGATATTGGTATTGGTATAGGTATTGGTATAACTGGTTTAAGCAATCTCTATGCGCAGTCGCCTGTCCGCTTATCACAAACGCTTCGTGTATATCACATTCAATTTGTGCTCAATCGATCCATATTCATCAAACTTATCTCTATTCGCATTGAACACCGAAATAAACTTGAAGCTGGCTTCAAAATTGATATAGAGCTGCTTCAAAATGACAGTTCAAACAGCTGTTTAGTGTTGCATGCCCCACATTTCTGCGAAACTAATTGGGGAAAAACGAGAGAGAAAACATGAAAGAGCGCACCAGTGGGGAGTGGCTGACGACGAGATGCCCTGTACATAAATAAAAGCATACGTAAACACCTAACACTCAAACATTCATAGGCAGGCACAACAGTTCTGTACTTGCCCTACCTATAACTGTGCCACTATGAATATGCGTCCTCTAAGAACTGGGGTTCTAGTTGTACGATTATTATGAAATTTTCAAGACATATTTAAGACATACAAATGTGTGTGTATAATAAAGTTTAAGAACTATATTATAATATTTAATTATATAATAGAGTTATATAATACAATAGGGTTACCTATCCATAGCGCGATATATTTTAGGTTGTCTTTTCATGCTCTATATACAAAATATTATGACTCTAACTCTAATGGTCTACAATTTATGCTAAAAAAAATCCAAGTCAAAATATCGATATTTATCGATATTAAGAAATTAAAAAGACATATTACAAAGAAATGATAAAGTTAAGCTCCGTAGAGTAAGTAAGTATATATATATAAAATTTCAGAGCTCTAGCTTTTGAAGTTTACGAGTTACGATGGACGAGTAAACTGTCATGGTTTGACCAAGTTTAGCTTGTCATTCTGCTTAGGCATATGTATACATTATGTTACCCGCCTCTTACATTACATTTCAAGCATACCTCACATACGTTGCTTACACATTTTCACTGATTTCCAGGGTAACTAAAACTGACTTAACAGGAAGCATTTGCATTCGCAATTTGGGATTCGCGCACTGAAAATGAAAGTTATAATCCGAACAGTAGCGAACCATATGATTGTTTACGCTCTCCCTCTCGCCATTTCTCCCTGTCTCCTTCTCACTCTGGCTGTATGGGGCACGCATTTGACTTCGCTGGCATATTTATCACACAAATAACTATTATGTAATTTTTTTTTCCAGCTAAGTCAAAGCGGGGCAATTTGTGTGGCAGTCAGGCAGGCCGGGCCAGGCAGGCGCGCTCATAACATCCACATGCAACATGTTGCAAATGCTTCAATTGCAGCTGGGCGCTGGCTTGCGTTGCCCTCTAGCTGAAATATATACCCAATTGGCCTACATATACATAGGTGCCAATACACATACATACATAACACAGTCTAGCGATCAGAGTGCAGTCGTAACAGCAGCATTTACAGCCTACAACGGAGCAATCGATTTTTAACTTTAGCTTTTATTAGCCACACAACAGGCAGCAATCAGTAGCAGCATTTAGCTGGTCATATGCGACTTAACAGTGGTAATAGCAGACCTAACAGTAGCAGTAACAGAGCCAATAACAGGCATAACAGCACACACAGAATTAACAGCAGCTCCTTCATCCATGCAACTCAATCATCTGCTCAGTAAGTTCTGTTTACGAGCCCAATTGAGCCTTAAGTATAAAAAAAATGAGTAGACCTGCTAACAGCTGTTTAACATATGTTAACCAGCTTTTAACAGCTAATTTAACATGAAGCATATGTTAAGTTAAAAGCAGTATAAACCGAATCTTTTGGGCATTTAACAGTGCTATAAACACAGTTTTAACCGATTACTGTAAATCAATAAGCTCTTAAGATAGAGATTAATTGAACAGATTCAATTGACAGAATTCCACTTAACAGTTTCAGTTAATATGCACAGCTAACAGTTTCATTTAACAGTCAACTCTCTCATTTAACAGTGTCAGTTAAAAGTTTTAACTAACTCCTATCAATAACTATTAAAAGAGTATTAACAGATCAGCTCTGCTTCGCTTAGCATTAACATGAACAGCTTCTGTTAACAGCTAACTTAACATAGTGCATCTGCGCAATCAGCTGTTATATGAATCTCGACTTTTTTGTGGCATCGACCCACAAATCGATCGACTAAGGCTTGTTAAATCAATTGCGTGTGTTGCATTTGCTGATTAGCTAAGAAAAGGCGGAGCAAAACGAGGAAAAAGAGGGCTCGAAATTTGGTTAAGTAATTGCCCGAAAATTGGTAATAAAAAAATACCAAAAAAAATGCGTTTTATTGCAAATTTGTTGTTGGTGTTGCTTATGTTAAGCAGTCGCGCGTACGTGAGTCGTGATTGTGATCGGATGTGCCGCCTCCACGACAATTGTGACCCATTTAATGCGTTTAATTGACGCCGCTAACAGCAGCAGCAACAATTGTCACAGCAACAACAACAGTTGCAGCAAAAGCAAACAGCGACAGAGCCAAAGGCAGAGCAATCTCAGCTGTTGCAGCAACAGCAACTGCAGCAGCAGCAAAAGCAACTGCAGCAGCAACGCCAACAGCAACTGCAACTACAACTGCAGCAACATCCAGTGCTGCAGCAGCAACAGCAGCAGCAGCGGCAGCAACAGCACCAGCAACGCCAACAGGAACTGCAACTGAAGCAGCAACAGCAGCAACGGCAATTGCAGTATCAGCAGCAGCATCAGCAACCTCAACAGTAATAACAGCAGCAGCAACAGGAACAACAATTTTATAATAGTCGACGTAGCAGCAACCACAACATCAACAGCATTAACAGCAGCATCAGCAACAACTGTCGCAGTAACAGCAACAACTCAAAAGTAACAGTTGCTTTTATGTGCAGCTTGCATGTCAAGGTCGTCGTCTGCAAAGATGGGCCTGATCTGCCAGGGATAAGGCGGGACAATTTTCGGCAGTTGCTGTTGCTGCCCTGACATTCACTTTTTTATGTTTTTCGACTGCTCTTTGGCTCTTGGGCAATACGTGCCAATATAGATATATATATGTATTTGGGCAATCACACACACATGCTTTATGTGCCAGTTGATCATTCAAATGGAATAATTTCAGAAGCCGATTGCAAACAATAAATCGCATTGTGACATCTATGCCATTAAGACAATGTGAGAATGCTGTCAATGGCTGTCAACGACTGTCCAATGCGCGCTCAGAGCTTAATCGATATCTAGCTGGCTGTAGACATGTGTATAGATAGATGGAATGATATATGGATCAAGATTGATCTATTCATAGATGAAGACAGAGAAACAGATAGATTTTTAGATATATGGCATAAAGTCACATGATCTTAAAGAAACATATTTTATATAGCTAACTGCTGGCCTACATCCATAAACTGGAAATTCAAGCCTCAATTATACAATATTTAATTCCAGCAACTTCCAGTTCCTCAACTTTTCCACCAAATACTGCCCAACCAATATACACTTCTTTTGCCGCTCACACTCTCTAACCCTCTCGCTCTCTCACTCTCACTCTCCCTCTCTCTCTCTCTCTCTCTAATGTTGTTTATTGTCCAAAACACAGACAAAAACACTTAAAATCTGCACACAAATTTGCCCTGTCAAAGTTCGATTGTACATGTCAAGCTAGAGACAACAACAACAGCAACATCTTCATTATTTTAAATGTGATTTCATTTTGGCAGTAGCAGCAGCAGCAACTGATGCGTGCTTTTGCTGCAGCAAACAGTATATAGCAAACAGTTGCCCCAAAGTCTTGTCGTTGTTGTTGTTGTCTAGTGGGCAGACCTCTTGGTTAAGCAACTCATAAAGCACTTAATAGTGTATGTATGCTATTCCTGATGTTGCTGTTGTAGAGGCTCCTGCTGTTGTTGTTTTAGTAGCTTTTGCTGCTGCGACAATTGTTGCTGTTGTAATAACTGTTGTGATATTTGTTATAGTTGCTATTGCAGCTATTGCTGCTCTTGTTGTTGCTCTTGCTGTTGCTGTTGCTGCTGGCGCTGACTGTTACTGTAGCCACGACTGCTGCTGCTGTTGCTGTTGCTGTTGCTGCTGTGCGTCACGTATGTTTTACATTGATTGTTGTAGCTGTTGCTGTCGTCGCTGTTGTCGCCGCTGCGACTCGTGCTGCTGCTGCTGTCGTCGCTGCGACGTCCGCTGTTAGCGCCTGCAATTGTGTATAAAACGGATGAGCAATTGTCCATTGGTTATCAGTCATTGGCAGACATTGGCAAACGCAGCGGCCACAAACCACACAACAAGAGTCGAGTTCGCAAAACTAAGCCAACAACAACAAATACCTAACTATGAACGCTCTTAAAATCTTCGTAAGTGTGCCCAAACTTCAGAGAGAGTTCATAGCCAAATAAACTTAATGTAAACAAGGATTCGCGAGTGAAAAGAAAATATTATAAAACTTATATAATCGTGCAGCGCAGTGCAGGAATAAAAGACATTCCAAAAGTTATACAACAAAAAGACTCCTTTCAGACTGAGTTTAAGTCTCTTAGCTAACCAATAGGGTATTGACTTAAATTCAACAATTTTGTTAACAAAAAATTTTAACCTTAGTTAAAATGTTGCTAACAAAAAAAATTTATAAAAAAATTTCCTTAAAATTCTTAATGAAAATATAAACAAAAATCGAAAATACACTACAAAATTTAAATAAAAAAAGGAAAAATATAAATTTTTAAGCTAACAAAAATATATAAGAAATTTTCTTAAAATTCGTTATTAAAATGAAAACAAATAATTCAATAAACAAAAATATATAAAATATAAAATTTTTAGTTAAGAAAAATCTTAAAAAAATTTCTTAAAATTCCTTTTGAAATCAAAATTTAAAAAAAAAAAAAACAATATTTTAAAGAAAAAAGAAGTTTCAAAATTTCTTTAAAAACTTATTAATAACTGTTGACTAATTTTAATTTTTGAAAGTTAAATTAAAATCAAATTCAACTAGCATAAAACTTACTTTAACGTAAAATTTCAAACTAAAATCAAATCGAGCTTAATCTATATATGTTTCTTTATATAATGGGCGAAAGAGAAATGAATTACATATATCTATATATAATGTATTGATCTCCCTTTATTTAAATGCTTTAATCCATCAACAAATTTTTTTTAAGCCAGAAACGTTTTGCCCTTCACTTAACAAAAATTGCAGCAATTACTTTATTTTTTTTTTGGTCGAATTTTTTTTTTAAGTTCATTTATTGGTTTGGCCTTAATTGAAAATTTGGCCAACCAAAAAAATTATTTGCCAATTTAAACTTGAGCAATAAATAAATATTATTGTATTGCCTAACATTCGGGCTAAACGAAACCCTAAAAACACATTTATGATTTATACTTAGAGAGTTACAGGCATTGGCTAAAGTCAACAAAGGTTTTTACGAAGGTTATCTTAGCTACTAAATACACTTATCTTTTAACGGGTTATCAGAAAATGAATAATTTGTATATGTCTTTAAATCTAATTCGTTAGTAGGTCAATTCTTGACTGAATTTTATTTATCCACATTATAAGTTGGTGCTTATTGCAACGAAAAAGTCCATTAAACAAATTTGTTTAAATATAGAAAATCTTAATTGGAAAATTATTAAGATTTTTTATAATTAAAAAAATGTTTTAATGGATATTTTTGTTGAATTAATTAAAAAAATAAATATAAAATATCATTCTATATATATAAATCAAAATATAATTTTTTTTAAATTTTCAAAGCCTGGCAATATATTTAATAATATATTATTATAATTTTAATGCTTTTAAAATATTTCCATTGTTGAAAATGTTTAGCATTTAGAAAATCGTACAAGAAAAATATATCAAAATTCTTACTCAGAAAATTTGATAAGTCTGTTAAGCTATGTTTATGTATAAAAATGTATCTGATATAGAAATTATCTCTTACAACTCGTGTTTGCAGATCTTTGTTGCGCTCTTCGCTGTGGCCTACTGCGCGCCCAGTCCCGGTTTCTTTGGCAAACAGTAAGTGAACCATAAAACATGCAGCCATAAGCCACTTAACATAATATATAACTTATGTGCACCGTTTACCATTAAGCCATATCCCATCTACTATCTACCATCTATCAACTGTTAAAGCGTCATCTGAAAACGTTTTTCCGTGTTGTTGTGCAATTGAAGTTTGATTTTTGTTTTCTTATGGCTCTCTTGTATGGCTTTTTAAATGCTATGAATTATGAATGTAATTGAATCCAAATGAAGCAATCAATATAAATAGAGCTAAGCCAACACTCTGAGCCCTATATATATATATATATAGTGAGATACTTTTGCTGTTATTGTAATCGAGTTCAATTGGCAGACAGTGAACCTGGGCGCAACGCTGAGGAATTTTCGAGGCGACGCTTGGCATTTGCTCGGTTGCGAATTATAATGCGCACATAATTGCATTGAATCAATTAAAAATTCCGAGCATTGATCGGTGCTGCGACTGCTGCGAACTCTCTCGGAACTCCGCGTCCGAGCCAAGTTCAAGCAACTTGCCAACAAGCGGGCCGTTCAAACGAGTCGAGACGACTGCCAGCTATTAACTGATTAGCTAATAACATTGAATGCCAATTGGACAATGCACCAACCGCTCTCCCCGCCTTCACCTCGTCTCGATGCATCAAGCATATCATTAGCTTAGGCTCGACATTTACATTTTCACTTTTACTCACTTTCCAATTGGATTTGCTAAACAATTCTTACTTCACATTAAACCGAATACATATTATATTTAAGCGTATCATTAATAGACTTGTATTCTTGATGAAATTGGGCTTTTCATGCATTATTATACTTATCCTTATACTTGTTCCTATTATTAAACATTATCCTATACAATTACAAACAGCAGCAATTATATTGTCTTATCGTTATCCCAATAATTTCCATGCTCCCCTGTTGTTTAGGCGTATTATAACTTTTATCCCCGGTCCAATTAGATTTTTTAAACAATTCTTCGCTCTTTTAAATTAAACTATGCAGTAATGTTTCCCTTCTAAGCATGTTAAAATACATATGAGCGTTTCACACGTTATCCGCCTTTATCCGTTATCAATTATAATTATATTTATCATGCATAGATAAGCTTCATCTTTATCCCAATGGGTGAATATTATACGCTAACTAGGTTTTAGCGTTTTCAGTTTTATCCGCTACTAAATTATCCAGTATGACACTAACATTTTCACTTTTATCCATTTCCCAATTGGAATTCCCAAACACTTCCCACTTTAACTAAACTCTCACCTACATTAGTTCTCTCCAGTTTCTACCTAAACCACAAACACTTTTAGCTTTATCCGCATATTATCCAATTTCTAATTTTATTTATTTTTTCATAACTATTCTTACCTTATTCCAATTAAAATCCGCAAATCAGTGAACATCATACAATCCATGTGCCCTACAAGGTGCACACGGTGCATCATCATCATGTCCAGAAGATCGCTGTGCCTGTGGTGAAGCATGTGCCCGTCTACAAGGAGGTGCATGTGCCGGTCTATAAGGAGGTGCCCGTGCATCATGTGCATCACGAAGAGATTGTGCCCGTCCATGTGCATGAAGATCATCACGACTACCATCACGACTTCCATAAGGGCTGGTCATCCTCCCTCTCACATGGCTGGTAGAGCCAGAAAGACAGAGAGAGGCTTTGTAAATATCTGTACAATTTAGTGAAAAGAAAAACGCATTGTAAATAAAAGTGAGATTTTTTCGATTGTAAACTGGAATAGCTGTTGTTGTTGTTTTTTGTTATTTTTTTGGGTTATGTAAGTGTGCTCGACTCTAGTTGGTTTTAATTTGCAGTTGCACTTGACCTTGGTCAGTTGGCTGGTCGCTTGATGTGGCCGCCGGCCGCCGTCGCCGTCGCCGCCGTTTTGCAAGAACGACTTTCACAAAATCCAACTCGGGGTCAACCAGCAACAACAACAGTTACCCAAGCTACTGCCCAAGCAATCAAGCTGTGTGCTGATCACCTGTCCAATTCCTTGTTCCAAGCGCGGAACTGGAATCGTTCGCTCCATGTGCTGGGCGGCATGTGGGCGTGGGCGTGGCACATTCTTAATAAATGACAACGTTTTTTTCGGTTAACGTTTTTATGACAAAGCTAAATTAACTAAATTTTCTTTGACTTTTGGCTGCAACTGGGATTCGAGCCAAGGACTAATTTCCATTTGCATTTGCCCAAGGCTTTGAGCATGTGAAACCTAATTGATCTATTATGTATACAGATCTATACAGAAGAATGTATATATCTTTAAGATCGTAAATATTTACAACGACTCTGGTAAAAACTTCATGCTCATGTTCACACACATAAAAAGGGACATAAAAAGCTGTTAAAACGACATATTAAAACTATTTTATCTGGCATTTATCTTGAGCTTCAATTACATCAGCCTCCGCACTGTCTGTGCTGAAGTTTAATGGTGATCTATTGCGCTAAGAGGCGAACAGTCAACTGGGCGGGGCGTATGACAAAGATTGGATTCAACTTTTCAAACGACTATTTACTTGAACTTAATGATACCAACTAAAGACCGAGACATAAATCAAATTGGAATAGAGCAAACTGACTGCGATTGTGTGCACTCTCTATTCCAATTAGATGGCAATTTAAAATAAGTCAGAAGAACTTTTATAGCATTTATAGAAATTATATAGCTTCACTATTAAATTGTGTTAAATTGTAATAAAAGATTTATCTGTTTCTTTTCTTCGACATACCAAAAATCCAATTACATAATGCTAAACACTGCTATAAATAGTAATTTATAAGACTATATATAAAAAATAACTCAAGATCAATGAACTAACGTTGTGAATCATATAAGAATAGAGAATTGAACAATTGAGCAAAAATGTGGAAAAAACTTTTAAAAGTTTTATTGTGTAATATGCCCAACAATCCAATTGGATTTCGCTTGATGAGGCAATTGATATGCTTTTATATATCTATATATAGTATATATATAACAGACCTTTGAACTAAATACTTTGTAGTAATTCCATTTGGCATAAGCAATAAAGAATTTAGACTTAAATCAAAAATCTTTTATAGGCTTTATATAAATTAAATCCAATTAGATATTATTAAACAATGCAGCTGAAAGCTATTTTTGTCTGTAAATCTATATATAGATATTTATATTTATTAAAAATTTAATTCAAGCAGACACTAGATACACATATCAAGCTAAAATTTAGAGAACTAGTAAAAGTTCTTTTCTTCATATCCAATTAGACCTTACTCAATGCTGATATGGAGAGTTAAGTTAAAGTAAATTGTTAAAAGTTCCCAAAATAAAATTCATCAACTTTAGTTTTTATATGACCAACATGTTTTTTCTTTCTGTTTATTATTTGACGCCAACAAGAACAAGAATTTCAAAAGTTGAGAACTAGAAGGAAGCTAAATGAGGAAAGGTTCGCGCAGAGATTGAGAAGGGGTATGTAGAGACGGAAGAGATGCTGCCATTAGTGGCAGTAGGGGAAGTTGGGGCACTGCTGTGGGGAGACACCAGCGGGATAGAGACGCTCCGACCAGCCGGGCAGTGGTGGCGCGGCAACAGGCGTTGCGGCATGGCCGGCATTCACATCGCAGTAGGGATAATTGGGGCAGGTTTGTGGATTGATGCCAGCTGGATATTTGTCTCCACCACCGGGCGCTGGTGCGGGTGCAGCGTTCCAGCTGGGCTGTGGCTGCCACTGAGGTTGCTGCGGTTGCTGCCACTGCGGCTGCGGCTGCCATTGTGGCTGGGGCTGCTGCCACTGGGGCTGTGGCTGCCACTGGGGTTGCGGCTGCTGCCACTGCGATTGCGGATTGTGCAGGCGTGCATTATCACAGAGCGGGAAGTTGGGGCAGTCCTGTGGATTGACACCAGCCGGATACTGGGCAGCTTGCTGATGCTGTGGCTTGGCCAAAGCCACAACCAGACAGGAGACGAAGAGCTGCAAAGGAGCATCAATGTAGCTGTAAAACGGCCAAGCAGCTGCGGCAATCTTTAGCTTACCAGCTTGAAGAACATGTTGATCGTAATCCTTGTTGCCAATTGGACTATAAAGTTGAATAATATTAAACTTCCAATTGGAATTGTGGTCAGCGCTGCACTGTGGGACAAACACGGCCGTCAACTAGCTTTTATAGGCCCGAACGGCAGAGCAAAGTCTTGGCTCTCTCGTATGCCGGCTAGAATCGAGACTCGGGGCTCGGTTTCACTTTCATTGGCTAAGATTTGGTGTGGTTGCAACTATTGTTGTTGTTGTTGCTGCTGATGTTGTTGTTGTTGTTGACTGATCTCGCGCATATTTTGCTTGATTGGCCACACAGATTATTATTAGAGTCTTTGTTGAGCGAGCGAACAAATAAATCGACAGACACAAACACATATGCATATGTATATATATATATACAGCCGATATATATGTTTGTATCAAGTTACAGCCGTCATTAGCAATAGCAATGAACTAAGCCCCGATCGCATTCTAAACATTGTCTCTTATGGCCTGCTCCACTTGGCGCGTTGGCGTTTTTCTTTTTATTTTTGGCCAAGCTTCTCAACCCTTGCCACACATGCCACATGCCACACGTTCGCTGCTCATGGAATCTGTTCGTGAATCACTTTATTTGTGCCGCAGGTTTTTCCTAGTCGTGCCGCCAAGCAAACACCTTCGCCAACGCGCTAAGCTCCTGCTACATATATATATATTGATATATATATCAATAATATATATATACATATATATTTGTCCACACACTCGCCCGGAAGGCGCTTGTAAACGGGTTTTCGGTGCAGCGAACTTGCACTAGTTTCAATGCTTTGCTTGACTTTACCACATAGAATCGCAGCGGACTCTCAGATTCTAGGCTAGGGCTGCGCTGTACCATTTTTTTTTTACTTTTTCAATATTTTTGATTTAACTTTATCTGAAATTTGTTCAAATATTTCACTTAGCTTCAAGTGTTTTTAGATTTACCCAAAAAATAGTTGAAAATAACTGCAAAAAGCTTTTAAATTCTAATCAGAAAATGTTATAAGATATTAGGCAGGAGAATACTGTATATACATACTTTTATACATATATGGATATGTTTTGGAAAAACCACGAAAACAGCTAACTAAGAAAAAAAATTGTTCATTAAAATAGTAGTTAACTAACTTCTTATAAGAGTAAATATATTTATATAAAAATTAATATAATATTTCCAAAAGTAAATTCTTTTTAAATCTGATAGAAATAATTATAATTATAAAAAATTTTTAGAAATATTTTTAATTTATATGAAATGTATTCACGTCAATTTTATTTTTAATATTTGACCTACACTTTTTATTTATATTTTTATAATTTATATAAATTTTCAAAAAAAAAGCTAGCTAGATCTATTTAGCTATTTCTTATCAGTATTTTTGAATTGCCCAACCCTAGTTAAAGCAGGTTTTTGGTCCGCTAATGCAAATGTTGTTGCACTGCAATTGTCACCTCTAAAAAAACGCGTTGTCCAAGCTGTGGGCCATACGCAATGTGCTTGATGCCAATGCCAAACGAGAAACGTAACGCACGCACCACGACTTCCTGGCTGAGCGGGAGAGAGATAGAGAGTGGACGTCGGAGTTTACTGGAGGGCAGCACCCAAGAGTGAGGGAGAAAGACAACGTAAGAGTTCAGTGTTGTGCAGCACTCAATAACGAGGCGAAAAAATGCGCTGTCACACAAATTATGAGCTAATAAGATACACACACGCAAACACATGCATGAAGCATGCAACAGTTTGTTGTTGAATGTGTCCAATTGTTGGCAACGTTTGTAACAGATTTAGTTTAATTCTTATAATTTGTGTTTGCAACTGCCGCCAGCCAGCCAGTCAGCTTGATAGCCAGCCATTGGCTAGGAATGTGCGCGGGCGCGGCTGCTCCACTTGTAGGTGGTTATTGCTGGTGGTGGAGCAAGCTGTTCTCGTTAGCCTTGATCAATGGCCCGGAAAAATAAAAGCCAGCGAAATTGAAATTGTTGACCGTTCGCATAATGCACTCACATATGCACACATACACATGACTGGGCTGCTCTGCGTGTGTGTGTGTGTTTGTTCTTGCTTTTGATAACTTAACTATCGTGCTTGCCTTTTTTGTCACACTGGTATTGTATAGCCTGTCGCCTGTCAGATATACGTGTGTTAGTGTCTCAACTATCGTGTTCGCCTTTTTTGTCACACTGGGAGTTATTATAGACATTAGCTGTCGCCTGCCTTTGGTTTTTTTTTGTTTTTTTAATTATCAATTTCCTTTAGCACTTAACGGGGCGTTTGCATAAAGGTGTGGCGTTTAAAAGAAAGCGAATTTGCATACAATTTGCATACTTAAGTAATTTTGTTTTTTTTTTCGTTGTATTCAATTTACAATTTTGTATTTCAAGTAATTCTTGTTTGCAGATTAAACTAGTGAGGGGGACTGACTAAAGTGAACAAAGATTCTAAGTTAGATTTGCTTACCAACAATGTGTGTTATTAGTAATTAAATATTAACTCTAAGCAATGTGTTTATATATATATAAAAGTTGCATTTATTTGAAGCTAACGCTTTGCGAAGCCTAAACCTGTTCATGGCGCACTCTTGAGAGTTGAAAATTTTAATTCGCTTTTGCTTCAGTCTCGCTGGCCGCACTTTCAGTCTCCTCCGTTTTTGTAGCAGTCGCTTCTGTGGGCTCAGCATCAGTTTCATCCACTTCCATATCCACTTCGGCATCGGTATCAGTCGTTCGCAATTCGTCATGCAGCGCACGACGCACTAAATGCTTATTATCTTCTACAAAGCAAATCAAAGTTATTAGGTGATAACAGACGTATGTAATGGTATGTGTATTATTCACCAGATTCCTCGTCTTCATCGTCTGATGAATCACTATCGGAGCTAGCACTGTTAAGTAGAGCTGCCGTTTCCGGTTGCGTTGCATTTAGCGAGAGACGTGGTGCCACTGGACGCTCCTTGCGTGCCGGATTAAGCACCCCGCAAAACGCACAATGAAATGTTGTATACTCATATTCCTCCAGCGGCAGCATGCCTAGAAGAAAATACATGGATTTACATATATATATATATATATATATATATATGTATATAGATAAGGTAGCATTACCATTATGTCTATGACACTCTTTGCATATCATGCCAAAGCGATTCTGTGGACTATCGCCCACAATGAAATCCACAATGCGATCCAATGCGCTGCGTGAACTGTCATCAACGACGGGAAATGGCGTGCGCCTGCGCAGCAACTGCGCACTGCGCACCTGCGACGATGGTGTATTCAGTTGCAATTGCGGTGCCATAACACTTGTATTTATATTATTATTATTCATATTTCGATAGACACCAGTATAAGGTGTTAACATGCTGCGCTGCTGTTGTTGCTGTGCTGCTGCCACTGCAGCTCCGGCTGGTTGCGGTGTACGCTGCAGCGAGGAGCTGATGGAGCGATTTAAGGAGTTTATACTTTGGTTGCTACGCGCTGCGCTAGAGAGCAGGCCGCTGATGCGGCTTTGTTGCTTATCACCAAAGCGTTCAAGCAATTGCACGGCCACCTAACCGAAAATATGTATGTGTAGATATCGATTATCATAATTGATAACTATCGTAACAATTGTCCATTCCAGCGTTACCTTGTATGTCTCATTGTCCATGACCTGCTCTAATATCTTGGTCTTCTTCTGCTTAAGCTGCGCCAGCTTATCGCCATTTTTGTTGAGCTTTCGCTGAAAATACCACGTAAACATTTGACGAAGAAAGACGATGCTGAAATATAATTACAAAGTGAAAAATAATGAGCAACTGGTTGTAATGAGATCATCGAACATCTGGCTTGTTCTGATTGAATTACTCACAGTACTGGGAACAATAGCAGCGGCACCAAATACATGATGCGCTCTTGCATTGTTGGCGGGAAATAGAAGAAATACCATAGAGCAAAGCCCACGATATATGCGCCAATTGTGAAGCCAACAAAATTGCTTACGAAACGCCTTTTACGCTCCTGCGTATTGATCACATATTTCTCTAGATCTTGTATCTGCAACTGCAGACCTTCCAGAACAGCAGTTGTAGATTTTTCCTTCTATAATTAGAAATGCGTACGTATGTAAATCTGTTTGGCATATACATATATGTATAGGTCGGCACTTTGGCGTCATTCGCCTATTGGCATTACGAATTAGAAATTGGCGAATTAGTCTCACTTACCCGAAATTTCGATAGAACAAAACCCATTCTTCTTATTTTATTATAAGTATAACTTGTACTAATATTATGACGCCTACTTAAATTTAAAAAAAGGTAAATATTAACTATTTTCGTGCCGTGACCCTGCCGCTAGCTGGGCTTGTTGATACTCTGTCGATACATATATATATCGATAGATTTGACAAGTTTTTGACCAAACTGATTTATATCGGGTATCGATACTTATTAAGCGATAACTTGTTTTTATTAATACTTTTATAAATTTTCCAATTAGTAGGCTTTTTCAAAACCATTTTGTCCATTTGCCGACCTAAATCTTGAAAATATGCGACTATAAAATATCTATCGATTAGTGCTTGTAGCCCTGAGTGCAGCCCAACAGCTGAGCTGCAGTTGCGCATTTTATAAAAGTTCAACAATTTATTGTACGCCATCAAGTCGCATATATTTGTTTATTTATGATAACCCACAATATTACTTGTATACAACTCATATTTACTGCCAGTTAGAACTGCAACTGAGACTGAAAACAAAGAAATCTCACTCACTCGTTGGTTTGTGTGTGGGAGTTGTTGCGGAACAGAAAGATAGCATAAAAAGACGTTGCTAAAAAATAAACAGCTGCTGCATTTAAAGGGGAAATTTAACAAATCAACATGTCTAAAGTAATTTCTCAAGAGACCTTCGACGATGTTGTCCAGGAAAATGTTGTTGATTTCTCTATGACTCCCTCCGAGGCCAAGGAGGAGACAATAAAGCAATTTGAAGCACAAGTGGGTAAATTGTATGCGTCATCATTCAATTAGATTGTCTTTATCTTGTTGGCTTTGTTTTAGGGCATTAACCTGGTGAACATCATAAAAGATTTGGCCATAAATCCTGAAACGGGTAAGCCAGTTATTAATGAAACAGTGGCCAAAATTCAAAAACACATCAGCGAAAAAAGTGAAGATAAAGCACAATTAACGGAACTTCTCGCCATCTTGGATCTGGAATGTCAAAAATCGCTCGCACACCGCGTGCTAGCAGGAAAAAATGGCGCGCACGATGCACTTATTGGATTGCTGGAACAAACGCTGGCCGTTGAGACATTGGAAATAGAATTGCTGTGCAAATGCTTGCAAGCTGTAAATAGTTTAACGCACAAGCAACCTGATTTATATGATCCCAAGGCGATGGCTGTTGTTCTTCAATTGCTTGCGCTGGAAGATCAGTTGGAAGTAGCATGTCTGACACTGCAATGGATGCAAAAAGCTTGTATTATGCATGAAATGAATCGACAGAGTATAATGGCTAGCAATGCCATAAAGGTTATGAAACCGCTGCTGGTTAAGGATAATCCTCGACTAATAAAGGAGCTGACTGCAGTTTTGAGATTCCTCGTATTGGACGATGATATACGTGTGGAGTTTGGCTGTGCGCATGAGCATGCACGACAGATAGCGAACGAAGTGTTGCTCCAGCTGGTAGAGCTGCTGCCAGCCTATGAGGATGTTAATGTCCTGGCGGACTTGTTGCTCACACTTGGCACATTGGTTGTGCGGCAGGAGTTGTGCACGGTCATAGACGATGCTGGCGGCCTTAAGATTATCTTTGGTATAATGGAAAATAATCTAAATGAGGAGCGTCTAAATCGCGAGGCATTAAAACTCTTACGTGCCCTTGCTGGCCATGATGCTGTAAAGGCGCACATTGTACAACAGGGCGTGGCTCCAATCATTAAACAACTACTCGAAACACATCAAACAAATGAGAATATCATCTCCGCTGCTTTAGCTTGCATAACCACGCTTACGCTGCGTGTCAAGGAGCACAGCATTGCCTTCTTTGAAACGGGCATTGCTGAGATAATTGTCGAGGCATTGCGTCTGCATCCCAAGCATAAGATTCTCCAACGCAACGGCGCATGGGCCATACGCAATATGGTTTCACGTTCACGCGATCAGTGCGAAACTTGGTTATCATTTGGCGTGGAGGATTTACTCAATGCTGCCATGGCTGAGCATCCTACGGTGGCGCAAGATATCAAGGCTGCGCTGCGAGATCTTGGCTGCAATGTAGAATTGCGCGAAGAGTGGACCGGTAAAGCAGAAAAGAAAATTGCCGCATAGCTGAAAAAACACACATGGACAATATATATTTGCTACTTTTATATATTTCATTGCTAACTTATAATTCATTCAACGCACACTTATACACACTCACACACACATTACCTTATAATGAAACCGCACAATAATCGGAGCTTACAAAAGATTCATCTATAAATTAATGCTATTTGAAAATGATGCAGTCTTCTGGCTATTTTAACTATTTGGTTAACTTAAAGTTCCGCAGAGTGCCTGCTTTTAAGCGCGAATTAACTGTTTTGGACAACGTCGGCTGACTGCTGCTAGTTGATGCTCTAGCTGCTGCAAACTGCTGTTCCTTCTCCTCCTCGACGCGCTGCATGAAAGGATCTATCTTCTCTGAACCACCCATGCCATTGTATGCAAAATTTGAGCTCATTGTAGCCGAAGAACTAGAAGTGGCTCCCAGTACCAGGCGAGGTTTCTTAAATATTGAATACTGCAGCAGAAATAGCAACAAAAGATGTGAGTAGCAACAAAATTTTCTTTGAATACATTTTGCATAGCTACCTTTTCGCTTAAATCACTGTGTGTCTTCCGTATGACGCCATGTGAGGCCATGCTTATGCCAGCTCCACTCTTAATCGGCGAGATTTTGGTCATGCTCAGCTCTGGGGGTTTGAGCAAATGTGAAATCCCAACGCTGCTGGATTTGATATTTAGATAGGGTGATGTTGACTCCTCTATGCGTTTGATGTTCTGTTTCTGTAAAGATTTTTATATATAATATATTTGTATATTGTGTACAATATGGTTATACATACAGTTGTTGGCGAGATCGTGCTGCGTCTTTCCTCTTGCTTTAGCGCAACAAGGTTGCTGTTTAGGCCTAAGGAAAGGTTCGAAGTATCCAAGTCAATTGGTTGGCTTTTAATTAACTTGAGCTGTTGATAATAAAAGAAAAATTCTGTTATATGATAAGAATAGATCAGGATTTGTAATATATCTATGAATTTAATTATGATTCGCGTCCGTCTTTCGGCCCATAGGAGATTTCACTGAATTTTGGCAACTAAATAAATTTTGCTTTCTATTTATTGCTCGCCAGACAACGATTCAGCTTAATTAATCAAGGTACACAAGTTTTAGCGAGCCTTCAAACTGTCTTAATTTAACTTAAAGATTTTACAATTTTATTCACTCTTAATTTATTTAATACTTATTACGCAAAGACCATCATCCTCTTAGCTATAAAGAGCAATGGCTATTTCACTAAAACACAGCTTGTCTCTCTCAACTCTTACCTTCTCCTGCGTACGATATAGATCGCTCTCCAGATGTGAGATTTGTTCCTCCAGCTTGCTGCAAGATGCAAGAGAATTGAATATTAGTAAATCGTATAAGGTATACAGAATATCATATAGTACAGTATATAGTTTTATATATATTATATAGTATATTGTATATCAAGTATAGTGTATACTTAATATTGCATATCGTATACATAATATCGTAATTTTTTCGATAAATAGTATACCGTATATAGCATCACTTTACCGCTTCGAGTCCAGCTCTCTGCGCAGATCGTTCTGCACCAATTTGAGCACATTTCGTAGTTCCGTCTTTTTGGTTTCGCACTGTCGCAGCTCCCGCTTCAGCGTTGACACCCAATTGGCCAAGACATGAGGATTGGCTTCGTTTTTGAGCAAACGCTCGGCATCGGCAGCGCCTGCTGTCATAATAGCCGAAACGCCTTCCATTGTGTGTATTTGTTGTTTCAGCGATTTGTTCTCCTTGCGAAGCGAATCAACGACCAATGCGTCATTTTTTAAGACTTTTATTTGCTCCACATAGCTGGTGATAAGAAATTCATTCTTTTGCAGCTTTTGCTCCAGGCCAGCTATAGTTTTGCTGCAGTTTAAAAATTCAATTTTCTATATGATTAAGTTTATTCTGAATCTACTTACAGACACTTCTTTTGCGTCTCCTTTAGCTCCTTCATTTGCTGTTCGCTTTTACTTTGTTCTTTTTCCTTCATTTTCATTGCCAAATTCGCATTGTCCAGTTGCTCCTGCAGCGAGCCGACATCGATGCGACTTACATCTAAATTGGCTAAATTGAAATAAACGCGCCATATATTTCGCGTTGTACACTTGTTGCGGCATTGTGGGCATGTCTTCGAGCTGGAAGTTCACTTTAAAATAAGTTTTTTTTTCTATTTCTTGTGAAATTTTATTGCTTACCGATCAAGCCATTGCATGAGGCAGGTGTGGTGAAACATGTGGCCGCAGGTGGTAACATACACATCATCGGCATGCGTAAATAGTTCCGCGCATATAACACAATTCAAATTCAACATGCTTTACGAAAAACATACAATATTATAAGAAAAATTAGCTGGAAAATAACAAATCTATATTGCGGCTTGTCGCAGAATTTCGCGCCGCTTTATACAAAATCAGCTGCGTTTACGCAGCCAACTTCAAGTGAGCACTAATGTGCGCGCAGCCAACTTTAAGTGAGCTGTTTTGGCGCACACCCAACTTAAAGTGAGCATTATTGTGCGTATGTATGCTCAAATTTGCGCGCAGACAACTTCAAGGGTTCTTAACTTAGCTAAAAAGGTTGCTATAAATTTTGGTTTGGATCTCAGTTGAAATCAAATTAAAGGTTTGTAACTTAGCTTAAAGTGTTGCTATAAATTTTAGTTTGTGTCATTTCGAATTTCTGCTACATTTGACTTCGTCAAAACAGCTCAACATGTTGCGTCAAACGTTAGTTCGTGTCGTAGCTAGAAATTTCGTTAAATTTGACTAACTTCGTCATAACGTAGAAATGTTATTTTAAATCAAGTTGGAATATGTCAATTTTATGGGTTTGGTTAGTGTCTCAGCTAGAATTCCTTAAATTTGGGCAACTTCAATAAAATGATGCTTGTAATGTTGCTATAAATATTGGTTTGTGTCTCAGCTAGAATATCCGTTAATTTCAAAATTAAAAGAGTCGCTTGAAAGTTCAATTTTAGTTTTTATTTGTAATTTGCAGCCAATGAAATGTACAGTAATTTTTAGCATAGCATTTGATTTAATTTGCGTCATATTCTTGTTTGCTTTGTATACCAGGCAATAATTCTTACTAAATGCGCGCCAATTTGTATTATTCAAAAATGAAAATTTTACAGTAAATAATACGAAAAAATAAATTTAGTTTAATCAGTGTTTTGTGTGACGAATTATTGCGTGACATAGAGCAAATCAAAAATGATTTCTTTTTTATATACTGCTTGAATAGGTATTTTCTTATTGAGTTTTGATATCTAGGTTTAGACATAGAGCTGTAAGTTCTTAATAATCTAGTTGAAGTTTTTTTGATTTTTGATTTTTGTTTTTGTTTTCGTTTCACATTTAAAGAGGTTTACTTCGTATTAGTTTTTATAGGGTATTAAAACGAGTTGATTTCAATTCTGATATTGTTTGCTTACTTAAAGAGAGTTTTTCTTTTTTTTAAATATTTGAAGTTTTTTTATATATTTAAATTTTTGCTAATTACGTTTTACCCATTTTTCCCGAAAGTAGTTTTTGCTTTTCAATAATACACGTGGTTTCTGCATCTCCTTCTTCTTCGTCTTTTTTGTTTTGTTGTTTTTTTTACAATCATTTTGCACCCTTAAATATATTTGTTTATATATAATATGCTTCATATTCAAAGAAATCCTCGACATTTTTTTGTGTTTTTCATTTTTTTTACCAACTTTTTGCTTAACTTTTAATAATACAACAATTTTTAATTTATTTATTTATGTTTTTGTAAGTGTAACTAGAATTTTCTTTAACAATCGATTTAAATTGCATTTAAACAATTTTACATTTACAGTTAAATTTGTAAGTTTTAATATTTAATATTTATTATTTATATTTAATAATACATTTGGGCTTTACGCTAATTGCCCTTGGAATAGTCAACAAATATTTACCACTTAGTTTCTAACTGCTTTTATACACACTTAAAGTTCGCTATATCTTAGCTATATATGTTTATATATATGCCGTATGGTTCAGTTGTAACGATTCCAAAAAATTCCATTTGCTATGCTCCCATACCCAAGCTCTACTATCTAGTAACTGATCTTACACATCTAAATAGTTTACACACATATTCAATATTTCATTTGTCGTAAGTTCTGGAAGTGGATTTCGCTAGAAATTAGTTTTACTTAGTCGCTAAAGCTTATAGCTAATTATTACATTTGTATTTTTTTGCTATTTTGATTACATAGTTCGTACAGCTTCAATATTTGATAGAAAATATCGTATGGTTCTCAAAATTATTTGAGAAAGAGTTTCTAAATAGTTTCCAAACGAGTTTTTAAAACAATTACTCAGAAACAGTGTCTAAAATTGTTCTCAAACACTATTCCCTATAAACGGATTTAAAAATCAGTTTCTAAAATAGTTTCGGAAATAATTTTTAAATGAAAATGTTTCTAAAATCCCCTTTAAAAAACTGTTTTAATTTAAGTATTAAAAAACAGTTTCAAAAACCTTTTTCCCCAAACAGTTCAAAAATATTCAAAATATTTTCAAAAACATTTTCTCACTTTTTCAAAGCAGCTTCTATAAAATTCCCAATAACATTTTCCAAATAAATTTCAAAAAACAGTTTTTAAGAATAGTGGCTGAAAACAGTTTTCCAGAACAGTTTCCAAATGTAGTGCCTAAAATGAAAAGGTTTCAAAATTTGTTTTCAAATTAGTTTCTTGAAATCAGTTTTCAAAGCAGTTTCAAAAACAATTAATAAGAGAAGTTACTCGAAAACAGGTTTCTTTTGTCTTTTTTTTGCTTTACAATCTTAACTTTTAACTTCTCTAAAGTATTTAGATATTAATATTTAAATACTTTTAGCTTTTAACAATTTTTGCTCAACTTATTTACATTTGTCTTAACTTAAAAGCATAATATATTTATAACATTTAATATTTACTTTTAATATCTTAATAATCTCAATTTCTAAATTTTACTGCTAAACTTCTATTTTTTGGTATACATGCATGTAGTGAGTGCTGGTGTTCTTCTTCTTTTCGTCTTGTTTTTCAACTTCTTTACTTCATGTTTTAAATATTTTTAACGAAGAGGCAAATCCTTTCGCTTAGCAGAAACGCCTGCAAAATAGTTTTTAATTCGAAAAATTTATTTAAACGTAAATTCGCACAATAAATTCACTTAATTAAAGTTTATTTCGGAAAAGTGGAACAAAAAAGAAAAAAAATTTTCACTGATTTTGCTGCCGCCGGCGACTGTTGAAATGGGCAAAGGCAAATATGTTTTGACACCCATTCGAAAGTGGCAATGAAGGGTATATCGGCTCTGTGACAATGTATGTAACAGCTAGAAGCAGGTGTGGCTGAGTGCATAGAACCAATACATTATTATTAGGGGGAATTAAATCGATCGATCGCTTGCCTCCTCTTAACATTCCTGTCTGAATACATTCATTTGGGTTACTATAATAGCTAGCGACTTGAGTCTTTTACACGTAGCTGCTCTGATACCGATCGATATTCATAGTCATAGGTCTTTCTATTGCATACACTGCGCAAGTGTGTTTCAAATGACCGATAACGATATTCTCTTAATTGATATTATACTCGATCTTGTCTTGTCTTGTCGCTCCTGAATGCCATAGACTCAAGCAATTTTGTACATATCTTTGCTTACACAGCTCAAATTATTGATAACTATTGCCTTCTCATTATATCGATAAGAATCGATATGAAATTGCAGCTATTTGCGCATATCTTTCTCGTTGTTAGACTTAAAGTTATCGAATTTAGTATATAGATTCTGTGTTTTCAATTTAGAAATTAGTCCTTCGGATTAGGTAACTCTGAGTCGTGCACTCCCGACTGCAGCTCACTAATTTGTTTTTTTTTCTTCTAATTTTTGTTAGCCATTTTTCTAGCCTTTTTGTATGTGGCTACTTATCATAGATAAAAGCGCACGCATTGTGTGGCCATAATTCGAATGACCCTTTGGGCGCATCGGACGTTATCCTGTCCAGAACTGATTTAAAGCGCTGCTCGCATGCAGATGACAGCGCCGATAAAGTCGACGGATAAAAGTTGTTCACAGTTTTGAAATTTGAGAAATGAGTTGAGAGATGCGAGGAAACTTTGCCTTCAAGGCTAACAAATTGTTTCAACTGCCATAGAAAGCGGGCAACAAAGCGCGATAGTGGGGGGTGTGTGTGTGTGACTTAGTGTGGGAATGTGTGTGTGAGAGAGTGTGCGTGTCTGTGTAAGCGTTGCCCATGGCCAGCGTGTGTCATGTGTTTGGTGAAATTGGGCGCCCAAAGCAAAGACACTACACGTTCACAGCCAAATTCAAAACACTTTCAAAAGCAGCAACTGCAGCAGTAGCAGCAGCAGCAGCAGCAACTGCTTAAGCCATATCAATTGCGGAATATTGCGGCACATTGCAAATTGAAACTTGTGCAAAGCGAAATTGAAAAAAATATATTAAAGAAAAATAACTGCAAGAGAGTTGGAAGGAATTGCGATTGGTTTCAATTTCTGTATATTTGCTTTCATTTTATATATATATTTTGATTATTTTCATAATGTTGAGCGTACGTACCTTCGCCTCTTCGCATGCACTATCTAGAGCTTCCCGCTGCGATAATGCACTGGTCGATGGCCGCCAAACAATATGCGTTTAAAGGCTTGACGAAACTCGGGACTGAATATTGTATAGATGACCTGTAAAAGATAGAATTGTTAGCAATTTTGTTTAGGTTTTATAAATAAAGATGTTTTTTTCAACTTTTCTGTCAAATATAATTAAAATTTAATAAAAATAAAACGGTTTAGCTTGCATAGAGACAAGTTTTGGCCATAGCTAGCTTTTAAAAAGCTAGATTGGTCATAAAACAAGCTGTCCAAAGGAACTAATTAAAATAGACTAAAAATGCCTCAAACAACAATCTTACTTAGCTATCGATAAGCATATATCGAAACAAATTCAAACACTCGCTGACTAGGTGGCAACGCTGAAAGACTCAAATTTTCATTCAAATTGTCAAAAGCGCTGCGTGGGCAAGTCAAAAATAGTTTAGTATATTGTAAAACTAAAGCCAACGAGTAAGTGAAATTGAGGCTTAAATAAAACTTGAATTGACAAACATAATCAATGCATAATTAGATAGAAATAAAACGAAAATGAGCACCAACAACAATAACATCGAGATGCCAACAACCAGCGCAGACGCGGCTGGTGGCAATGGCAATGGCAACGGCAGCGGCATAGATCGCAAACGTTTCAATGTGAAGAAATGGAGTGGCGTGGCGCTCTGGTCATGGGATATAGTCGTCGATAACTGTGCCATCTGTCGCAATCATATCATGGATCCCTGCATTCAATGCCAAGCGAATCAATCGAGCAACAGCGGCACCGAATGTACCGTCGCCTGGGGCTCCTGCAATCACGCTTTCCACTTTCATTGTATCTCCCACTGGCTAAAGACACGACCCGTCTGTCCCCTGGACAATCTCGAATGGAACTTTGAAAAATACGGACGTTAGCTCTGATATATATTTATACATTTAAATGTAAATATATATATAAGAAATTCTTTGAAAATCGAAGATATTAAGAGGGAAATTTCTTAAAGGCATATTGTATATAAAGTTGTCTTGATTGTTATTTGGGTAACTGAAACAATGGCTCGAAATATAGCTAAGCTTAAGGAGTTCTTGTATAGGTGGACTATACCGTTATGGCTTGATCAACTCAGCTATAATTTCAGTATATGAATGTAATGCAGACGAGGCTAGCAAGACGGGTGTAGGACATGTGTTCAGTAAGTTTAATAGACGATATCTAGAAGGGTTGTAGAGGAATAATACTTTCAGTTATCCTACTGTTTTTTTTAGTTTTGATAAAGCGAAAGCTAGTTCCAAGTTCACACAAACTAATTCTTAATTATTGATTATAAATATGTTTATATATATTAGATATTTGTATGATAAATATTTACCGGGTTCAGCGTCGAGTTAAAGTAGCCCAGCCAGAGGAAGAGCGAGGCGACGCTGTCGCTGATCTGGCAGGCGGCGCAGAGCGGCATCGTCAATGCCATCACGAAGAAGGGCAGCCAGCAGACAACGAAGGCGCCCGTTATAATTGCCAAGGTTTTGGCCGCTTTCCTTTCACGTTTCGCCTCCAGCGTCTCTTTGCGTTTGTTCACCTTTTGCATGGGATTCGCTATGCTGGACAATTGTTGTGCCGGCTGTTGCTGTGAATGCTGAGATGAATTTGAGTTGGGATTTGGATGCTGATGCAGCTGAAGCTGCAGCTGCTGTTGCTTGGTGCGCGGTTCTGGTGTTACCGGACCGGAGGCGTTTGCGGAGCTGCATAACGGATGCGCCTGGTTGCAGCTGGTTAACGTGCTGGTCTTTGTCGTCATCGGGCCAGCTGCTGGCGTCGTTGGTGTCTGTGGCGATAGCGCTGATATCGATGTAATTGTTGTGGCATTTGATGTGCTGGCACCACCACCACCGCCACCGCCACCACCGGATTTGCTTGTTTTTTGTAGCTGCTGCATTTGTTCAAGCTGCTGTTGCAGCTGCGGATCCTCAAGCACCTCCACGCCGCCGTTGCCATTGGCCTTGCCTGTTGGTGTTGTTGCAGTTGCTTCTACTACTAATGTTGCTGCTTCCCCAGCTTCAGCTGCTGCTAATGTTGTGGTTGCGGTTGCTTCTACCACATTAAGCTGGTGCTGCTGTTGCTCTAGCTCCTCCTCCTGCACGGGCTGTTCGGCAGTTTCAGTGGGTTTCTGTTGCTTGTGCTGCTGATTGGCCAAAGCCACTAGATGTGAGACGGTGGCTATTTGGCTACCTGATGTGCTGGGCACCTGTAAATGGTATGTGAGATAAAGCATATATCAATATTCAATTTCAGTTTAGCATTTCGAATCATGAGCAGCTGCAATTGCAATTGCATTCATAAATATATTTATACCCAATTCCTCTAAGCCATTTCCATTTCCATTTCCGCTTTTTATGCTTGGCCATTCTGTGGCTATTCATAAAAATCGCTGGGCAAATAAATACATGTATTTATTTACGTTAAGCTTCGCGTTGCGCCTTCACGCACGCACCACTTGTGTGTGTGTGTGTGTGATGGGTGTGCCACGCCCCTGCTATTAAACCACTCTATGCCGGACGGAAGCCGCACATTCGCAGGCACTTGGTCAAAAAGGGCTGCAATTTGTCGAGTTGGCCTGCTAACGGCATGTCGTAGGCACTAAAATTCATATAATCACCTGTAATTTGAGACAGCAGTGTCCATGTCCATGGGCCACATTATGTGCAGAAGCGTAAAGTGCTAAAATCAACTTTTATGTGTTATAAATTTTGTCTACGGCCACACTCGTTCACACTCTCTCTCTCTCACTCTCTCCTTGTGTAAACAAGCAAACGCAGGTGCCGCACATTTTTTGGCTAGAGATGGCGCATAAACAACTCGTGCTGCGATATCGATAAGCGCACGTCATAACTAACGAGCGCTTGCGATAGTTGTTGAGATCAGCATTGAATGAGACAGTTTTAGTGATGTGTAAAGTGGCCTTGGATAGCATATCCCTTTAGCGATGTTTGATAGCCAGTATCGATTATCAAAGTTTAGGCAATTGGCTGCTTAGTCAGTTTAGTTAAGTTTTTAATAACCTTGGCAGATTTATGCAAGTTTTCTTTTTGATAAACGTTAAGGACAAACTTTGCTTACGTAATTTGTAGTTCATAATTGTCTGAAACAATCGTTTATGGGAACCAAATGTGCAACATTTCCCAAAATTTCTTTTTAGCTAGTTTAACTTCAATATCATATATCAAAAAGCTCATAAGTCTAGCCTAAATGAGTATGTATGGAAATGCAACTATGATCAATATACCAAAATTCATCTTCATTTCTTTTTGAGATTGATATTAGCTAGAATTTTAGCATAATTCTACATATATTTAACATTTATTTTTTGCTTAATTATTCTGTAAATTTCTGGGCTCATTTTGATATCCTTTTTTAAACAAATTTCCAGTGAATTAGCTCAGCGGCATGTTGGAATGAAACGCAAGCTTAAAGGCTTAAAATTCATTTTAAATTTCACCTTTGTAGTAGAGAGAAATTTGTCTGAACCCAAAGAGCCTGTCTGCACAAGTCTCGTCTCTAATTTCTGAGCCTGTTTTTCTTGGGAGGGCATTGCTCACAATTAATGGGCCGCACGGACACGGCGCCAAAGTCGTTGCCAAATGAATTTTATGACTTTGATTCCATAATATATTGCTTGGTTGTTATAAGCGTGTAATTGATGCGCTGCCACAGCCTAGGACAAGGCACAGTAACAAGAACAAGTTAGAATGGTGCAGCTGGATGTAGCTGACTGCAGGATGCCTGTACTTGGTACAAAAGTAGTTAAATTTGTTGATTTATCGATATTTATCGAATTGGTAATCAATGAGAGAGAGAATTTATAGATTTATCTGTAGAACGGATAAACAGATTCAGCTGCAAAATGTGTTTATAAAAGAGTGAAGTCCATAGAAGAAGAGGAGTGATTCTAGTATTTTTATGCCAAATTCCAAGCCTATTGGCAGACATGGAGATACTAAGACATGCCCTGCATAAAACCAATATACCCCTATTCCTGCGATGAACGAGCATTACAAAAACAACTATGAGAAACATTCAAATTTTTCTTGGTGCCAGACCACAAAAATAAAAAATGCATTTTCAATTTGCCAAACAATGAAGCCAGAAGGATGTAGCAGAAGTAGGAGAAGGAATAGTCCTTGCGACTTGTCGCCCGGGACAGGTCAAAGTTAGGAGAAGGCGGCGCATAAAATTCAATGGCCATTGGGCAAAAATTTGTACAAAGGGAAAGTGAATAGCATATGTGTGTGTGTGTGTGTGTGTGTGTAACCTAAGCTATGGCCATTGTCAATGCCATTGTGTGTCATTCGGAGAGATTGAGGGAGAGAGGGACACAGTGTATGAGAGAGAGAGAGCGAGAGGAATACAAACAAATGTTGCAATTTCATTTGGTTTAGGACTGAGGTTGACTTGATATTTGCTACGATTTGGTTTCATTTCGTATTCTTTTCGATTTTGACCGCACGTAAAGCGAATCAATGCCAAACTGCAATTCAGAGCGAACACAACAATGCGGTCTAATGATTGCGCGTTCCATTGGCTTCTCTAATGGCCAATACACAGGACGGTAATAACTTTTCAATGCTAGCTGGCGGGATAAGGACAATGTGACAACAGTTGCACAACTGTTGAACAGCAGTTGAACAACTTTTGCATATTTCGTGCTGAAACTTGAAGATTACGCATACGCCGCATGGGCCAGCTGCAAGATTCTTTTTCTGTCCAGCAACTTTTAATTTGAAATGTTTCGCTTTTTTTTTTGGTACTTTTTCGAAGAGTTGAAAACCAGAAAACCAAAAACCCTAAACCAAAAAACAAACACAGCAACAAGCTTAGAAGTGAGCGTTAACAAAGTGTAACACACAGACACACACACACCCACTCTCACACACAGCTAATATTTTATTTATGTGACCATTGACCACCCTTAACTTCTCTGCTCTACTAACTTATTTGCTTCTCTCTCAGTTTCTCTCCCTGCTCTAGACGGCCTGCATTTAAGTGAAATGTATATTTGTTTCAATTTATTTGCAGGCGCCACTTGCGCCCTGCATTGACTTATTGTTTTTGTTTCCAATTTGCTTTTGGCTTGTACGTTCGGCTAGTGTATTTTAATGGCAGTACTGAGAGCTGATTAGCTACATCTAGCGTTTTGTTAGGGTGTGAAGAAACTAACTGCAACATTTTTCAGAAGAATAGAAAACTTTGCCAAGAATATTACAATCAAAGAACAGATTTTTATAGAATTATAAATCTTTTGAAATCATTGAATAAAATATTAAATATATTACACCAAGAAGATAAAGCTGAAATCTATTGAAGGTACTTAAACATGAAGAGACTTAGAAAGACTAAAAGTTTTGAAAGAAATGAGAGTTGAAATATATTAGAGAGGGGAAAAGTAACTTGTTAGACATATAGAAAGTTTATTAAAGCTTCAAAAAATAAGGCTTTAAGAAGTTCAAGAAGCTGAAGACAGCTTAAAGTTTTCAAAGGCTTTAATAATATGCTAGCACAAAGTTGAAAAGTTTATAAAAGTGAATGAAATTTTTAAGTCACAACAAATGTTTTTTTCTTATAGAAAATCGAATTAATATCTGAAGTTTCTTTGCACTTTATTTATATTCGAATTCCCATTTCTATTTGCTGTCAAATGGAAAAGCTCTTGTGGATTTTCTCGCCAGCTTTCAGTGTACAAATTGCATTTCAATTGCAACAATTTTGCAAGAAATTCTTCAACTTTATGATTTGTGCATAATTAAATTGTATTCCCATTTGGATTTCAACTCTATTTGCTTTTGTGCAATTGCCAACGCGGGATTTGAAGTATAAGCAAAGCTTCGGTGCAGCGCAAATAGCCTTTTTCCCACTGTTTTTGGCTTCTTTTTTTTGTATCCTCCATTTTTTTTTTTGCTATTTTGTTTATTTTAGCTCATGCGTTTGCCTCTTGGCTCGTATAATAAACGAAACTACTATGATAAATGTATATATATTTGCTTGCGGCTATGCGTGGAGTGTGTTGTGAGTATGTGTGTATGTGTGTATGTGCGTGTGTGTGTCATGTGTGTGTGTTTATTTATTTGGCTGTCCACTTATTTGGCGCACACACAGAAACCTGGCCCAAGTAAATATTTAATCTGAATGCATGTGTGTGCGTGTGTTTGCTGGTCAGCAAAGGCAAATAGCCATGCGAGCCAGTTGCTGATACGCTTAGTTATTATGGTCAAACGAAAGCTGTTAGCCATAAGCTATCAACATATTTTCTTCAATTACTTCAAGCGTATTGAGTGCCCACGTTTTCAGTTTCCTGTTGCTGCTTTGTTTTCATTTGACTGAAACTGAGCTGAGATGCTTTTGCATGGCAACGACACCCATTTCGTATCCTTGTCACAGACTTTCTCTCGCTCCCTATATATATGTTTGACTTAGCTATTACTTAACCTGCACAGCGACCTTTTGGCCACTCGCAGCCAATTTATTTTGACTCCAATTCGACTCGACTTGACTCGACTCTTGCTTATTTTTTTATGTTTCGATTTTCGTTGCCTTTGCTTTAATGCCTTATTATTGAATGCGTGTGTGTGTGGCTATAAAAAGGCTAGCTGAAATTGAAGTACATAAAATGCCAGCTAAATACAAATTTTCGTTTTGTCAATAAACAAAAAAGCTTTGCCTGCATTTTATCGCTCGCATTTTGTATAATTTGCGGGCTTAAGCCTCATATCTATGTGTAGCTGCAGCATATAAAAATGAACGACTTCAAAAATAATAAGAGTTCATCTTTTTAATTTTTTTGAGCCGCGCTCACACGTGTCGTCGTATACGTAATCCGCATGTATATAAAAAGCAAATCGATTTATGCGTGCATAAATCAAATGTCAGCCGAACTTGATGTTTAGCTAACGACATGTGCAAGTTTCTATTTGGATTTAACAGGGATTACGCGCACAGGACACGCAACGAAAGACTGGACAAGGATTTGATGCCTCTTGTTAGCATAAGCAAATCGGGTAGATTAGTTAGTAGTTGTGTGAAGTGCGAGAAATAATTTAGTACATGACTTGGACTTGACTCAATCAGAGTTAGCTCAACAGTTTTGATCTAGATGAAAGGACTGACTTTAATGTGCAGATAGACTTATAGAAAAAATGAAAATTAATTTAAATTTAAAATTTAAAATTTAAAATTTTAATTAAATTTATTTTTGTTATAATATATATTCTGGTCGATCTGCAGTTTTAAGCCTGCCCTCATGTATGTGTATTATATATTTTGATTCCTGTTTTGTCTACTTCAATCTCGAGTAGTACCAAAGCTAGCGGCCTAAAATTTGATATAATTATTCTTGCATTTCCCCTGAACTGGGCATTGAAAAGTTTTTTGGAAAAGCTCAATTAATTTCCCAAAATTGGATTCACTTAGTTTTTTTGGGCATAACTCGAAGATTATAAGAGTCATTGACATTAAATTTAATATGTAAGCTCTCATAAAAACTACACAAATAAGAAATATTTTCTTTTTGGATCGACCAAACCAATATTCCATGAAATAAACTCTATTCTCTGTTTTATCACCGAGTTACAGTTAGAGTAGCTGCAGAAAAATGCTGGAATATTTGAAACAGCAACAGGTCATCTAAGAGTCGTGCACAGCCCACTAAATCACTCTTACGTGTTTCCATTTTTTTTGGGCACTCAGGAAGCAAACTCAGATCGTTGGGCACATGTCAGGCGTTATGAAATTTGCTTTGAGCAGAGCGCTGGCCTACCCGAAAAAACAGGAGAGCAGAAACCAATTGGAAAATCCAAATCCCCTGCTGTGTGTGTGGGCACACTTACCTCAATGCCGGCACGACTCTTGCTATCCACATTCGAGCTACTGAACTCAGTGTCCTCTACGGTGTTCACTGTATTTGTCGAGTTGCCCTCGAGCAGGCCCAATGCTGTGCCGCCAGCAGCTCCTGCTCCGGCAGCTGTGCCAGCTGCTGTGCCGCTCTTATTCTTGGCCGTTGAAAATTTGCCAAGACGTAAGCGCAGACGATTTAATTTTGTGTCCGAAGATGCGCCAGCCGCGGGCTAGAAGAGAGAGGTGTAAGAGAAAGGCTTAGATGAGATGAAGCTGCATTGAATGTTTGAAGTGTTAGAAAAATGAAATTTTATAGCTTTGTTTTTTTTTTCTTGGCATTAATTTGTACAAGAATAGCTGGAAATTTGCATTTACTCAGGGCTGCGACTGCCACTTGAGGCAGTTTCATCTTTTGCTGCTATTGTTGTTGCGCCTTACGCTTCAATAAACCGCAATTTGTACGCATATCCAAGCTGGAGAGGCCTCCCGGAGCTGATGCCGTGCGTTTGGCTTTTACCATATGCATATGTAAGTGGATACGTTCGTAAATAAATTGTGTATATTTGTTACAGTCACGCCATATACATATATATATATATATATACTACAGTGCCTGCTCAAAATAAATTTCACGCTTGACTGCTTCGAGCGCTTGACCTCTTTGATTTTCTCTCTTCTCTTTTTTCACTCCTTTTTTTTCTGCCTTCTTATAGTTGCATCCTTTTTTGCTGTTGTTGTTGCTGTTGTCGTCGCCTTCAATCCCCACCAAATTAAAGTAATTGAGTAGTCAAAACCTTTTGCCTCATCGTCATCGTGCTGACCCTTTGGCCAAGACTCGATATTGCTTTAAATAAATAAAATTATGCTGATTTTGCGTTCGTGTGCGGAAATTTGACAAAAACTAAAAAAAAAATTGAAGTGAAGAAGAGAAATGGACGAAAAAAGTCGTTGGGCCTGGCAAAGTGTTTTGTGTGCGTGTGTGTGCCTGGTCATGCCCTCAGCTCAGTCGCATTTCCCCAAATGGCGTGAATATTTGCGCAAATAGTATTAAATGGATTTGCAGCTAGGACGACGCATGCGACCTTCATTTTGTGGCCAGAACAAGAAGTGTAATTGCTTTGTCGCATGCCAACACCTAAAGTGGCCCTTATTGAGAAGTAGCCAGAGCTCGAGCGGCCTCAACTCCCATAATGGTAGATGGTGAAGGGTCAGCTTATTAAATATTTAAAGCCCGTTGCTTAATTAGAGCAGCGTTTGCAGGTGCAACTTAATCCAACTGGGTGCTGACAGCTATTAGATGGAACTCCTGCTCAGCCTTTCAGTTTTTGAGCCATTTGTCTCTAGCTGGCTAGAACTAGAGCGTAACATGAGAGCGCACGTGTTTCGACTTGAGCTTGAAGTGGGCGAAACGGAAAGTTTGTAAGGCTTGATTTAACTTTGATGTGATTTGATACAAGTTTTAAACAATTTTATAGAATTTAAGACGATTGGACACGACGTGACACGAGCTGATGTGGTTTTTTATAGGGCAATACAGTGCTTAACTTGGCTAAGTATGGATATGACTTCAGTTGAGATGAAACTTAAAACGACACGACACGACTTGATGCGATTTAACACGAGCTGATATGGCTGCGATACGGTCATATACGACATAGCCATGTTTGATATATATCAGACTCGATCTAACACGACTTTTTAACGATAAGACACGACTTGGCACGACTTGACTCGAGCTGCAGTGGCTTTCATAATGCAATACACGATTTCAGTTTTTGATATGGGTTTGACACGACTTAAAACGACTTTAGATGCGACTTAGTAAGACGTGACACGACTTTATGCGATTCGACACGAGCTGTTATGGCATCGATCTAAGACGACTTTTGTCACGACTAGACACGAACTGAAATGCCATTGTTAGCGCAATACACTACTCAGCCTGGTTTGATCTGTCTTCGACGCGACAATACAACTTTGGCATAGTTTAATGAAACTTGACACGAATAGACACGGTTTGATCTATGCTTGTTGCAACTATACACGACTTAAGTTGGTTCGATATCAGTTGATTTGAAACGACTTATTTACTGTGTGATGATTTGGTACTTTCATGATGTGACACGACTTGATGCGAGCTTAACACGAGCTAGACACGAGCTAACACCATTTGACAGCAATTGAATTTGGTATAAGTTTGATTGATTTGAATTGAATTTACACGAGTTAACACAAACTAAGAATATGAATTTTAGTAAACCAATATTAAGTTAATCTATAATAAAGAGGAAAGCTTAACAGTAAAAACAGGAGCTAATAAAACTAAAGTGAAATGAAAATAGAACACGAAATTAAAAGTACAAATAATATATTAAGAATTGTTTATATCAGCTAAGACTAGATTATCTATATACTGTATAAAGTCATAAAACTATTCATAATCAAAAGTAGAATCAATTTCTAATAAGCTTTAAATCTCTAGCTGCTATAAACTACGACTAATCTTATGCAGCAATGTGTGAGTCGAAAACTTTAAGGCATCAATCCATGTTAACTTTGCACATACTACCATTGCGATAGACTCACATATACACGTAGATATACATATATGCATATACGTATGTCTATAGTATGTCTGTAATAATCGCATTTCGTAGGCAAGACGCTAATTGAATTTGCTTTGCGTTTCGCATGCTTGGGATTGCGTATACGCAGCATTGGCTTCGTTTGTGGATTTGCTGCCATGCGGGTAATCAATGCGTAATTGAATCGCTGATAACTTCAAAGACACACACACACACTCGCGCACATACCATAAAATTGGCGTGCTAAACAATTGGCAAAATGGAAGAAAAAAGCGAAAAGTTTGCGCGTGTTGCTCGCACGCTTAGCCATAAAATAGCATGGATTCCCCTTTGGCGTTTGCTTAGATCGAAAACTAAACAACATGGCACATTAACGTTATTTAAATACTAAAGTAAACGCACACACGCACACCCACTCATAGATAAGACAAACTGTAGCTGCTATCCCCAGTGTAGTAAAGTGTAGCACACTTTTCAGCAGCAGCAGCAACGACGATAAGTAAAACCCAGCTCAATGTGTATTTTATGTAGATGTGCCTGTCAGCTGTCGCTATCTATAGACACTCGTATATATATATGTGTGCGTGTGTGTGCACATTTATTTAAGCGTTTGCATAAACGATACTTGGCCGAAGCCATTTTGCCACTTTGGCTAATTTATGTAAATTGTTTTCTTATTTAATTGTTTTTCTTGCGAGACATGTGTTGAGCTTCCACATATCATTGTGTGTCCATGCGTGTGTGTGTGTGTCATAGTCTCTAATGTGTGTGTGTGTGTGCGTGTGTGTATCCAATAATTTCTTTACATGCGATTTATGCTGCACAGTCAGAGTGTGGCCAAAAAATTGTCGCTCAAGTGCCAAGACACAAAGTTGCTGTCAAACAACACTGTGCTACAATAAAATATTTTTATTTAACTTTAAATATATTTTTAATATTTTTTAAATTAATGAAAATTATAATTTGAATATTGTGCGTTGTACATAAAAATTACCTTTGGTAAAAATGAAGTAAAATTGGTTGAAGTCTTGAGTTGTTTAGCATAAAAATGCATTTTTGTATGCCTTGTAGCACAGTGTTAATTAGGCACATTTTTGTTTTATATAATAATTAAAATTATTTTGTCAAGGAAACGCGAATTTTCATGCCACTTTCAGTCGCTGTAAATGAAAATTTAATTCTGTTTTTTATATTGCATGACATGTAGCACAGTGTTACTATGACAGCATTGAGTAAGGAAAAAGGTGTCAACTCAAATATGACTCCATTTGAATATAATACATTTGTATGCCTTGTAGCACAGTGTTAATGTGTTTTCTTTGGTTTTACATATGAATTTCAATTACTTTGTGTGTTGAAGTAACTTTTTGTTGAGTTTTCTATCAATTTATAACTGCTCATTTTGAATATGGAATTCGAGTCGAACTGTATATCATGTAGCACAGTGTTAATGTGCTCGCTGTTGCTTAATGAGCTTCATTGCGAAGCGAAGTAGATATAAAGTTAATTTACTTTCAATTTAAAGTTTCTGAAATTGACACTGAATTTCATGTTGTGTAGCACAGTGTTAATATGAAAGTGTATTAAATATTAATGTAAATTAAATATTAATGTCAAGTGAACTAAATTTATATATAAATCTGACTTTAATATGGAATTTCAAATTTATCTGTATGCCATGTAGCGCAGTGTTAATGTGCCAGCTTTTGTATAGATGTGTATATATAAAAAGAGAGAAGAAAAACACAAGTTGCAAACGTGTGCGGCATATGGACAATTTTGGCCAAAATCTGCTCGGGTTCTTGTCGCTGCTGCCTGCCTGTTTGTCATATGGTTCTGGTCATAATGTCAATATCTCGAGCAATCAATTTGAGCTGCTGTCAGTTGCCGTTGTTGTTGCTTTTGTTTGCAAATGTAATTGTGATTATGTTCGAGTGGTCAAGGCGGGCACTCAAGGAGAGAGGGAGAGACTCTCACTTTATCAGTGTTGTTGAGTGCAAAACATCTGGGCGTTCTTGTCAGCATCACTTGGCCATGAAGAGGGACACTCCAAAGACCGATTGCTTTTTGTGTTTAATGTTACATTATTATTAATGTTTGCCCTTATTGTTGCTGCTGCTGTTGCCGTGTTGTACTCTGGTGAGTCGTGTGTGGCATTAGTCGCATAGCCAAATTACACATAATACCTGCTCGCTCAATTTGCTTAATTGCCTTTCACTATCGTATATTATGTTAATTACAAAATCAATGCAGCCGCCTATACGATGGCATAAATAACATCAATTTTCTGTTAGAAATCTAAGTTTATATGCTGCTTAACATGTGTGTTGTCTGTTAACTAAATTTAACATTTTTATATGAGAACTCTCGTTAGCTACTGTTGACTTAGCAATCAATATGTTGTAGTTGTAAATAGCTCTGCCTAATAGCTATTGACAGTTAACAGCTTATTTGCGATATTTAGTTCCTTTCTCTAAATCTCTTCCGCTATATTAATCAAGTGCTCCTTCCAACTGCTGTTAACTTAACAGCCTAAACCTATGCTAAATCAAGATTTTTCTGTTATATGCCTACTTTTGAGTTTAGGAGTCTTAGTCTTAGGACTTAACTTGCAGGTATATAAACTCTCAACAGATGCAGAATATATTAATACATAGACTACTTTACTTAACCTCAATCAAACAATGTTTGCCGCATAAAGTTGCAATTCATGCCATAGTACAAAGCTTAGCTGGAATTGCATATTAAATATACATATATAAAACTGTATTTATGTATATTTGTATGTATATCTTTATGTATATATCTGCGGCTCTGATCTATGTAAACTGCATTTCAATTAAAATAACACACATTAAAAATTAAATATTATGTGCTAAGCTGCGTGTCGATGTTCAACATTAGTTGAATTTTATTAGTTGTTGATGCAATTTAAATCATTCGCAGAACAAATTTCCGTTAGCCAGTTAGCCAAATGCCACTTGGCGCTTCGAATTGGCCATAAATATGCTAAATGCAAATGCAATTAACTCAAATTTATGTGCTGCCAGCGGAACAGAAATAACAACATTTTCTATACGCGCTCATGGACGGCATGAAGAAGAGTATATTGGCTTTGCACAATTACAGACTGATGCTATTGCAGCTAGAGACTTGAAATTTGTTTTTCTATGCTTTCTTTCTGATGTACATTTAGTTGGATTCGGCGCACGAACGTGTATTGTGCAGTCGCTTAAACTCGACTGCAAAGTTTTTGCTTTTTTGTAGCGAAATATCCAAAAAACTTTGCTACAACAAATCTTTATTAAATACAAAAAAAGGAGAGATGAAGAAGATGGAAAAATTGTAACAAAAAGCGCGCAGCGGGCGAGCTGCGAAAGTTGTTGTTGTTGTTGTAGTTGCTGTTGTTGTATGTTAGTATAAACCCTCGTCAAGTTGCAGGAAAGCAATTTTCAATTTGAAAGCATTTAGTTGAATAAAAAAGGAATAACAAGAGAATAATTCGAATGCCAATGGCTAGGCGTTAGCTAAATGCTCTGCTTAGCTCAAATGGAAAGCTCATGGAAAACAGAGTTTAAGAATTCATAGAACTTACACCGATTTATTGATTAAGTTTTTACTCACATTTATTAATTAAAAAATCTGTTTTAAAATGGCTATAGAAAAGTTCAGGTAAAAGCTGTGAGCAAAATTTTAAGACTATTAACTTTTTTAGACAGTTTATAAGATGTTTAGCTACATTTATTTTTTAATTTTAATTGTTATATTCTCTGGTGTAAAAGCTTAAAAGCTCATAAAAGATAAAGGCAGAATCAGAAGGTTCATGACTTGAAGATTTCTTAAAATGATTTAAGCAATCTTTTAATCTTTTTAATCTCTATCAATCAATCTTTTTAAAGCTCTATAATAAGTTGCACTTCATATGAAAGCACATTAAAGACCTTGCTTATCTCACACTAAGCTTTTGTGCCCAAAGCCTTGAAGTTGTAACGATCCTTTAATCCTTTTAAAGTATTGCAAAATTAGCTACGTTCAACTAAGGCTTACAAATTGCTTCACTTAGCCAATAAGCCGCATGGCAAGGGCAACAAAATGCTTGCGCTGAGTGGGGTAAATATATTTTAAAATCAACAAGCAGCCCAGGCCAGGCCAGGCCAGTGAGTGGCACTAAATGGATGCGTGTAGCTGACTGTACGTGTATCTCGCTGTGTGTGTGTGTGTTAGTATGCTGGTATTGGTATTGGCATGCGCCTGCTGACATGTAACTAACACAGTCACACACACACACGCCGGACATCGCTGGGACATGTGTACGTTGGCAAATAGTGGACAACTTGTCTTGTTTGCGCATTGAATTTGTGATTCCAATGACTTTTTGTCAGCTTCGCACTGCCCTATGCGATTCTCTTAGGTGCCTGAGTGGGTGTGTGTGTGTGTGTGTATGTGTGTGTGCGTACGTTCGTAAGTGGTTGCAAACATTTCCACGTCAAATGGTCATTTTCAATTTAGTCAAAGCATTAAGCTTAAGCTAAGTAGCTGCGGTCCAGCATCTGCTAGTTATAGACAAAACAAAACAAAAAAGAAAAAGTAGAAATAGAAGAAAGAACTGATACAGAAATATCTTATAGAGAGACCTTTCAATGATGTAAGCTGTACGAAGTGCAAATGCTCTAGTTGGAGACTGACAGCTTCAGGGTGAGCGCCCTGATTCAGATTTGTAAGTTAACAGAGTTGCAGAAGAGAGGCAGAGCTTAAAGAAAAGCCTTAACAGAAGTGAGTTGCAATCAGATGTTAACAGCTAACAGCTTAACAGAAGCGAGGCTGCAGACTGTGAATGTTAAGCTAACAGAGCAAGAGAGTGAGAGCAGAAGATAGCAGCTGTTCTGCTTAACATAGACGAAATGTTAGAGCTATGCCTGAACTTAACATCTGCGAACTGTAGCTTTGGTAAGGCCTTTAAGGCTTACAATAATTATATAATTATAATTATAATTATATGCTGACAAGGCTTGATGCTTATTCAAATGTTGAGTAAATGTTCATGAAGATAGAGTATTATTATCAAGCGTTCCTACTTGCTAAGGTATAAAAAAATGGTATTTCAATTTAGTATACATATACATGCATACATACAGACATATAAACATATATGCATACATACACGCATACATGCATACACTCATATATACACCTACTTATGTACACTCAGCAACAGCCGATTTGCCTTAGGTTTTTCACGCTGCCCTTTTTGCAGCTGGCAGCGCACTTGCTCCAACGAATTTCTAAATGCATTTTTAAACACTTGAATGAAGTTCAGTTGCCTAATTACATTTGGGCGCCCGAAGGTTGTGGCCAAATATCGTGAGCATCTTGCATATATGTTAAGGGCATATTTCGCATCAGTTCAAGCCGAAGTCTTTGTGTGGGGGCGCCCCCACAGCCTAATAGCTTTTCCACCTCTTGTCCTTTCTATCTGCTGCTTTCTATCTACGCCCTTCTACAACCTTCTGTGCCCGCTCGGCGCTGACCTTTGACTTGGTCTCTTGTCTCGAGTCGATTTTGTGGCTGCCTTCGCGGTTAACTTCATTAGAGTGCATAATTGCAGGGCTTTGGTTGCATGGCAAATTGTGCTGCGGCTTTAGGTTTAACCGTCTGCCACACACAGGGTGTTTCACTTAGCTGCTGGCATAGCCAGCCTTGAGTTGGTTGAGCGACGCAACACGCTGTATACAATTGATTGCTATTTAGTTTTGGTTATTCAAGAAATTTACAGGTCGAAAAGCTGAAATATTTTTCTTTTGTAATTTCAGCTTATTTGCAAAGCTGCATTTAGAAACTTGTTAAAAATTTAGAGGTCAGTAATGGATAGCTTTTCAATTTTGTATCATCTTATGGCCAGCTTAACAGTTTGATGGCGAAAATATGGTCGAGGACGTGGGCGTGGTCTGGCTGGCTGTTGCAGTTTAGCAAAAGTTAAGAATTTAGCTCTAAATTGGTTATTGATTCTTAAGGTAATGCTTTGAAAGTGGAATTTTTGGCAAAATAATATTTTAACTTGCTTTTCTGTTTGAGCATAAGAGCTGAGCTCTGAAGTTGGCATTTTTCAGTTTAAATTCACATAAATCTATATTCCCTTATCAAATCTCTCTAACATAGCCACATTTCCAGTGCTTTCTGCAACTTAATATATCTTAACGGGTGTAGCCAACTTAAACCAAATTTTTTGGATTATTTTTTCCGTTTATGCTTGAATATTTGCAACAATAAACTTGCCACCTGGCTTGGGGTATCTCCTAGTCGTGCAGGCTAGTTCCTATGAGAGCATCTATACAAGGTGATTAGGGAATTGAAAGTTTCTTTTCAAGAAAAAATAAAATGAAAATTTAAGCCAAATGGCAAAGTTGTGATACACAGATTAAGCAACAGCTTGAAACTGAATCTTGAATAGAATCAACAGCCGAGTTGATTTAGTCAACTTAATCAGCACAGCTAACTGTACTTTGATCTCACTTATGTTAAGCTCAGCATTAGTATTCACCTGATTATTGTTGGCCGTCATGTCAACAGGGCGCGGTCGGCGACGATGGATGCGCTTTCTAGCTGTCTGATAGATTTTCCAGTATAGCGCCAAAATAACCAGCAGTGGCACATAGAAGGTGCAACAAGTGGCAAATACCTATTGGAAAAAAGAAAGTGGAATAAGTAGATAAGAGGTATATCAGTTATATTACCTGGTAGGCCACATCCTGCGAGACCATGCACTTTTGCTGCTCGATGCGTTGCAAATAATCTGGATCCTTCCAGCCGAATTGTGGCGCTAGCGAGACAATAACAGATGCGGTCCAAACGCAAAATATCATCATGAAGACGCGGTTGCTGGTGCGTGAATGGATGTAATCAATGTTGGTCACAGCCCAATAACTACAACAGGAAAAAGAAGAAAAAAACGTAGAATATAGAAAATGGCAAATAGAAAATAGAGCAACAACAATAAGAAAACTTTTTATTTTTATTAACAATTGTGCAACACTTGAGACGCGGTTTTTTGTTATTTACTTTCTCTGAAACGCGCACAAAATGCAAATGAAATGCTGCATAAATCTAGGCAAGCACTCACACACATACACACACACACACACACACACACATATGGCACAGCGTCAAAGTAAAGAAACGTGTTCGATATTCGAATTCCGTTCAACAGTTTTTTTCTATTTTTTTTATTTAGAACATTTTGTTACCATCTTTTTTTTTGTTGCTTTACTGTTTGTATTTGTTTTGCCTCTCGGACGTTTTTTTCCTTTTTTGTTGGGTTTTGTGTGCCAAAAACATGTTTTATGTATGCAAACCGGTGAGTGTGCGTGTGTATGTGTGTGGCAGCCAAGCGAGGCATTTTTGAAATTTCCATTTCTAAAGATTGAGCCGCCCGAGTCAGTCCACACAACTTTGTAATGTTGTTTGCCAGTGAGTCGAAAAAAAAAATGGAAAATTTCCCATTCGCTCTTGAGTTCAATTCGTTTGAGTTTTCGAAAAGAATTAACTTAATTATAATTGGATTGAAGTGAAGGAATTTCCATACTAGATATTTTCAATTGAATGTTTTTCAATGGAGAACAGAAATTTATCCTAATGGGATTAAAACTAAATTTTACTTCTATTCAATTTTCTCTTCCCAAAATGCTTTTTCGATTTGAACTTTAATCAATGTGAATTGTGAATAGGAAAATAATTGTTATTTTGGTAAGCAAAAAATAGAAAAGAAGTGCTCGAATTCAAGGGAAATTAGAGAAATACATAGCTTTTTCGAGCTTCCCTTGACTTAATTTGGACCTTCAATTCAATTATCTAAAATATTAAATTATAAATATACTGACCTATTAATGGATTCTACTGATTTTTATTAGATACGACACGTGGGTATTAATCTATTTTTCATAGCTATATTACTCAAATTTCGAAATTGTCTTATTAAATTTCCCAAGCGTAAATCAATTCTTAATTTTTACGTTTAAGAAATAGAACAGTTTAAAACAAAACTTAAAGTTCTAGCTAGAGTATCAACAAAGTTTTCTATACCCAAAGCTAAACTATCTTTTTTAGTTACCCACTTGTTCAGACTGTGAGTAGAGCAACATGCCTAAACGAGTTTTTAAATGCTACGTGTATGGTAACTGGCACATACACACACACACAGTGACACACACATACATATACTGGGTGTTATGAAGCAGGCTTTAAACGTATTGGTACTTCAACGCTTGTTGCTTGGGGCCAAAGGCTTTAAGAATGCCAACTATTCAACTGTGTGGCATAGATAATCACGTCCTAAGGCAGGCAGGCAGCAGCTAGAGCAACAACTCTGTGTTGTTGTTGATGCTGTTGCTGCTGCTGCTGCTGCTGAGGTGGCAGCCATTAAGCGGCTTTTTAGTTTTGAAGTTTTGTCAGTGTTCAAAAGGTTGTTAACCACAGCAAACCAGTGGTTATGCGTGTGTGTGTGTGAGTGAATGAATGTCAAATTAATGCCGGCAAACCGCACATTTCAAAATTTGACTGCAGAACGACGTACAATATCTTTAACTACAATACTGACCGCAGCGCTTAAAGTGGCAACACGAACATCGACAACAACAACAGAAATTTGTTTATGTATTAATTAAACACAATTTGCATAAACAAATATTATGCCAGGCTATGCTAGAGCGCAAACAAACGTGTTTGTAAGTTTAAATCAACAATTAATTAAGTTGACAAAGCACTCGAGACGAGCAGCTGATAGCTACTTCATATATGTCTATATATATCTATATATAGCCGTATTAAATGTTCTGTAAACTTTGCTAAGTGCCCCTGGGCGTCGTATATATACATACATATGTGCATATGTATGTCTGTCTGCGCATCTGTATGTGGAGCATCATTTAATTTGCGCCCACTTACACGCTAATGACAGCTGCATAAATATAAATATAATTATCGATATGTTGTGCATTTGTTTAAAACTTAATTAAATGGCACTCAATTAAGAGCTAACCGTGCATCTGGGTCTTTAGCTGTTAGGTAAGAGAACGCTGAACGACTATGCAATACTCTGTGGTAGACAAAATAACAGTTGATGTGTGAGGAATGCCTCTAATCTTTTATAAAATTATTTCAACTGTTAGCTTTAGACAGGTTTTTGCATACACTGTAGTGTGTATGTGTAGTGTAGAAAAATATTTAAGGAATTTTATAAACATATATAGTAGGGAATACCTTTAATCCTAAACAGAAAAATTTTATTCGCAGATTTAGTGCAACGGAATCATATAATAGACATAAGAAGAATTCAGGAATTGTGTACAAATATAAGTTTTAGGGAATACCTCTAATGTAAGAGATAACTAAATTTATAACTATTTATATCAAGTGCAAGCGAGTGAATACCCCATAAAAATCAATTTTAATTGAAACTTAAGCGGAAAATCAATTAAATATTTATTCAGTTTAATTTAGTGAATACTTCAAATAAATACTGAAATAAGGATAGGTACTAATCGACTTAAATTTGGATTTAGGGAATTAAAGGAATACCTCTCTTGTAGTATATATTATTTGTTATAAATTAATTGTTATTAAATTGTCAAAAAGTAGCTTAAAAATGGGCTCAACTGGAAAATGTATATGAATTATTAGCATAATTTAGAAAATGAATGGAATTTCGATGTATATCGATAAGTTCATATAAATAGCCGAAAATCTTATTGAGTCTTATAATTATTCCCATTTGATGTATCGAAGATTAAAAGCAGTTGATTAGATAAACAGTTCATGTTAGATAGATAGAGAAGGAGATGATTTTAAAGAAGGAGCATGAAAGGCGAGTTAGCGAAGCAGAGGCGGAGTGCCAAAAACTTTCTGAGAAAGAATTTAAATTAAGCTGCTCTACTCCCCTCGTAGCTCGTAATTTCCATTAAACTTTGCTCTACAAAAAACCCTTTCATTATTTTTTATCCATTTATAAACAGATTTTCTTCAGCTATTCCCAAATGGTTTTTGGCCTCAAAGAGTTCAGGCCCCAGAGCAAATGTCAAATGGCAAACACGTGTTAGCAGCTGCAGTCGGTTTGTCAGCTTGTTTATGAGAAATGATTGTGGAAGCGTTTATATATTTAGCTATAGATAAATATATATATATATATATATTTGTAAGTTGATATTAAACATACGCCTCATATGCCTGCCTCATCGATAATAAATAATAATGAATGATGTTGATAGTTGATGACTTTTGTCTGGACAGCTGCCACCTGCTGTCTGGGTCAGCTACGAGTGACTGCCTGGAGACAGAGGGGGAGAGAAAGAGAGTGAGGCTCGGCTGCCACGCCCCTTTGATGCCTCCCGCACTGTCTGCTCTCACATTTTTCATTAGCATAATATAATCGACTTCAAGTTGGCAATTTTGATTGACTGCTTAAAATTAATGGAATTTTGTGATTTTCCTGTCAATTTTCTTTATTTTTTCTTCGCTTCTTTTTCTTTTTGGCAATTTTAATACAATTTTCGTTGGGAGGGGGAGGTAAAGGCGCCGTAGCTGATGCGTCTCGCATGCAAATTAATAGCGCTAGCTAATAAAGTGCCTGTCATGCAATGCGATATTACTCATACGACTCGTTGTCGACTCTAAGCGATATTACTCATACGTCGCGCTGTCGCATATGCTGTTTCTTTTTCGTCTATTTTTTTGTGTGTACATCATAAATTTGTTAGGGCCGCTATTCAATTCAATTGAATTGAAGTCAATCAATTTATCAAGTACAGCCAGCTAGGCAGAAATTCATCTGATGAATTATAACAATTTATTGTACGCCAAACAATTTAAATGCGATTTTTCCATTATGTTAGCGCGCGTGTGGGTGTGTGTGTGATAAATGTGCGGCACTCGAGTGTAACACTTTTTTAATGCATTTAAAAAATGCGCGCCTAGCACACAAAAAAGCCATTACTCTTGCTACTCCCACTGGATGGCAAACGCATGTTTTTTTTAGCTCTTTTTTTTAGCTTCTCCAGCTAAAATTTCGCCTAATTTGCCAAGCCAAGCACAGGCTTAGTCTCGCCCTCTATTTATATCTATATATTGGGATTTGTATACACATTTTCAATTATGATTTGTCACACGCTGTTCATAAATTCTCATGACTCGGCGAAATGGCGCGAAAATTGTTATTGAAGATAAAGCAACAAAAATGGGTCTGAGTAAAAATAAAAAAATCAAATTAATTTAGCTCAACTTTTAAGCTGTTCATAATTAATTGAATTTTTATAATGTCGAGTGTTGGTCAATATTTGTTTTATCGACTTGTTGTCGTTGTTGCTGTTATTGTTAATGCGCTGACAGCGGTTGACTGCATATTTAATGCCTGTCAACTGGTATGCGTTTATTGTTTTTTTTTTTTTATTTTTATAGTCGAATAATCTTTAGCTGATGCACTTTAGCTAATGGCAGCATGCGCTTGGGTTTGGGCATTTTTAAGGCTGTTTGTTGAGCTTAGTAGAAAGAGTTGTGACATTTTGAAGTCATATAATATAATATAATATAATATAATATAATATAATATAATATAATATAATATAATATAATATAATATAATAGTAATAATAATAATAATAATATTAATAGTATATGAGCAATAGTTCGTTTTAGTTATTTTTTGAGAGCTTTATTCATATATATAAATTAAAGTATAAAATATATTTCGTCTTTTTTCGATTTCTCATGCGCCTAAAGAGCATTTAGTCTTCAGCACTATTCATATGTGTATATGTATCGATATATATACATATATATGTATATATATATCCTATATTTTTAGTCTTTGTATTTGAGGCTAATCGATCACATTACGCTCGTATGGTAAAACGTTCGTCTATTGTTTTAATTTTTCAATTTCGAGGCAAAAATATTTTACGCTTGTTACCTGCGGCTAACGACAGCAATTTTTCAGTTTACAACAATATTTTGTGCTTTTCTTTTTTAGAAAAAAAAAAAGAATAAAAACGGTAAAAAAAAGCGCAGTTGAACAAAAGATAAAAATGGAAAACAAAACGTGGCATACAAAAATGCATTCCACACTAGACAAATAACAATAGGCGGAGGCCGACAACAACAACCGCTACAACAACAACGGGGGCACATGTAAATGTGGGCGTGGCACAGGCCGGGTTGAGGCTGGGTTTTGTGTGCGTCGTTTTTATTTTGTTTTTTGTTTTTTTGCTCTGCCCTGCGGCAGCTGGTGGCATGATTAAATTTTTGCAAATTACGAACAACTGCCTGCGCTCTCTTTCTCTCTAACCACTAAATGTTGCAACTTGAAGATGCTAAAAATAGTAAAAACTAAATAAAATTGAAATAAAAATCAAATTGGCCTTTGCCCAAAAAATCATCAAAAATATTGAAAAATTGATAAAAATGCATTTCAAATTGGTTTTCTCTATGCAAAATTAAGGTTTTATGAAACTAGTCCAAATAAAATATTTTCCAATAAATTTCGAAAACAAAGTGTGCTAATTGAGAAAGAAACATAATATTAACATGTGACTTCATATAAAACATCAATTTTCACACAGTGTAATAGAAATAGCCCTATTTAAAGCTTTGTTTGCTTAACTTTTCAAATCGCATCTATTTATTAGTTATTATCTCTCTTTAGTTCTTTAATTTTCAATCAGCTTTCAGCATTTGCATTTTACCTAAACGTCGCCTAATTAGTTATTGATTTTCATATACAATATCTACAATATATATACATATATATTTATTTGTATATATTCATTTCACATTCAGTTATATTTTAATTATAATTTCCAATGGTTCAACACGTCGTATGATTGATACATAATTTCATTTTATACACAGTCATATTTTATATTTTCATTCGCATTAAAAATGAGTTGGCTGGGTATAACAGGTAGCAGGTTTACTGCATGGCAGATTGCCAATATATATATAATTGATATATATATAATTGATCCGGATAAAAAGATCAGCTGGTGTCCAATTGTCTGTCAGCCTATCTATCGAGATCGAAAAATAACGAATTAGAAATTTCAAATATTAGACATTCTTCTCTAATAATAATATCGATAACTTTGCACCCAAAATCGATAAAAATCGATAACAAACTTATTCTTTTCAACCATATCTCACACATTTAAGCTGCTAGGTTCCTACAATTTAATATATTACTTCTACTATAGTGTACAGAAAAGGGAGTTATTCAGTTTATGTATACCTCCACCCAAACTTATGTTTATACCATATGAAAAGGAGTGCTTACAGTTGCATAAAAGTCTCAGGGTATCTCCGAGTCATTCACTCTTTCATCATGCCCACATGCACTTTATTGCTCTTGTTAAGATTATTATGACGATTATTTTATAATAATACAAACAGGCGTTGGCTGTCGCCCCAAATCAATTAGCATAATAAATGCATTTCCATATTGAAGTCTTTTTGAGCTTTATTATTGGACATCCGTTGCGAGCGTGTGTCGCATTAACTGAGAGCCAACTCATTAGCTGGCAGGCAGGCAGGCAGGCCAACACGTGGCAACAATTTTTTAATGTATCCACAATTTATTTGCTATGTACTAAGAGTCGAGAGGCGTTGCGTCGGTTATGCTGACATGCACGGCTCGCTCTTTCTGTCGCAGTCTCTCTGGTTTGCCTTACAGCGAAATTCAATTTAAAACATGCTTACGTGGCTTGCGCATTTGCCTCGGGGTCTGTTGCGAGCTGTTGCCCCACAGGTTGCCAGCTGTCCAACTGCCTGCCAACCAGCCGGACGGTCTGTCTGGCTGCTGCCTGACGGCCTGCTCGGCGGTCCAGCATGCGCGCAGACAGCACTTAACTCTAGGCTAACAATGTGCCAGTGTTGTACAGCAACAAATTAAATAGCTTTCAATTCCCTTTACAACAGTCTTGTTAGATATATAATATATATATATTAAGTTCATAATGTGACCTTTAAGTTATTTGATGTATAATGTATTTTTTTTGCTTTGTCAGTGTTGGTCAAGAGCCTTAGCTTGTCTTACAACACTCAATTATAATTTTTAATTATAAAATATAAAAAAGTTTGCTAAGCAGCTTTTCAAGCAGTCATTCTTAGACTAACTAACACTGAACTAGCTTTCAACGCTCTTTACAACCCTAACTATAAATATTAAATTTTGTAATGCAACTCGTTGTTTTTTTTTATATAGTTTTATATAGTTTTCTAGCTTATCTTATCTTATAGCTAATTTTAATCGGGCCTTAGCAGTGTTGTAAAACAGCTTGATAGTAGTTACCTTTATTTAAATTCTATTTAAATTTTCTGTTCTCGTTTTGCATTTTAAACTATTTTCATATCTAGTTTTCCCTATTGTCTAACACTCAGCCAGTGTTGGTTAATAACTTAAATTGTAGTCCCTTTGCCCTACATAACTAGCTTTATATATTACATTTCTTATGCCATTTTTCGCTTGTTTTCTTTGTAATGATAAATTTTAATCAAGTTTTTATGTTGTGGTTTTTTTTGGTCACTTATTATTTATGTTTCTTTTACTTTTGTTTTTTTTTTTTCTTTAGCGGCGACCTACAAATTTATATGAGCAGAAATTACGTACATATTCTTTTTATGTGTGTGGGTTAGTTGCTGTTGGGTATATAGACTAGCAGACTCAGTTTGACAAAAAGTTGATGTTGAGTTTGGGAGGCTTGAAGTTAAGAATTTTAAGCTAAGGAATAAATATTTTTTTTTTTAGTAAACATTAAATTTTAGAAAAATCTAAAAAATATAAAATAATTCAGAAAAATGTTTTATTAAAGCTTTCTTATAAAAAGACAATTAATTTTAGAAATTGCTCTTAAAATTTGATTCCTTTTTTCTTAGAATTTAAACGTTCATGTTTAGGATTTTAGGATGGATTTTAAAATAATAGAAATAAAATTCACAAAAAGTTCGTGAAATTTCAATGCTTCTTTGAGACTATCTGAAATTTGATTCAAATGGTAGAAATTATCAAAATTTTATTTCTAAGTATTCTTGAAATTTTAATTATCTTTATTTTAAAAGTTTATAAAATTTGACGACTTTATTTAAGAGTCTAGAAATTTTGGGCAGTCGTTGAAATTTTTATACTTCATATTCAAGAGTATTTTCTAGCTGATAAGCTGGCAATTGCATTGCTTTTATAGTTTGCTATTTTGTCTCTTGTGTATGTGTGTATGGGAAAGTTTTCTACTGGGCGCACAGCTGGCACAGGATGCGTCTTCATGTTGATTACAGGCCGCTGCTTCGCATATGTGTCCTGTGCGTGTGCGTGCCTTCTGTTCAGAACTGTTCTGTTCAGTGCGTGCAGTCATAAGGGGACAGCAATTATAATTTATGACACAAAAACAAGAAACTTATGTAAATTGCAAGGCGGGGCAACAGTCGCAACAGCATGACTGAAAAAATATGGAAAAACAAAAGAAAAACCAAGCAACAGCAGACGCAGCCTCCGCCACAGACTCAGCCTCAATTTCAGGAGCAGACGCAGTTTGCAGTCAAGTGCGTTGATTGCTGTCTGTCTGCCAGTTTAGTTGCAACCTGCTGTGTTGCCCCCCTTTCAATGCATTTGCATTTTCAGCTTTAGCGAAAGGAACGCAACAATTCAGCAAAAGGCACAGCTCAATTACATTTAATAAGCCAGTTGCCCCACAAGGGACATTTTGACTTGACAATATGAATAAAAATGCAGTCGGGGCTAAATGATTATTTACTGACTATTGCCAGAGTCAAGAGCAGTTTTTTCCGCGCAAAATTTGGCGCAAAATTGTGTGAAAATTGTGAAAATATATTTGTTGGCTAACAATGGCTTTACAACTGTGCTACAGTTTTTGGCTTGTTGGCTTCACTTTTCGACTGCTCAGTTGGTTGTCTGTTATTTTCTGTGCGTGTGTGTGTGTGTGTTTTGCTCGCTCTAGCTGCGGCTTGTGGCCAAGTTTCCTTTACGGTGGCAAAAGTTTTTGGTCCAAACCGTAAACCGACCATTAATCACACTGCGTGCCCAAACTTTGCTAAACGCAAAACTAAATACAAACAAACCTACAAATGAGCACAAATGCAAATATATATATATATATATATATATATATATATATATATATGTAGATCTGTTGATTTATATACGTGCTTCTATGCATATGCCTAAGTAAGTCCAACTTAATGCCTAATATAACCGCAAACTTTTCAATTGCAAGTGAATAAATAATATTCATTTGCGCTTTTATGTTTTTTTTTTTCAAAGCATTTTGAATACCCTGTTGGACAGTTTCAGGGGTATATTAGCCATATTCAAATATTATTTTTAAAGTATTTTTTATATGAGTATTGAGCAATTGCTAAACTCAATCAATTGCAGCTCAATAATATATTAAATTGCTTTTATTTTACGCTGTCAATTTTTTTTACAATATTCCTGCTTCAAAGTAGCTTGCAGGGTATTTTCGAGGCGACTACTTAGCCTAAGACCTTCTTAAATGCCTTCCAATAAAATATTTTACACTGCCAAGACTTCTCTTCCCCTTTAATTGAGCTCAAATAACTTACAGGGTATCTGACAGTCGATTACTTAGCTTGCCTTTTGCTTTCATTATTATAATTTACTTTATTTTATTTTTATATTTTTTTTGGTATCATTTTAATGCAGTTTATGGTTAGCCTTTCAATTTGTGTTGAAAATTTTTCACTTGTGTGCCATTTGTCTTGGCCAGGCACGCCCCCTGCAAAGGGCTTGCTAGACCAGTTGGAACCACAGGCGAGTCTGTCTCTCAGTTGATTTATTTGAATTTCAATTTACTTTCTCGCACTGATTAATCATTTAGCCAGGCAGCCCAAGCACCATTATTTTGATTTATGCGACTTTTACAAATTCGAAATTTAAATTACGCACACACACACAGACTGTGACGGCTACATAGATATTTGGGTTAGCCGCTCTGTGACAGTTATAGAATTGTAATTCATCTTAAATGTGGTTTGCTCTCGCCCCTTGCTCTCGCCTTGGCCTCAACTTTGGCTTTCACTTTCCCTTTTTCTCAGTTTTTTTTTCAATGCGTAAATGAAAATGTTTGAAATGTTTGCCTTATAATTGCTTTTCTTCTTGACATTTTAGTTAAAACCAATAACAAAAATAAAAAAACAGTTAGGTTAACCACAAAAATGTGGCTTAGCGAACAATTTGCCAAGTGTGTTTGCTGCTGCTGTACTTAGACTCAGTCCATCTCTCTCTGTCACGCTCTATCTCTGTCTCTTTCTGTGTGTGCGTGTGTTTTGCAACTTAATTGAGTTGTGAATGCCAATACATGTGCTCTTACTCACTCACTCAGTCTCTCTCTCGCTCTCTCTTTCTCTCTCTGCCTCTCACTCTCCCTTGGGCCTGTCTATAAACCCAGGACTTGGCTCAGTCGTCGCATAATTAAGTTTATAGCTTAAATGGCACAACAAACATGCCCTGTATGTGTGTGTGAGTGTATGCTGTGTGGGTGTATGTGTGGGGCTGCTGCTGCTGCTGCTGTGGCCTGCAAATATTGATTGAGGCATTTTGTAATGTTGTCTGGCAAATACATAAATCATTAGAATTATGTCAAGCTCTGCTAATCGAGATTGAATATGTCTTTCAAGCCAAGCAACAACATACACATACCAAACACACACACATACATACATAGCAAACACACACACTTAAAGCATTAACAACCATTTGCACTTGCACACAAAATATTTAGCATTTGTTTTATGAACTTGGCTTGAAGTGTATTTGCAGACACGAGCGCTCTTAAATGTAACAAACACCTCATTGCAAATCTACTAACAACTATTAAGCATGGTCCGTGTGTGTGTGTGTGTGAGTTGTGTTTGTATAGGCATTAGTAGATAACATAAATGTCTTAGTAACATATCCGGTTTTATTGCCTGGCTTCAATGTTTGCCAGCTTTGTCTCATTAACCAACAGAGTGTATGTATGTGTGTGTATACACACACACACACATGAATTTGAGCATTTCGGTTTTGTGAAATCAAATGTGCAAAGCAAATGAAGCGTAATTCGAATGCCAACCTCCTCTCGCTCGCTCACTCTCTCTCTCTCTGGCTGTGGCATGAAAACTAATTATACTGTTAAATGCGTTTGTTTAACTAGGAATTTAATTAAGGTTATGCTTTTGTTTAGACTTGTTGTATATATATTCTGTGCAACATATTTGCCCTAATCTAGCCCCACTGTGCGCACCGAAAAACATGCGCAATTAAAAAATTACTTCACATACACAAAACTTTGCTGGCAGTTAAAATGCACATGAACGTTCTGTGGTAATGGCCAAAAGCCACAGCATAATGTGTGTTGGTGTGTGTGTCTGTGTATGGGGTCAGGGGTTAAGGCTTGTGGGCATGGCGCCATTCGCTAAAATGTCCAGCGACAGCGCGCAAATTATGTAAAAACACAACAACAACAACGGCAATGTTCATTTGCACTTAGAAATGCCAAAAAATAGCAGTGAACACAGAAAGTACAGTGCCTGCAAGCAGTTAATGCATAAGTTATCTATTTTTTTTATACACGTCTCAGTTATTTTTGGCTCGTGCCTTTCATAAATATTTATGCGCATACATAAAAATTACATAAATACATTTTTAATACAAATTTAATGCAAGGCATTTGGCTTTAGATAAGACGATTTGGTGTGCTGCACATGAAGGGCTTACAACCTGGTTGAAAGCATGCCATTAGGAATTTCGATTTCTTCGTTTAGCTCAAGTTTTTTGCCTTCAATAATATTTTATTTTGATATGGCAAACTTTTAAGTCGTACTCGAGTCTTATGTTATTTCTTTTAACTAGATATTCCTCATATAGACAAACTTTGCCAAGAGTTCAATTTTACTTATGAAAATATATATTTCGAAATATCTGCTGCTGAACGAACGCGTGGTCATAAATTAAAGACTCAATTGCATCAAGACAATATGAAAAGAGAAACTTTTATAATTTGACAATAAAAAAATTCAACTATGAGAATAAATTATAAATACTAAATAAATAAAAATAAAAAAAAAAAATAAAATAAAACTAAAAGTTTGTCAATTTATCCAGCTATAAAATTTTTAGTTTAGTTATTTAGTTATTTAAGCTTACAACTAAATTATAAATAATAATAAAATGAATGAAAATGAAAAAATAAAATAAATAAATAAAAAATAGAAAATAAAATATAAAAAATATAAATAATAAAAAATAAATAATAAATGTGAATAATATATTATAAATAATAAGCAACAAAGTACAATTATTTATATAAAATTGAAAATATTTATATATTTTGCATGCCATCTATACGTGTTTCTCTGGTACACAAACTATATGCACTCACTGTGCCACTAAGTACAGAAACTGTAGTGTGACAACAGCAATTACAATAACACATGCTACAGCCGAGGCACAGATGGGGCACAGTTTTGTGGTCGTTGCAGCAATTGTTGTTGTCGTTGCTGTTGTTGCTTGCAGTTAAGGCAGCAACGCGGACAACGCGACAAAGTCGACGAATATTAACATGTAATTACGTTTTAAGTGCTAAAAGGTAAAATTTATACAAGAAAAAAGTATAAATAAATAAATGTGTTAAACGTAATTGAAATTTAATTGAATGTGTCAGGTGCGCTAGCAACAAGAGCAGCAAGAGCAACAACAGCAACTGCCAGCAATTGTTGACCTATGTTGTTTGGCCTACACTGCACTACATGGCAGTAGGTTTTCTTTTTTGTAAAAGTCACGTAAATAGTTGGCTTGTGTTATATTTGACCAGGCCCACGGCACAGGGCATGTGTCATTTGCTTCTGCTTCACTAATAATGACGTCAGCAACATGCTGCAGAGCATAAAATTTATGCACAACTTGCTCTATGTGTGTGTGTGTGTGAGTGTGTGTAGTCTATATGTATAAGTGTTCTGTATGTGCATATATTTTGGCATTGACAGCGCCATCGACAGCAGCAGCAGCAGCAGCAGCAACAGCAACAGCAATAGCAGCCGCAGCAGTGACAGCAGCCAGCGAAAGGCATAAAGATTAATGACCATGCGCCATTTTCTGTTGCTCCTAGAATAGTTGTTGTTGTTTATACCCTAAACACATGGCAGTTGGTTAAAGAAGAGTGTATTAGCTCTGAACAGGTATATGTAGCAGGCTTAGCTTAGCTTCTTCTGTTAGTGATTTGTGGCTAACTCGAAAATTTTAAAAGCCAAAGCTTAGAGCGCCCATTAATATTTTCATTAATATCAAATAAAAGTAGTTTGAAAAACTTTTTGCAGTTTATCAAGACCAAAAAATTGATATTTAGATTTGATTCTCTATTTAACTCGAAGACTAAATGGATTGTATCTGTTAAACTTGTTATAAAGTCTGATTAGCTTAAGAATTGATCAATGTTTGCCTTGAAATCTAGTTTACAGGGCATCCTTTAGTCTTCCCCTACAGTTGTGCTGCATAACTTTTGGCGCTTCCGCTTGTAAACGACATCGTGCCATAGGCTTTTATTGTGTTCATAGTATTTTTTGGGGTTTTTGCCGTGCGCTGGACATGAGTTTCACTGGCTGCTGTTGTTGTTGTTGCTGCTGCTGCTGCTGCTGCTGCTATTTCTTGTCTCGCAGTTTCGTAAATATTGTTGGCACTTTGTCTTAATTGCTTAAAAATTACTGACATGGAAAATGAACTTGGCAACGTTGCGAATGTTCCAACATTGAGAGGCAGCAACAGCAGCAGAAGGAGTTTGAGTTGGAGTTGAAGTTGGAGGTGGAGTTGGAGTTGGATTTGGAGTTGGAGTTGGAGCTGTATAGCTTGGCTTGGGTAGTTAGGCCTGAAGATGGCTGTCGTCGACTGTTTGCCTGTCAACGAGTCGGCTTCTGCTGCTGCTGCTGCTGCTGCTGCTGGTTGGTAACGACAAATACTTGCAAATATTATTATTATTGTAGTCGAATTTCCAGCAACTATTTATCATGCGGGCGCAACAGCCAACAGCCCCAAAGGGCAGCCCAACAATCGTTTGACAAACTTAATTTATTAATGTACAGACGCTTGACAACAAGTAAATGGCGCAGACGAAGCCGAAGGCGGGGGCCAAGGCGGAGGCGCAGGCGGAGGCATTCACACGCAGGCGAGTCTTCTTGCTTAAAAGCACATTAATTTTCATTCCGTTTGCTGATAAGTAAAAGCTGGCTTTGAATTCTATTTTAAATATCAAGTGACAACTAGCAAATACTCGTAAAGTATATTATGGCCTGCCTCGCAGGAAGTCCAGGGCATTTTCTCGTAATTGTTTCATCATGGCGCAAGCACTCAGCTCCGCTCTGTGCCGCCCCACACAATGAGTTGCCATTCAGGCAGAAACGTAGCTGTCATGCAGCTCATTTGCATACTTTTGAGTGGCGCTCATCATAATATGAAATAGGGCCAGCCCCCGCTCCACTCCAATGCCAGCATCTTCAATTTCTTGGCGTCCAGCTGACAGGCAAAGACCGTGGCAAAAATGAGCCTTAGACTGCCCTGAGCCTGGGCAATTTCAACTGAATGCCACTGATTGATATGCATGCGAAATCTAAGCATCACTTGGCTTTATTTATTGACAGGCAATTTCGGGCACAGCCAGCATTTCAATTTGCCCAATTGACAGCCAAATCAGCGCCAAAATGATAGCAGCAGGCAAATACCAGTCCAGCCATATAAGCCTGTGAGAAACCAAACTCGGGCAATCAAGTTATGAGAGCAACTAACTATATGCAAGCAGGTAAGACAGAGCAGCAGCCAGCTGACTAGCTGAGATCTGCTAGCAACTACAAATTAGTTGATTATGCTAGAGAAGTGGGCATGAGGCTTTGCTTAAGCTGTATGTTCTTAAGTTGTGTACCCTTTGATACTTTGACTCTATAGATATTCTCTTCAATATGCTCAACTCTCAACACACGCCCATAAGAAGTTTAATTCATTAAGCTACGCCCACTAAATATCAATATAAAATTGCATATTGTTTAAAATTTGAAATAGCGTTAGCCCGCAGCCAAATGAATAAATAGATAGCTGCATCAATTAGTGCAAAACTAATAACAATTTACAAATCCATGGCTTAGTTTTAATGAGCTGCAACTAAAATGCGTATACGCCGCGTGGGCATAAGCATAATTGAAATTGCCTGTGCGTAAGTAAAAAATAAATGCAATTTGCTGCAAATGTATACGAGTGTGTGTGTGTGTGTGAGTTTGTTTGTATTGTATTTTACATAATTTATTGTTGGTTTGGCGCTGTGGCTGCGGCTGCTGCTGCTGCTGCTGCTGCTTTGTTTTTCTGGCTGGCTGCGCTAATTGAAACCGCCAAATAATTTGGGCACACATTTTGACCCGCAGCTTAGCCAATTAATGACCCAATGACATGTTGTTCAATGAAAATTGTGAAATTCCAACAGCAGTCAAGTGCAAGAGCGAACAATATTGCATTGCGTATACGCCACGTGGCGCGGGGCTACAAATTGCGGCTCAGGGCTCAGGGCTCAGGCGCTGCTGCAACTGCTGCTAATTTGGGGTTCGCTAAGTGTTCATTAAATGCACAGCAACTGCTACTGCTGCTGCTGTTGCTGCTGCTGCGGCCCATTGCATTCATTTGTGCGCACATTACGTATACGCGACGTGCGCCAGCGTGCAGTTAAGTGTGCCAAGCATACTTATATATTTACTTTTTTTATGCCCTATTCGTAGCACTATTGTCGTCAACTGCAGCTGAAATTAGCTGACATTGAGGCATTGCCTTGAGCACTTCGCCTAATGAATATGCCAGGCACCCACAAAAATCCAACTTAATGCCGATTGGGCATTAGATTTGCTTTTCATGGCCTGCAAATGGAATTCATTTCATTTACCGTTTGTAGTGTTCGAGGTGGGGTGGGGCAGGAGTGTGTTGTCGCTCCACTCAATACGATTGATTGATTGAAATGTTTGCAGCAAATTGATTGATGATATGCAGCGAGGCATGCCACATGCCCCATACGCTTCAATAAGTGAGAATTTATTTTAAATTGATATAGCCATAATGTGGCAGGAGGCGAAACGGCCGGCAGGCAGGCAGGCACGCAGGCAGGCAGGCGTAAACACAGCCTATGGATTTGTCAACCCTAAATGGCTAAGCATATTAACGGCACACACACACGCACGCACGTTTTGAGCTGTGCGACAGTTGGACGCGGTTTCTGGTTGCTGGGCACATCGTTTGTGAACAACAGCTGGCTGCGCACTGTGAATGGTTTTGTGAATTGGTTTTGAATGGAAATCGCATTTCACATTATGGCACAGCAAGTCTCGAAATAAAATAGCTAAGCCAGGGCAAAGCTAATAATAACTTCAATTATATTTGAAAATATCACAACAAATTTTAAAGGATTTCAAGGCTTTGCGTTGCCTTTTTATAGAAGATTTTTGTTTGCAGAACAACAATGGATAGAATATGTAAATAAATTATTATTTCGTGGAATAATTTAAGACTTAAATTTAGAAAATGATAAAAGCATTGTTGCTCGCAATTTAAATTATATTTCTTTTTGTTATTTGCATTGAAAAAGTCAAATAAAATGGAATTAACAAAAATTTCTTTAAAATTGCAAATTGAAAATTTATGCTATTCAGCTTGAAAATAAGGAATAAATATATTAATTATTATTTAAGCATTTGTCAACATTTTTAAAATAATTTTTACTTTAAAATTTACATTCGTAAATATTTATTTTTATTATAATTTTTATATATTTTTTTGGATTTTTTTTTATTTTTATCAACTGCCTAAATTTCTAGAAATATATTTTTTTCTCTGTAGAACGGCCAAAAATTCAAATGTTTTTCTGTTACATTTTTTATACACATTTTGCTGTTGCTCTGACAACTTAAAAATGTTTGCTTTGACCCTTTCTCCTAATTTGATGAATTCTAAAAATATTTATCTAGGGCATCTTCAATATCTCATGCACATTACTCAAGTGCTTGCACGCATTCCCATCCTTTGCTTTATTTATTCTTTTGCTATGTGTCTTAATGTGCGTTTCGTTTTGTTGCCAAGTGGATTTGTAAAGAGATTTGACATGCTAAAAACTTGATTGATTGATTTGCTCAGCTCACACACACACACACACACACAGGCACACACACATAATCGTCCACATATTGACAGAATACAGCCAAGTTTTTCTTTTGGTTCCCCATCTAAAAATTGTTCCCAGCCTTGTTTTACACGTCGCTTACAAGTGGATTTTTTGGGTCGTTTATCAAAATGTGTTGATTTTTACTTCTGTTTTTTTTTTTTTTTTGGAAAAGTTTCTCTTAATGTAATTACTTACCGATCGACAGCAATGGCAACCAGATGCAAAATGGATGCCGTGCAGCAGAGGACATCGCATGAGGTCCAAATGTCGCATAGCTCCGGTCCAAGTATCCAGCCTTGGCTGATCTGTGAGTGAGATAAGCAGAGAGGGAGAGGGTGAGAAAGAAAGTGTGAGTGAGAGGTCACACAAAGTTACGGCTTGGGGTCTCCAAGTGCCAGTGAAAAAGACAATAAAAGTTGATGGCTTATTAAAATTGATGTCACGCTGGGGAGGAGTTCAAGCGAGGCCTGACCATAATGTCATCTAATAACTGCGCAGGCAACGATTGCACTGTCCTTAAATGGCCAAAGCCTTCGTCCCGCTGGGCAGGACGACAATTGAGCGTATCGTACATTCGTTGAATGTGTGTCTCAAGCTTTTGTCGTAGTGGCAAGGCTTACGTTACGTTACGTTTAGCTACTGCTTAATGAAAGCCTGTTCTGTAGTGCTGCTTAATAATCGATAAAGAAATGAGTTTCGATACGCGAATGCTAAGTTTCAGAATTCCTTCATTATATTTACTAGCTGGATTTGTATGCATTATGAGCTATCGATAATATTTATTCGTTGATATTAGATTTGATATTGAATTTATCGATTTGTTATCGATAGACAACATTTACTTCTAAAGTCAAGACTTCTGACAATTTTGCAGTAAACAATTGTGTAATGTATCGATAACGTAAAAATATCGAGCGCTTAGCTGTTATCGTTGATTCACAAATATTCACTGAAAATTTATTTTTGTTATCGACAGCTTCGTTTTATGGAATTTGTAGGCAAATTAAATATATTCGTGCGTATTTGGCAAATTAATCGATAACGTAACAACACCATCAGCTTGTTATTGATATTTTTTTCATATGCCCTATAAAGCCAATACTCTAGAAACTTTGATACGATAAATTTGACATTTAGTTTTAATTATATTAATCTTTCAATAATTGAAAACCCCCAAATAATACATATCTCGGCTGCATCGATGATTTAATCGATAGTTTTCGTTGAAAACTAATCACGCTAAGCGTTTACAGTCTTTGCCATGCTCAAATTTGAGTTTGAAGTTAACAGCTAAAAACTCTTAAGCAACTTAATTAGCCATCAACATGAGAGACTAATTTATCCTCGTTTAAGTTAAGGGGCTTCGTACTCACCTCATAGACGGCGCCAAGGGGCATCACGAGGCAGGCCACAAATAGATCAGCCACGGCCAGCGAGGCAACCAGATAGTTGGCCACATTCTGTAGATTGCGCTCCAGTATAATGGCAGCTATCACAAAGACGTTGCCTGCAATTGTTGAAGAAGTTGTACTAATTCTTTAGAGAGAGATAGAGAGGGATAGAGAGAGAGATAGAGAGGAAATGCCAATGACAGCTGCACGAACTGTTGCCAGTAGATGAAGCTGCTGCTGCTGCTGCTGTTCAGCGAACTAATTGCGAAAATTGACTTGAGCGCAAAGTTTTCAATTCAATTAAGTACGTTGGCAAGTCAAATTTAGGCGCAGCTGCAAACCGAAACCAAAGTCGAAAGCGCAAACGAATGGTAAAATACGAATATACGTAAACCTGAAGCAAAATTAAAATGAAAATAAATTGAGCGAAAAAACGAAGCGAATGTGAAATACACTTACATTAGATGTAGAAATTTATAAAAATTACATTTATTGCTGATTGAAATCTTTTAAGCTAATGCTTGTATAATACACTATGCAAGAAAAAAGACCTAAATCTAGGTCTAAAGTTGATCTAAAGCTGAGTTTTGTGGGCTGAGCTTTGTGCTAAACCAGACTCTAACCTAAAGCTAGATCTAGGATAGCGTACTACTTAAGCATAGTTAATATATGTCTCTATATCCATTACATGAAGCAATAGATTCCGCTTCAGACTCTTCAACATATTTTACACTAAACTCTTTCCCGGCCAGTTACATATTCCATGGCATAGTCACAATTACCTCGCACAAGTGTATAATGAAAACGAAACTCAAACGAACGGAATAAAGTTTGTGAGAATTACGAAAGTTCTGTGCCGCAGAGCCGTGTGGCCAAACGAAATGGGAATCTTATTAAACTTGGCTGCTGCTTGAAGCTCGCTGAGCTGCTGCATTATAACACATTTAAAGAGGCAGCCAATAAGAGAGAGAAAGGCAGAGAGAGAGAGAGAGAAACAGAGAGGCAGAGAGAGGGCAAGAGGAAGGGCGCGCTCACTGTAACCGAATATCAGTGCACAATTGCCAACGTAGTTTTGCTATGCCACGCGTGGCGCCCCTCTCTTTGCGCTTGCCACATTCTGTTGCACTTGAGCCGACGCCGACAAAAGTTCACAAAAGCCAAAATAAACGACATGAGCTAATCGCGTTGTCGTAAACTTTTTGCCCCCAAAGCGCCCTGCTTCCTTTTTACTGCGTGGGCGTGGCACAATTGACAGCCAACACTGGCGCCATCTTTGATGGCAGAGTGGAAGCTGTCTATATATATATATATATATATATATATATAATCTTTTATATACAATATTTTTTTTTGCACCCGCTGTCAAAACTACTTGTGGCACACTTGAAAGCTGCAGCAAAAGAATTGCGCCCAAGACATGCAATTTGTGGCACATAGCAAAACACAGTGACACACACGGACACCTGTCAGGTGCAACGACAAAGGAACACACATGCAATTAGACACTTCAGTGTCAAAGTGAAGGCAAGCCGAGGGTCTCGCACGCTGTCCCTCACCTGCACGTTGCAGTTGTCATTGCTGTTGTTGTTGCTGTTGCTGCTGCTGGGGTGTGACGCTTAAAGTTGTCAGCTCAAGTCAAAGCCAAAGCAATACTAGGTGAACCTAACGTGGCTTTACTATATATAAATAGTTATATATATGAAGTTTTAGGCTTGTTGCGAAGATACAAAATAGTTTCTATATAAAAATCTGTATTCAAAAAATATTAGTGCTTCTGAGCACAAATGTTGGATAATATAAATACGCGATAAATATTGAGAGGAACATATTTTTTGTAAATTATGTTTTTGCTATTAGAATCAAAATCTAGGGGTTCAAAAAAATAGTAGTGGGTACTTAAAAATTAATAAAAATGTAAAAGTAATATTTATATATATATTCTTTGAAACTTAGTAATTAGGAAAAAATATATTTAATTTATTTTATTTGTTTTTCATTTCATTTATTTTGTTTTCTATTTTTAAGGTGTTGAAGTTTAAATTGAATCTGCAGTTGATAACTAATATTATACTATTAAAGCAAATTTAATTTATTTTGATTTCACATTGAACTTTGTGGAAACACATTAAAAATATAAATCAAAATAAATAAAATCAAATAAAACATTAAAATTAAATCAATTAAAATTAAATGACTTTGAAGAATGTTTCAATTGATTAACCAACTGAAAAGTAATTAAATGCACACTTTACATAGGTTAAAACCCGTTGATTTTTTAATTAAAAAGGCAAATAAAGAAAAGAACTGATTTTATTATAAGTTAATTGTTTATGTTAATAGAATTGATTATATATGAATTGAAATTGTATTAATCAATATTACAAAAAAATCAATTAAAATGTATAACTAATAAAGAAAATCCTAACTAATAAAAATGTATTTAAATTTTGCTTGCAGTTTGTAAAACAGAAACGAGCTTTAGCACTACTCAGCATTGGGCATTGGCTTAATAAATAAGTGATGTAAGTAATTGCTTTAATTTAATTTTTGAAACAAGCATTTATTTTTATATAAGCCGAAATTAGCTTTTATATTAAATTAGAAGGAAATCTGAATTAAATTCTTCGTGCCTTTGATGCTATTTAAATGACCATTTAAAGTCGTTTAAAAAGCAAACGCCAACCATATCTAGAACAATCACTAAACAAGTCATTTTGATGCTCGCTCACGATGTGAATGAAGTTTATATGAATGAATGAATGAAGTATGAATAGACTCAAGTAGTCTCTTTGACAGAGCAACAATGATAAATAAATTAAACTTGGGAGTGTTAGTTAAAGCCCTGTTGGTTCGCTCTAGATCTAGAGTAGTGAATCCAAAAATTTTGATATTTGTGAATACAAAATTTAGTTGCAGTGAACGAGTATTAGGCAGTCAGTTACGCCTGCGAGTGTAACATTCTGACTTGCTTTCAATTGGGTCAGCGGCCGTTGTTGTTTTATTTCATTTTCTAGTGTTTTCTTACATATTATTTTCTTTTAGCTCGCTCGCAAATAGAGCAGCCATTGGATAGGATTTTGTGTTTTCACATTTCACAATTTCACATTTCGTCTAGTTTTCTTGTTGGCTGCTTGGGAAATTAGCATTAGAGCTCATTAGCATTTCCTTTTATATGCTAAATGCTAAATGCTAAATGCTGGCACTCAAAACAGCATTCAAAGCAAATGCAACCACTGCCAAGTTCAAAAGTGAGGAAAACTCAAATGAAATCAGAATAAAAATGAAAACGAGAAACGAAAATGTGCAAAAGTGAAAACCCAGAATGAAAATGAGAGTGAGAATGGAAATGGCAGCGTTTAGTGTGAAAGCGAGCGAGGCGCCAAGTTAAAACTATACAAGAGAAAATAAATATAAAAAAACACACACAAATTAGAAGCAAATCAAAATGAATGCCAGATGGGAGCAGTAAAAGTCAAAACAAGCACAAGTGCATCCTGCTGGGAGTGTTAGACTAGCAAATACCCTAAGTAGTTAGATTGTTGAGTTGACTGAAGTCATTTTGATTGACTTTGATTCATAGCTAGAGAGTGGGGAGTGCGAGTAGAATTAAAGGCTATGTAGACTATATATATATATAATATTTAATATATAATATATAATATAATTTCAAACTCCTGTTGGGCTTAACTTGTTTTTAAGCAACTTCCTCTCATTTAAAAGCAAATATCTGTTAATCTTCCAGTTATGTTTAAAATGTCAGATTATTTATTTATCATTCTGATTTTGCTCACACATTCATATCCATCATCATTTCGTTCAATGTTTTTATAAATTTTTTTGTATGCTGTATGCTTTCTCTAGCCTTACTAATAACCCATATAAGCTATTTAACTATTCAGATTATTCATAAATATGTGAACAGAGCCAAAGGAATTTGTGCTTCAAAAAGTATTGCATACCTTTGGGGGCACGATTGTGCGCCTCATCCCATCATCATTTTGCTTAAAAATTGATATATTTTGTTGCTTCTGTCTCACTCACATTTTCTCTGTGACATTTTTTCCGCTTTAAGCATTCACAAAAGTTTATGGGGTATTTTTATTATTGATATGCGACGACCCTCAGGCTAACTAGTTATTAAGTTAGCATTCTCTAACTAATGTTATAGAACTTCTGCTTTTTCCTTACCTGCCAAACATAGCCTATCGCAAAATTAATATACCCCATACAAAATCGTGCAGGATATGCACAAATATGTGAATGGGCCTAGAGCAAATGTGGCGCAAAAAAGTGTAGCATACTTTGTAGGGCGCGATATTTAGATTTTTATGCTTTGGGGCTGTTGACTTTGGTGAGGCGTGTTTAAACGAAACGAAAATGAAATCTACTTAAATTAATGAAATCAATTCGAGTTACTGTTGCCTGCTGCCTGCTGTTTGTTTGCCTATTTGGTTGTTGCTGCTGTTTTCTCGTCTGAATGTTTTTGCGTTTTACAAAAATTGGTGTTGTTGGGCTGTGAAACTGTGATTGATTGATTGATTGTCTGTCATTTTGAATACGGCAAGCCTGTCGCTGCCTTGGCCTAGTTAAATGTGGCGTTTAGATTTTGTCTTCTGTTTGCCTTTGGATTTATGGCTAAATGCGTGTAATGAATGTTGCGCAACAACAACGCGAAGCCTTATTAATAACGAGAGCTTTTCCATTGTTATTGTTGTTGTTGTTGCTGCTGTATAATAAAATCAAATAATAAATAATATACAATGGCTCGGAAGCAGCCATAAATATCAGTTACGCGTATTTTATTATCTGCAACTGAGCCGAAAATGCTGAACAGGCGCAAAAATCTTGGAAGCACTTGATGTGCCACCGCCCCCCGCGCCCACAACCCCAACGGCTGCTGCTGCTGTCATTTGGCTTGCCTTATTGAATTGTTTGCAATATTCCCCATTGGTATGGCGCGTCGGATTTGTTGGCACGCGCGCGCGTGTCTGAGACTGAAGTCCATGGCATTTATTGTCTGTGGCGCAAATAATTATGTCTATGTTTAGGCTACAGCTTTGGCTTACGCATTGGCCTTATGCGCCCTAATGAGCTTTCCATGTTTTCACAACATTTTATGGCTGGCCACTGCCGGAGGACTTACCAATTATCGTGACGAGTATCATCAGACCGAGCAGCACCGTCGTGATGGCCATGCGCAGCAGCTGCGTGAAGTCATCCTCGGCCACTTTGCTGGCTGTGACATTGATCGCTGCGCTGCCATTTAACAGCTGCCCGCTGCCATTGACTAAATCGCCAAAGATGCTCAAACCGCCCGTCTCATTGCCCATGCCCTCGAGCAGCAGCGTATCGTTGAGTAGCATTGCTCCTAGACCGACAGCCACATTCGTATAATTATTGTCCGGACTTTTGCTGCCATCGGCATCGATCAGCTCGATGGCCGTTTTGCTGCCCAATGCACGATGTGCTGCCTTGGCTGTTATGCGCGCTGCAGCCGCTGCCACCGAGGCGCTGGCCGCAGCTGCTGCCAGCGCTGCGGTGGCCAGCGGCGAGCCAGGTGAACTGTTGGGGCTGGGGAAGCCAGTCGAACTGCTGCTCGCATTGTTCTCCAAGGCAGCGGCAGCCGCAACAGCTGCTGCTGCTGCTGCCGTATTCTGAAAGTCGCCATCATTATAGTATTGATTGTTGTTATTGCTGTCGCCGCCATTTAGCTCCTCCTCCTCCTCCTCCTGTTCAGGCGCATCGACGGGCTCATCGGGCCGCGGGTCGGCTATCAGATAGGCCTTGTTATTCATGCTATTCGCTATGTAGATGTAGTCCAGTGCGTCTGCAATGCAAATTGTACTTGATTAGCAAGAGGAACGATGAGATTTAGCAGCGCTTCTGTCACTTTAGCTTGCAATTATTGACATTTTTTTGGTTTTTTTTGTTTTATAACTTTAAAAAAACTGAAGCTGAGTAAGGCCCTGCATTAGACACTCTGAGAGAGTGAAGCTTTCTTTGCCTTTTGCTTAAAATTGCGCCTTGGCGGACTCCATAAAGTATATATATTCTTGATTGGAGCATCAAGCTGAGTTGGCCTAGACATGTCTGTCTGTCTGTCTCGCAAGCCACAAAAGACAGAGGCTTGAAATTTAAAAATTTTTTTTTCTTTTTTATTTTTTTTAAGTCTCCATAACATACAGCTCGGCTTTGTATGATAGTCATATTTGACTCGATAGTCATATTTGGTAACATGAATGCCACAAAAGCTAATGATTTACGGCTTATACATTTATTATGTAGACTGCTATAAAAAATACACAGATCTGGCAATTTTTGGTTTTTGATACCTTCCTTAAATATTTATTTTAAATAGCAGAGCCTTGTGCTTCGGCAAAGAGTCACATCTGAATGTCATTAATATGCTCTAAAAAATTAAGAAAGTTCATCTCGAACAAAGTTCTTCCATAACTAATTTCGCTCAAGCAGCCGCTGCGCATTAAGCAGAGCTGGAGCTAATGTGTGTCTGTATATATATAGCATGCTGCTAGGAAAGAAGTGTCAGAAGATGACAAATGTAGCAGGGTTCGGGGTATTTGCTAGTCATGCACTCTCGACTCGAGCAGGCTTACTCCTTACTGAGTTAAAATGCCGCATTTAACATGTTTTAAAAAAATGTTCAGGTAAATGTAACTTAATTTAATGAGCTGCAGCTGGTTTTAAATATTGCAAACTTTTTATTTCATGCATTTAGCTGCAGCTACTTATGGTTAACTTAGTTTTTTTTTGCTTTTGTTTGTGTTTCTGCTACCTACCATTAAAGTTGGTCGCGCGCGCCATTTTTATTGCAGCTGTAGTTTTTGTTTTGGCTGGTTTGTTGCAGGTTAGTGGGTAGTTGGCTTAATTGCAGCCGCAGCGGAAATGAGGCGAGTGAGCGTAGACGGAAGCGGAAGCGCGACTGTGCGACTAGGCAATGGCAATGGCAATGGTCGGGCAGAGGCGACAGTTGGAGTTACTCAGACGGCTTAGTCGTTGCTGTTGTACGTACATGATGATGATACACGCTCCCACACACACATACACTGAGAGAGAGATTGAGGGAGAGGGCAGATGTAGGCAGGCAGGCACAGGCAGGATGTATTCTGTTAACGAGCTTTTGAGTGTTTACACGAAGTCTCTTTTACAGTTTTCGGCTTTCACTTTTCTTTTGACAACTTTGCGCTGCTATTGTTGTTGTTGTTATTGTTGCTGTTGTTGCTGTTGTACTGGCAGTGTTGTATATGTGTTGCCAAGCTCTGCCGGTTCTTTTCCTCTTTTTTGCACTCCTTTTAAGCTCTTCCGTTTGTTCGCATGTGTTATGGCTCGTTTATGCGCTATTTTCATATCCTCAAAGTGAATTTCACATCCGCCAGCAGCATAACTTCACTCCACTCCACTCTCTAGTTGTTATTGTTGTTGTTGATGTGGACTTGATGTGAGCGTGGGCCAATACGGCCCGCATTAAACCGCATGCATTCGCACAGCTGCAAATGAAAATTTCAATTAGAATAAAATTTGTTGTTTAGCTATCGAAATTCGAATATTTTACAGCTAAATAATTTCCTGCAGCCGCTCTACACAAAGTCTACACAATTTATTGTACGTATATCAATTTCCTGCACATCGAGCATAAAGTGTAAATGAATTTGAATATTTCTTCTTCCACATTTGCTTGTTAAATAATTTAACGCAATTTTTGCAATTACGCACAATCACTTTGCACGATAAATAAAAATGAAGACGGGCACGCAACTTGTTTTCATTTCTCAGTTAAAAGCCAGTCGCAGTCGCAGTCGCAGTCTCCGCCTTGCCCGCCCCCTCTACACACACACACAGAAATATATGTATGTGTGGCCGGAAGTTTGCGTGCGTGCGACAGGCGCCATCGCTAGCGGCAGCTCTCTGCAGCAATGAAATAAATTTAAAACGCATAAAAAACGCAAGCAAGTAAGCAGTAAGTAAGAGTGTTCGACTGGAGAGTGTGGACTAGTACGTACTCTAGTTGGTTATCTGGGGTATGGTAAGCGGTATTTAAAAAAGAAAATATTTATATTGCATATATGCCTCGAAAGAGTATACATACTTAATATATAATCTCTTGCTTTGATAGTCTTCGAGTTATGCTAAAGGCAGACAAATAACTATCTTTAAACTTGAATATCTCGATTATTAAATGAGGTATTCTAAAAAGCAAATACTTCTATTTTGCATGTGTCTTAGAAGTATATATACACAAAATATTTTTTCTCTAGCTTTTATAGTTCTCGAGCGATGCTGCAAAAACCAAGTCCTTTAGTCAGCTTTTCCAGATTTAGATGAAGAGATATAAAGATATATCGGAAAAACTATTCATATTCAAGTAAAAATTAAGTTAAGACAACTCAGTTGGTATTAGAGACTAGGAAATACCCCTTTTAACTAGGAGAAAATAGTACTTAAAGAAAAGAGCATATATTTGCTATATATACAAACTCAGTTTGATTTTATATACCAATTTTGATTTCTCTCGCTCCTTTAGTCTTCGAGTTGTGTCAAGGCTGAAAATGAATCTTAACAGCATCTAGCGCTTATGTATATGCCTACCTATGTTCCCTGCCCACACTCCTACACCAGCACGCAATTAATATACCCTATTTCAAGCAATTTCAATGAGTGTAGGGCATAAAAATGTGAGAAACATAAAATAGTAGAAGCCAAGAGCTGCGCCACGGCAAGCGTAGTAAAATGTCAACGCATGCCTTATGTGTGTCTTCTCCCTGTGTGTGCAGGCTAGTAACTGTAACTGTATCGTATATAATACTTATATAGTTTATACATACATATATATATATACAACTATATATGTGCTTATATGGTATATATTGCGGCGCCATAAACGCGTCGCGAAAATGTTGCATGCGTAATGCGAGTGCCGTCTATGGCTTGGTTTATAGCTCACATAAGGCTAGCCCCGACTGCGGCAACAAAGGCGCTTTGTTTGCCCCACTCTGTCTGCTCCTCTATATGCTGAGGTAAACTCTATAAAAAATAGTTTCTATAGCCCCTAAAGATTTATGTGATCTGCATGGCTGCATGGTTAACTAAGGCAATTAGCAAGTGTGATATATATTTTGAATGCCTTTTAAAGTAATTGCCGTAAATGAATTTATGGTGAAGTGGATAAGAACAGAGATAAATGGATGAGATGCGGTGAAGGAAAGGTAGACAGAGACAGTGGGAGAGTGAAAGCGACAGTAAGAGAGATAGTCGGAAGACACAGGTGGGAAAGGTACATAGACAGAAAGAGAGAGAGGGAGAATGAGAGTGCAAGAAAGTGAGAGAGATATGCCTAGAGAGTGGAGAGAAAGAAACATGTTAAGAGTGGCACTAGAAAGAGAGTGAGACAGGTGAAGAGTGGGTGGAGAAGGAGAGAGCGTGAGAAAGAGACAGCTGAAATGTGGGTGCAGAATGACAGAAGGAGAGAGAGGGAGGGAGAGACGGAGAGTGAGAACGATAGAACAGAGGCAAAGCAACATAGAGAGAGAGAGAGGGGGGGAGAATGAGAGTGCAAGAAAGTGAGAGAGAGATAGGCCAGAGAGTCTAGGGAAAGAGAGACATATTAAGAGTGGGACTAAAAGGAGGGTGAGACAGAGAGAGGTGAAGAGTGTGAGGAGAAGGAGAGATCGAGTTCCAGAGACAGATGAAATGTGTGTGGTGAAGGACAGAAATAGAGAGAAAGAGAAGAAGAGATAAAAAGTGGGAGGTGAAGAAGAAATAGAGAGAGAGAGAGACAGACAGCTAGTTGCAGGAGAAGCATACAAAATGACAGGGAGAAAGACAGACTCAAAGCAGGGAATACTGAAACAGAGAGGCAAATTGAGTCAGATATAGAACGAAGAGTTCCTATATTCCTATATGCAAACTGAAACGCAGGCAGATGACAGACAGAAGAACTGGCAGATAGATGTTCAGATAGATAGTCAGATCTGGCTGATCAAAAAACAAACAGTAAAAAATATATATGAAAGGATATAAGCTGTTGCATAGGCAAAATCTGACAAATTAATGAAGAATCTTATAGAATAAATGCTGGAACAAAGCCTAATGGATTGATAAATATCTATATAACTATATTTGCCCACAGCAAACTTTTGCTGCTTAAAATACTCATGAATACGGAGAAATACAATAAATACTAAAAAGCGAAAATTTCATTTGCAATTGCCTAAGCGAGCAACTCAATTATGAAAGTTACTTCTAATTACACTTTCGACTTTTTCAAAATAAAATGAAAAAAAAAAACTTAGAAAATGCATTTGAAATTGAAATCATATTCAGTTGCAGCTGTGCTGCTGCCAGCTGCAGTCGACACATTTTGCATAAATAAATTTTTTGTGAATTTCCCTCCGGCTATGTTTTAATTGGGCTTCTCGTTTGATGCATATTGTGCATTTGGCAGCCAATTAATATGCAAGTTTTGTGCTTGCGCTTGTCAAATTGGATTTGAGTTTAGTTTTAGAAGCGTCGCCAACTGCTAATTATACAGCATCATCAAGTTAAATACACTAAAATGAAGGTAGTGGCAGATGCAGATGCTGCTGCTGTTGCAGCTTGCAGTTTGCAGTTTGCAGTTTTCTGTTTGCCGTTTGCTGTTTGCTGTTGCATCGTCTCAATTGCAGCTTCAGTTTCAGGCAAGGAGCTCATTAAAAGTTGGCATTAGTTAGCACACAAAACACATGTACTTTGCCATACCTGTTACCCTTGCTTCTTCACTCTCTCACTCTCACTCCCCCGCCTGTCTCTCTCCCTTTTTACGTATTCATGTGGCACAAGAAGTCCTGAGTTGATTGGCAATCGTATTCGCTTTTGCGTAGCTCCGTTCGACTAAACAAGCTACAAAAACGTAGCATACTTTGCAGGGCTGACGATTTACCTTGCGTTCGTGCACGTGCAAAGACTTTGGCTGTGCACTGATTTAACACAAATACACACACACACAGAGACACACTCACATACACGCCCACATACCTTTAACTTTGCTGACAATTTCTCTGCGCAAAATTTTGTTGCAATCATTTTGCATGTTTAAATATTAAAAGCAAATTGCTAGCTGAGCGCTTTAACCTTCAAAAGACAGCGAAAACAACAACTAGAACAGCAACTGCAACACTTTATGTATTGTAAGTATAAGTGAGTGTATGTGTGTGTGTGTGTATGTGTGCATCTATAGGCAGCGTCCCTGTAACTAAACATTTTCAAGTTCAAAGTCGATTTAATGCGGAAGTTTATGTCAGCCATGAGTTTTCAAGGCAACACACACACTCGCACACTGTGGCTATATGTGCTGCGGTTGCAAAGTGGCATGCAGCAAGGGTATTTGGGAGCTGCTTTGCTGTGGGCGGGCTTAGGGGCTGAACTGAGCCTGGGCCTGGGCCCGGGCTTGGGCAGTTGCAAACGTGCGGCGCGCGCGTTTGAAGTGCATTTGAGTGTGAAGACGACACATGTCATTTAAATGCACACCTGTCTACATGTCAGTAGAACTCTATATGTGTGTGTGCGTGTGTGTATTTATATATATACATGTATGCGTGTGTAACTGTGGCTATGCAGCTGCCGAGTGCACTTGTTGCGGTTGGCTAGTAAGTAGTTCAGCAGCAGCGCGAGCCACTGTGACTGCATTTATTATGCATGTGCATAGCTATAACAGTGTGTGTGTGTGTGTGTGTGTGTCGCTTTTTATAGCTTATCGCATATTTATGCAGCTTGGCCTTTAAGCTACACATGCATTAGCATTTGCACTGTTCTTTGTTGAACTACAAGCTTGCCCCTGCCTCTGTGCTCACAAATGTTCATTTGTTTTTGTTGGAAAGTATAGAAATAAATGTCTATTTGATAGACTCAGGTATACTAAGGTATAAGTTTCTAATTTTCTAATTTAATTGATTAGCATTTGCAATGATATGATGATGAAAAAAAAAACAAATTCTATTATTTAATCATCATTTTTATTTATTAATATATTTGTTTTTATGTTTTAAAGTTTATTTATTTTTTTTAACTTTTATTATATTATTTTATAAGCACATATGGTTCTTTTATAATTTTATTTGTCTTAAATCTTTTTAGTTATAATTATCATGCTTCAAATTTTGTATATTTTTATATTTTGCAATTATATATATATATATATATATATATATATATATATATACATTAGCAAAATAAGAAAAGAGATAAATATTTTTAATTTTTTTTATTTTAATTTTTTAACTTTTTAATTTATATAAGATATGTTTTTATTTTTTTATTTTTGTATTCTTACTCTATTTATTTCTAATTTTTTGTTTCATTTGTATTCTCTTTTTAGTTTAATTTTTAATTTATTCTATTCTTCTTATTAATTAATTATTATTTTATTATCCCATTCTTATTATTTTATTATTTACAAATTTCTTTTAAAGGTTTTATAAAATTAAATAAATGTTATTGTATTCCATTTGAAGATCTAAATTTTTTTCTTTTTCTCTACTCGTCAATTGCTAATTAAATTAGTCTTTTCTCTCAAACAGTTGCTTTAGCAACCCTCGCTTTTATATCCATCAATGTACAGCATTTATTCGGCCTATCAAACTGCACTTTTGAAAACGGTTTTGCAAAACGTTTTGCCTTTTCTTCGACAATTTGAAATGCGAACGAAACGAGAAACGCTTGCAGCTCAAACGAAACCCCAACTAAAAAACTAAAACTAAACTAAACTGAAATAAAATAAAATAAATTGCATGCATTTCTCATTCGACGCTCGATTTCATTCACAGGCCACAAACGCACACACACACACACACACACACACACACACACATATATATATATATTTATATATAGTCTATATAAATGGGCGAAAGGCAAACATGACCAGACATTTATCAGTTGTTCACATGCATTCAAAGATACTAATGTACATATTAGTTCAGCTCTGTAAGTGGCTATGCAGCAAGGCCTGCTCCCAATCTGCCTCCTTTCAACCATTCAAGCTGATTGTGTGTGTGTGTGTGTGTGTGATAGCTCTGGGTTCCTTTTTGCGCCATTTCCGCTTCATTTCATGCGCCATTTTTCTCTATCTTTGCACTCGAGTGTTTGCGCCTTGTTGCCATGTCCCGGCAAAGGCCTTTCATTGCCCGGACTATATCGAGTTCTCCCCCTGTTGTTTTTGTTGTTGTTGTTGGTTGCGGTTGCAGCTGTTATGTGTACAGCATCTCTCTCCCTCTCCGGCCATTGTTTTTGCCCGCTTTTGCAATTGCTTTTGCCAATCAGTCTATTGCAAATAATTTATAACTTTTGCGCCTGTGCTTTGCCAACTTTTATGCTCGCTCTGCCCTCGGCTAGTTCAATAAATTTAACGTATACGCACACATTTCACACATGCCATACGCATTTGTAATTAGTTTAGTTCTAAATACATTCGCACACATTCTGGACATGGCTACATGCATAGCCCAACTGTTCAATTATTCAATAATAATGCAATCGACATTTTTTTGACCACAGCAACAAATTACGTACATTGTAAACAAGTGACGGGAAGCACACAGAAACAAACACACACACACATACACAGAAAGACAACAGTTAACTGTCGCTGCAGCCAGTCAACCGTGTGGCTGTCGCTCTGTATGTCCTTTCCGCTGTAAAACATTGCGTATACGTAATGCATAAAAACTATAGAAATATACATGTATATAAAAACATCGATATATAGATATAGTCCATATACATATACATCTGTCTGGCAACATTTAAATGCCAGCTTATTTTGCAATTTTAACGCGTTTGCCCCACACACAAAAAATCAATGCAATAAAAAGCAAATTTGCATGTGCAAAAAAGCAATAGCTGAAATAAGTTCCAATTGCCACTGCAAATGTAAACCAACTGAGAATTTGTTGCGATTGTAAATAGTTTAAAAAATAACATAAAATTGAATTGAAATTGTAGATATATCTCTCCCTATATATATACATGTGCTCGTATCAAAATTGATATCATAATAATTCCAATGGAAGTCGCGGGCGGAAATTGATTTGGAAAAAATTTCCATATTAATAATAATAATTTACAATTAAATTAAGCATAAGTTATTTCATATGCATAAATATCAATAGTATATATATATTATATATATTGTATCTTAACATCTTAGTAAGAATAACAACAACATTTAGACTATAAGAACCGTAAAAAGAAAAGGTAGCTTCATGGGAAGTGCACGACTAGCAAATACCCTAACCACCTTGGACAACCTTAGCGACCTTATATTTGTAGACGAATCTATATAGCCAATGATAATAAATTCATGACGTCAGAGATATGCATAAATAATCGAAGTATGCTAACGATTTTTATTGATTTCAATGAATCGAAAAAGGATGATTCGACATAAAGTTGAGTCTTTAGTCTTTAGTCTTTAGTCTTTAGTCTTTAGTCTTTAGTCTTTAGTCTTTAGTCTTTAGTCTTTAGTCTTTAGTCTTTAGTCTTTAGTCTTTAGTCTTTAGTCTTTAGTCTTTAGTCTTTAGTCTTTAGTCTTTAGTCTTTAGTCTTTAGTCTTTAGTCTTTAGTCTTTAGTCTTTAGTCTTTAGTCTTTAGTCTTTAGTCTTTAGTCTTTAGTCTTTAGTCTTTAGTCTTTAGTCTTTAGTCTTTAGTCTTTAGTCTTTAGTCTTTAGTCTTTAGTCTTTAGTCTTTAGTCTTTAGTCTTTAGTCTTTAGTCTTTAGTCTTTAGTCTTTAGTCTTTAGTCTTTAGTCTTTAGTCTTTAGTCTTTAGTCTTTAGTCTTTAGTCTTTAGTCTTTAGTCTTTAGTCTTTAGTCTTTAGTCTTTAGTCTTTAGTCTTTAGTCTTTAGTCTTTAGTCTTTAGTCTTTAGTCTTTAGTCTTTAGTCTTTAGTCTTTAGTCTTTAGTCTTTAGTCTTTAGTCTTTAGTCTTTAGTCTTTAGTCTTTAGTCTTTAGTCTTTAGTCTTTAGTCTTTAGTCTTTAGTCTTTAGTCTTTAGTCTTTAGTCTTTAGTCTTTAGTCTTTAGTCTTTAGTCTTTAGTCTTTAGTCTTTAGTCTTTAGTCTTTAGTCTTTAGTCTTTAGTCTTTAGTCTTTAGTCTTTAGTCTTTAGTCTTTAGTCTTTAGTCTTTAGTCTTTAGTCTTTAGTCTTTAGTCTTTAGTCTTTAGTCTTTAGTCTTTAGTCTTTATTCCTTAGTCTTGAAAATTAAGTCTTCAGTTAGACGAAAAGTTGTGTCTGCAGTTGATCTTCATCAGGTATAGAAATACCATCCGAAGTTAGCCACATCTTTTGCTGCTTGTTGCATACAGTTCAAGGAAACCAATATACCCCACGCTTCCATTTGCCCTGAGTATTTGAGGAGACATATACGGCATAATCTACATCAAAAGTAAAACGCAGCTCAATTAAATCTTACTCCACTTCATAAATACTTGATGTTGACAATTGTCATAGCGCAGTCCAATTGCATTATTCATAAGCCGCTTTCCATTAAATTTTAAAGCTTTCTTTTTGTGGTTTTTTTGTTGCTCTCTTTTTTAATTTATGCGCTGAAAATTCAATTAAACTTCCTGACAATTCTTTACAATATTTTTCTCTACACATGAGTGTGCGTGTGTGTGGATAAAGAAAATTGTTGCCTTTTAATTACATTTCAGAAATTCGCATGCTCTAGAGCATGCACAAACAAAGGCTGCCTCGCTGTCCCTTATATATGCCATATACCATATAGTAGATATATATATATATATTTGTATTATATGTATGTATATATATTTGCGCTTTCTTGAACGTCATGCCACATGATAATAAATTTCCGCATGCAATATCCTGCATTTAAATAACACTTCCTGTGTGCCGTCCTAGGCCAAGGCATCCGTCGTCCATACGTCAGCGAGACACTGAAATGAATTTATTTTCCAACAGCTACCTACATAGCATGGTTGGCCCTCCTCCTCTGCTGCTGCCGTTGCTGCTGCATTTTCTCATTGAGCTGAAGCAGGCATCTGTCCTGGACGTGGCTTGCCTCAGCCCCTGCCTGCCCTCTGCTAGGTCAGTTCATTTCGCGCTGAATGGCTGGCAAACGCACTCTGCTTCATTACTATTGCTACTAACCTCACATCTCTCACCCCATGCCACGCCTCCAGTCGCTCTCTATTGCCTGCTCTGCAGCCATTTGGCACTTCATCGCAGAGTGCGTCCAAAAAAATAGTAGTAAAGGCCAGCTTGGCTTTCGCTTTGTTTTGCTTTTGCTGACCGCACGCAGCAGCAAAGATGTTGCTGTATGGGTATAGGGGGCGTGGCTTGGGCTTTTTGAGGTTCCGGCTGTTTGGCCATCTTTACCACACAATAAAAATTTATGAGCCGTGTGCGTGTGCGCAGCCTTTTTTTGCCTTCGTGAAAGTCGCACAACATTTGTGAGGCGCGCATAAATTTTATATGTGCCACAACTTGACATGCTTTTCGAGCGACCCTCTCCCTCTCTCTCTCTCTCTGTTTGTTGTCAATGCAGTTGCTCTCACTCTCACCTGGTCCGTGTCTCTGCTACAGATAGCTGCAGGTAATGCAGCGTCGTAAATTCGTAGTACTTTAGCTTACTGCGCTCGCTGTTCATGCAATATGCATGAGTAGACAAGGAGGAAGCAGCAAGGGAAGTTTAGCTGCAGCTGCTGCAGCCACTTACAGCAGTGCTCCACTCAATTAGTCACAGACCAAACTTGTGTAAATGCAATTAAAGCGCAGTTTTCCTCTTTGATTTTGTTGTTGTTTTTTTTTTAAGCTCAAACAGTGTCTGCTAAGTGTATGTGCGGCACATAAAAAGATGATTTTATGCTCTTGCGCACAATTTGGTTACAAAGATTTCACAACTGTCGCGCTGTCGCGCTGTCTCGCTGGCTGTCTGTCGGCGACATGTGTGTGCTGTGATTTCTTTCTCATGCAAATAAACGTGAACTGCAAAGCACGTGGCGACGGAGTTGGTATGAAGCTGGGGCCAAAGTCAAAAGCTGCCGCCACTCAGACGATCGATGTGAATGAATTTGTGTGTGTGTGTGTGTGTGTGTGAATCTGTGTACTACCTGTACAAATTGCCTGGCAACCTGCATTTGGCGTTCAGCCTGTTAAATGCTACGAGGCGAGCAAAATTCATCTCAGCCTCCTCGCAAAAGCTGTTACGTAATGATGTGACTAAAATTAAATCTGACAATTTCAGACTGAAGTCTTGCAGTATGTGTGTGTGTGTGTGTGTGTGTGCCTGGGAATTTCTTTTAATATGTTCAGCAATGAAATAAGCTTCAATTGATATAAATACACGCGTTTATTGGGCTAATATTAAGCTGTCTCAAATCGCTGCAAAGCAGCTATAATATGAAATGGAATTTATTTCATTATTCTTTGTAAAATACTTTTTATTAAATTATTTTAAGGTATTTATTAAATTATTTTAAGGTGTGATATTTGCGAGGCTTAGAAGCGAACCTCCCTGAGTCTTATGTATATATAATTATTTATGACTAATGTCAATTAAATAGTAGCTATTGGCAGCTCGTTGGACAGCTTATCTATCATTTAGTTATTTAGCTAATTTCGAATATTTGTTGCAGTTAAAACATATTTCTTATCTTTTGCTGACATAGGAAGAAGTCTAATATAATATAATATTATCGATAATAGAAGTCTTATATAATACAGGATAATAGATAGATAAAGACTGTGAAATATAGAAGTTAAAGTTTATAAGACATAGCAGCTTAAGATCTTATATAATTTCAGACTTCTCTATCTTATACCTCAAATCTTATGATTAGCTTCATTACTTCAAATCTAAAATTGAATATATAAAAAGACTTTTTCGGCTGTCCATAATATGAAAAAGACTTTTAAGTTTTTCCCTACGAGCATATTTCATCTTCGTTCAGCGCTACTCAAGGGCGTTGTCTTTGCTCTGACTAACCCTCTCAGTTTGGCATACAATATTGATGAATTTCCTGCGAAAGGGTCTGCAGAATTTCTCAAATTTGGCAAAGTATATGTGCATGGCCGGAACGTGAGAAGTCAAGTTAAGTAAATGGGGTTTATTTTTCATGCTTGACCACAGACTTGATGTGTCCAGAGTTACTCGAAATCGTGTTGCCGGACGAGGCTTTGATTAAAAATTTATTAATATTTAACTTTGTGCACGTATTGACAATGAAGAGCAGCAGCAACAACAACAAAGAGCGAGCAACAACCACAAAGAACGAAGTATATTCAACTAGCAGCTACTTTGCATAATTGCAAAAATAATCGGGGCAAAAAAGCGTCGTCCGGGGTCTTAAATGAAGTTGTTAATATTAATGAGGAAATTTTTCAGCTTGGCAGCGGCAGCAGCCGTCACAATGTTTGGTTTTAATATTGTTATTAATCAGCTTTTAATGTATTTAATTAAGTTTTGCGCTGCGCCAAATATGTTGAAAATTTAATCAACAAGCTGCCGCTGCCACAGTCGCTGCTGTTGTTGTTGCTGTTGCCCTTTTCCAACTCTCAACTCGATTTGGCCAACAAATAATCATTATGCCGCATAGGAAACCAACAGATTAGCAGTGCCACGCCCACAGCTAACCGCCCTCGAGGGCTGGTCGAGTGAATATTATTACCATGCCATCAAACTTTTATGGACAACAAAAAAGTTTTTCATAAAGTTGTCCAAGGAACACAAGAAAAAAAGAGGAAACTTGTTTTTTTTTTTATTGGGTTTGTTGTGAATTTCAATTTTCTATTGAAGAGGGGTTGGCTTGAGGAGCTTGCAGGAATGGGAATGGATGTTTGACACTAACATATTAGCCTGCGCAGCAGCTGTCCAATGTTCGATCGTGTCCAGCACTTGTCAAGCCAAATGCTATGCTCATTTGTCTGTGCCTTGCCAAATTTGCACTTTATTTAAGCAAACTCTTGTATCCGCTGTGTTGTGCCCCAGCTCCTTCCGCGCACAGCTGCCACATCTACAATTTTTCATCTTTATGCGCTGTCTGACGCGCTTAGCAGTGGCCGCTGGGCAGCGTCTTAAATGCGTTGAGCGTGAGCAAGAGAGAGAGAAAGAGAGAGAGAGAGAGAGAGAGAGGAGCGGCAGAGTCAGAGCCTCCAACATCCGGTTGGCGTTTATCTTTTGATTTGTGTTTTGGCTTCGTCGCCTGTTGTCAGCCTCCATTTTTTTTTGCTCTTCTTCTCAAGTGCTTACAAGTGATTTGCTGCTGCTGTTGCCTTGTTATGTTTTTGAGCAATGGAATTCCTTTGCTTTGCTTTTGCGAAACGAAACTTTTTCAGCGACAGGAAAACCCAAATGACTCGAGTGAATTGCGCTTCCGGCTGTTTTGCAGCTTGTTAGCTTTGAACGTTCCCAATTGAAATCGGCCCCGACATATTGTATTGTGTAGGTGACGCGTTTGCCCAGCAGCTAACAGCAATTTTTTGGCCACTCATTTGCATTTCGAGGCAGCAATCGGCAGTGCATGACCAAGAGATGCCCTAAATGTGCTGATTGGCCATCTTTACAGATTAGATACAGACACGGAGAAATACGAATAAAATATTTATAAAAGTCTAATAAAATACTAAGAAAATACTAATAAAATAGTAATATTACACTAAAATATATTTAAAATACCTTAAGATATGTGAAGCGTATCTTAATTATGCTCCCCTAAGTTTTTATAGTCTTCTTGCTGTAGCTAAAACCTAGGCTTTGATTCAATCTTGTTTGGCATCTGAAAAAGGAATTATTTATTATCTATATACACTTTAGGAGTATCTTTATACCAAGTTTGAGCTCTTTAGCTTTTATAGTCATCGAGTTATGCTGAAAGAACCAACTCAAAGTATGGAGCTTTAGAGATATTAAGGAGGGATGCGTGGATATGAGATGAGATATCCAAGCAGCAAGAGTGATTCTATGTTATATAATAATATATATATATATTATATGGAACTGTATACATCTATAGTATATATATGTACATAATAAGCGAGGTTGGTTTCAATAGTTTTCTACCTAATAAAGTCAAATAATTTTCTGAACTTAATTTTTAAATTTTAACCTTTCTTTTAACCATGTTCAAGGCTTACTCTAGTTTAGCTTTCTTCTTGTGACTATCAGCTAAAACTGAAGAGAGTCCAATATACCTTCATTATTTATATTCAATTGCTTTGGAGTATAATGGAAATCGGAAACTCTCCAGCATTCAAATCTTCGAGAGTAGCTCAATAATTTCAATTTCAATGACTCTTAGCGCCAGTTAGACCTATTTTTTATGTTTTTTTTTTTCTTCTAGTCTGCGTCTGGGCAATCAGCCAAGTGTGCAAAAATCGATGAGCAGACAATGCAGAATGGCTCGACTGTTGGCAGGAGTATTAAAGATTTTTGAGCTGACGGTGAAGCCGTGTCGCCGCGTCTGCATTTCCATTTTATTTTGACGCTTTATTTACTTAATGCGCGCACTCGAGTTGACGTCGCTGGCGACGGCAGCCAATGCCACTGCCTGGCGCCTGATGCTCGTAAAATTTCCCAACCCAAGAGAAGGGGGAAAACAAAAATAAAAACTTGCAGCCAGTCGAAATTAGTTGCTGCAGCCACGCTCTCTCTCTCTCTCTCTCTCTACGCCCACTGTGTCTAGCAAATTTTTTGGCCTAGTCGACCGACAACTTGACTCTGCGGTCGCTAGCCATTAAATGAAATTGTCTTGCGCTTTGGCCTTGCAATTGTCGCAAGCTCCAGCGAATCTGAATCTGTATTAGATCCAAGCGAAATCTTTGAGATATCCCCAAGTTGGAGTGGAAGGCCGTTGCCATATCTAATTCAATTTCAGTTTCTATGCTTTGGTTAGCTTAGTTTATTGTATAACAAGAAGCGTTTGGCTTGGCTTCACTTGACTTGGTCAGCTTAAGCTGGCGACCAGAAATTTTACCTATAAACTGCATAGATAAAGCTTGAGAGTTTCTTTTAGAAATTGTTATAGAAAATTGTTCGTTAAAATATACAAGGAAATGTTAAGCAGCTGTTAAACTATGTTAACAGTTTACAAGTAACATTGGCCTAAGTGCATGTTGAGCTCTGTGCTTTGATACCGCTGAGCTCTGTTAATAACATTGAGTTACAGTTAACATTATGTTAATTTCAAAGACTTATGTTGGTAACAACTATTAAGCTCTGTTAAAACTTTGCTTAATTTTAACATTTTGCTAAGCAACTGTTAAATTCAGCTACTTAAGAGTGTACAGCTAACATTTAAGTTTCTGTTGCATTCACATAGCAGCATAACAGTCCCCTTTACATTCCAATAAGAAACTTTTTAATTCAGTTAACTCGAAACTTTTTAGACAACATACGACTAAGCCTCTTTTGTGCTCTGTCAACAACAGTTTTACAAATGAGAATTCACCCTACACAACTCTAACAACAGCTTAAGAGCTTTACGTTTTGAGCTAATATTTTTCAAAGTTCTTGTTGGTAATATTTTTAGAGTTTAAAGTTAAAGTTGATGTAGTTCATGGTGAAATTACTATATGGAATCTATGGATTATAACATTTTACCAAGCAAAGTGCGCAAAGTGCTCTACTTAAACTGCGGAGTGAGCGAGTCATAGTCAGAGCTTGGCCATTAACATAGAGCTAACATTTCGATGCCTTATTGCTTGTCTGAGTTTACTGCCAATTTGAGCTGTACTTGAAGTTTATGAACAATTTATCTACATTCCACCCTTTATAGCTAGCGAGAGAGAGAATCTTAAGTGTAGCCATTTTCATGAGAATGTGTAATGAAATTCGATGGCAGATGAAATGCAGTCAGCATATGCAAATCAAACGTTTACACACCTGCACACACTCATACATACACACAACTATCTGTGTGCGCCAAGTTCAAGGAAATCAGATGCTCGGAAATTTCTTGCAATTCGATTGAGAATGGGTAAAGAAACCTTCACATGGCATACTAAGTGGCGTTGGCCCAGAGCACGCGGGTTGTTTCAACAGCTTGATATGCGATAAAATGTTATTTATTTTGTTATAAACAACCCTCGTCCATAGACAAAGAACGAATGAAGCCAACAACAAATGAAAAGCAAACTTGTGGCTTGACATTGATGAATGCACGATGAGATTTATGCTGCATGCCAGGGTGTGATATATATAAGTATGTCTATAGTATATATATAAATATATATATATAAAATATATATATATATATATATATATATATATGCGTCGTGTGTGTGTTTCTGTGTGGCTATAAAGCTCGACGGTGTCTATGAGCTGCCACTCATTTGCCCACACACACGCGCGCGCTAGCTTGCTGTCTGGCTGAAATAAATGTTAAGTATACGCATAATAGGCGCCACAACTACAATGCTCTGTCTGCCTCTTGTGTGTGCTTGTTCTATGTGTGTGTGTGTCTTGCTCATTTACGCACTTTAAGTCGCTGGCTTAACACACGTCTCTCCCTGGCTGCTGCTGCTCTGTTTACCTGCCCGTCAGCGGCAAGCAAAACAAAAGTAGAGCAACAGACACAACACTCATACGCCGCGTTGGTCCCATTGGGTCGTCATTTACTCGCCCGCTCGCTACACTTGCCGCAAAGGAGCATCATTGGCTAGTTAGCACGATTGTTAGCAATAACTAGAGCTATTCAATATATGCATATACAGATATATGTTCATATATGTGTATATAGAAGTGCTAATTAAATTGATCTGCCCAGGGATATTGGACAAAAGTTAAGCTCTAGGCTAAGCCAGGCAATAAAAGGGTGTTATGTGCTACTTAAGTGTAACCAGCCTTGCGAAATGATGGCCAAATTTAAGTTAAGCAACTGTCGATAGTTCAGTCAACGATAAATGCATTAGTTAAAGTTAGAGATTTGTGTTCTTAGTTGGCGTAATAATTGAGAAATAATATATAGAAAAGAAAATATATTAAGTGCAGCTCAGACATTGGTATAAATATGAGTGTAGCCAAGCATATAGTTGACTTTGTTATCGATAAAGTATGTGTTCTTATCGATAGTTTTAAAATGTTGACTAAGCAGCCATTTGAACTGCTTGTATTTGTTGTAAACGCTTTTTATGACAAGCAACATTAAGTAAGCATATTAAGCAATAATTTATGCATTATATTGATTAACATAATTTGCATATAGACCAAATTTGATTGCCTTGGACTGGCATTAAACGAATACCTTCGAAAATATGTTATAATTATATTTCCATTATTGATATTGATGTTATTAATTTTAATAAAATTTTACTATAAATATTGCTGTTATCGATAGTCTTTTCGATAACTGAACATGTTATATATTTTACGTTTAGTTAATCTCTTTTTGAAATGCATATTCTTGAAAAAAACAGTGGTAAAATCATCAGCATGTAATCGATAAATTTTTGATTAAATTAATTTATATATAAAATTATGGCTCACAAATTATATTGGTCTTACCATTAATATCATATTCTTTTATCGATTACATTATAAGCATTATCGATTGCTAGAAACATTTCAAATATTAGCTTCAGAATATTATCGATAAGTTGCTTATATAAAGCTCAATGACCATAGCCATATCTACCAACTCAATCTCTCACGCTCTCTGCCGTTGCTGGCTGTAGTAGTGTGTGCAAACTAGTCGACTTGTAGCATAGTGTAAGCTCTCGAACAGATTGCACGGGAAAGAGATGGGAGCCGCGTTGAAAGTCGTTTTGCTTTTTTTAATTGTTTGTTTATTTGCCACGACGAGCTCGCGGCGTCTGTTGACGTTTGTCTTCTTAGCTTACTTCGTGCTTTCTTTTTTCAATTTTCAGTTGTTTCTTTTTTGTCATTTGCTTAACATTTGCATAGCTGGCAATTAGTGAGAGCAAAGGACAGAGCACAACGCCTGGCCAATGCAGTGTTTATTGTTTTTGCTGTCCAACTGTTGCGCTGACAGCTCCAGAGATTTTTAATCATATTATTTTTGGGTGGCAGACAGACAAACCTTGACCTGGCCCTGATCTTGGACATATTGTTATTTGGAGCAGCAATGAATTGCGAGTGAGTTATGTGGCGGCATAACGGAGGAGTTGCTGCTGCTGATGCTGCTGCCGCTTTTGCCTCTTTTGCAATTAATGCCGTGGCCATAATTATATGCATTACCTGCGCATGTGGGCTGCACGTAAGTGCTATGAAAAAAATTAATTAAAATGCAATTAAAGTGGCAGGCGTTGCCGCTTCTACACTGCAGCTCTTCCACTCACTTTACTTGTTTCTTTTAATGGTTTATTTTATGAAATGGCTGCCTTAAGTGCTAGTCGGTATAAAAAACGAGCTAAATTACGCGCCAAGTGCCACTTGACGTTGCGTATACGCAGCGTGTGCATAAAAAGCCGGCGACCACACCACCTCTATCGGTCTCCCTCTCTCCTCTCTCTCTCTCTCTCTCTCTCTCTCTCCTGTTCTCCAATACTCCCTCTGTGTGTGCTTTTTAACGTAAATTGCAACATTTTTTCGCATTAAGTATGCTCGCATTTCCGCGCACCCACTTCGAGTGCACTTTGTTTAATTGATTATGCTTGGCCAGCGCACACACAGCAAATGTATAAAGGAGCAGGAGCGCGCTTTGCCATGGGGTTAGCTTCTTGTAGCTGCAAAATAATTGCAACTGCTAAATGCTATTTGCGCATATGCCATAAGGCAGAGTTCATAAATATGCCCGATAAGCTGCAGCTACTCATATATGGACGAGGTCTGTTCGACAGGTTAGTTTATCTATTCACAGTTATTTATTTTTTTTTTACTTCTAAGCCACTTTCAGTTAGCATCAGTTATGTCTGCTTTTTCTCTTTTACTTCACTGAATCAGTTTTTTTGATCTACTCTTTTGGTCTCTTCTCTTCGTTGTCGTCTATATCTTTGCAGCTTTTGCCAGCAGAAAAAGTCACTGGAATTTAGGTCTGGGGCATCATCAGTGTGTTGTTGATACAGAATTCTTGTTTCTAGTTTTTGTAGCAGGCAAAAATCCAAGAGGAGCTAAAAAGCTGTCAAAAATTAGCTGAGCTGAACTTGCCTCGGCGTTAGCCACATAAAATCGAATATGCAAAATCAACATTCGCAATACGTTTTGAATAGACCTCGTTGATATGCTAAAAAGGGTTGATAAGTCAAGAGTTTATGACAAATACACACACACACACACACACCCACACAGAGATACTTCTAAATATACAGTTAGATTTCAGCAAAAGACACTCGAATTTGTGCCCCATCAGCATGAATGGTGTCTCTTAGTGTCTCTCCTGAGCCGCGCTGTGTTTTCTGCTGTTGTGTCTTTTGCCTTTGGCATTGTGTGTTGCCTTTTGTGCTATTATTAAAAATGCGGCTGCTTTATTTTGCTGAGCCTTTTTTGTGCTTCTTTCTTTATTTTTATACTTATGCAAACATGTCTTATGTCTTCATATGCTTATAAGTATGTTTACATACATACATGGCACACTCCCACTCTCGCGTTCGTCTTTTTCGCTTTTTTTTTTTGACTCTTACTCTAGGGAAATTTTCGGCGTGCTGTGTTTGATTACGAGCTGCGTTTTTTGCTGCTGCTGTTGTTATGGATTATGCGACCAGTGGGAGCTACTGCTGCCCCACGCTCTCTGCTTTTTTAGTAGCCCTCACATAACTTTAGCTGGTTTTTCTTATTTTTTTTTTTTAAATTTCTTTCCTTTAGCTCTGGCTGCAGGCGAGCAGTAAGAAAAATTAAATTATAATTAAAAACATTTTTGGCATTGTCGAAATGCGTGAAATATTTAAACACTTGGCAGCCGGCAGGAGCAGAAGAAGCAGTTGCGGGGCGACATTTTAGCATTTCGACATTTTGGAATTCTCTGCCCCACAGGTGTGTGTGCCTGTGTGTGTGTGTGTGTGTGTTTCTGCTGTGTCAGTCCCCATGGGCCATAAAACGCAATAATAAGGCACATGAAGCATATTTTACACATGTCTTTGTCGCATTTATCACAATCAGCCAGCCAGCCAGCGACGCCTCCCACCTGCCACCACCTACTTGGCTGCCTACCTGCGAAATACTTAAGCAAACACGTCGCATACGCAGCAACTTTTATTGCATTTCTTTTTCGCTTTCTCTGTTCACTGTTCTCGGTTCTTCGTTTTCTCTTTGCTTTTTGCCAATTGTTTGCAAAAGTGCTTGCCATGGGGCTGGCATCCCTTTGGCTCCGTCTTCTTCTAATGTGACAAAGTTTTTAATAACTTGGCCTTTTTCATGCACAGGTGAATAATAAACATGTTGACAGTCATAATGTGCTTAGAGGGCGTGGCAGCAGCTCAAGCTTGAGTGTGCCCACCTGTGCCTCCAGCTGTGGCAAGTGTAGGCAAGCGAAAGCCAGTCAGGGTTTGGGTCATGTCAATAATCAAATGCCAGCTGGCACGCATAACTTAAGGTAATTATTGACATTATTGACTCTATGCTCGGAATGCTAAGCCACACATACTCCACACATGTGCTGTGCATTGTAATTGTGAGCGATTATCGAGATAGAGAGCTTAGTTGGTCCTTAAAGGATTTGTCCATTGGTCAAGCACTTTAATTTGCAGTCGCTTTAGTTGAACCTAAATGTTATGCAAATGGTTTCATTTGTGTTTTCGACTAATTTTTAAATTTTATAAATGTTGCTGTTGTTTTTTGTTTGGCTAAATATTTTATTTAAATATTATTTTACTTACTCTACCTTGAAATATGTCTATCAAAAATATAAAATAAATCAATATATTTTTGGCAAGTTTTTTTTTTACTTTGACAAGTCTAAATTGACTCTGGCTTTGAGATATTTAATATATTTGATATAAAATATTTTTGTGTATTTTTTATAATTTCTTTTTAATGAAAATAATTGCTTTGTAAAATGAAATGTTCATGTTATTTTCATTTTATATATAAATTTGAACATGCAAATATTTTTAAATATTTTTAAATTTATTATTTAATTGAAAAGGAAATCGTTTTCGCTCACAGTTTGTGTTTGCTTTGTATTAATTACATTTGTTGTTCAATTAAAATATATTTTTTTTATTTGAACAATTTTTCGCTAACTTGTTTCGCATTTAGCCTTGGTAATTTGGCTTTTATAATTTTGTCTTGTTTTATATATTGTATACATTTATGTCGCTTTCATTGAAATTGAAATTTATTGACTATTTTATACTTGCGGTATCTTGCTTTATTATGCATGCAAATGAAGTTTTGCATAAATTATTTTAAATTAATATGAAAGTTTAGCCAACTAATTATATGGAATGCAAACTAATAATTTGCTTTATAAATTTAATTGAAGAATGTGTTGATTATTTACAGAATATATTTTTAAAATATTTTTAAAATATTTCATATAGTGACAAGAGTACTTCTAAGCCTCTACAGAGAGTTCTATAGGTTATGCAATGCGTCCAGTTGGGCGTGAAAAACATAAAAATAATCAAAAAACATTAATTCCATAGCACATTTACGCATTTAACAGTCGCTTGAGCGCAACTGCAACTTCAACTGCAACTGTGCCTATTCGTTTTTATTTGCGCTCTGACTGAATCGCGCGCCAACATTAAAAAGTTTAAACAATAAGCCACAAAACGCAATTTAGCAAACAATCACATGACCTTCTACTGTAGCAAAGAGGCAGATCGTTAAATGGAAAGAGATAAAGAGAGGGGGGAGAGCGTAAATTGAATGGGCAGCTCATTGCTCATACGCAACGTGTAACAACCTTGCAATTTCAAAGAGCCGGCAGCGCAACTAAAACGGAATTGCAGCGCTCATTGGTTGACTGTAAATGGGAAATCTGTGCGCTTTGCATGTGTGTGTGTGTGTGTGTGTGTGTATGACTGTATGTCCCTCTCCCTCTCTCTTTATCTTTGTGTGTGAATGCTGTGTGCTGCCATTGAGCTGCCAGCTTCGATGGCAGCCCTGGCCTTAGATTGATTAGTTGTGCTTCAGTTGAATGTGTTCTATGTGCGTGTGTGTGTTTGTGTGTGTATGAAAAAAAAAGTGAACGTAGAAAGCACTTTGATCGCGTAAAGCAATTAACACGCAATTACCATTTCCACTTGTGCCCTGTCACTGTGTGTTGACATTTCACACGATTCATTTCGCTGTGTGAGTGAGGTGTGCGTGTCTCTCTCTCTCTCTGTATGTGTGTGTAGGTGTAATTGCCAATGTGGCTGCGTGCGAACAAGTTGCGGCTAAAAGAAAAATGCGCTGGACAGTGTGAATGTTGTAGCGATATATCAAACAGAACAGATAATAAATGACAGGCAAAGCAAAGGGCAGGCAGCAAGAGAAAGCGAGAGTGAAAGAGAGAGAGAGATTGAGAGAGAGAGGGCGGGCGGGCGTAAACGTTGACTATCTCTCTTCTCTTTTTTATTATAAGGCCAAACACTGTTGCTGGCTGTTGTGCTGGGGGTCATCCAAATGTCGCTTTGATTGTTTTTCTTGTCGCATGTTGTTTGCTTTGACATTGGATGAGCGTTCGCTGTTTGGCTCCAGCGAAAATCACTCAAATTGTCACTTGCTTAATAATTAACATTAATGCGTGCTAGCAGCAGCTACAACAACAGCAACAGCAGCAACAAGAGACATAGACATAAAACAAAAGGCGAGGCGCCCTCTTGACACTTGGCAGCTGCTCTGCCCATTTGGCTGTGTGTGTGTGTGTGTGCGCGTGTGTGTGCTTAGCATCATTATCAACATGTTTGCTCTTTAATTAATTTGTTTACTTTTGCCTTTGCCAAATCGACGCATAATTAACTCAAATGTCTTACGCAACGAAATTAAAACCAAACGAAACTTTTTGTCCAAACTTTTTGTCTCTGGCAACAGCAACAGCAAGAACAACAACTGCTGCATATCAAAAGTTTTACGTGGCCAACACTCGCTCACCTGTGCGTGTGTTTTAGCTGCAATAAATTCAGAATTTGTTTCGGTTCGGTTCAGTTTTTATTTCTATTTTATTTCCGTGTGTTGCTTCCGTTCGGCTGCGTTTATCAGCCGAAGCATAAAAGCGATAAACTTTCATCCATAAAATATGCGAAACTTCGGCGACAGCTCCTAACGCACAATAAAAGACCAGCAGAAAGAGAGACTGTCGGAGGTAGCATATTTTTTTTATTTATATTTTACTGGCATATAAATTAACGTTAGTTTATTTGCTTTATGTTCCAGCACTTATAATGAGAAACTTCAAATATTTGAATAATACTTATGAAAGTTGCCTGCAAGATTTATAATTTGATTAACTGTAGTGACAACTGTGTGCAAGCATCTTATGATTGCTGCCTAAAGAATTCTGGAATTTATTGGGTTTGTAAGGGTCGAAAATCGCATAGGTATAGCTTTAGTCATATTACTTTAGAAAGACTTGTATTTAGCTAATTATATTGGCTTTATTATATATATTAGATAATATAGTCATGTAAATCACCCTATGATCTTATTGGGTATCTATAAAATAATTAATAATTAAATTTTATAATTATTATAAATTTATAATAAATAAAATAAATTTATAATAAATAAAGTAAATAAAATAATTATAATTATAATTATTATAAATTATAAATAATAATAAAATAATTAATAACTATATTTTATGACTATAAATTTACTAGTTCCTGAGTTAACTCTGTTAGTTATTTTTCTTAATGTCATTGTTTTGCTCTTGGTAAGTGTGAAACTCATATATAAATTTCATTAGTTATATAAAACATACCATGAATATAACTTAAAGAATTCCTGAGTTAGCGCAGTTATATTGCTAATATATTCTATATGAAGCATGTTAGTTAGGCATATCGCACCTAAATTTCATAAGTTATATATAATATGCACATATACCGAATTTTAAAATTATAGCTCAAGTAGTATCTGAGTTCAATGAGTTATATTTGCTTCTAAAAAACATGCTAAGCATAATTATTATATAAGTCACGCGTAACTTTCTTTAATGATAAGAAATAAGCTTAAACAGCTAATTTTAAGTTCATAGTTCAAAGAGTTTCTGAGTTCACTGAGTTAGTTGACTGCTTGTTAGAGCCTTGGCAGCTCTAAGCTACATACAAATTGGCTTATTTCGAAAAAGGGAGCATACCAAATTTTGCAGCTAAAACTATAAGATCTACTGAATTCACTTGGATTTAATTTCATATACAGCTGCCTGGCAAGATTTAATTTCATATAAAGCTTTCGTAACACTTCTGCGGGTTAAGAAAGAGCATGAAATAGTTGCATTGCTTTGACTTTCGTAATTTGATTGTTTATGTCTGTGCATGTAGAGGCCATTAAAATTGTTGTTGAGTATATGTTTATATATATATATTATATATAACATATACTAGATATGATGTGTAAGAAACATATGTCGTTTGCTGTCTAAGGCTAAGTTGCTGCTTTTTGGTAAAACAAACACGTTTTCATTAAAAAGTCTGCGTTTGATGGCACATCATGGCAGACACACACACACACATAGAGGCGTTGTAGGCGTGGCACTCTCAAGGTCATCAAGTGCGCTTGAGACTTTTGCCCAATAAAATTAACCAAAAAGAAAACAAGAAAAATTACACAAAATTCAAAAAAAAGAAAAAGTAAATATGAAACAGGGCGAGAAAAAGAAGAAGAAGAGGTAAAAAAACTTAAACACTTTTTGCATTTTTAATATGCCGGCAACGTGTGCACTTTGCTTGCCTCATTTAGGAAGCTGTGATATCTCTGTAGCCCGCGTTACGTATGCGAGGTGTGGTCCGAACTATGTGATGAGACGTGCTCCGGCTTTCGTGAAATATATATTTGTATAGATATAGCTGGAAGACGTAGTTCTTATTAATTTTTTACTCAATCTCGCACCAAACTTTTGGGGCAGATTCAGTTCTAAATAAAGAACTCGATTAAATATTTTGCTATAAATTAAATTAAGCTAAACAAAATTCGATGAAAATACATTTCGACAATATTTTTAGAAGAACAAAGCGTAAAAAATTTACGAAATTTATGATCGAATTGTTTCAATAAAATGCTATTTTTGCGTTAGAGGCGCCACTGGAATTTGTGATTGTAAAATATATTCGAGTAAAGCTAAAAAGTCGAAACTGAAAGCAATTAAACTTTCGACAAAGCAGATTAGATGAGCTTTGACTGCAACTTACTATGTAATGTTATTACAAATGGAACTTGGGATAAATGTCTATAGAAGTACATACAAAATGTTTTATGTGGAATTTCATATTTCTTATATACACAGCCAAGTCAAGTCGCTTTTGATTTGGACACCTCTCGCTGGTTTCTCAGCTGCTGCACGACGTTTGGCTTTAACGTGCGCAAAAATTGATGATGGAGAATGTAACAGGCACACACAAAGAGTATGCCATGACCTGCATGTACAACAGGACATGCGACGCTGTCGAGTCACAGCCAAACACAGAAGCCTCTCCCTCCCCTTCCCCTTCCCCTGCCATTGCAAGCGCTCTTGGCCAACTGCCTTAGCTGTGTGGCAACAGCAAATGTATGCGACAAGTTGCGCTAGTTACCTTTATTGCTAAGTGAGTGTGTGTGTGTGTGTGTGTGTGTGTGTGTGTGTGTGTGTGTGTGTGTGTGTGTGTGTGTGTTTCGCAATTGATACAAGTAATTACCCACGGCTACAATTTGGGAATTTGTAATGCATGGGACCGCTTTTTGACCATTCTAATTGGGCAATTAAGCAATATCAATTACACATAATAACAATGACACACACACACACACATAGACGCAACTTAAAGTCTTGGCATTGCGCTAAAAAACAGGCAACAGATTTTTAAATTATGCAAGAGACAGAAAAGCAAAACAAAACAAGAAACATATGAAAAACCAGGAAAATTGAAATTGTGGCTACGTTTTTTGGCCTGGCCAACATACTAAATCTGAGCAAAATCCATTTAGATACCCGTTTAGCTCTTAGCATTCAATTGCCATATATTTTGTTGGCTTGACTCGTGAGATACCCGTAAAGCTGAGGAATATTAGAGTCAGATAGATAGAGGGTAGCTAAGCTTTGCTTAAGTTAGTTATCTATAATCATTATATAAATGAGATATTTTTGGCAATAGTTGTTAATAGCAGATATGGCTTAAATATATATTATAATATCATATGTGATTTATTCATTTATCAGTTTAATAACTTGCAATTAAGGCTTAAGTAAAAACGTGTTTGAAATGAATAAAAAATATATTTCTTAAAACAATTTAATAATAATTATTCTATTAGTATTATTATTTTTTAGTTTTATTAAATTTGTATGGCTGATGAATTTAAGTATTTAGCGTATATTTGAGTTTTAATAGTTTTATTTTATTTGATTTTATATTTTAAGTCTTATTATATTTATAAGATTTCATAGTCGATGTTAGAAGAAAATGGTTTATATTAATTTTTTTTTTATATTTTTAAATTTTTAAATAATTTAATGATTCTTCTTATATATTTTATTTTATTTTTTTTTAATTTCTTTTCATAAAATTGTTTGTAAGCCTTTCATGTCATGTCATGTCTTTCTATGGCCTGCCCAACACATACCATAACTTTCCTTCTTCCATATATTTTACTTTTTCGTACATTCTCTTTCGTCCAGTTGCCTGCGCTTTGCTGCTGTGCCACAATAACTTTCGCATCAAGTTGAGCTTTGAATAACTGGTCATAGAGTATTAAAGTTGTGGAAAGTTTCCTTTTTTTTGTGTCGGCTTTTATCGCAGCACAAATGCATAAATAATTGTTCAAAATTTGTGCAACTTTTGCAGTGTTTTGAAAAGTTTTTGAGCTGAGAGGAAATTGATTTGCGAGCGAACGAAACACACACACACACATGCCAGAAAACAGTTGTAACAAGTGAAAACTGTAAGGGAATATAAACTTCGCGCTAGTCAAGATTTGACTTGCCTTCTCTCTTCCTCTCTGCCTCCCTCTCCCTGTGGCTCTCTCTTTTTGATTGTAATATAACACAGAATTAGAAAATTGAATATGTCAGAGGCCTTAGCCGAGCCGAGGCAAGGTAAAGCCGAAGCGCAACATTGCGACATTAAGCATGGGCGACGCGAATTGGAAAATTTAATTTGCGATGGTCGCACAACTTTTCAAGACAAAAAAAAAAGCAAAAAACAAAAACAAAGAGGAAAAAATAAGACGAGATTTGTGGAAAATGAGAGGAAAATCAACAGACAAATCTGCGCAAAATAAGGCCACATTGTCGTCTCGGTCTGCGTATTTTCTTGAGCAGCTTTTTTCTTTGCCCATTTTCCTTTTGGCATTTTCTTTTTTTGGTTTTTCATTTGCTTTTGCGACTTGGCTTAAATTCTCATCTTCGTTTCGAGACTCTCGCTCTCACTGTCGGTCTCTATGTTGTTGGCATTCGCTTTTGCCTCAAATTTTCGTTCTCATTTGGCCAATTTTTTCATGGCTTAGTTGTTGCTGTTTTGGCTATTGTTGTTGTTGTTGCTAAACCAAATTTCAATTATTTTGTTTGTTGCCATTTTCATTACGTTTCGCTTTCATAGTCGCCTGTCAGCGTGTAACAAAGCGCAAAGCGCAAAACTTGCAAAGCAAAAAATAATGTGGAAAATGGAAAATTGCTTATAATACACACAGAGTGTAAGAGACATAGAGATGGGGGCGGCAGAGAGACAGAGAGAGCGGGTGAGGGGCGATAGAGGGGGAGGTAAGGCTAACCAACACCGTCACACAATGTGGCACGGCCATTGTCCGCAATGCTCGTTGCGGCGGTGCTGTTGGTGCGGCGCGTGTTGGGGAAACCCTTGCAGTTGCCACGCCCCGCCCTTCTCAAACAACGCCTACCTTTGCTCCGCTTTTGCTGTCCACATTTTGTGGCTTTGTTTCGCGCTGCTTTGTGGCTGCGGCTCTTTAAACGACATTAAACTGTTCTAGTGGCCATAATGAACTACACACAGCGTAGAGTCGAGGCTGTAGCCTGGCTGGCTGGCTGGCTGGCTGGCTGGCTGGCTGACTCTGGCATCGATGCGTGCAGCCGGCGCTTTGATGTGTGCCTCCTCCTCTACAGTCCTGTCAAATGCAAGGCAACTTGGGCTGCCTTTTGTGTACATTTCAGTGGCATTTTTTGTTGTGCTGCCGCTGCTGCTGCTCGTTTTCGTTTCCATTTAATTTCTGTGGCCCCCTGCGCACTGCGTCTCGCATGACAACATTGACGACATCGTCACATACGTGTGCCACGCCCCCTTGGCCGCTCTGCACACAGATCTTATCGAAACGATGCTTAAAATTCCAAGCACTCTCTTTTGTGCGAAATTTTCTTCGCCTTGTGCCGAATTGTTTTGAAATTGAAACTTGATTATGTTCTAACTGGCATGACACACGGTTTAGCCAGCGCCAGAGCCACGCCTACTCTGCCCTGCGCTGTCTACACTGCCCACTGGCCAACGGTCAGAGGGCGGACGGGCTGTTGTGGGCTGGGGCGTGTCCGTTTCATTTTATCGCTCGACTGCATTGTAAATATTTTCTTTAGTCGCGCTTTGCCAGCCGAAAATATAAATAAGGCAAACGCTTTGATAAACTAAGCTATAATCAACACACAGACAGCAGCTCTCTCTGTGTGTGTGAGTGTGTGTGTGTGCACTGGTGATGAGATTATAGACAAAACGTGCTTACATCGAAATCCCAAACTGTCATAGCTTAAAGCGAGCCAGCGACTCAAGGCATATAAATTACATTCTTGAATAATATTCATGAGTCTGAGCTTTAATCGAAAGTAAGAAAAGCGAATGCTAAATAATTTATATTTTGTATGTAAATGAAAAATGCAATTCTTGAAAGAATTTAAACTTTAAAAAAATCACATAAAGTCTAGAACTTATTTATATGATTTATTTGGCATGGGATAAATAAAAAACGATTTTATATTCATATATGGATAATTATTTTTGATGATTTTGATTGAGAGTCATACTAAAATTATATATATATAAAAAACGCATCATAATAACTAAGACTTTACATTTCATATCAATGAAAGAATTTCTAATACACTTAAAATATTTGCAAACACAAAAAAATGAGTTTATAATTAATATTTATATAACATATTTGTGAGAAATTTAATTCATTTTTTTTAAGATATATTTTGGCTTATTTATTTGTGGAAAGCTGAACTACTTGTACAATGCCAGCAGAAGGGAAACGAATGGCCAAACATTTATTCGAGAGAAAACTAAGAATGAGTAAGGTGTAGAGCATAGGGTTACCAGAGCGTATAGGATAGCCAGAGAATTCGTTTTCTTATTTAAATTACTTTTAAACAATTTATTTAGTGGAGTTGAGCTTAAGAAAGTTTTCCAATTTAAGGTGAACTTGAAAAATACGTTGAAATTTTATTTTATTTTATAAATATTTATGTATGTTTATGTATGAATATATATATATAAATTTATTTTTCTTTATATAAATGTTAATTTATTTTATATTATATTTATATTATATTTATAATACGTGCTTTATATTATATTATTAATATATTCTGTATTCACACCTCTTCATATTATTTTGACATAATATCGTAGATTAGATATATTTTATTATAGTTAGGCCTATACGACTATATCACATGCCACTGACAATTGCTTCTCACGCAATCTACTTGCAGATTGAACTTATCGTGCTCTGATCCTCCATAGTCCAGTGCACACACACACATGATGTAAGTAATATTTCAATTATTCTCACTTGACTTCATTATCTAATGCCACAGCACAGCTAGAACTTAGTTTCGACAAATGAAAAGCTTAATTAAAAAAAAAGAGAAGCCGTCAGTCGATTGTTTCATCATCAAATATAAAATACAAAAATTTTCCATTTGCTGCCTTTGCATATTAGTCAATTTCAAATAATTTCACTGAGTTTCAGCAATAAACAAAATCATATTTCCATATAAAATATTTTTGAAAAACATTTAACGTGGCTTTAAAAATAGTTTTTACCAGCCAAAAATAAAACGAACAACTCAACTGATATCTGCTAGTCACGAGCTCTGCGAGCCCGCATAGCTCGCCCAAAAAGTGAGATATCAGCAAATATGAATTTTCCCTTTCAATTCGTTTTTTTTTCGCTTTTTTTTTGCGTTTGGTGTTTGCTGCGCCTTTTGCTGACAGCCGCTTTTGAAAAGCAAATAATATGAGTTTCGGTTTATATTACACAGCTCGCTGCCTAAATTTTGTTTTTGCTCTTCTGTTGCTTTGCTGTTTTTTTCGTCTTTTCGTTTTTTTCGTTTTTTAGCTGCATTTGAATGAAGTCGGCAACGGCGTCAACGTTTATGCACGAAATGTGTTTTTAATGAAGCCTTTTAACCAGTTCGCTTGCCCCGGCCTAATAAAGACAGCGACGCGAGCCGCGTTCTGTCAGCCACCCGTCACTTATTTTATGGTACTTTCTGCCTTCCTCTCCCTCCCTCTTTCTGCCTTTGCCCATTTATATTTTATTTTTACATTTTTTTGTGTCGTTTTCTTCCCTTTTTCAATAAATCGCAAATGGGCATTTGTCCTTGCAGTGAATGGCATTGGGTAGAAATGTGAGCACTGGGAGCGGTAGAAGGAGCTTGGGGCCAGGCTAGGGGTGAGATTGGGTTTGAGGCTGAAGCCGTTGCCCGAAGTTTATGCAAAGTAGCTTTTAATATGTTTACGACTAAACATTTTTTGGGGTGGGTGGCCGCTGGCTGTGCACAGGTTAATGTCGACCCGCTTGTGCTTTTATTATACAATTTTTAATAATTCTTTTAAAAAGAGACGAAGCTGAAGCAGAAGAAGCAGCAGCAGCAGCACCAGCAGAAGGGAAATATTAAACTTTACTGCTGCAGCCGACGCCGTTTACATTCGGAAAATACATTTTTATTGTAATTTATTTGCTCAGCTGCGCGGCTAAATTTAAGTGGCTCAACTTTAAATGAAATGTTAATGGACCAAGGCAGTGTCAGCAAGCCAGACAAACAGACAGTTAGTTTATTAAATTCCTCAAAGTTTGAATATATATAGACTTTCGTTTGTACACGAATTAATTATGATTTAAGCTGCTTAGAATGCTTTAAGCACACTTGGCTGGGCCATGGCTCCAAGGCACAGGGCACATGACACGTGTCGCCTCGCATTTCAGCAGCTGCAAGCGAAAATACAGTTTAAGCGTAACTTTTTTCTTTAAAAATAGGCTTAAGCCTGTGGCATATATGTGGCGTATGCGTAATATTGCGTATACGCCGCATTGTGCCTGCGTGCGTGTTAATTGTGTAAAAAGCGAGGGGTCCACATCACGTCGTTGGAGTGCAATGGCTTAACGAGCGGCTGCATACATAAAACGCAGCTGACATGGTCGCTGCTGCTCGGTGCGGGTCGGCTCAGGTCGGGTTGGGTCTATAAAGCGCAAGCCCTAGGCGTGCGCCCAAATGTAGGCAATAAAAAATGTTTAAACCCTAAATTATTGTCAGCGGAGCGAGAGAGACAGAGTGAGAGCGAGTGGGGGACATCATGCATGATGCTTAGCTACAGCAAATGACATGGCAAACCAAAAGTTTGCGCGCTTTGCAGCAGCAAAATATGCGAGAAACTTGCATGAACTGGGAGGCAGTTTGTGGGCGGGAATTCGTGACAGGAGACACCACTTGATGATGAATGGGTAGCACCTACGGCAATGTCGTTGACTTTGGCACACAACTTGAACAACCCCAACCCACTCTCCCCACCCCACTCTTTCCCTCTGCGCTTGGGCATAAGTTTTATGGCATTCACTACTTTCAGCGGCGTGCGTTAATCTTATTTGCTACAACATTTTCGTACGTTGTGCTTGTGCGTAAATAAATGTAACAAATGTCGCCAGCTGCGAGCGTTATATATATATATATATATCTAAATATATATATATATATGCTATATTTGTGTCTACTTCGGCTGTGGGGCAGTTTGCCGATTTTAGCGGCAAAAGGCGCATATTTTGTCTGCTAAAAGCATGTCAGGGATTTTCGCCTTACAATAAAAACGTGGCACTTTGTCTATGCATAAGTCAGACTTCAAAAAGTGTAAGTGTATGTGTGTATGTGTGTGTGTGTGTGTGAGTGTGTCAAAGTTGTTGCCATGGCATGCCAAGTTTCTGCCTTTGGTGCGTGTATTGAATGCAAAATTCGAAAGTTAAATATTGCACGCTTGACTGCCGGCCAAAGACAACTTTATTCCGCTTACTCTCTTCAGCTACTTTCATATATTTCGTTTCTTTTTTCTTGGCTCTAAGGCAAGCGCATATTAAATTTAATTAAAGCGACAAGCCAGAACGCAAATGTGATTACAATTTCAACTCCAACTCGAGCCTGCAAAACTTGATTTGACAGCAGACAGCAAATCTGACAAGAATCTTGCAGTTCACTTGATACGGCTGGCATCGCAGCTGACTAGATGGTCTACCGCTCTCTTCCTCGCCCTCTCTCAACATCTCACTCGCATTCACTGCTCGTCGAGCAACATATCTTTGCATATTTGATGGCGCATAATGGCGCAAAAAATTGTTTACATGCATAAAAAATGTTTTTATGCATTTACATAATTTTTTTGACTTTTTAAGTCGCATTTCGCTTCCACAGCCTTTGCACTTTTTCGCCTGTTTGAAGCAGGCATAACAAAATAATATTTATATACACACATATATATATATATACATATATTTATATATAAGCTTTAGCTAAGCACTTGACTCTAGTTGCGCACTTTTTCGCTTGTTTCTCATAATTTTTTTCCTGTTTAGGTCATTTAAGCTGTTTTGGTCAATTAGAAATTCATAGCTGCCTCGTTGAGCCCTCAAAATGGTTTTTCAATTACCAAATTCTAGGAAATCGAAGAGCTGGCAGAGCAGCAGCTCCACCTCCGCCTTTACCTTGGAGGAAACCAATTGCAATTTACATTGTTTATGCATTCACTTTGTACATTTTTAGTACTTCAGCAAAATCCTCTTAACTTTGTGAACATTTCTTCTATTTGGTTAATTAAAAGTGTTTAGAGTTCTGCCTAAACGCGGCTATATTTTGAAAATTTTTACTTATTTTTGTTTACATAATTTTTATAAATATATATTATTTATTATTTTATTATATTTATTTATTGCTAACTAAAGTATTTGATTTTTGTTTATAAATATGTATGTTTCTTAACTTATTAATTTTTTAATAAAATTATATAACAATCATTATTTTTAATAATTTATAATAAGTTAATTTTTATCTTAGTATTATATAAATATAATGTATATATTATTAATTTATTTGATTTAATAATATTTATATATACTTCTTTATTTTTATAGCTTTTTGTGAGTATAATTTAATATATATCTATAAATATCTCTTTATGATGGAATTTCTTAATTCTTATTTTTTTTATATAATTTATAATTTTATTTAATATTTACATGTCTATATAGCTTATATCAATTATTTTTTCATTGAAATATTTAATTTTGTATTTATTTATTTATATATTTTAATTCCTATTTGATAATAAATATAATATAATATTGTTATTTATTTATGTTTATTTTTCTTGTGTTTTTTCTTGTTTTATTTGTTTTTTAGAAAGCTATTTTAATTGTATTTATTTTTAATTATTATCATTAAGTGAATTTTATTGTTTCAATTGTTTTTATTTTTTTATTTTATAATTTTTATTCATTGCATAATTTATAAACTATAATTTCTAGTCATTTTTCTTATTTACTTTAACGACCTATCCAAACTTATTTTCTATTTTATTTTAATTTGCAAGTTGTTACTCACATTTGATCGACTGCGCTGCTGTTGTTGTTGTATTTTTGGTTGCCTCTTGCTGCACACATAAAAAAACTCAGAGAAGTTTTTTTATATATTTTTGATTTTTGGAATTTTGCATAAACAATTTGTAGCCGGCAAAATTAAGAATGGGGCTCGAACATCACTTGCAGCACTGATAAAACCGTTTAAAGTTTGCTCCTATACACAGTCACACACATACGCACACTCAGACACATGCAGTGAACATTAGTGAAATTTTTGTAGGGTGCACACGTGAAGAGAAGATTCGAATGAAAGCGAAAGAACGTCCAATTGCGCGCGTTGCCATCGACAAACTGATGATAAACGAAAACTGTTTATCAGCAGCAAGCGTCGGCAGAGCACCCCAAAAACGCGCTGCCTCAGCTGACGTCGCAGCAGCAGCGGCAGCAGCCGCAGCGTTGACTGACTACGTCACAGCGCATATGTGAGCAGCAGCGGCAGCAGAGCAGCAACGGCAGCAGAGCAGCAGCGACAATAGCTTCGTCGTGTTTGTTGGCGTCGTCGTCGTTGTCGTTGTCGTTGTCGTCGGCTCGTGCTGCGCCCGAAGACGCATTTCGTTAGTCAAGTTAACGCCATGTGTAAATGAACGTTGCCTGCGCTGCCGACGGCGCTGCTGCCTATACGCAAACACACACACACACGCGCACGCTTTCACTCTCTCATTGTGTAGAGTTTCGCTCTTAGTTCGAAAATGAAGAGCAATGTCAGCCGCCTAGCCTCGAGCGCTGTTATCAGCGGCTTATCAATTTCATTTCTTGTTGGGATAGGACCTGCACATGGGCAGCGTATGAAACAGGCAATTGTTATTTAAATGAAATTAACTAATAACTGATTAATTAGATAGGTATATTGTGTAGCTTTGAAAACTAAGATTTCATATAAAAAATCTCTTAATGATAAAAGCGAAAGTCCTAGCAGAATCTAATGATTCGAATAAAACAAAGTACTCTAAGAATGTTCCTTTTCGAATAGCCTTTGGCTACTTATTAAGCCGTTGCCAATATGACTTTTCAGACACTGGGCCGCACAAAAGGATTTGGTCTTTTCTGCAGGATTGACCGACTGATAGCCAAATATTGTTGCAGCTTATGCAGAGCAGCTGCAGCTGTGGCTGCTGTGGCCACTGCCAACAGCCAGGAGGCAACTGCCACTGCAACTGCTGTCCACTTGTGGCGAATGCTCAACAGCTTTGGCGATAAGCCATCGCCCAAAACTGCTGACAAGAAGTGAAAGACAACATTGCAAATACTTTTTTTCTCGCTTTCCAAATGCGCCCGCGGCTACACACACACACACACATACACAGAGAGAGACAAGTCGAGAGCAGTTGGGCAAACAGAGCAGCCAAATCTGACCCAGCTACTGAGACAACAACAATTCGAAGCTATGGAAATGCGGGTGCTACAACTATAAGCTTAAACAAATAGGTATGCCCAGAAGAGTGATCGAATTGCAGATACCCTGCATTTAGATGAGCTGAGTAGCTAAGAAGAGAAGCTGTCTAGCTGTAAGCTGACACACTTCGGCATAGCCAATATAGAATTTATCTGGTATATACAAGCATTTGCTGCCCACATAGATACCCTATAAAATGCTATCAAAAATACTAAAGCAACATTTTTCTTATTAAGCAATTCCTGAATTTCTCTAATCAGACTTCCATCATACCCTACTTAAACAACCTGAAGCAGGGTATACATAGTCATTGGCATTGCATTGCCAAGCGAGCAGAAAGCACAACCGCAATATATGCAAATGTCCGTTTCCGGCTATGTATTCTTGGCATTTTTCAAACAAAATGGAACAATAGAAGCTCCGACTGCGAGCCAAAACACAAAAATATCAACAATACTAAAAATATAAAATAAAAACGTGTCAGAGTTGGTGCGTGGGCAGTGCACGACTACAGAATATCCTAACCAGTCGACGTCATTAGCATCGAATCTTCTTCTTCTATGTTATGCCTAAATTCATTGTCATTGTCATTGTCATTGTCATTGTCATTGTCATTGTCATTGTCATTGTCATTGTCATTGTCATTGTCATTTTCATTGTCATTGTCATTGTCATTGTCATTGTCATTGTCATTGTCATTGTCATTGTCATTGTCATTGTCATTGTCATTGTCATTGTCATTGTCATTGTCATTGTCATTGTCATTGTCATTGTATGTCATTGTCATTGTCATTGTCATTGTCATTGTCATTGTCATTGTCATTGTCATTGTCATTGTCATTGTCATTGTCATTGTCATTGTCATTGTCATTGTCATTGTCATTGTCATTGTCATTGTCATTGTCATTGTCATTGTCATTGTCATTGTCATTGTCATTGTCATTGTCATTGTCATTGTCATTGTCATTGTCATTGTCATTGTCATTGTCATTGTCATTGTCATTGTCATTGTCATTGTCATTGTCATTGTCATTGTCATTGTCATTGTCATTGTCATTGTCATTGTCATTGTCATTGTCATTGTCATTGTCATTGTCATTGTCATTGTTGCACGTAAGACTGGAAACAAGCAGGTTCTATTCAATCTATTCAGTCAGATATGCCATTAGCCAAACTACCCTATCTCTCAGTCATATTAAATGCGTAGGGCATATGGAAATAGCGCTGCCAATGCCAACGAAAAAGCCAAACGTGTTAACAATACACTTAAGGAATATGCATAATACAATGGCCCTGCATCGGGCACACTGGAAGCTTGAAATGTTTCGGAGATTTATAAATTTAAAATAAAAATAATAATTTTTTGGTATTTGCTTGCATTTCAAGTTAATTAGCTGCGCAATCACATGGCACAGTTTTTGGCTCTTTCGGTAAATCAAACGTAATCTATGGAGCATTAGTCATGCATTAATGCAAGGCGTACATTTATTTTTGGCACTCACTGTCTCATTGAGCTCAATGCCAAGCAGCGTCCGCCTTGGTCACTGAGCTAATGAAGCAATAACAAATTCATAATTATCTATTAGCATTTACTTTGCCTCGCTCTCTTTCTGTCTATCTCTGGTTCACTCTCTCTCTCTCTCTCTCTCTGTCTCGCCCTTTCGCCTTCTCTTTTGCTGTCTGTGGACCAAGCTGCTCGTAATTGACGCAATTGCAAAATTGCAATCGTCTTATGAAACGCCAAAGTAAACAAAATTTACAAATTCAATTTCCGAGCACTTTTTGCTCGGAATCATAAAATCTATTTTCCAACAAGTTCGATTAATTTGTGAGCAGGAAGATATATCTAGATGCACGGAGAGAAATATAATGAAAATGAATTTAAGTTTTAGCGCTTCTTGGCCAACTTCAAGTTGAAGTGCATAAAGTGCAGCAGCAGCAGCCACCTCATAGCTCTTGGCTATTGCCTTACCTGTCCCACCTGTTCTGGCTCAAATTTAATTTGTTGTAGACAACAGCTGAGGACCGCAGAGCGTGCTGTGGGTCGAGCATGCTTAAACACGAAAGACAAATTAAAATGCACTTAGCGCTCGTTGAAAAAAGTTGGGAAGCCAAGTTCTGGAATGCGCCAGCAGCTGGCCATAAGCTGATGTGCGGCTCGCTAAAGAGCTGCGGGCCCGCAAAGGTTAAACTCTGCGCTTTCAGTTTTAATACTCGTTCATTTCGGTTACAGAGTGAGTGGCTTTTTTTGCAGTGTAAGAAATTTAGAATAACTATACTCGAGTCTAACTACTCTTGTTCGATAAAGAAGAAATATTATATTCATTATATCAACCCTCGCTGCATTGCTTTCTTTTTCATTTCAACTATTGAACGCGTATTCAGCTGTCGTTTACGCCCGACTGCAGTGTTCTTACTTATTTGTTCCTTGAGTAAGTCTGACTAGTCCTTTGGCATATAGCACATCAATCTAGCAGACATCATTAGTGGCAGGTTAGTTGCGCCTCTGACGGAGACAAGGGAAATGTTTCACAGCTTCAAATATAGTCAACTTTTTTGTAGATGTTAAAGTAAAGAGTCTTTAACGGAATATACAGAACAATTTAAGTACTTGACATGAGTCAATAAAAATATGTGCAGTTAAAACTAATGGAAATAAAAAAACACAAAGTATAAAAATTACAAATTTAAGAATTATGAAAAAGAAAAAACTAAAAATTAAAAAAATAATGTTCAAAAATTAAGAAATCAATTTAAAAAAAAACTAAAAATTAAAAAAAACATTGAACATTTTTTTACAAATTAAAATACAAATACAACAATTAAGAAACCAATTAAAAAAACTAAAAATTAAAAAAAAAATTAAACATTTTTTTTTACATATTAAAATACAAATACAAAAATTAAGAAACCAATTAAAAAAAAAACTAAAAATTGAAAGAAAAAACTAAACATTTTTTACAAATTAAAATACAAATACAAAAATTAAGAAACCAATTAAAAAAAAAACTAAACATTTTTTTACATATTAAAATACAAATACAAAAACCTATTTAAAACAAAAACTAAAAATTGAAAAAAAAACAACATTTTTTACAAATTAAAATACAAATATTTTTTTTTAAATTCTTTTTTAAAATGTTAAGCTAATTTTTTTTTATTAAAAAATATAGTTTGCTTTTCAATTTTAATTTTCTTTAATTTTTTTTAAAGTCATGTTTTACTTTGTAGATTCTCAACTATATTTTTCTATATTTAATTTTGTTTACTATAATTGTATTATAAATAGATTAATTACAAAAAATTGTAATATTTGAATTTCTTTAAAACCTTTTTTTAAATTCAGTTCGGTTCTATTTTTTAGTATATCTAAGCAAATTTCTATTCATGAGGTTAATCAGTGTCGCTCAATTCTTTGGAAATTTTTTTCCCAATATTTCTTTAACAGAAATCATTATTTGAACTCGTTTATCAACACTCTATAGTTTAGTACACAAGTTATTAGTTTTCTGCACTCCGTTCTTGACCTTTTATGTTGCTCATTTTATAACACATCAACAGTAACTGTAATTTCAATGCCTCGAAAAAGTTCAGTGATAGCTTAAAGCTTAAACAAACTCGAAGACTTTTTGCAGCTCGACTAAACTAACTTTTCTCATTTTATATATAGACTTATACCAATAAAAACATAATTTTTTAGTACTTCTCTCGGCTATTTGAGCATTATCAAGTGCACAGCTCTTAAACTGCATTGCCACTGCAAAATAATAATAAATGGAAGCAGCAGTTGCCTGCTAATCGGGCTTATGGTTAAGGTGACTTATCTATTGCCATGGCAACAAGTGGCGAGGGTGGCATAATGAAGCTGCTTAAATAATAAACTGCTCGACCACCTGTCGTAAAGATTGACGGGCAGGTAATAAAGAGGGGCAAATAGATAGACAGAAAAAGAGAGTGAGAAAGGGAGACAGAGAGAGAGCTCTCTTGTAAATGGTGTAAAATAAAAGCTAAGTCAATCTGATAATGTCGCCAACTGACAAAAGTCCAAAAAGGTCCATTGTTCAAATATATTAATAATAATCAGATCTAATCAACGATTCTCATAAACAAGCAAGCGAGCCATCCGACCAGGGTCCAAGGCTAAATGTGTTTATCCCAACTATGAAAACAAGTTGGCTTTATGCGTATTTAAATGTGGCCCAAATGGAGACTAAGAGAGAGAGAGAGAGAGGAGGAATGGACTCGAAAGCCTTAAGCTTCGAGCTGTTGCTTCGCACATGCAATTTATGAGCTGAAACATTCAATTGTTTTGATTAACTGATAATTGATAGGCTTTAGTTTTTAGATTAAATGGAATTGGTAAAGAGATTGGTTTGCGAAGATATTCAAATGGCAAACGATGCGGCACTTAAAGATTTCTTCGTTGAGATTAGCAAATTGCTTGAAAGACTTAAGTAAACATTTTTTGTTTAAAGTAATGAATGAAACTAAAGGATTTGCATATGAGTTGATAGAAGTGGCATTTGAAGAAGGAAGCAATTGAGCTCTTTGCCTAATGATAAGTATATGTAGGAGTACATAGAAGAGCTTGAACTAATAAATACAAATTATGAAAATCGCATAGAACGGTGCTAAACTTGAACTACTAAACAGCTCTAATGCTTTGACAGAGTGAGAGAGAGAAAGCAAAAAGAAGGGAAGAAAAAGAGTTAGTAAAAGCAAAATACAAAAAGGTAAAAGAGCTAGAGAGATATGTAGTTATAGATAATGGAAATGAGTTTAATGCCTGAGTGTATAGAAATGGAGTAGAGTCTCTTATGTATGTGTCCACCCACAAAATCAGATTAACAACAATTAAAGCACTCGTTCTCTATCACTCTCCCTCCCTCTGTCTCTCTCTCCCTTCCACGCCCTCTCCAAGCAGCTTAAATGTAATTTATATTGCTTAGCTGTGCTTAATATTTACTTCGACTCTGCCAGCCAGTCGAGTGCTAGGGCTAACTAAGAGAATCTGAACTGGAATTTGTCAAACTGTAGTTTTCGGAGTAACATTTGCCATGTTCGCATTGCTGTTGCGTATGTTAATTGCACTAGCTGGGCAAAGGGAGGGCGGCGTGACAGGTGGCTGCGAAGGTAAAGAGGAGGTGGCGTTAGACCTTGGTACAGCTTTCAATTTATCTTTTACAATGTGATTTATATGCTAACAGGCGGTCAATTTGTTGTTGCAGTTTGTTTCAACATGCAAGCGAAGGCATTTTTATACCCTGCATGCTATTCGAAATGCGTACAAAGGGTAGCTTGTTGCTGTTTGGCAGCAGTGCGGAAATTCTTGAGCAGGGTTGATCCAGTGAGTGGGTGTAGCTGTGGCTGGCTGTCTGGCTGTCTGTCTGTTTTGTGTCCGTTAGCAATTCTGTGCTGCCTGCAGGGTATCTGCTAGTCATGCACTCCCACTTGAAGCACTCTTACTTTTAGTTGTTCACTGACTACTTTCATTGTTGTTGTTGTTTGTCATGCATGCCCCGTTGGTATTCGTATTTGTGCTGAGTCTCTCTCCCTCTCTCTCTCTCTCTGCATGGCTGTGTGTGTGCATGCAAATGACTTGGCAACTGACAGCCGCAGCAATAGCAAACTGCTGACCAAGTGTGTGCGTGCCTCTCTGTCCGTCTCTGCTTGTTGCCATTGTAGCTGCATTGTGTATCTTGCCCAACCAAAAATTTGCACATAAAGTATCTCTGACAGGCAAGTTTTCACTTGTAAAAGTTGCACGCAACACGCTGCATGCCCCATATATAGAGACACCCACAAACTGTCTCTCTGGCTCTCTCCCACTCTTTTTTCTTCTCATGCCTCGCCTGCGGTTTTTGTAGCAACGCGTTTGCAAATAAATTTGACTTGGCCAACAAGAGCAGCCAGCAGCCAGCAGCCAGCAGCAACAACATGAAAATTCGAGCAACTGGCATGACTCAATTAAAAGCCACAACACTCGAACGGGGCGTTGCATGCAACATAAATTTGTAGCATGCCCCAACGCCTCGCACTGCTGTTGACAATTTAAATGGATCTCTGCCGCAATTTAAGCCGCTTTGATGTGTCTGCCTTGCGTCCCAAACACTGCTCTTGATTTCCTATTGATTTCCAAGTGCCGGCATTGCAATGCCTTTGACTTCCCTTTGCTGCTCACTGCTCTGCTCTTCGTCATCTCAACTCTTTTTTTCTGCTTCTCTGGTTCTCTTATCTTTTTGCTGTTTTGTTTGTTTGGCTTGAATTGCCAGCTGCCAAGCAAAATAAACAACATTTGCTTTTTCAAGCTGTCAAGTGTACGTGTGTGTGTGTGTGTGAGTGTGAGTGCGCCTGCAATTGAAGCTGATGCGCCAAAATTTGCATAATGCCGCTGTCAGATGACGCATACGCCGTGTATGACAGTCGTTAAAGCAATGAAAAACACGCGCACATGACAACATCTTTTATATATATAGAAATATATATATATATCTAGAGGGCGACTTAACCTACGGCAGGCCTATATAGCTTCTTGATGAACCTGCAAAGGGTGCCCATGCAAAGATATTGTAATGCACACACACACACACACTCACGCACACGCACATAATAGCCATAAATATGAAAGAGTTCGTGCTGGCTGACAGGCTGAAATTTGTATAATTCGCTTCTTTTTTTGGCTGCAGAGCGAACAAGACGAAAGTCAGCTGAAATACCAAATATAAATAAATATATATATATATATATTTCTGCTATATATAATATGTATCTTTCATACAGTGGCGTAGTCCAAAAAGCTTTTGATTTAACAAAAAAAGGAAATATATATATATTTTAATTTCAATAAATAAATGTATATATTGCAGAGTGAAAATGGCGTGGTTCGCATATACAGTAGGGAGCAAAAGTGTTTCCATAGTTGACACTTTCAACTTTGTGAGTCGATAATTTCTAAACGAATGAAGCAAATCAAAAAAACTTTTTTTCCAATAATATGTATTTAATTCTTAACAAATTGCCGTATATAACAAAAACAAAAAATAATCAGTAAAATATTCAAACGAAGAAAACTGAAACAAAACGCATGTGTACAATTTTGCACCTTCAGTGAAAAAAATTTGATATGATTCTAAATCAATATTTTGTCCACAGGCCCTTATTAGCTATTACATTTTTTATTCAGTTTGGCATACTCTCGACCAACTTTTCTATGGTTTCCTTTGGAACTCGGTTCCACTTCAGTTCTACACGCTTCCAAAGATCGTCTAGGTTGGATGGCATTGATTGATATTGCCCGAGCCGTCGCTTCACGATTGACCACAGGTTCTCAATCGGATTGAGTTCGGGACTTTTAGCTGGCCACTCCATCAGCATAAAATCTTGGTTTTGTAACCATTCGCGGACAGTTTTGGCAGTGTGCGTCGGATCCCCATCTTGATGAAAAATGATTTCCTTTACGGGGTATGCACACTTGTCCAGAAAATTGGGTAGACAGGTTTTCAAAATATTTAGATGGTCTTCTTTTAACATTATACCATCAATTTTATGCAATGGTCCAATGTGCCACCAAGTAAAGCATCCCCAAACTTTGACATTGCCTCCTCCATGCTAAACGGTTTGCTTCACATGGTGTGTTTGAAGCTTTTCCCCGGACCTGTGCCAATAGTATTGCGTGCCATTTGATTGAAAACGGTTGAACTTGGATTCATCCGACCAGATAAAACGTTTCCAATCATCTACAGTCCAGTTCTTGTGTTCCCGGGCGAATTTCAATCGACCCTTGACATTCTTCTCGGATAGAGCTGGTTTATTTTGTTTCACACTTGCCACGTATCCAACCTTAGCTAGTGCTCTTCTAGCCACCCGCCGACTCACGTCTTTCTCTATGTCCATAGATGCCTTCTTCGGTGTTAGGAACTTATCAGTTCCCATTAGTCTGGCGTCAGAGTTCTTTAAGAGTCGTTTGCGGCCTTTAATAGTGTTTTTGGATGTACCATTGCGTCTTTTCTGGACTTCGGACACCGCTGAATGAAAAATATTAAGCTGATCTGAAGTACTACGAGTCGAACAGCCACTTTCAGTTAGGCTAATAATACTATTTTCGACATCTGACGAACGCTTCTTCATTTTTTCGCGGTACTTTGTAGACTAATTGCTAAAATTAACAAATCTACTTCAAATAATAAGAAACACGTGGATTTCTGGATCATAAAAGTGTAGAATGCATAAATAAAACATATAAAGGTAAAACTGCATGTGTATTGCCGATAAGAGAATTAAGAAATCAAACCAAAGTAAGAATATCGGAAGGTGCAAAATTGTACACATGCGTTTTGTTTCAGTTTTCCTCGTTTGAATATTTTACTGATTAACTTTTGTTTTTGTTATATACGGCAATTTGTTAAGGATTAAATACATATTATTGGAAAAAAAAGTTTTTTTGATTTGCTTCATTCGTTTAGAAATTATCGACTCACAAAGTTGAAAGTGTCAACTATGGAAACACTTTTGCTCCCTACTGTATAGCATATAAAGCTAGTATAGTAAACTTACTTGAATATAAAATAACAGAGGAACATTCTTTTATTTATGTTAAAAATGATACACAAATGAAAAAAAAAATCATTTGTTGCAGGTAAGTGCCACGTATATATTGTCAGCTATATCTCATGTACTATATAATATATATATATATATATATATATATATATATATATTTAAATTATAAACCTTTGCATATCACATATCAAAAAATCACAGTTTAAGCTTATCTGCCGCACAGTGGCTAGACTTTGTTGTTATTTTACTAAATTTGTTTTGACAAAAAGTAATTTTGTTTTGTTTTTCAGGCGCTTAGCGCCCTCTGTTGGCTAGTAGCTTAAGGCATTTTAATTTGCGACAGCTAAGAAGTGTCTGTTTCATATAGGAAACGTAGATTGCTGTAGTTAAGAGTGAATGAATGTGCAGCTTTTTAAATTTACATATATATATACCTATGGCTTGATATAAATTAACTGATGTTTGATATATATTAAAGAAGCAGCTCTAGTAATTTTTGTGGCTAACTACTGCAGCAGCTAGAAATATGAATTATTTTTTTAGTTTATCACATTAAATAATATATTTATTTTTGTTTATTCTGTCTTTAAGCAACTAAGCAACTGCCAAAGAACTGACTTATTAGGCTTACAGTATATAGAAACGTAAGTCACAATATATATATATATATAGTTATATAAATATATATTTAAACTTATGTAATATATATATTAGCCTCAGCTGTTGACCTGCAGCTGCTAGAATTTCTCATTCTTTTCCGTATTTCTTAACTATATATTGTTCTCACATTTTCTTTCATCTTGGCGCCATCTGTCAGGCAGCAGCTTAAGCAACAGCAATGCTTCAAATCTTCATCGAAACAACAACAAATCTTGTAATCACAACAGACACATTTATAAGCTTAAGTCTTTATCTATACGACAGTCCATAATATTATCTAAATTTGCACTTTAAAAGTTGCCTAATGATATTTGAAGAATCTGGTAATACTTGTAAAGTAAACAAATTTCTTGGCTGCTTATTAAACCATTTTGCTGATACTTGATGTTCGGCGTCTTCCATGGAAAACTTTGCTTAGCAAATTAGCTTTAATGGGCTTAAAGTAGGACAAACGTGGCTGCTGCTCAGTGACTTCTTTGAATGCTCCTCTATAGTTGACTGCCTGCTGCTGCTGCTGACTCAACAGTTCAATTGAATTTGATGCTGTTGCCGTCATGGTTTTTGACTATGAAATCTAGATAACAAGTTTTTCAAAGAGAGTGGGAGTGGCAACAACTTGTGGCAAAAACATAATTACAAGCTGCCAAATGACAGCCATAACAGTTACAGAGCCAGCAACAACTTAAGCGAATGGCAATAGAAGCCCTAGCAACGCTTTGTCTGATGGCCTGCTTATGGCTCCCTTTGCCCTGCCCCCGCGCCCTCCTCCCACTTCCTTCCACTTCCCATAAATTTGTTGAGAGCAGCCAACGGAAGGGCAAAGAAAAAAAAGCAGTTGCCTTCGTTACATTTTTGTCTGAATTTCAGTTGCTGTTCATACTCAAAAGCAAATTTAATCAAATTATATGGTGTATAGTAGTTTTTTCTTCTTCTTCTTGCCATTTTCTATTTAATATTTCTTTGGATGGGGCATTTGAAGAGTTTGCCGAGTGCTCTATTATCTGCTAATGCTGATGATGGCTGTCATTGAAATCATAAGCCATGCATTTCACTAGCTAATGCACTTGTTATACTTTAACCCCCACCCCCATGCCCGTGCCCATTCCCAACTGCACCCCTTTCTACAGCATTGAACAGTTCGCGACCCCAGCAGGAACTGTTGGGGTTGCCATTCGCTGCTGCCAAAAGTCAAATGTGATGCATTGTCAACTGCATTTATTATTTACAATTTGTATATAAATATAGGGATATACGAGCATGCATACATACGTATATCCAATCCAATCCAATATATGGCCAAGCGTTGACTTGGCTTAGTGGGGCGTGGCGTGGCTTGGCGTGGCGGCGGCGTGACACTCTGGCACATACATTCACATTTACAGTCCAGTTAACACCCCAGGGACAATGGCAGAGCAGCTACGCAATTTACGAATGCTGCGTTGCACTTTTCTGCTTTTCACACACACACACGCACACACACACTCACACACGCACATACGTGTTTGTTATATAAGCTTATGTATAATGGCTTACCCTAGCGTATTTGTATGCACTTATGTACATTGAATGTACACTTAAGGCAACATTCACACATCAACTGAAGCGCACACATACGCACACACACACCCACACTCTTGCTGCTGTGCATTTGTAAAGCAAATTTGTATTTATGCTGTTGCTAAAGCATCCATGACATTCGCTTTGGCATTCAGTTTGGCTGGGGTTTGTCTTTCAATGCTCTTTCGACTTTCAGCACATTATGTGCTCCATTTAATGTACATGTATTGTACACACACACACACACGCACACTCGCATACACATCGAAACGTCAAGTGGCAATTTACATTAGTTTTATTGTATAAGAAATTAGCAGCTTTTAGCATTTTAGCAGGCAACAGCAGGCAAAACTTTTGCCTCAGGCGCAAGTAACCTGTAACTGTGTGTGTGTGTGTGTGTAATATATTTGCTTGTAGCTTAGTGCTACACGCAGCATATCAATTTACGACAGCTGCACCCAAGCAAATTGATTTTCATTTCACATTTTGTACGTAGGCAATTTTAGCTGAACTACGATTTCGGATTCATTGAGGATTTCCAGCTACTAACTGATTTGTTTGCTCAAATTGAATTCGACTATTAAATTATTGATTAAATTTTGAGAGCCAGCAGATCAACCTAACATCTTAAACACAAGCCGTGAAAGTAATCTTCAGTATTGACACTAGCAAATGCATAGCAAATGCTTCGAAGCTAGTTCTGAATGATTAAGCAGCAGCCATGAGGAGAATATATGAGTAGATAAATATGAGTAGATAGATATGAGTAGATAGATATGAGTAGATAGATATGAGTAGATAAATATAAGTCGATAAATAGTAGATAGGAGAAGATAGGAGAAGATAGAAAAAGATAGAAAAAGATAGAAGATAGGAGAAGATAGGAGAAGATAGGAGAAGATAGGAGAAGGTAGGAGAAGATAGGAAAAGATAGGAGAAGATAGGAGTAGCTAGGAATAGCTAGGAAAAGCTAGGAATAGCTAGGAATAGCTAGGAATAATTTGGAATAAATATAAATAGATTGATTAATATAGATATATAGATAGGAGTAGATAGAAAGGAGTAGATAGATAGTAGATAGATAGATAGTAGATAGATAGATAGTAGATAGATAGATAGTAGATAGATAGATAGATAGATAGTAGATAGATAGATAGTAGATAGATAGATAGTAGATAGATAGATAGTAGATAGTAGATAGATAGATAGTAGATAGTAGATAGATAGATAGTAGATAGATAGATAGTAGATAGATAGATAGTAGATAGATAGATAGTAGATAGATAGATAGTAGATAGATAGATAGTAGATAGATAGATAGTAGATAGATAGATAGTAGATAGATAGATAGTAGATAGATAGATAGATAGATAGATAGATAGATAGATAGATAGTAGATAGATAGATAGTAGATAGATAGATAGTAGATAGATAGATAGTAGATAGATAGATAGTAGATAGATAGATAGATAGATAGTAGATAGATAGATAGTAGATAGATAGATAGTAGATAGATAGATAGTAGATAGATAGATAGTAGATAGATAGATAGTAGATAGATAGTAGATAGTAGATAGATAGTAGTAGATAGATAGATGTAGATAGATAGATGTAGATAGATAGATAGATGTATAGCTATCCTGGCACATGAGCCCTTCTTATTCAGAAGTTAAAATAAGTACGACAATAGCAAAATAAACTGTCGACAGGCAGACAACACAAATAATGAGCCAAATGAAACAGGCTTCAGCGGAGAAGACAACTAGTTTGAGTGAGAACTTATTAGAAAAAATTAAACAAGCAAAATTAATAAACGTATTTTGCGTGACTAACTAAAATTTCCTATGAATCACCGATGTCGGTGAAGAGGTTTAGAAGTGCATGCCTTGACTTCAGCTTAAGCCTTAGACAAGCATAACTTATAGTAGAAATTGTGAAATTTTTTTCACAATTAAAAATCTATGCACATCTTATTCAAATTTTAGCTTCCTATTTCGCAATCATTGTGAAGTTTGCCGATATAAAAGTTAATTATTGAGAAAGTTTAATATTTTTCAATAAAATCCTAACAGAATGCTTATGAAATTCCCAGATAAAGGAACGTTACATTCCAAGGCCTCTGAAATACGACAACTATGCTTGTTATGCAGTATATTAAAACGGAATTCAAATACAAATATATATTACATTTGTATGCCTTTATGTATGTTTCCGTCAGATGGATTTATAACCAAAAAAATTCAAAAACTCGATGAAACATGTGAGCTTAAAAAGGCTTTGCAAACATTTCCCCATTTTTATTTTTTTATATAGTTTCGAATTACTTCCTTTTTACAAAATTTCTCAAGCCAATTCAATTTCATTTTTCATTAAGTGTGGAACTTGTTAAACCAAAAATAAACAAACTATAAACAATTTGAGAACATGGAGAGGTCAGGGGGCGTGGTACAAGCAAATGAGAACTAAAATGAAACCTAACTAAAATTTGGAGTTTACTCTTCGAATAAGCCAAAAAGTACAACTAACTAAGTTAAAGATGTTTCGACTTGGCCCTAAATCTTGCTGTTGATTGTCGTTTCCGTTTCTGCTGCTGCTGCAGCTTCTGCTTAGATAATGTGACACTCCTTGACGAGCACCACATCATCGTCGATCATATCGCCATTGATGTTGGCATGATGCTCGTGATGTATGGGACAGCTAACAAGCAGCTCGTCTTCCTTGTGATTTGTGCCCGATTCGATTGTGGCTTTGGTTTTCTCTGCTGCCTTTTGCATGGGCAGCAAATCAATTGCATCCTTCAGCTTCTCCGTGTCCTTGTCCTTATCCTTATCTTTACCTTTCTCCTTCGCCTTGCCGCTGAGCTCATTAGCGTGGTCATGTTCATTAATGAGATGCTCAAATACCTCGTGATTGTTGCGTAGAGCATTGTCTACGGCGCTGTCGAGGAACTGATACATTGGCGCTTCCAAGTGAGCGCGTGGCTGTGGCAGCGGCTGTGTCGGCTCCAATTCGAGATTCAGGCTTGGCTGCAGCATCTGCTGCAGCAGGAACAGAAAGGGCGGCAGGGTAAGCGACGATTTGTGTTTGTGATGATGCTTCGATGGCTTCGCTGCCAAGGCACGAATATGCCCGCTCAGGGTATTGTCGGCATTCAAGAGCAGAACGCCGCCCACATCAGCAGCTGGTCCATAATTCACATCGCGCTGCACGCTCTCAAAGACCATATTCGGTGACAGCAGCTGAAATTCTTTCAGCTCCTGTTTGCCATCCGGCGATATCAGCTTATTATAGTAGACATATGGTGCTGGCGCTGGTGCTGCGGCTGTTGCTGGTGCAACGACAGGTACGGCTGCCGCGGCTGCCTCTGCTGCTACAGTCGTTCCCGCTGCATTGTGACGTCGTCCATGATGCAAGGCCTTGGACATTAAAGATTCTTCTAATCCAGACATGCGACGCTTGCTGCGACGCAAATGAGCAGACAAATCATTCGATTGCTCCAGCTCTTTGTCCTTATCATTGTCGGCAATTGCTGCTGCTGCCGCGGCATTTGCTTCGCTCCCATTTTTCACTTGTTGCTTATCAGACAAGTCCGCAGTGCCCAAAGCCATGGCCACAACGGGCAGCACCGATTCCGTGTTGTTTGTGGTGTTGGCCAAGCTATCGGCGCGCTTGATGCGCAGCGCCTGGCCAGGCTGTGACAGCAACAGGCAGCCATCTGAGTACGCAGCAGCCCAATAAATATTGCAGCATTCCACATGGACTTTTTCATATATACTTACAGCAGATGAAAATCAAAAAGCTAGCCAAAAGCTTCTTCATAGTTCGTCTTGAGGGGATTTTTTATTTTTGGCAGTTGAAAAATCTTTGCATGAGAAAATTCAAGTAAAAGAGCTGAGAATACAGTGAGAAACAAGCAGCTTTTAGAGCAGACGCTTACGACTTGGCATATTTACAAAATAAATATTTTTCAATATATATTTAATTTATTAAAATTAATTTTCAAAAATTGTATTTGAAAGTAATTTAAATACTTTTATAATTTATTATAAAATAATTTTATTTTATACATTTATCTAGCTTCAACTTTTTTTGAATTTTAAAACTTTTTATATATTTATCGTAATTTTTTATATTTAATTTTTTTTATATAAAAAATTTAATTTTATAAATTTTTTAAATCAATTTTTTTTTATATTTATGAAACTGTTTAAATGTTTATATTAAAATCTTTTTATTTTTCATATTTCTATATTAAATATATTTTCTATACTTAATGTTTATTATTTATAATATTTATTTATCTGGTAATATATCGTTATTTAGAATACTTACTTTTTGTGATGTGCACGTTACTAGGTTTGAACGTTGAATGATTTGTGTTAGTTTTTTGCCATTTCAGAATCTTTTTGACAGACGGTCTTTGCTGTGACAAAGCCAACTCTATACATAAATATATAAATGAATATCAATAGACATACATATATATATATATATATATATTTATATATACTCTATAGTACATATCAAATGAGTTTTTTATGTAAATCCAGTTGAAGTTTTTGTTTTTGAAAGCACGTTAAAGTTTCCACTTGTAATTCAGCATATGGCCAGGCTATATAGGAAAACTCAATAGCCAAACACTACACACAGAAGCACATACACACACACACACACACACACACACACATACGCACACACACACAGACGCACTCACTAATACTCACACTCTGCACACATGCGGCGACCTTTTCAAGTGCTGCGAATGGCGGGTGATACGAAAAAAAAAAAACAAGAAAAATTTCAGCCACAGAGAAAAAGTTCGTTATGCTTGTTCGGGTAGCAAAAAGAGAGTATATTGGCTTGCATTGCCTATGTATAAAATATACTCAGAGATACCATCCTCTTAAAGAGTTTCGCATAAGCACAATGAGGTCGTGGCAAAGCACAAATTACTTTATAGGCTTCAGCCTAAATCCTATGGCAAAATGGGCGAGATTTGAAAATTGAAGCATATAATCCTATATACCCGCGCAGCGAGTATTATACAATCGATTAGACTCCACTGCAAACGTGCATATTTGTTTTTCCGAAGTCAAAAAGAGAATGCTGTGAAAAAGTTTAGCTTATAAATTTCCAATCAATTTTTGTGCAAAAAATCAAATAACACGAACAAAAAACAATACACGCACAAGTGCCCCACTCATATATTCATAAGCGTACACACACACTCTGCGTATGTGTGAGTGTGTGCGTGTGTGCTGCTATTACTTGATTAATAAATATTAGCAGCAAAAATTGGAAAGTTCTCAGCGATGTGCAAACACACAAAACGAAATGCGATACATTTGCCAAATGGCTGAAGCATTTACCTACACACACACAGGCACACACACTGCCAGCCACCCACACATATTCAGGCATAACTTATATGGCTCTGGCAGAAACGTTGGCAACTAATTTTTGTTGTTGTTCGACACCTTTAGTGTCTGGCATTAATAATGTAAAGTGCGTGCCTCAAATGTAAATTTCAACGCTTCGCGCTTTCATAAACTTGCGACATTCTGCGCCGCGCACAACAGCTGACTCAGGTGAGTGACACCTGCCTCGGAGGCGGAAGCACTTTGCTTATCAGCTTAAATGTAAATGCTACAAACCGATTGGCATGAGGCAACAACTGCCAACTCGCAACTTTGTCATTGGAATTGGAATCCAGCTTGAACGGATTTCATCTGCTGCTGCTGCTGCTGCACTCGGGATTTGCACATTGTATGCCCGTTGGCTCTTCCTTCTACTCACTGCTTAACTGTTCTTTGTTGTTTTCAGTGTATTTAATATAAGTCGATTTGGCTTTACGTACAGCAAGCGGTTTAAATATTTAATGAGTGCCTGCCACGTCCGCAACATGTGTTTTTCTTGACTCTTATTGAATGACGTATAGACGTATCGAGGGTTGCTTAAGAGAGCTAATAACTGCTAAGTCATATAGAACTAGAGCAACTCGATAGGAGAGAAGTCGGAAATTAATGTAGATGAGCTGCTAAAGGGGATAGAAAAAGATGGCAGAGCTAAACGAGCTGAAGTCCAACGAGTGAATGAGATATGGGAAAGCAGCGAGTAGCGAGCAAAGCTTATAAAAGGAAAGGAGTTAAATGTTGGCTAGAAGAATATATAGAGAAGGACTAGCTTGTAGAGCTCAGACAAGTAACGAGCGTCACGTGTGTGTATATCCAATAAACAGCGAGTACAGTTCAAACGAGTTTAAAATAAAGAAGTGCCAAAAAATGCAACGAGTGCCATGTGCCAAATTCTATAATTAAGCAACGAGTAGTAAGAATCTATGATGATAATAACAAACGAGTAGACAGTGCAAGTCAGCTTAATGATAAGCCAATGACTAAAGAGTACAGCTGAGAGCTGAAACTAACGAGTAGTGAGTAAAGGGGAAATGAATAGCCAACGAGTAACGAGTACAGCTGAAACTAACGAGTAGTGAACGCAAGGTACATTATGAGACTAAGAGTAGGAAGTGCAGCCATGATCCAATGACATGACAAAATCCATGACAAAATCCAGCGACTAATAGTGAAATGAAAAGACAAGGAGAACACAATGAACTAACGAGTAGTGAGTGCAAGATACAGTTACAGCTAGTGAGTAGAGATGCCAGCTAGAAGCAAACAACGAGTAGTGCATAAAAGTGAATTCATAACGAGTCAAGCCATATACCCAACTCAGAGCGAATACAAATGAAACGCGCATTAAATTACTAACAAATACTATATCGATGGCTTCCTCATTAGCTATGCATAGTCTACCATATCCGACCCGACCTGCCCGAACTTTAATACATATTTCATTTGCAATCCTTGAAAGAGTTTCAAAGCAGAGCTCAAGACACGAGCATTTTATTAGGCAAATACACTTCAAAGGTCGCCGGCAGTTAAGCCACCGACTCGTGCTGGTTGTTGTCGCTATTTATTAAAGCGACCCATGTTACGAAAGCTAAGTATGTGTGCTGCTAAGTCCACTTCCAGCCAGCCAGGCAGACTGAGCGGATTTAGTAGTAAGAGTAGGAGAGTAGTAGAGCAGGAGTTGGCCAATAATTGGAGGTACTCTTTGTCTGTCAGGCAATGCATGATTTGTGGCAGTCCGACAGGATTTCAGGAAAAGGCAGGCCTTTGATCTAATGGTTGGCAGGTGGATACGCTACACGGCAAACATTTAATAAGCCTTTCGGTTAGTTTCTGTTGCAGATAAAGTGTAAGCCTGAGGGAAGGAGAGAGAGAGAGAGAGATAGAGGGAAACAGAGACAAGGACAGAGACAGAAGACGGCAAATGTTTCGCGCCTTTTGTAAAGTCTCATTAGTTGGTTCGTTAATATTCCGATTGTTGACGCACACACACAGAGAGCGAGAGATACAGATACAGATACAAAAAAGTTTTTGGCTTGGCGACTTAACTGTATAAAGCAATTTAATTAATAGCGTCCCTTTTGCCCTCTACCCAACAGCCAGATATCCTTCGTCCCTGGTCCTTCGTCCTTTACGTGTGCAGCGTGCCGTAAACTTAATTAAATGTGCAAGTGACGCGCTGAGCACAAAATGAACCAAGCAATAAGCACGGTTTGAACTTCGAGCATTCGCTGACATGTGACAAAAACAACAGCAACAACACAACGACAACAGCACAACGCGCAGCAAGGTGGTCGAGGGTCCAGGGGAAGTTTGATGAGACAACATGGCGCATGTTTATACTGTTTTTAATGCTGCAACAAAAACCAGTTAGAACAGCGCAGCTAGACGACTGCAGAATGCTCGTTCGCAATGTAAAAGTCGATTTCAAATAAGAATATTAAATTTTGTGGCCAGCCCTTATACAGTGTTGGGATCTAGCTGTAGAGCAGCTCAACCTCAAAGCTGATTGGGCTCAGCCCTTCAGCAGTGGCAGATCAGTTCATGTCATATAAAGACTTCCCTGAGGGCGTGGCAACAGCGGCAATAACTATTGCCTGAATTGCTACGCTCCAGACAGAGCTTCTTTATATAAAATGTTATGATTAGAGTGGATCAACAAAATCGATCGATATATATCGATAGAGAGATTTAATTAGCTAATTGCTTGACAACATTGAAGTCTGTAAGAGTTGAAGTATTTGCCAGATATGCCAAGGTTCCTGTCTGTGTTCTATATCTTTAGAGTACCTCAATAAAATCGATCGATATATATCGATAGAAAGATTTAATTAGCTAATTGCTTGACAAATTTGAAGCCTATAAAAGTTGAAGTATTTGCCAGATATGCCAAGGTCCCGTCCGTATTCTATATCTATAGAGCTTCATAGCTCTAGCTGCCACACCCCCATTGATGTAGCTTTATATTATTATATATACAACTAAAATATCAAGCTTCTAGCATAAGTTCAGAAGCTCTGCTAAACACTTTCTAAAGCCATTCTCCCTTAGCCACAGAGCCACATGCGACTCTAAATATATTCAAAATATTCAAAGTCTCTAGCTGCAGTAGCAGGCAAATGCTTCGTACCCAATATACTCTCTTCTGTCAGCCTTAAGCGAGCATATAGCGAGCACTGAAAAACTGCAGAAAATACTGTAAAAAGGCAATGTGATTGCAAGTGCTTAGAGCAAAGCAGATGCCACCGCCAGAATCAGTCATAAAACTCACGATTTGCGGTTCAGCGATTGCCCTGGCTGCTGTCCTTTTTTGCCTTGCTTTCTTTCGTTTTCGCTTTTTTTTTATGGATAGTTTTACAACCCGAAGAAGGTTGCATATTTAGTTCAGAGCAGAACACCGCGAATTGCTCATCAAAAACTGAGAGAAAGGAGAAATGAGTAACCGAGACGAATGGCTATGCATAACATTTCGTAATGGATGCCAACTACAGTTGGCTGGTTGAGTGAGTGCTATGAGTGTTTGACGTGAATGGTATGAGTGTCATCTGAATATTGTGAACATGTCAATTGAGCTTTATTTGAGATGTGCATTCGCGTTTTATGATTATAGCTTTATAGCCTACCCTAGTATCTAATGGGAATTCCGAAGTGGATTAGTTGATTTCCATTATATCGAATATAAATATTCGATTTCTAGTGTTATGAATTAATGTGAAGCGAAGAATTAAATCAATTGAAGTCTTATGATTTGATCTTATGATCACACAAGTATTTTAGTCAAGTTTTATAAATGTTTATTCTAAGATAAATGTTTAAGAGTGCCTCATGAATTTTTTTTCATAAGTCTTAGAAGAGTTTTTTATAAATCTGGCGAGTATTTAGTTTCACTTTTATGAATATCACGCCTATGACTCGTTTGTTCTTTAACTTTTGAGTATTGTTGCTGAATATTAGACCTGCAGCTGCCTCCTTTTTATGGCTGGAGTAAAAGGACTCTCCGTTCAACTTCCATAAACTCATTCAGCTTTCAACTCTTTCCTATCAAATGAGCATTTCCTTTGACTATTTATTGCTAAAAAGCAAAGTATGAGCTTGTCAGTTGAGTCTTTTCGTTATTTCTATTAGAATTGACTTGGTTCATATAAGTAGAGCACATGAGTCAGCTATTTGCTGCTGAGTATCTCATTTAGTAGCTGCTAGACTCTCGTGGCTTTATGAATATTTGACAGCTATGAGCACTTTCTAGGCCTCGACTGCCACAACAGAAAGATAAATAAGATGCGCAATAGAAAACTTTAGAGAAATTCTTTTTTTTTTCTAGCCTTTATCGAGGTTCCATTCATATTCATCGCTCAACGAGTTGTTCAAAAGTTTTCTCGCATTTCATTTACTCAGAAACGCTTCAATCGAACACTCGCAAGCAGCTGTTGACCACGTTATGTGACAGTGGCTCATTTGATTGGCGACCACGCCCACAATACTTTCTGGTAGGCTTAAATCAATTTGAGTTGTCCGCCTCTTTGGCTGCCATTGATTTATGGCCACGTACGGCAAAAACTTTACCGAATTATATTTCAATTTCAGTTTCAGCGCACAGGCCGGCTGAGCAGGCCAAAAACTGGGCGTGGTCGCCAGCAAAGACGTTAAAAACTTTTTGACAATTGACTTAAAAAGTTTTTGCCAAGCCGAACGAGAGAGAGAGCGAACGAAAAGAATTGAGCTTTTGTATACAAATGGATTGAAATCAGTATGGAAAGTGGAGCATATAGCCAGACGAGGGTAAGGCCATGCCGTGTGGCAGGCTCTGTCTCATTTATAGGCCCATTGGCTGTCGAAATCGTGAAATGTTCAGCGCCTGAAAGTAAACACATAAAACGGAAATGAAAATTCAATTATTTCGTTGCCGATTTGTAGGTCTCTTTCTCTGGTTTTGTTTGTACGGAATTTCTGGTGGTGTTAAAAAAAGTTTTTGGCCAAATTAAGTTAACCAGGCCAGCACGTGCGGGGCCTGCATTGAATATGCATGCAATATATCGCTTCAGCCAAATTGCATTTCAACTGCATTTTTTCTTGTGTGTTTCGGTCAAAAACTGTGAAATTTTTTGACATTGACAGCTGTCCCAGCGGCAGTTGCAGTAACGCTTCAAGTAACAGTTGCCCAACGAATTTAAATGCAATTTTTCACAGTCGCTTCACGAGCAATTACCCTCACAGAGAGAGAGAGGGAGATAGAGAGAGGGAAAGGGAAGGCAGTGGCTTGTAGAGAGGCTTAAGCTGATTAGCGTAGCAAAAGCAGGTGAAAGCTGAGCTGCTTGACGAGAATCTGACAGAAAGGAAAAGAGCTCCAGCGCCAGCTCCAGATCGATTGGCGAAACTTTTGCCAAGGGTTGGACGTGCGTCCTGGAAACGAAGTATTAGCAGCGCAAATAAATCGATGGCTGCCAGAGATGTGGCGCTGAAATGTTGCAACGCACAGTCTATGCCACAGACACACTCAGACACAGGCAGATTGTAAAGCATCTTGCGTCTTATCCATATCCACATGCCAGACGCTGTCTTTTGTGCCATTCTGACGTCTGTCATTTACAACTGCCAGGCGACGATGAGGGCGGCGACTGCTGGGTGGCCTGGGCTGGTGGCAAGGTGCAGTTGCCAGCTGACCTTTTGCTGTGCAACGTTTGTCACTTCGCTTAGCCACGCACAATGCACTTGCCACACGTTGCGCATACGCCATGTGGCATTTGCCAAAAAAATGAAAAAACGTGAGAAAACGTAAATTGTGAACACACGAGCAATAAATAGCAGAGCTGAGCTGAGCAGAGCAGAGCTCAAATGTCTTTTCGAATAGTAAAAGCAACTGTCAGCTGAAAACAGAATTTAAAAATTCAACTTGAGCTTTAACTAACGACGTAGCTAATCAAGCTAAGCCTTTCAAATCCGATTCCTATTGCTCGAATATGCTAATTCAATAAACTTGATCAAATGCAAGACAGCTATGAAGAAGGTCTGGCCAACGCTTAAGTAATATTCATTTACGTCATGGCAAACATTTTTAGTTAAATTTATTCGATTTTAATTTGATTTTATAAAGTGGTCAAATTGCTGGCCAGCCCAACTGCATAGCCAAAGAGAGACAGACAGATGGAGAGAGGGAGATAGCAAGAGATATATAACTCACTTTTGGCCAGAGTCTGACATAGCCTGACAGCCTGACAGTCAGACAACTGACAACGACTGCCATCAGCTTTCGACTTTTGTTCGGCTGCAGCTGCAGCAGCAGGAGCTGGTCTTGCAGCACTGCCTGTGGCATGTTGCCTGCTGCCTTTTTGGCATGAACAGCTAGCCATTGTTTGGCCATTTGTATGCCGTTGAGGGCAAGCACAAAGAAAAGTGTTATTTGTTGAGTTACAGCAAGTTGCATACCCTACAAAAGAAAAGAGAACAATTATAGTTATTTGGCAATTTCAAAATTATATATAAATTGAATATGAATTTTTACTGGAAGTATAAAACATGTTTCTAGCTCGATTTATAAATTAATAGATCAAAGAGTTAAAAGAAATGTATATAGTGGAAGATCTTCCAAGAATTAAATTACAAATATATATAAAAAAATTTCAAAATTTAATTTTTATAATTTTGTTTGAAATAATAATTTGAAAAATTAATTTTTATAATTTTAATATAGTATACAAATTTATAAATTAAAATTTTTTTATGTATAATGAATATTTAGAAATATATATTTAAAAAAAAATAATTTTTTTTTTATTTTTGATTATAATAAAAATTTATAAATATAATTTTTAGATCGCAAAAATTTTAAATATAATTTTATATAATTTTTATATATTTGTATCTCAGTTCATGTGTAGTTTTACTATCCTCAACTTATATAAGTTCGAAACTATTCATAGAAGCCAATTTTTGGTAGATTCAATCTATAATGAAGATATATAAAGACGTGTATTATTGATATATGTTACTGACATAAAAAACTTAAAAAAAGTTGAAATTTCTTATCTTGAAATATTTTTGTAATCTTTTTTGATGTTAAAATATTTTTTTTAATTGCTATTTTTATTTGCAATCTGTCTTATACTAGACAATAAACAAATTTGTTAAAATATAAAATATTATAAGATAAATTGAAAGGTTTTGTGTTAGAATATTCTTATATTTTTATAAATTTATTAACATTTTTGGGATATCCTAAAAGAGTTAAGTTCAGCTCAAACTGCCTGTGACTTTTGTTAATCTGATTTGAGCTCGTTGCGGCACTTGCCAAGTTTCAAAACTTTAACTATAGATTAAAGATTCCCAGATATAGCTAAGCATATATTATATACGTATATAATATAGAAAAATCTTTTGCTGTTCAACAAATCTCTTTAAATGCAATGGTTGAAAAACATGACCAACTCTATCTGTCACACTTTCTCTCGCGCCATCTCTTGCTGTTTTGGGTATGCGCTGACAGCAACCGAAATGGCCACAATTTGCGGCTATGTACAATTTGGCCAGGCATCAATCTGTGCGCATGTTAACCAAAAAACCATTACAAACAAGCTAGACAATGTCATAGATGGAGATAGTCACAGAGAAGCAGATATCTAGCGAGTGTGAGGGCGACAGAGAGGCGGAACGAGAGAATGGGTCTAGCAAACGGATGGCACGTGCTGCGTAGCATTTCCGTTTCCGGTTGCGCTTTTCTGTACAGACGAAGATGTCTGTGTATGAAGTGCTTGGCTTTGGTTTTTTTTTACTTTTTTTTTAAAAGCATTTTGCACTGTTACACGCGGCGTATGCGCAATAATTTTAGAGCCAAGGCAGGTTGAGTCGCCTGCCGGAGTGGCGGGGTGACTTTTGGGTCTACCAATTTAATATTTGAACAGTCTGTGGGCATTGTTAGAGTTGGTTAGGCATTTGCCTGACTTGAAACTTAATTAACATTTGATTGATAAAGGTCACACACACATGCGTGAGTGTCTCTGTGTGTGTGTGTGAGTTGTTGTCTGCATGCAAATGAAAATTTTCAATGCCAGCGGCGTGTCCTCTGCCCCTGATTATGTAAACGTGTGTGTGTATGTGTGTGTGTGTGTGTCTATGTGCGTGTTCCAAATTTTAATTAGTATTATAAATTATTGCCAACGGTGCTGTAATTAAGTGTATGTGAGTTCAGTTGATTTACACACACACACTTATTCGAGGCAATTAAATTTTTGACTGCCACGCAGCTAAATAGTGGGCGTGGCCACAATCGATGCCTGACACGTGCCCGCCCCCCCACTCTCGCTCCCTTTCTACATGAGCTCTATGCAAATATTTCGTTTAAATTTGCATAAAAATCACAAATTTAGTGGAATTGCCATTTGATTTGATTGGGCCAATTGAATTGGGAGCACTGCTTGAAAGGCAGCCAGTCAGGCAGTCAGGCAGACTTTGCTCAGCTGTTGCTAAGCAGCTTAACAGCAGCAGCCCACCTCACATTCCCCCCATCTCCTGCAGCTAGCTGTGCCTTTGAGCCACACTTCAACTTTTGTCACATGTGCGCTGCAAATTGCATTTTGCTTAACACTTTTTGCCAGCCCAAGCAAATGGCAAATGGCAAAGGATATCAGATAGACAGACAGACGAACAGAGAGAGAGAGAGAGAGAGTGAGTTAGCTGCACAAAAGGCAAAAAGTAATTTGAATTTAGTGCATTGATCGAACAGCCTTTAGCTATATTGCAACAACATTGACTGAAGATATCAAAACGATGAGTGGAGCTCGACTTGCAATTGGAAATTGTTAGCTCAATTTCAATCATCATTTGACGCACTTTATCATATGTATTAAAAATTTATTGATATACGCCAAAAGAGCCATAAAATACTTCAACACGAAACAGAAAGCAACAAAAAAAAATGAAGCCAAAAACTGCAAAAACCTAAAACCAAAATGAAAGTCAGTGACTACGATAAGACGGCATGGGGAGGGGCGGCCAGGCAGCCATGGAGAAAATTCAATAAATTGCTTGGCTCGACATAAAATAATGCTGCATTATAGACTTGGCATGCCACAGGCTGGCAAAAAAAAAAGAAAAACCGCCAAATGTTGCCCTGGGGAGCGCGTTACGATGCCGAGACAAGGACGGCAGCAATCAAGCAACAACAACAACAACAACAACAACAGCAGCAGCAGCAACAACAGTGTCTAAAGGACAGACGACAGATACTACGTGCGACATACGCCAAGTGCCCCCCGCAGCGCTTACAGCACGCCTTGCGCCTCTCGCCCCTCATCCACTCGCCCAGCTACTGGGCTCAACCTTTGGCATCGTTTTTCCTTCTGGTGTTTTTTTTTTGCTTTCTCTATTTCTGCTTCTTTTTTTCGTGGTAATTCAAATTGTCGCTGGGCAGACGAAACAATGACAATCGAAATGGCAATGAAACTGGCAATGCTTGTGGTTGGAGCTTGGAGAGAGTGAGAGAGTGTGGGAGCAGGGGGAGTTGGGTTCTGCGCATCGATTTCTATTTATGTTTTATGGGACGTAAAATGATTGGGCCACAACGGAAGGCGACAATCGACTCGAGCCAAAAGACAACGATGCAGCGAAATGAGTATCAAAAGTGCTCATGAAAAAAAGAAAGAATGAAATGGAAAGCAAAAGAAAAGAAAAGAAAGTGTAAAGCGCAAATGAGCAATGCACGACAAGAGGTTGCGCTGTGCGCGAGGGACTATTTTGTTGTTGAGAATTGTGAAATTCGAACAGCTCAGAGTGAGACCTTAAAATAAAAAAAATTGAGAATTGAGATTTCGGCAAAAAACTTTTTTTCCTGATATCAAAACTTTCACAAACTGTTTTTCATTTTTATATAATTTTTATATGAATTTAATTATGGTAAATTTTCTCTCAAGCATTTTGCACTTTGTTCTCTCAAATATTTATTAAAAAAAGCTTTGCTTTCACTTTAAGCTTGGAATATTGTTAAACATAACAAATTATTCAATTTATATTGAATAAATATAGCCAAATATTTGTAGCCAAATAATCTTCTTTATTTTCTTTTTCTGTCGATAAAAAAAATATAAAAATAATAATCAAATAAAAGGAGCTCTTAAACATGCAGTTTGACTTGAGCTTTAGCAGCAAATTAAATAGAGAATTTTATGAATTTAAATTTCCATTCCATTCACTGGCTTACAATTTTAACAATTTTATATTGAAGATTTATAGCTGCTTTATTATTTAAGCGCTACTTCAATTTGATTTCAATTATCGCCGTATAAATTGTAGCAATAATTTAATAATCTTTTAATTCTTCAAAGCTTCATATAGAATAACGACTCAGAGCTTAATTTTTAAATTTATTTTTGATAATATTTCTAAGTTTGCCATCAATTTTATTAAATATTAAATTGAAAAGAAATTGTTCAAATTTCATTTTTTTTTTAAATAATTTAATTATTTATTTCTATGAGTTATCTATGAATCTATTTTTTGATATATACATTTGCAAGGTTTTTGACTATTAGTTTAATTTAACATGAGCTTTTGCAGTCACTTGTAAAGTGAATCAAATATGTATTTGGCATAATAATTATATAAAATTTGACTCCAATTTGACATGAACTTTGGCAGAAATTTTTAATATGAAAAGTTTTAAATATTCGAAAATTTATTTTCATTGCTTATTCATAAATAAGTTTCAATCTTCTTTTGCAGGCAATTGAGTTTTGTTTTACAGGGTATTTGGCGGCCTGACACGCATTTAAAGACGCCAGATAAAGGCGTGCAATGGGCGGAACCAAACGCGCGACGATATCAGCAAAATGTTTGCGACGTTTTACGTTGAGGCACGCGAAGAGGCTGTGTAAATTACAGCTTCCTTTTCCTCTCATCGTGGACTCCTCTCTCTCTCTCTCTCTCTCTAGCTGTGTGTGTGTTTTTATTTATGCGTTTGTGTTTGGGCTGCCCTTTGTTACTGTTCGCATATCTTTGAAAACTTGGCGTGTGTTGTTGTCACGCCGGCTAGCATCTTAAGTTGATGTGGTGTTAAGTATTGTTGTTGTTGTTGTTGCACTTGAAATGATGAACTGACAGCTGCTGCTGCTGCTGGCGTCTCACTCTCTCTCTGTCTCTGTGTATGTGTGTGCGTGTAATGGGCAGCTTCAAGTGCTAAACGAGCTCTTTAAGTTGTTTTTTCTTTTCTTTGCTGCCAAGCAACAGCCGTGCAAAGAATCTTTAAGTTTTTCTTATTTATATATTGATTTTAATGAGATTTGGTTTAAAAAACGATTTTTAAAGTCTGCCAAAACTGAAATCTATTCAATAGCAGATTGAATGCTGTCTGCCGTCTGCCGTCTGCCGTCTGCTGTCTGCCTCAAGTTCATTAAATTTATTTTTGAACTTTGCATTATTTATAGGGCCATATTCGAGGGAATTCGAATTTATTGATCAAACTGCAAATAGCATTGAGTGAGCAACATTAATGACTAAATAATTGATCGAACAGCTAACGGGCATAAAGAGGAATTAGCTGTTTTGTCGCAAATGCGTGCGAGCGAGCGCAGGCTTACGATTCGCTTGGCCCAGAGAATGATATTGGCTAAGCGGCTTACGTTCCTCACACACACATGTGCTGTGCTTGTGTGTGTGTGTACAGCTAAGTGAATAAAAATCTTTTTTGCACAATTCATTAAACGCAAATTATGCCCCAGAGATGGACGCGGCATGGCAGAAAGCGCGCGCATTGCTGTCTGCCATGGCCGTTGCCGTTGCCGTTGCCGTTGTCGTTGCCCTTTTTTGTGGGTATTATTTGCTTGCCACGCACACGCAAGGCATACAAATTCCACACACACACGCGCGTATCGTACGTAAAAGGATTCACACACGCGCACGTCCACCAGCAGACACTGCCTGGCTCTTTGGTGTCTGGTCAAAAAGACAATGAACTCAGCACAACAACAGCGCCAGGTAAAAAAGGTGCCACACAACAACAACAACAACAACTTTTATATTGCGCATTTACCCCATGCAGCTGAGAAAAAGAGTTAATAAAGCGCATTTTGCCAAGCGCAGCTGCTGAGCCAGAAAAAAACCTATAGAAATATTGCCTTGCCCTATGCGTTTATAGCCCAATCCATTAAAATAATAGGCGAAGCTCACAGCAGTTGTGAGCTGAATGTGGCAAAGCTATAAAAGTAACTAATTACAACTGTTTTTTTAAGCTACTCGCTGACCAAAGGAAATGAAATTGCTGTAGAACAAAAAATTGTTTGAAATATTGCTCTGTCTTTGGTATTATTTTAAAGCCATTTTGTATGATATAATAAATTATTATATATAATATAATATAATATAATAATAATATAATAAATTATTATATGTAATTATAGCACAGCCAGCAAATGAGAGTCTTTTGCTTTGCTGCCTGTCAGATAAGTCAGTTCAATGTGTGCTCTGCTATGCCAGCCTAAGCGTCTCGTCTAAAGTTGTCTGTGCCTGCTTCAAGGCAGTTCCTTAGCTTAATAACAATTTACAACTAAATGCTGGCTGTGGAGTCTCAATGCAAGCTGACAATTTAAGACTGTGCATATGAGCAACACAGAGAAAATGATGAAGAGTTTTTTAAATTTATTGCTAAGACGCAGCAAACAGTCAAGCAGCATCCAAAAGTTATCGATAACAGCAATAGCTGCCAAATATAGTCTCTTTCTACTTTGCTATGTTGAGTCAAAAAGTGTAGCATACTTTTTGGAGCTGCATGTTAATGCTTATGCAATGAGATGCAAAGGAGCTGTCTACGTGCAGTGTATCCTACCGATATGGCTCTATGGAGTGCAAATCTGGGGAATTGCTGCCAAATCCAATTATAAGCGCGTTCAGGTTTTGCAGAACCGAGTACTGCGACAGATAACCAACTCTCCCTGGTATGTACGCGGCTCAATACTTCACAGAGACCTTAAGCTGTTTACTGTCGAAGAGCAGATTGGAAGACACACAAGTAGATACACGGACAGACTGCAACGACACCGAAGCCTACTTGCAAGAGGTCCAATCCCTGCCAGACCCCTAAGACGACTTAAACGGCAAGGCTTTGCCAGTACGATGGGAATGGTGTAAACTGTCTCCTTTGAATTCCTCATATAGTGACTAGTTTGGCTCTAATTCCATATATATATATACATGTGTTGTTAAGGTACTAAATTTGATTGTACAGGTTCTACACTTTAATAAATATAAAAAAAAAATGAACTTTAAACAGCTCTGAAGATCTGTGCTAGAATAGAGCAAACATTTAGCTACATGAAATGTGCTATCAAAATTCTTGTCACACTTAACAGCAGCTTAAAGCTGTTGCAGTTGTTGCATTGTCATGCAAATGTCGTTGCTAAACATTTGGGCAAAAAGCAATGTTTTTGACGCACGTTGCGTATACGCAACATTGCAATTGCTGAACAATTTGCATTGACGTCACGTGGCAGGTAGCAGCAGCAGCAGCCGCAGCTGCCGTCATTGTTATTAGAGCATGTGACAGGCAATGCATTGGTGGTCAGCTTCCTTTTTTGTCTGTGTCTTTGCTTTGTTTTTACAGCGCATTGCGTTTGCATTATTGAAGCACTTTGGGGAGCGAACGCATTGCTTTTCAAATGTTGAGTCCATGCAATATTTATAAGCTGATTGCTGTCAGCCATAATCAACAGCGGCAGCAGCAGCAGCAAACACGCACAATTACAGTTCTGCATTGGGCGTTAGCACTGAGAGCTGGCAATGAGAGACAGATAGAGATAGCGATAGAGAAAGGCGGAAGAGCGCATTTCCCCTTGGCTCACAATGTGTGACAATCAATGACAGTTCTGTCGCTTGGCTTGCTGTCACGCCCCTTTAGGCAGTGGCGCCCGCCTATCGTCTCAGTCTCTTTTTCTCGCCATCTCTTTGTCTCTTTCATTTGGCCCTTGGGTCCGTTGCAGCGCTGCGGCGCATCATTTGTTGCTTTTGACGTTCTGCGTGCATTTAGAAAATTGGTATGGGAAAACTATTTTTCAACAGGTAAAATGCAGCCTGAACCAGCAAACCTCTGCCACCTGCCACGGACTATTTGCTGCCAAACTGGACCAAGCTCAAACGAACGCTGAGCGTTGTTATAGAAAATCAAATGGCAAAGTACGTAAAGTTTTTGTTTAAAGCTCGAATGGAAATTGAAATTCCAAGGCGCAAAGCGGTTGGGGGCTGGCTGGCTGTGTGTGTGGGTGGTGTGTGTGGGGAGGTGTGCAGTTGTGTGTGTGCCTTATCGGTTTTGTATTGAAACACAAGCTAAAAACGGGGCAACAATAAATTTTGCAGCGCATACTTCAAATGTCTAAATGCGGCAGCGATAAAAAATTTCTTTATTGTGCCAAAAGCACACACACACACATATATACACACACACACACATGTGTAGCGTCCGGCTTGCCTTTGAGCGTTTTACATTGCATTCCCTTTCTTTTTGGACTTTGGCTTTGACAGTTTTAGCAATTTATATTTATTTTGCCTGCAGCACACACACACATGCACACACACACACACACACACACAACTAGCCATTGGCCACTTGTGCATAAATTAAGATAATCGCGCATCGCATTTGCTGCTTAGCATGTTAGCCTTGTGCGCTTGTCGCTGACCTCTATTAACTGTCAGCTGCCTGGCCAACAATTTATGGCCACATCAAACTTGCCTGGCAGCTGCTTGCTTAACTGTAACTGGCTTTAATTTGATGGCGTTCAATTGTCGCGCTCGCTGCCTCCACGCCACTTGGCCATTGTTAATGTGTGCCAATCAGGCTAAATGGCCATAGCTCATCAGCACCAGCGCTGGCCATATTTTGAGTGGGCCATGTCAATTGGCGGCTTGAGCTGTCAACGGCTAATGAATTGTTTGCAGCCGCAGCTAATCAATGAGCCGCCGCCTGCTTGAGCGCTGCAGTGCTTCAGCTTCAGCTACAGCTTCAGCTTCAGCTTTAAGTTAAAATTTAAGCGCAAATTTAAGGCAGCAAAGCTAGAAGGGAAACATTATGCGGTTGACCCAAAAACAGATGCTTATTGAGCCAACTGCTGACCACTAAGCACGGCTCACAAAACCATGTAAATTATTTGCATAAGTACTCGACGCTGACAGCAGAGCCAACCATGGAAGCAAAGAGAGAAAGAGTCACGAATGGCTTCAAGTTGGGTTCATTGTTGGCCTGCGGCACGTGCCGCTCATATTTAAGCACACACACTGTGTGTGTGTGTGTGTGTGTGTGTGATCAGTGCCTTGGCCATTAGCTCAGGCCGTCTCCCTCTCTCTGTTGGCCATTGGGGTCTCCTTGTTATTTTAATGGCCATTTTACTGTGTCGAATTCGAGTTGTTTTTGTCTGTTCTGTCATACTCGACCTTAGACAGGCCATGATTTTAATACCACTTTAATATCATTTTTTTATGCCACGCTTTGGCCAAATAAATACGTGCTCAAATGCTGGCCAAATGCTGCCGTTATTTCATCTCAATGATTTGACAGATTCCCAATAATGCAGCAGCAACAAATGCACAATATTAAAATTAAGGAATGTGTAGAGAAGCGTATCGATCTAATATTATAATAATTATATGTTAAAGATAGAGAGACAGAGAGAGAAAAAGAGAGAGAGAACTAGACTAAGAGTAAGACAGAGGCAGAAGGCAAAAGGGGGACAATGGGGCAAGAGATTCAAGATATACGAGACTAATACATATGCCTAGACAAACAGAATGATGCAAAGAACTGATAAAACTCTATATTTCATATATATAGAGAATATGAAAGTCATATATAAAGAGATGACACGACCGTCTTTATACTTAAAGAAAGAGAGGGAGAGGGTGAGATAAGTAATATTATTTTTTATATATTATATATTATAAGTAAAATTATTTTTTAATATACTAAATAGTTATAGAACGAAACAAATGATGAAATACATACTTTTAGTGCTAATATAAAACAGTGTCTCAGCCCAAAATATTTTGTTTACCATCTCTAGTTTACCCCTCCATAATGGTTGAAAGCTCTTGGTTAGCTTTCCCAAGAATTACGTTGAGCTGCGTAATGGGCACGATTAGAAACATTTGCACCGAAAGTCACCTCAATCCAGCTGAAGTGTATTCGATATTCTTTGCGTTAAGCTGACGTAATGAATCAAATAGTCTGATAAGACAAACACAAAAAAAAGCAAAGCAAAACATAGTGAAATTGTGATAATTTCGCATTTTTTATTGTTTCAAAGTGCGGCATACACAAGAGCTTTAACGACAGTACTTGATGTATAATATAATAAACCGTTTTAAATAGGTTTAATATATGAAAATATAGCAAATGTATGCGTATTAAGGCAAATGTATGCAAGCACTTGACGCTGCCAGACAATAGATGGCGCTAGTCAAGCGCTTTCGCCTCTAAGTTTATTTACGCTTGGGAGATTTCAATTTCATTCGGGTTCATTTCGCTGAATTCAACTTTTGAGCACTTCCGGGAATAAGTGTCCTTGGTTTTATGTTGTTGTTGTTGTTTCTTACAGTTTGTCGCGCATATTAGAAAAGTTGTAGTGTTTTTCTTTTATTGCTTTATTTCTTTTTGCCTTCGAAATGAGCGCATTAAAATAATTGTTGCTGCTGCTGCTGGTGCTGCTGCGCACAAATGAAATTTGTACGCGTGTAATTTATGCAATTTCTCTTGTCACTTGTCATTTCAATTTATATAACATAAATTTGAGCATTGGTCTTTGGCATTGGACTTCCGCTTTGGCTCTGGCTTTGGCCAAATGCAAATTGAACCAAAACTTTGGCCGCCAGCTTTCGAGCGTCAAGTGGCATGGGAGCAGACAGTTTTTAATTAAAATTAATGCAAAGGGCAAGTGCTTAATGTGAATGTGTAGCACTTGCCACATGCCACCTGCCACCAGCCACTTGCTCTAGGGCATTCAAATCGATTTTGAGATTGAAGATTTTCTACAATTTTCAACAAATTTTCAAATTTTCAAATTTTCAAATCTTTATTTGCAATAAATAAAAGAGAAAAACTTAAGAAAATTCTAAACATTTCAAAATTTTAGCCATAAACAAAAGTGTTTATTGGTCTTTTGGGATCCATCGTAGGCGGTAGATGAGTCTGCAGTATCTCCGTGCTGTTTTCCGCAGCTTCAATTGTTGTTTCCACATAATGATTGTAGAGGATGTTCAGCAGACCAGCAACGAGCACTTTGGACAAATATATATATATATTTATATATGCAACTATATATATGCTTAGACCTTTAGCTAAAAGCTCACCTGAAATACACCAGGCCAAAGTGCAGCCAAGCAGTGAATAGTGCGCGACGAGCTCCTGCAAGCCAGCATAGAGCAGGGCAATGAGCGTGATCGAAGTTGCTAGCATCCAGAAGATTTGGAATTTATCCTTGTGCTGCCTGTGCGCTTTCAGCACGCCGAAAAGTAGCGCCAACGTAGCCGCGAACTGCAGTAGGCGAATTTCCTCCAATTTCTGATTCCCTAAATATAAATTGAACTTACACACACATATATATATATGTAAACATATGGCTACAGCTAGTATGTATGGATCTTACAGCGATAAGGCAGCGCAAGTGTGGCCATAGTTAGGCCAAAAGCCGAAAGGCCAATGCCAATTTCCATATATCGCTTGAGCGACAACATGGCGTTTCAAACTAACGTTTCAACGTTTCAAAGCTAACTAAACTGAATGATAAGCGTAAATCAATATATGTATAAAGCTGATAGCATGTTTATCTTTATTGGATTGTTCACTTTTCCTCTCTCCCGCTCTCTCTCCCTCTCTCTCTCTCTCTCTCTGTCTGTCTCTCGATTCCTTTATCAACTTTATTGCGACTCTAGTTGAAAATCAACTTAATGTCGTATTAATTCTGTATGGTTACATTTAATTGATCGTATGAAGGCAACACATCCTTGGTCTCCATAACTGGAGTTGTGGCCTGAAGAGGAGCTACAGCTGTAGGCAGGTTGTCCTTCCTGAATTCCACATATGTCCCATAGACGAAATGCAGCATATATCCAAGAAGTGCTGCAATCAATATGTATTTCACATATGCGAATCATCAATTCGAGACTTTGAACTCAACTGAACAAAGGGCTGAACGACTCACCTGTTGCACCCATAATGCCGAATAGCCCAAGTAACTGCAGCAAAAAATCCCAAAAGTCATAAAAATTGAATAAATCCTGACCTATATATAATATAGTGAAATAGCTGAGAAAGCCAAACAGGAAGCTTGTGGTAAGCAACCAGAAGAGCACGAATTTATCCTTATGCAGCGGCTCCTTCTTCAGCAGGCCAAAGAGCAGAGAAGCAGTTGACATCACCTGCAGGCCACGCAACATGTTCAGAAAAACGGCATCTGCATATTAAATATCGTCTATTAGTTCGAACTAAACACACATATATATGTATATATATATATATATATATATATCATCATATATATATATATATATATATGCATCTATTACATACAGTCACGATAAGAATAACTTCCATCTATGCCAAATGTGCCTAGGGCAAAGCCTAAGGCAATCGGGCCACTTGCGATTAGGCAATTGCGTTTGGTTAACAACATTTCGACTCGGCACTTGAAGACTAACTGAAATTTTGATAGTTCACACAGCGGAATACACGTTGAGCATTGTTATCAATCGACACTGACTGCGCAATACTCGTTCGACAAGAGTTCAGAAATTCATTCTTTGTTCCAAATCAAAAATACAGCCTGAGCAATACTCGCTCGGAGTCGCAGCTATATATTCTAAATAGATAAAGATATATATATTTATACATATATACTGATATATATATTTATATATATATAAAGATATATATTTATATTTTTCATTTATATTTTTCGTACAATTTGATCAATTTCAAGCTAACACGATTCTGTTTTGTAAAATCTAATGGCGCACACTAAAATGCCCGATTCACTTTGTGAGCGAGCATAAACAAAGACTGAATATACATATATATAAACTTGTATATACATTTCATACACATTCTCTTTGTGGGCGAGCATAAACAAAAGATATTTTTATCAGCCCAATCAAGAGTGTTGTCTTGCTATCTTTTTTGAGAGATATTTCTTTATGATGCAGATAAAGAATTTTGAAATTTGTTTGCTCTCCAGAGTATTGATAATTATAAACTGGAAGTAATGGCAACTAACAAGCCGCTGATAAATTAATTGATTATTTCACACTGTATTTATACATATATACACACATAGATACATAGAACAATTGTGGCACTGCAACTAATATGCTCGCTCTTCACTGGATGAGTAAGCATAAGCGAATATATATTTTTTATCAGCCCAAGTTTAGCTGCCGCGCTCCCTGTCTCTCTCTCTATCTCTCTCTCAGCCTTGCTATCTGTCATAGATTACAATTGGTAATTTTATTAAGCTTATCAGTTAAGACACATTCACTTCAACGGTCTCAGTATTTGTCATCGACTCCGACTGCAAAGTTTGCGTCTCGGCTTCATTCGTTTTGCTCAAGCTCAACTGTTCGTATACCGCATAGACATAATACATCAGATAGCCAATAAGAGCTAATTGTATATAAAAATAATATTAACATTTTCGAATATGTTTATAAAGTCTTTCGATATTTACCCAACTTGTTAAACGAAAACCACGTCCAGGGCAATGATACAATTAGATCAGTTTTCTCGAACAAAAGATGCCTTAAGCAAAACATGCTCCTATAGCTCATGTGACTCATTATTATGAGCGTTGAGCAGAGCCAGCAGAGTATCAACAGAGGCCGAAAGCGCGCTTTCTCATCGAGTGCGGCATAGAGCAAAGCAGCAGTTGCAATCAACTGCAACAGTTGCTCATAGATTAAATATATTGGCACTATAATCAAATATACATAAAAAAAGAACACAAATATATATTGTATGTATATATATATATATATTATATTATATGTATAAATACCATAAATTACAATCAACAGCATACACACAGCGATGACAACGAGTTTATTTCGTTGGGTCGACAACATTTTGACGTGACGTTTCGCATGCAACTAACGTTAAGTTCAGTAAGACTTATCTTCCTTGTAAATTGTTCATATTTCTTTTATTTCTAACGAAGGTAAACAACAGCTAATCGGGCCGCATTTAACGCATTATTTATCGATAAGATCTGCTATCAGAAATTTCTCTTTTATAGATTTAACAATCAAACATTCAACAAGTCATAAATATTGCAAATAAATAAAGACGGAATTTTATGGATTTATAGCCAATAATAAAGAGACTTATTCTATTTAATTAAAATATTTACTTTATAAAAAGTGTCATATAAGACGCAGAGATATGCTAGCAATAGCTTATCACAATATCAATTTCTATATCAATTGAAAATATTTATAAATTAGAATAATATGTCACGGGCAAAGCAAGATTTAGCTAATAATATGCCAAGAGTTTAAGCGAGCAGTAGTTAGTAGTTGCAGCGGTTAGTTAGCTTGATCCTGCAGGACTTCATATGGACTTTAACCCTTGAAGCTATTAGAATATTGTAATTTTTGAATGGAATTAAAAAATTTATGAAATTGTTATATAAATTTATATATATATTTATTTACATATATTATTCTTCAACTTATTAAACCTTGAAGGACTCATATGAAAAAATAATATAAATCAATTATTTATAATATTTATAATATTAGCTAAAGCTTCAATTGGTTCTAGTAGGATATATTAATAAAAAATAATTATTTAATTCTTTAAACTTTTATTTTAATTCTTTAAACTTGTATTTTTCATTATTATTTTATTTTCTTTGCCTATAGGAAACTGTAGTTAATATAATTTCCAGCTAGATCTCTAGCAGTCCATAAGCTCTCTAACAGCTCATAAAAATACCCTCAATTTTTGTTAAGGTAAAATGTTACTAGATTCCACTTTGAAGACTTATGCAGGCTAAAGAGCTCTTCTCAACAACTCAATAGATCTCTCAATAGATAGATACACAGATAAAAGCTGCGCGCAGACTTTATATCAATTTGACTTTATTATTTAATAATATTGAATATTTATTATTTTTCATTATTTTATATTTTCTATATATATTATTATTAAGTTTTAACTTTGTATACTCGAATGAGATATTTCTAGCATAGTTTGTCGATCGGTATAACTATATCGACGCAACTAAAATCTCCTCAGCTTCGGCTAACTTTACAAGAAGCTGAACCTATTAAGACTTTGTCTTTATGAATATTTGAGCAAATAGTTTTATTATTATTTCTTTGGCTTTAAGGACTGGCGGACAGACAGGCAGGCAGGCAGGCTTTGGTCTGTGCATGTTGTGAGCCTGAAGCATATTAACTTTTAACTTTTTTGGCAAGCCATTTGACCACAAAGTCAAAAAGTTGCATTCATAAGAAATCCAATTGGTCACACACACACACACACACGCACGCACTCAGCCATGAAAAGTTCATAAAGCAAAATGAATGCATAACTAAATCAGGCATACACACAAACTTAGACACACCCACACACACAGACACACACACACAGTGAAGCACATTGTGCATTCATGTTCATTTGATAGCTAAACTTTTGCTATTTGTGCATAGAAAACTTTTGGTTTTTTGGGGTTTTAGTGGCAATTATTTTTACATTTAGCGAGTTAAGTTCTTAAATTGGCTGCCACCGAACATATAAACAGGTGCAGGCGGGGCGTGGCCCGACAGTTCCTCTTCGATCCAACGCGCTCGCTTAAGTTCTCATTCTCTCTCTCTCTGTCTGTCTTTATCTGGCAGGCAAAAGGCGAAAAGTTTTAGCACAACTTTTCAGCGAATTGAGTTTTTAATTAAAATTTGTTTTACTCTAACACACACACACACACACACACACACATATATATATACATGTTGTGCCTCTCACATAAGTCATTATGGCGCTTGTGACGTCACTCGCTCAGCGTAATTTATGAATATTTGTAATTAACATTGCCTCCATGCAAAGGCAAGATGGAAAAATCATAATAAATTTCATCTAATTGCGTTTTTATGATGCCAAGCAAAAAGTTTGCTAAGGTAGCGCGGCCTATAAATAAGCGCAGACAGACACAAGACGCAACTCAATTGTGGGCCTGGCTAATGGCACAGCTGAAAATTTTGAGCCGAGACAGCTAAAAGCCAACTTCTCTATGGCCCAATTGCCGCAGCTCTTATTACCTTGTGCCCCACAGGGTATGCGCTAGTCGAGCAGCTGACTGCGCTGCTGCAGCTTGATTGTATATTAATTTGCTAGTTTATTAGGCGTGAATGTTAAAATGTAGCGAAAGTTTGGCCATTACCAAAAGCAAAAAATCTCTTTTCTCGCTGCTCATGAATCAAAGAAAAAACAAAAGAAAACCTGGACAAGCTGCTGTGCGTGTGTGTGTGTGTGTGTGTGTGTGTGTGCGGGCACTCGTCTAAATTATCAGCTTGGAAGCTGAAAGGCCGCTACTAGGGCAACTGTTTTGTTCATTTATTTCATTTAAATGCGCATTTAAATCTATTTAAAAGTCCACATGAGCCCAGGCACAAAGCTTCCCTAAAAATAAAGGGCAAATAAAAGGCACAAACTGTGTGTGTGTGTGTGTGTTGGTTTAGGTTCAGGTTCGGTTCGCACGGTTCATATGGTTCACGTAGACATGTACACACATAGGCGCTAGCTGTGGGGCAAGAGTTCAGCTCTCAGCATGATTTAACGATAATGAAGGTATTTACGAGTTTTTAGCCTTAGAGTCGCTGAGCAAAAGCAAAACTCATCATAATGCCGCCAGCAAAAGGTTATACAACACCACAAACAGAAGGAGAGAGAGAGAGAGAGAGAGAGAGGTTTGCGAGAGAGATAGAGATAAAGCGAAGCACACCTGAAGCTCTGGCATAGAGAATTGCTTCATTCTTTTATTTTTTGTCTTTGTTGTTGTTGTTGGTCTATACGCATGTCCTGGCACTCGTAAGATGTTTTGCAAAAGTTTTCTTTTTTGTTGTCGCCGTTGATAAGGACAATGACAATGACAACTACTCGAAACGACAGCAGCCCAAACCACTCACCCACGCACACACACATAGATGGAAAATCCCTTTAGCACAATAGCTAAAAGTTCTGCACCTTTCCATAATCTACTTGAGCTGTAACACGTAATCCCGGCAAAAGGGAATGTCAGCGCGCACCTTGTGCGCTAATAAAATTTAATTTGCTATAAAATCTCTCTTTCTCTAGCTCACACCCACACACATGCACATTTAGCTGCTGCTGTCTCTGCCATAAAGCAGCGTCAACATAATTACATCGACTCAAAATGAAAATGAAAATTTTTATTTTCCAATTTATGATCCGAAGTTAAACCAATTTTTTTAGTGCCATTTAATACTAAGCAGCCCGCATTGAATTCAAATTAGCCAAAGAAAAAAAAAGGAATGAAAATATGAAAATCTAAGCAATAAAGAAAAGTCCATATTTTACTACATACGTCTGTTAAATACTCTATTAAGCAAGTGTAGCCCAGCACACTTAAGTCTAAACTTAATGTCAGCTTTTGACAGCTAGTTAATTTATGATTATCCTATGCTTAACAGCAACCACAGTGGAACTCAAATTGTAGTGATTAAAGCAGCTAGCACATAGACTAGTTGTCACGAGGCTTAACATGGACTTGCTGTTTGATAACATGCACATTGACAAGTAGTTGATCTTTTGTTAAGCTCAAATGCAACACAATTATCTTTTAGCTAAAACTAAATCTTACATAATTTCTGATTTGAATATAAACTGAATGTCAAACTGCTTATCAGCTAAAAACAGCTTTTAAAATAGCATTTAACAATGTCGCTATAGTTACAGTCACATTGCAGTGCATTGCAATCGACATACACTTGGAGCATAACTTAGCTAGTTAGTTAAACATCAGCATATTCTCACGACATATTTAACTGATGGTCAAGCCTATTGTCAACTAAAAATTGATTGAAAAAGCCACTTACATTCACACACTTTCTCAGCTATTCCAGCCACAAACAACTGCAGGTCTATTTGAATGAGGTTTGACATTCATTTAACTGCCAGTTGACATTCAGTTTAGCGAACCTTAACTTAAGTTTTAGCTACATTCGCAATCAGTTCAATATCGAGTCAGCTGACTTTTTCACTAAAATTAACTCAATCTGCTTCTCACTATTTAACTGATTGTCAAGCTGTTTGTCAACTGACAAGTAGCTCGTTCGCCAAGCTCATAATGAAACAGTGACTTGATTGATTTTATAGTTGAAAAGCAAATTGAGCAGATCGTCAACTGAAATGAACTTTGACAGGCACTTAACTGCCAGTTAATGTTAATTTTTAGCCCTTGTGCCTTAGCTGCAGCTACAGCTTCAAGAGCAGCAGCCAAATTTGATTACATTTTCTAAATGTTGTCCCCACCCCGACCACTCCTTGTCCGCTCAGACTTCTATAGAAATTTTATGATGCCTGCGTCTGTTGGCTGCATAAATCCGCTTCCAGCCGATGGTGTGGGGGCGTGGCTGTGCTGGGCGCGGCTGTGGTTGCTGCTAGTTTAAGCGCGAACAAAGGCCAGAGTTGAGAGAACTTAACCCGATGCTGCCGCAGCTGAAAATCGCATTACACGGCGGTCGAGCGGTGGCACGTGCCACACGTCGTTGCATTCGTCAACAAATTTGCGGCGGCTGCCGCTGGCCAAACTGCTCGTATTATGCATGTCCGCTCGGGCGCTGTTAATTGTAATGGGCAGCCTTGCTATCGAAGTGCTGTCCTTCCTCCAAAAGACAAAGGCCTGAAAAGGACTTTCAGTGGCTGTTGCTGTTGCTGTTGCTGTTGCTGTTGCTGCTGGCAGTCAGCCCAAAACAGCTTTTTGTTGCAGCTGATTGCAGTTGCTTTTGTGCGCTGCATTAACCGTAATAATTGCTAAAGACAATGCAGCTGCCGGCGATCTCAACCTCGCTCAAGCTCACCTCAACACACGCCGCGTATACGCAATGTCTCCCATGTGGCTTTTCGCTTTGTGGCTTTTGTGGCATTCGCTAGCTCCCAACCCCCCCTCTCTCTCTCTCTCTCTGTCTGTGTGTGGTTGTGTGTAGTTGCGTGTGTGCATCTTCCCTTGCGGCTTGCCTTTGGCACATTTTCAATTATAATTATTAACAGCTAGCGCATGCTTTTTGCTATTGGTTTGGGTAGCCAGGCAGCAGCCCACCTTCCTGAGCACTCAAATGCACTTGATGCTTGCGCAATTTCCTGACTACTATGCATTGTCCTTGCGCGTTTGCCTGTCCCTGTTGTAGTTTCTTTTTCTTTTCGTTTTTTTTTTTTGTGTTTATGCTCGTTCATAAAGGGCTGGAGCAAGTATATGCAATGTCTGCCTTGCAGTCTGCCTGCCTTTGGCACTCTCGTCTTCTGAAGATTCTTGAGATGTTGCCGATGCACTCGATACTATATATTTAATAATACTATATATTTTGCATCAGAAATGCTGCTATCTGATGCTTCTGATTTGGTATTTCAAATACAGACCTGATGAATGTCTTGATTTAGGGAAAAATGGCATCTTCCACAGCTTTAGAGCAAATATGAACTAGTAACTGTTGAGCTGCTCTACAGAACGCTCAAAAATCGATATATCCATGCCTACTGGAGGCAAGACCAATTGCCACTTAAAGAACAGATCAAGCTTGTCTAGCAACACCTGTTGGAGGCGTGGCAAGTCACTAAAGCTTGTGGCGCAAGTATCCGAAAATCAAGTCAAATATTACTGAATGGATTTCGGCAAGAGTTCGCCTAGAAACTTGATCAGCTTAGTAGTTTATATTTAAACCTTGAGCGAGTATCATGCAGTCGCTTAAGCTCAACTGCAGCGTTTTTACTTGCTTTATAGCTGTAGTTGTTTTAAGTGGTATTTTTTGCAGTCCATGTAGTTGTAGTTTCTTTTATTTATAATTTTTTTTTCTATACTCTCTCTCTCTCTCTATGTAGCTCCCTCTGTCTCTGTCTCTGCTTTTCGTTCTGCCATTTTTTTGCCCAAAGGCAACTTTTAACATTTAATGATGCTGCTTTGTATTTTAATACGCTTTGCTTGCTTTTGCCAGCTAGAGCCCAGCCCGGCACCCACAATCCAGCACGTGCCATAAGCAGCGCTTTGTAAAAACTTTTAAGTAGACATGCAACGTGGCCAACATTGGCAGCAGCAGCAGCAGCAGTACCTGCCTCTCGCTAGCTCTCTCTCTTTCTCTCTCTCTCTCTCTCTCTCTATCTCTCTTGCTGTGCCACACACTTTGCGCTTTAAGTTATCTACTCAGTTCCAATTTCTTTTTCGTTTTTTTTATTCTTCTTTTCTGTACTCAGCCTGCCAAGGTGTTTGCAGCAATTTGTGTCAGCCGGCTTGGATTCGTATTGTGTGTCCTTACAGACGTGTCCTTGACAGAGCTGCTGCTGCTGTTGCCACAACGTGCGGTGCACAGATTGTGCCAATTTAACCTGTTGCTCTCAAGACTAAAGGACTTCAAGTCTACATGCTTCAAGCTGTTACCCTCTCATATATATATTTATATATATATATATATATATATATATGTATATATATTTGCTTTTTGCATATATTGCTCTTGGCAAAAGTTTTGAATGAAAGTCGGAAATGAATTGCATTCGCGTCATGTGCGCGACGCCAGTTTTAATGCAATTCCAATTTAACTTCGTTACACACAGTTTCTATTCGCAAATCGCATTCGCGCATTGCCAAAAAGTTTGCCAACAAAATCACAAAGTAATTGCAATTCGTTCGCAAAACACAATTTAACGAAATTTAGTTCAAAGTTTCAAATTGAAGGCAACTTGGCAGGTGAAATCCCCCTCCACACTCAAATTCTGAATACTTAACACAATTCACAATGGCTAGAGCTAAGAGCCGAGTACAGCTACATTTTGGCCAAAAACCTGATTGGCACTTGCGTCTAGCTTGACTTTCTTTTACTTGACTCGACTCGAGTCGACTCGACTCGTCTCGCCTCGACTGCAGCTGCTATTGCACAAGGCAAATGCAAATGACGCACATGCTCTCAGAGTCATTACAAATTAATTTCACACGTGACTAAGTCGACATAGCAGCAGCTCCATTCACTTGAGGAGCTGAGCTCGAGCTGCTCTAGCTGCCAGCATCAGGCTGGGCAGCAAACTGACATTATGTCAGACATATGACATTCAATTAGGGAAAAGTTGTTGCATCTTGATGAGCAAATGCGCCATATAATGTGCCCCTCACCTCTGCCACATGGTTCACATGGCAGAGCTGGCCATGGCTGCTTGCTGATTGCAGATCCTTTGGGGAGCGTCATCGATGATGATGCTGTTAAGCCAGGGGAAAACAACTCTGCGTGTGTGTGTGTGTGTGTGTGTGTGAATGCAAATGGAAAACTTACAAGATGAATTTAATAACTTGAAACTGCTCAAAATATGTCAAAGGTTCTTGTGTACATAACTGTAAAGGGCAGCAGCACTTTCAATGAGCCATCATCGAGAGAAAGCTGCTTAATTAGGTAACGTGACAGAAGTTGAAGAGATGATTCAGTTTTGATGTAAAATTAGTACAAATTGTTGTTAATTTTAAGTGAGGCGGGAATTTAAAGTGTTTTGAATAGATTTGAGATATCACTTAGCACACGTAAGGTTCAATATAAGAGGCAGAGAGAGAGAAAGACTTGGATGTTGTCAACAGAACTTGTAAATATTTGAGACGTAATATAAATATGCTTGGACATTAAATATATTAAAAACATTAAATTAATTTCAATAAATATATAAGAATTATATTAAATTAATTAATAATGCAAATTTCAATTTTTATTCAAAATTTCAAAGAAATTAAACAAAAATTAATATAATATTCTTGAATGGAAATATTCATGATGATGATATGTTCGCACTACATATATATATATATATATATATATATATATATATATATATCTGCATATATAAGTCTGCTTTCTTAGACATACGGCATTAATTTCCATCTAAACAGGCACACAATTACCTAAGCTTATTTATAGAACTATATATGATTACAAGAAATAGCAAAAGATATGAAATTCCATATCATAAATATGTCTAATATATCAAACTTTCAAAAATAAACAGCAATGAGTCAGGGAGCGCTAGTAGCTGATATGAAAACCTAATTAATTAATTGTTAAGTTTATTAAGTGAAACGCTAATTTACAGGCAATTACAAATTTCAAGCGACTCAAAAAAAAATTTTTTTGCAGTTGAAATTAAGGAATAACTCAAAAACGAGTAACTGAGTTATCAGCGCCACGTTGTCCGTAGAATTTCACTAAAAACGTGGATAGATTTCTTTGGACACAGGCCAACTCAGCTGTATGAAAGAACTTCACTTAGCTTGATAAATATTTGATGGATTGCACCTATGTAGATCTTTCTAAGCACAAAGCTTAACTATTTATGCGACGCTAACTTTTTTGTTATTACCAGTTTCTAGTAGATCTCAAGAGATACAGAGTATTTAGTATATGTATTGAAGACTAAAGCGATTTCAACTTAATAAACAACAAACCTAACCTGTATTCACAGATAAGCGAATAGCTCTGGTTTCAGATTCAATTGAATATAATGCATTTATGTATGTACATACATACATAAGCTTTATATAGTTTGAAAAACAGGCTGCAAAAAAGTCACAGAAATAAACAGAGAGACAGAAAAAAAGAATGAGAGTGGCTGAGCGAGAAAGTGACCGCAATAAAGGCAACGACATATAGAGCGGGAGAGCGAGAGAGCGGGAGCGCGAGAGCGAGAGCGTAAATTATAAGCTACAAAAGGTGATTGTACAGTAACATTGTGCAGTTAGTTATGCCAAGCAGAGAGCGAGAGAGAGAGAGTGAGGGAAGCCATACGTAACGAAGTGCAAGCAAGCAAAAATGCAAAAAAATCCAGTTTCTATTGGACTCTTGCAATCACATTAAATTTTCTTGCAATTCAGTATCTGTGCAATCGTTGACGCAATGAGGCAATACTTGAACCCAAAACGTGTGGAAATTCTCATTGTCCTGCTGGTCATGGGCGTGGCGCTGTGGATGTCGCTTTTTGCGAGTGTCAGTAGGTGCATAAATTATGTATATATGTATATGTTATGTATATATATATTTCTTAAATCCAGCATTGATTTTCCAATTTGTGCCTACGTGCGTGATGCTCTTTGGCATTTTGAAGGCTCACCAGCAGCATAAGTCTAAATTTATGCTCTTCTGGATGTTGGCAACGACTTGTCTTTTCTGTCAACTGATCATCTATTCCGTCATCAAATGGGAATATTGGGACATTCTCAATTCGATAATTTCAATCTCCATCATGTGGTTAGCTGCAAGTGAGTATACATTTTATAGATAATATATATACATATAATTTGGCTATATGTACTACAGTTGCCGTTCTCTATATGCTGACCATCATGTACAATCATTATGTGGAGCTGACTCTGGGTCCCCAAGAGCCCGCAGAACCACCTAAAGAAACTGAAATCTCGAAAGAGCAATTGGCCAAATTGAATGGTCAAGTTTGAGGCCGCCAGTGTCCAACGCAACTGCTGCGAATAAATAAATAAACTTTTGTTTATCTTACCCTTATACATTGATAAATGTTTGTTTATTTTCTTCGCATCTAAGTTCAACAAATAGAGGGCGTTCCAGATGAGTTGGCGGAGAGTACGATGTATGTCGAAAATACTTGACTTGAATAGAGAGGGGACAGTTGGAAAGAGCTGATGAGAGAAATACATGATATATAGATAGTTAGATAGAGAGAGATAGTTGACTAATATATAGGGAGAGAGAAACAAAGGGAGCTGTAGAGAGCCAACGAGACATATATATGGATAGTGACACACAGAGCAATTAAAGTGTATTAAAAAAGTCGTTGCATTTATAACTAGGGTATCAAAACATAATCTGAGAGTCTGCAGAGGCTGCAAGACAAAAACATTTCATTTCGATATTCGCTCACAGTGGGCAAAGTGCAAGTTGCTCAGATTATGCAGACTGCGACAGCAGTTCGCTTCGATTGCAGTTTCCTCTCCCAGAGAGCTGCTTTCAGCTGGAGCAATTCTTGTTCGTAGAGCAGCTCAGCTCTTGCAGCTGCAAGCTGATCTCAGCTAAAGTAATTCTCTTAAAGAGAAAGCTGATCGCTAGCAGCTGCAAGAAATTTTATTTTTTTTCAGCTTTGCAACATTTTGCCTTAGTGGCAAATGCGAAATGTAAATTGATTATGGTCCAGTATATATATGTATATATATATATATATATATATATACATGTTTTGATGATATATAATCAGCAGCAGCAGCAGCAGCTATCAAAACAACGCGAAATGTTTATATTAAAAAATTTCTCAGCTCAGTTTTTGGCTTCTTTTATTTTCATTTTCATTTTTTTCCATTGGCAAAAGTGAAAATGCGAAAATGGCGAACTCGAAATATGAGCAATAAATGATGAAAACGAGGGGCGGGTTAGGGGCTGACGTCCATCAAAGTCCTTGAGCTCAACCAGAGCCATCTATTGGACAGCACTTGCAATAAAGCTGACCAGCAATACAGCAATAAAGCAGCTAAGCCCCCCTTTTGGCCTCCAATCCTCCGCCCAATCAGCTGCCTGGGGCATTGCGTTGACGTTGGAAAATTAAAATTACACAGCACAAGTTGCAGAGTGCAGAAATATGCGAGAAGGCATCCAAAAGGAAGTCGAAGTGAAAGTAGAAGAAGCAGCTGCCAAAAAAGAAGCTCGAGGAAAAACAAACTGAAAAACCGGAAACGGCGTCCATTGGTGCTGGCGGCCACAATTATTATTTTTATTCCCAACAACGCAGCTCGCATCGAAATTAAGTCAACACGCAGCTCCGCAGCTCCATCTGCTTCTTTTTGTCTACGAAATACAGCTCAACAGCTAAAACACTAAAAAAAAAACACTTTGCAAAATTTTTAAATGATATTTAATTACATGGAATATATGAAAATAGCAAATTAAATGCATTTCAATAAATTTTAATTAACAAATTCCACTTTATACTAATTTATAAAAAATACATTAAAAATTAGTATTTTTTTGAGTCTTATTTATTTTATTTTACTTGCTTTTAAAACATTTTTTGTTCAGTCAAAAATAAAAAAAATTAAAATTTTTCTTAATATATATACATTTATATAAATTTCTAGCAATTATTAGCTATTGACAATGTTAGAAAAAAATATTTGCTGGAAATAATATATAAATAACAACTATAAATTACTTTTAAATTTAAAAAAAAATTTAAGATACTTAAAAACTGTGTTTTACATCAAGTCAAATTAAATCAGCAAAAAGGCTAAATTGGCAACACTATATAAACATATATATATGTATAAATATATGAACTCGTGCTTACGCAGTTTGAAACTGTTGTGAAATCCAATAAAATTAAGTATATTTCCGTTGTAACTGCAGCCAATCAGAACATTTGTTTATCACAAGAAAGCGACGGGTTCAATGCGTGTATATCAAAATAAAAGCAAAGCAAAGCAAACAAAGTATTTATCATAATATAAAACTGCGATAAGGTTATAAAAAAAACAAGTAGAAGCAATTCAGTTAGTTTTGATAGCTAAAAAGTGGAGGCTCGTCCACCTTAGCTGTTATCTTGGCCCAGTTAGCAAATGGCAATGGCATGTCACAATCTCAATCACTAGTCGGACATACCCGCTTTATTATCGCTGGATTAGGCCACTGGCAGCAATAAAAATGAACGCCCAAAGTGCTGAGCTATGAAATTAATATGCCAAAGCAATTTTGATTTATTTTTCGCTCGCGGCCAAAGGCAACCCCAAACACAGACCCGCCCCGTCCAAGAATGCCCAATATCCAATGGCCAAATGCCTTCAAATATTAAGCAGCAGACGCATCAGCTGCAAGTCTCAATTATGCCAGCTTTCACACTGAATAACAAAATAGATTTATATGAGAAAGAACAACTACAAATTCCACAAAAATATGGGACGAACATTGAAAGTTTGCCGTATCTCTCGGAGTACGCTCTGCTTGCACATGGCTCAGACAATATTTTATTGAAGTCGACTACGCCTACAAAGGGCGTGGCAGATAAGCTATAGTAAATTTGTAAATTTAAATATATCTCGCTAGGAAAATAATTTGCAGGCAAATGAACAGAATTGAGGCCAGACGGAAGAACGCACAAATGGAAGACGAGCTCCACAATGTCATATATATATACATATATATATATATATATGTATATATATATAGTATAAAGAGTCATGTCAATTGTCAAGATAATATTTTTATACTCGCTCAAGCATTGCAAAGAGTATATTGGTTTTAGTGCTCTAGTCGCTATTCAAGCTATAATCGAGAATTTAAATATACATATTCTTTATATTCTTATTCATATATTTGAAAGTATCTAGGCGAATGTAACTAGATTACATTTCATAACTAAGTTTTTCTCTATTATATAGCTTAACATGAAATCCCATATCTATCCATTGGAGCTGTGAATCATGTTGTTTACAGCTTAAGAGCTAGGCTCAAGTGGCTCACGAGTTAGATTAAGCTGAATGGCATAAATTATGCATCGATTACAATTTAATCTGCTTTGTGGACGAGTATTAGATAGTCAGTCCGACCCAGTTACAATGCATTAAGCTCTATATTGCCATTACAACTCGCGTTGTCGATCAATTTAAACCCATTTAATTAGGGCTTGGCGTTTTCATAAACATTTCAATGTGTACAGGGTATACAATTAACTGAAATGCCTTTCGAGTGAGCTTCAAGCAGCAAAGTACCGCAAAGCCTGCGCATATTGCGCCCAATTAGCTCACAATGGACATGAATGCGAATGTGAATGTGGCATAAGCGTAATGCGTGGCTTTGAGTGAGTGGCAGGGCCAACAGGTGCCACACAGGTGCCAGCTGCCAGTTGCCTGCTGCCTGCTGCCAGTTGCCCGTTTTCCCGGTTGCCATTTGGCAGTCAACAGCGCCGCCTGGCAGGAATTGACTGCAGCACTTAAAATTTAAAGCCTTTCGAGTGTAATTGCGCGCTTGCCGTTAACGAGGCGCTTGTTAAGGCGCACGTGAAACTAAGATAACACTGCACAAGCAGTTGTATACCCTGTAAACTGCAAGCGAGCAATGCTCTGAATAAATTGAAAACTCAAACGGTGCCAAATGAATACCGCCTAAAGGTATGCAACAGTCGAGCTGCTGACTACCCTGTGAAAAAGAATTGCATACCCTATAAGAAAATGTGACTTGACTACCAAATGAGCAGAGCTTGAAACTGAATACTGAATGCAACATGCAGCTAGCTACATACCCTGTAAATCATAAATGAGCAGCCAAGCTGAACTAAAAGCAATTTAGCAAAGGGAAATATACAACTAAGTGTATACCCTATAAATTTTAACCATAAATCAATTTGCCAATGTTAAAAAGAGTAACAAAGCTGAGCTTGAAGTGTTGCGCACAAAGATGACAAACAATTAGCCAAATACCCTGTAAAAACAAACACATACCCTGTAAAGATAGCTAACCTCATGTCATGGAAGGTAAATAAGAGACAAAATAGCTGACGCAGCTAAACTTAATGAGCCGCCAACCAGTTCAGGCACTTATATATAGTTACATATATACGAGGGCAGTCTAATAGCTATTCCAATTAGTATAAATCTATCTAAATTCATTTAAGTAAATATTCATTGATTTTTTTATATTTACAATTTTTCATTTCTTATTTTCTTCTGCATTTCCAGCAGCTGCAATTTCACATTGAAACTGCCAAAGTTTGCTAACGACCCTCGCTTATATATACATATTTTTTAAATGCGCCACGCAGCTAGGGGCCACTGTTTACTTAACAGCAGCAGCAACAGCAACAAGCAGACGCAGCAGCTGTCGATAAAGCCTATGCATGGCAAATTGGCCAAACTAATTGACACCTGTGACGCCCAGCAAAGAGTGGGCGGGCGTGGCAGCTGGGCGGTCAGCCCTAAACAAACAGAAGCCAAATAATGCAAATACTGCGGTTTGTTTCGGGCACCTCAATCAAGCGCCGCAAGAAAAATGCCTTCAAAGCGGTGTTAAAAATTAAAAATAAACAAATTTTCGAAGCGAAAAGCAAAAAAAAAGAATTTTAAAAAAGGAAAAAAAGGACGAAAGGCTGCTGCAGCAGCTGCTCCTTTTTTCATGAATTAGTTATATTTGATATGAGATACATTTATGCAAGCAGCCATATCATATGCGCCTCTGCCTCTACCTGTGTCTATCCCTCTCTCTCTCTCACTCTCAGTATTTATCTATCTTCGTGTCTCTCTGTCTGCGTACCACGCTCTCTCTCTCTCTCTCTCTCTATCTGGCTGCCTGTCTCTCTAAGTCCTTCTTCTTCTTCGCTCTTCGTTTCTCTCTCTTCCCCTTAGTCCTTTCCCTCTCTATACCTCTCTCACACCTTCCTTAAGCTTACCATTTGTGTAATTAATATTTACCTCTCATTGTTTAATTTATGTTCTCCCCAAACTTTTGTGATTTCCATTTTTATTTTACATTTTACTCATTGGAAATTGATGGAAAGGGGTATAATAGCTTTCTATACGAATGTATCTAGCAGAAGAAGGCGTAGTGAGACCTGAGTCAAAGTCTGCCCAGCTATCACCTTAGATTAGCCACATAAGCTCTGCACAGTTCTACAGGATATGTGTTAGTCGTGCACTCCCAACTAGAACATGCTTGTTCTTTTCGCTTTTCTTTCAGTTTTTGGCCTGCTTTTTTCTGCTCCGTTGTTGTTTTGCTTTTGACGCAGACTTACAAATTACGCACTAATTAAGCGGCTTCTGCTGCGGCCTCGACCATTTTTCAAAGTCGTTCGTTCACTCAAGGCTCAAGGACCTGAAGGACAAACACAAACACAGAGACAAACACACACACACACACACACAGACACAGACAATGGCTCAGACTGTGGGTCAGCGAGGCTTTGGCTTATGCTGATCAGAGCTTGCAGCTTGGCCCACATTAGGCGACAAAAGTTAATGTGCATAATTAATTTGCTTTTGCACTTTGTCGAGGCTTCATTTTGTTTTATTTTTCTTGTTCTGCTTCGGCCTCTGTTCTTTGTTGCTGCTGCGGTTCGAGCATAAATCACATTGAAGTGAGCTGTCAACGGTATTCAAATAGCTACGTTCTGTCCAAAAAAAAATAACAAAATGAATAAGCGGAATGAGCTGCAGAGGTAATTGGGAATGACTGAGTGGGTGGGGGCGTGGCTTGGCAATTAAGCTACCAAGTTTCAGCCAAGTTTGTGCGCGCACACGAAGTCACGATTAAAGCCGCAGCTGCTGGCAGCCAGCTACGAATTCATCATACGCACTGTGTAACATTTTTAATTGGCTGTGAAATTAAATTTGCACCCACGCACACCTGTGCACCCGCACAGCGAAAGCGGTTAAAAGAGGCGGTCTATATGGCCACACACTAGGTTAGGCTGGTAAATTCAATTCGTGCACAATAAACAGCTTCATTTGTTGAATTTACTACGAGATAATTGAATAGCTGCCGTCGCAACGAGACATAAGACACAAATAATAAAACAAGCAGCCAAAGACACACACAGCAGGCTCTGTCTATTCACATGGCTCGTCTAACATGCAAATACCAAATTCAATAAACTCAATGCCAGGCAACAAATAGACCAAATTATTGCCAAACAAACAGCCAAAACTCCACTCGAGCCACTTAGGGCACAACCAACAGGAGAAAAAAAAAACATTCCAATGCGAATGTGCTTCCCATTCGCATTTGCCAAGTAAATTGAACGACAAAAGTGCGTGCAATTGGCAAGGCATATTGCGAGGCCAAGTTCCATTTACCCGGCGATAGATTTTCGTCTGCTGCCCTAAGTCGAGGGGGTCGTATGCGTGATGTGAGCACATTTAGCCGGCAAAGCCAGGCGGCAGACAGCAACACACGTACAAAGTAACGGTAACTGTAAATGTAACTGTAACTGTAGCTGTAACTGCTACTGTCACCACTGCTGCCATTGAGTCAGCCTGTGATGGCATCTTTAGGCAAATGCGTTTTCAAAATTTTTTAGCCAAAAGGCAACAATAAAATATTTTTAGCTTATTATTATTGTTGCTATTATTATTAGTATGAGAAAATATGATGGAGTTAGCTGCAAGCTCTAGTCTGTGGCTAAGTATAAGATATGATAAGATGTTGTATAAGATTATTTCTTAATGACTGCAAAGACAGACATCTGCCTATTCATGACCTTCTTGCACTCTTTTGTCTGCCTCGCCTGCCTCTTGTATATATATATTCGTGAAAGCATAGCAAATTAACCTGTATCTTCTACAGTTATAAAGCTAAAATTCTTTTATTTCTGATAAATAATTTACTATTGCTATAAATCCTCGAATTTTAAATGAATTTAATTTTTTTTCTATCGTTAGTCGGCTGCAAAGTTTTACAACTTTTCATTAAGAAATTTTATATTTGTTTATTAAATATATAATATAAATAATAATTCAATCTTTAGGTTCTTAAAAGCTTAGAAATATTGTTAGAGCAGCAGTCAAGTGCTAAAAGCTTCAAGTTGCAATTGAAGAACTGCAGCTTAATTTAAGCTTAATTTAAGATTTATAATTAAGATTTATTGAACGACATATTTCATGGAAATTTATAAGATTAAGTCAGACATGCTTTAAACTTTGCTATTTTGTCATAGCTGAAATAAACTTTGATTTTTGTTGATTCGACTATGAGATATTCGCTCAAAAAGGATCACAAAATGTTTCTTAAAAGATAACTTGGCGCCATTGCATAGTTCGTTATAGTAAATGAAGTCAGACTTACTTGTTAAGCAGCCTGATCATAGGTATTTCCAAGCAAGCTACTCTGTCCGCAATCTGCAAAAGAAAACACGATAAAATTAGAATCACTTTTCTCATAACTCATAAAAAGTTGAAACAGTAAAGACTCATATTTTTATATAAAAGAAACTCAAATATTTAAGAGGACTTTGGGCAGTCGTCATTTGTTTTTGTTTTTGTTTTTTTTTTTTTTTTTTTCCCAAACATCTTTGGACGCAGGCCTATTAATAAATTTACCAACTGGGAGTTAACGCTTAAAGTCAGCTGACCAAAAGTTTTTGCCTCGTTTTGGGCTGAATTGCGTCGCATTTATCAGACGACGATGTTAAGCAAATGGACAGCGCTTGGCGCTGTTTAAGCGCTGCCAAGGGATTGAAATGTGGCAGCCTCTGTGGCAGGCAACCAAAGAAAAATAAAACCATTGTATTTTGTCAAGAGTGAAAGATTTTGATTTTGTTTAGCTGGCAAAAAAAAATGTGCATATGCATACAAATGTATCAATGTATAAATATATATTTATAGCTGTATATATCACGCGAGGTTTGTTGCAAGCTTCATTTGGCTGCAAACAGTTGGCCTTAAAACGCTTTGCTTGTTTATGCTTGCAACTTGTTGTTGCTGCAGTTCATAAATAATTTAAATAATTTACACGCTTACTTAAACCTTGGCTGGCACTGCCTCTGTGCGGGTGCGTGTGCGTGTGCGTGTGCGTGTATGTGTGTGTGTGTGTTGTGCATACCACATTATGTGGTTCATTGGTTTGTGCCACACGCCGCGTTGCATAGCAATCAACTAGGACCGAGTTGATGCTGCTTTTATAGTTAACTAAAGTGAACTCAGCTAAAATTTTTACTACACACACACATCAGGCACACACACACACACATACACTCACACACGCTGCTGACTGCTGTTGGTCGCTGTGGTTTTGCATTTTCATATCACGCTTAAATATTTTACAACGATTTTTAGCTGTCGCCTCGCCTCTTGTTGTTGTTCTCGGCAAAGCTGCATCACTCCATAACACCATATTCTCTCTCTCTGCCTCTCGCTCTCTCTTTCTATCTCCATCTCTATTTATATGCATATGAAGGACCCTTGTCCAGGCTTTCTATGCACATATGTGAGCAGCGCCGTAAACTATTCTCAATAACTACGTTTTTTTGCCGTTGGCCGTGGTCCACTTTGAGCTCGTAGCTCTTCTGTTAGTCAAGAGCTTCAAATGCATTTAATAATTTATTGAAAACTAATCTATATACATATATTTCAAATTCCATATGTATAACTTGACCACATGTGGCTTACAACAGCTAAAACTTTAGCTGATAAGCTTGCGGCTTATGGCTTGTGGCTTAACTTTTAGCTACTTTTTAGTGCAATTTATATATTTGAGATTGTAAGCGGGCTTTTATGATTGTTGCGTGCCACATATATATAAATATGCAGTTATAAATATATATATATATATATATCAAGATATATATATATATAAAGATTAATATTTATATAGCTAATTCAGTCTAACGAGCAGAGTCTTATCTCCTCTTCAGCTTGATCATTGCCTTGCTTCATTCCATACTCGTTCACATACTGAAAAGAGAGTATTAGCTTGAAGCAATGTACGCCATGAAACTCTTTTCCAATATATCTATTACAGTTCTTTATTTCTTTTATTTATATATTTGACTTTCAGAACCAAATTAAGACCACTTCGAGTCAGAGTTCAATTTGCGCTATTTAGCTATTTCGACTAATTAGCAGCAAATAGCGACCAGCACATCTCACCTAAAGTCTAACTAATAACAATTACACATCTGCATTAACATGTCATAAATGAAGCTTTAAATACACAATATACTCTACAAAAAAAATGCTGTTTACAGAATTAGTTTTAATTTGTTTTTAATATCTCAATGGCTTTTACTGCTGACACGTAAAACAAGTTGCGATGAAATGCTCAATTAACGACTAAACAATACCCTAACAGCGCGCAGCAGCTAGCTATAAAGAGAGCGTGTAACAGAGAAGAGCATTTTTTGTATTAATAATATAGCGGGAAATTGCTGATGTCATGATACATAAAGAGCGCATCTTCTCTTGTAACAGTTGAAGTCTCTTTGGGCAATTTTGTATACACTTAGAGCTTTCTTATTTATCAGCTAATACCCTTTTTCTTTAAAGCAGCAAAGTCTTGCAAGAGTATTTAGCATTCGTCATTAGAGAGTAAGAATTTTCTTGAACATTTAATTAGGTTCCACATTTTGAGTCTACCGCTCTCTCTTAATGCTATGCCAGCTGTTATTGCTAAGTATTGTCACAATCGCGATCAGTCGTTCGACCTGTAAAGACGTGAATTCGAACAGCCTTCGCTTAAGCTCTACTGCTGCAGAGTTCTAAAAATAGAACTTTGCGGTGCATTCTTCAACGCAACAGCAACAAAAACCGCACACGCAGCGTTTTCTTATCGCTTGCTTCCGCGTAACTCAATTGCTTTAATTGCAATTTACGAAATTTCGTCGCTTGGCGCGAGTGCGCCTGCACTCAAAAGCACAATCCGCGATGACATCTAATGTCAATAACCTCGCTACAGCTGTAAAGGTAAATGCAGAAATGCAAGCCCAGCTTAACGTTGTGATGGCAAATAGGCAAGCCTCCATCATGCCAATAAACTCAAAAATAGATATCGCCTCCGTGCAAGGCATCACTAACAACAAAAACACGAAACGTAAACAGCCAAATTCACCAAAAACCATCAAGAAAAGGCTCATCTTCGACGAACCAAGCACCAGCAATGCAGCATTAATATCAGAAAATCGATTTTCACTGCTCGTAGAAGAAGATGAAGACTACAGCGAATCACCTGTAGCTCCAGAAGCCCCAGTATTGACCGACCAGCAAACTACTCCGAAACCTCGTCCGCCCCCCATATGGTGTCCAAACATCAAGTCTGTGGCCCTACTTCAACAGATAATAGATAAAGTAATTGATGCTAAATCATACGTAATTAAGCCAAAGAAGAATAACATAGGTGTATTAACCCAATGCAGTGAGGACTATCGCAGAGTTATAGACCACTTTACTAAGCTGGAATTGGAGTTCCACTGCTACCAGCTTAAGGAGGACAAACCATATAGAGTCGTGTTCAAAGGGCTTCACTCCAGCACTGATACAACACTAATTAAAAAGGAATTGGAAACCAAAGGCCACACAATTACAAATGTGCACAACCCACTGAGCCGTATGGACAAAACACCGCTAAATATATTTTTTGTTGACGTGGCTCAGGCCCCCAACAACAAAGAAATTTTGGACATTCGAGTTGTCTGCAGGCAACGCTGCACAGTGGAACTGCCAAGAAGATACAACGACCTGACACAATGCCATCGCTGTCAAGAATTTGGACACACACAACGCTACTGCCACAAAGCTCCCAGATGTGTGCGTTGCGCCGGGAAACACGCATCCAAAGACTGCACCCGCGAAAAGGACCAGGCACCAACTTGTGTGCACTGTGAGTTACAGCACCCAGCCAACTATAAGGGCTGCCAAGTATACAAGCGGTTGCGCAAATTGCAATCCCCAGCACAAAAAAGGAGTCCCACACAAACACCGTCTACGGGTCCGAGTACTGCTTCCGAAATTACAAGGCCCCGGAGCATTACCCAAGCCACGAGCTTTGCAACGCCTATTAGTGGTGTTTCTTACGCACAGGCCGCTAGAGGTGGACCGTCAAATAAGAATACCACAAGTGACACTTTGTTCACTGAAATGCTTCAGCAACAACAACGTCAGTTTGACGCAATTAATGCCGAGCTCAAAGCGATGCGAGAAGTACAATCCCAACAAGCAACCATGCTAAACAGTTTAATGGCCATCATAACCAAGCTTGCCTACAAATAATGGCTTTACGTGTGGGTATCTGGAACGCCAATGGCCTGAGAAACAAGACTCAGGAACTGGCTGCGTTTCTCTCACAAGAAAACATAGATATAATGTTAATAACAGAAACTCATGAGTGCCCCACTACACAAATTTTCGGATACGAACACTATCAGGCTCATGGTGAAGGAGCAAACTGCTTTGGTGGATCCTCAATCCTCATACGAGCAACAATACCGCATACACCTTTACTGCCAATTTGCAACGCAACAATGCAGGTCTCAGCCATCACCCTGCCTACGTCTATTGGAGCGATCGAAGTTGCGTCAATTTATCTTCCGCCAAACACTGGTCTGTGTGATCATCACATGGAACAGGTTCTAGGCCAAAGGTTGAATAAGACCCTCATCGGCGGCGACTGGAATGGATGGCACCCATTTTGGGGAAGCAATAGTGCGAATCGTCGCGGAGAAGTCATATTTGAGGCGATTCAAAACTTACAATTCAGCATATTGGCGACTGGAGCCCCCACCCGTTACCCAATTAATGGACACAGGCCCTCGGCAATCGACTTCGCTGTCTACAAAGGCATCTGTGACCGGCAATTGACCATTGAAGAATCCTTGGACCTATCCTCTGACCACCTGCCACTAATAGTCACAATCCACGCGCAGCCACAGCCCTTGCCCATTAGGAAACAACTACTGCCAGCAGGATCAGATTTAGGAGTCTTTAGGCGCGAGCTCCATTACTCTTTGCACATAGAAATGGAACTTAACACTCCTGAAGACGTGGACTACGCAGCAAACAAACTGCAGGAAGAAATAGTCAAAGCTGCGCACCAAGCCGCCCCACCATCTTGCCAAACAAGACAACAGTCTCCGTACAACATCCCCCTCACCTTGGAGGCCCAACACCTACTAATACACAAAAGATGGGCCAGGAGACGCTGGTTAAGATTACGCACGCCTGATGCCAAATCCATGTACAACGAAGCCACGAGGCATCTTAAAGCTGCTCTCGCCCTGCTTCAAAAGAGGTGTATCAGCGATGCGCTGGTACGAGCTGAATCGCCCACTGACGCAGAGTTTCAATTATGGAAATTTACAAGAAAGCTCAAACGGCAGCCAATACGACGTCATCCCATTCGGAGCATTTCTGGTTCCTGGCACATTGGAGACGAAGCTCAAGCTGAGGCTTTTGCAAACCACCTTCAAGACCAATTCACGCCGGTGATTACCGCAGAGGCCTCAGAAATCGAAGCAACAGAAGACATCGTTCTCTCGCCCCTCCCAGCTGAAGACCAGATAACTGGATGTACAAAAGAAGAGGTTCTTGAACACATCAGAAGAGTGAAGGCAAAAAAATCCCCTGGATATGATCTAATAAACGGCAGAGTCCTTAGAGCACTGCCTGACTCCACCATAGACTACATAACTATGGTGTACAACGCCATGCTCCGCATCCGGCACTTTCCAGCCTGCTGGAAGCGCGCCGTGATTGTGATGATTCCTAAGCCTGGCAAACCCGTGGGAGAAATTGAGTCGTACAGACCAATTAGCCTGTTGCCAGTACTCTCCAAAATATTCGAAAGAATATTTCTGGAACGAGTACTGACACATCTGGGACGCCAGGAGGCCATTCCAAACCATCAGTTTGGCTTCAGGAGACAGCATGGAACACCGGAACAGGTTCACAGAGTTGTGCACCATATCCTTGGAGCCTTTGAAGAAAAGATGTACTGCTCTGCCGTCTTTTTAGACATCAAACAGGCGTTTGATCGAGTTTGGCACCTGGGACTGCTGCAGAAAGTGAGGACCACCCTTCCAGCCCCATTTTTCGCGTTGCTATCCTCATACCTTATTGGAAGAACCTTCCAAGTGTCAAGGGGGCAAACAGTATCCTTGACTAGACCAATTATGGCTGGAGTACCACAGGGTAGTGTTCTAGGCCCAACACTTTATACTTTATTCACAGGAGATATGCCAACTCCCGAGCCAAATATAGGAAGTACAGATGCAGTACTCATAGCGACCTATGCAGATGACACCGCCATCTTATCACGTCACGTATCTGCGCAAGAAGCTTCAGACTCACTACAAAAATATCTGGACTCTTTCGGACGCTGGGCAAAACGGTGGTGTATCACCATTAATGCACAAAAGTCTGTACATACTACCTTCGCCACTAGAAGAGGAGATTGCCCAAGCGTTGCATTGGGGCCCACTATTCCCAAAGCCTCAAAAGTAAAGTACCTTGGTATCACTCTTGACAGAAGGCTGACTTTTAAAGCGCACATAAGTCAAGTAACCTCAAAATGCAAAAGCAAGCTAAAAACCCTCGACTGGATGCTGAGAGCTTCAAGCAAGTTGTCTTACAGCAGCAAGGCCGCCATCTACAAGGCAATAGTTGTCCCAACCTTCGTATATGGTATCTCTCTATGGGGCTCCTCGGCGAAGACTACAAGGAACAAAATTCAGACCCTGCAGAATAAAGCACTACGCAGATGGACTGGAGCCAGCTGGTTTGTAAGAAACTCAGTCTTACATAGGGATTTAGCAATTCCCACAGTTGCTGAACTCATTGGGCGACACAGTTCAAGATACGCGGACAGACTTGCAGCGCATCCTAACCATCTCGCAAGCAACCTGGCTATAAACAACAATAGGCGAAGACTGAAGAGATTGCATCCTCTAGACAATATTAGAACTAATTAAGATAGTAGCTACAAGTGCAGAATAATTGGCATATCTGCCCTCCCATTAGTTAAGGTTTAGAGCTAAATGCGCTATAGAGTCTAAGACAATAAGCTGCAACAAAATAAAGAAATAAAAACGAAAAAAAAAAAAAAAAAAAAAAAAAAAAAAAAAAAAAAGTATTGTCTAGTCCAGTCTACGCTGAACCCCCTTGCCGGTCGAAAGGTCTTGAGTGTTCGAATGGTTCGCCTGTAGTCGGGATTGATAAAGCTAACAAACTGTGCCGTATAAAACTCACATAAGATTTGAAGACTAACTGAAGCTAAGAAGTGCTTACTTTAATAAAAAAGAGTCATGAAATAATTATAGTTCAAAAATTTCTATATGTCATATGAAAAAAGTGCCTTGAACTTTGATTGAAATTTTACTTGCTTTGGTTAATTTTATAAATATAACTAATATATTTAAGGATATATAAAATAATATATAATTACATCATAATTATTTTTATTAATATTTTTTGTTATTTACATTAAAATCAAAAGTACTTAGGAAAATTTGTTGTTTGCTATTTGAATGGGTTCCACAGCATGCGTCATACTCTCTCTTAGCTGGCACGCTCTTTAACTCTCTCAATCTACCCTGTAAGCTGTTGTATTCGCAATGGTGCGCCCTCAAGACTTGGGAGTCACCATTGTCTCCGTAAATATTGTCATCACATTTTATCTTTGGGGAACGGCAATCAAAAAAATTACATCAGACAATAAGGACTGTAAGTTGCATATATAAATATATCTAATATTATATGTATAAAAAAAATTATATATATATATATATAAAATATGTATTTGTTTGTAGCGAAAGAATCAACTGACGTGCGTTGGACGGGAGCGTATGGAATTTATTTATTTGTCAACACCTTTCTCCTACTGTGCCTGCTTAAGAAAGGTCTATGCCCCATCAAACTTTGGTTCCTTTTGACTATATTTTTATTGGTATTCAGAGTGATTAACTTTGATTATCATAACATAATTGATTTATTCATCAACTGTAAGTTGCATCTAATCTGTGTAATAAGTTATGTTATATCTGTTATCTTTACTACCAAATCTAGTATATATATTCACTTCGCTAGCTGTGATGGCATATGTGTACTCTAAGCTGAAAGAAGAGCAAACAGCAGAGCAAACGCCACCCCCAGTTCTACAACGCTGCCATAATTTTGTTAGCACTGTCAATAAGCCAACTGCATCTGCGTCAAAGAGAAGCACTTTCACGGCTGGTGAATCCCCTCTAGGCGTCGCCAAACCAGCTTCACAAATGATCAGCTCCAAATCGACAATAAATCGTAACGAAATCAAACCCGATTCACCGCTTCCACCTCCAACGGCGGGCTGGTCGGATCAGCGTAATAATGGTCAGTATTTGGATAACTGGAATCTGAAAACGAACATTGGCTGGCAGCCTGAACTACGTCTCAATCTGAATGCACCTGCAATTGGATTTATGCCTAGCGCACCTGAACTAACTAGCTCAGACTCTGCCGAAGACCAAGCCAAGACTTTCAACTTCCATTCCGCTAACATGATGAATCTTAATGAAACAACAAAGTAAAAACATGAAACTCACGAAAATATAATCCATAAAATCATTTAATATACATATATACAATTTATATACTCTTTTCTGATATATGCATATAGAAACCATATATCTGTCAACTTGAAAACCAAAGATCTTAGCATTTATATTGTATTTCCTTATAAAAGTTTTAACCGAAATGTGCTTTTAGTAGTTTACACTACAAAACTAGACTATGAAATACTCTAACTCAGGAATTTTATGAATGTTATGTGAACTATTGTGTGCAATAATAAAAAATATACATAAAAACATAAATTCAATTAGAGTTAATTAACAAACAAGTTGCTGTTTAGAGAATTGGTTTTTCAGTTGTTTCCAATATCTCAATGATTATTTCTGCTGACGCGGATAACAAGTTGTTATGAAGTGAAGTTGTCGACTAACGAATACCCTAATAGCTCGCAGCAGCTATCTGTATAGAGAGGGTGTAACAGAGAAGAACATTTTGTGTCTTAATAATATAACGGGCAATCGCTGATGTCATGATTCACGAAGAGCGCATCATCTCTTGTAACAGTTGAAGTCTCTTTGGGCAACTTTTTATACACTTAGAGCTTTCTTATTTATCAGCTAATACCCTGCAGTCCTCAAGTTTTTCTTTAAAGCAGCAAAGTCTCTCAATTGTTTAGCAAGAGTATTTAGCATTCGTCATTATAGAGTAAGAATTTTCTTGAACATTTAATTAGGTTCCACATTTTGAGTCTACCGCTCTCTCTTGATGCTATGCCAGCTGGTATTGCTAAGTATTGTCTAGTCCAGTCTACGCTGAACCCTCTTGCCGGTCGAAAGGTCTTGAGTGTTCGAAAAGTTCGCCAATAGTCGATATTGAGAGCACTCAGAAACTGCGCCGTATTAAAGCTAAATAAGACTTTAACATAAGCTGAAGCTAAGAAGTGCTTACTTTAATGAGACTCATGAAATTATTGTAGTTTAAGTATTTCCATATGTTCTTTAAGAACTTTAGTTGAAATTTGACATCTTTATATTATTTAATTTTTAAAATATAAATAAAATTTTTCATTGTGCAATAACATTATTTTGTTTTTTGTTTATTTCAATATTTTTTGTTATTTACATTAAAATCAAAAGTACTTAGGAAAATGTATTGTTTGCAATTTGAATGGGTTCCACAGCATGCGTCATACTCTCTCTTAACTGGCACGCTCTTTAACTCTCTCAATCTACCCTGTAAGCTGTATTCTATTCGGGTAGTAGACCAGACTCTGCGGTCTCTGTTTTCAAATGGTTCGCCCTGAAGACTTGGGAGTCAGCATTGCTGCCTCAAGTATTGTCGTCACATTTTATCTTTGGGCAATCGCAATCAAAAAAGTTTCATCTCACACTGAAGACTGTAAGTTGCGTATATAAATATATTTAATATATAAATATCTAATATATATCATGCTGGTAGCAGACGAATCAGCTGAATGGCTTTGGCTAGCAGCGTATGGAATTTATTTATTTGTCAACATTTACCTCCTATTCAGCCTACATAAGAAAGATCTATTTCCCATCAAAGTTTGGTTCCCTTTTACAATAATTTTATTGATACTCAGAGTGATTAACTTTAATCCTCATAAAATGCCTATCAATTGTAAGTTGAATGCATTTTTCATAAAGAAATCTTATATTCATTTTATTCTTCTTATCATGTTAAGTATATATATTCTTCTCTCTAACTGTGATGGCATATGTGTACTCTAAGCTGAAAGAAGAGAAAACTGGAGAGAAAATCCCACTCGCAGCTCCGCAACGCTGCCATAATTTGGCTAGCAAAGTTAATAAACCAACTGCAGCTGTATCAGAGAGAAGCACTTTCATGCCTGGTGAATGCCCTCTAGGCGTCGCCAAACCAGCTTCACAAATGATCAGCTCCAACTCGACAATAAATCGTGACGAAATCAAACCCGATTCACCACTTCCACCTCCAATGGCAGGCTGGTCGGATCAGCGTAATAATGGTCAGCATTTGGATAACTGGAATCTAATAACGAACATTGGCTGGCAGCCTGAACTGCGTCTCAATATGAAGGCACCTGCAACTGAATTTATGCCTAGCGCACCTGAACTAACTAGCACGGACTCTGCCGAAGACCAAGCCAAGACTTTCAATTTCCATTCCGCTGAAGCAAAAACTGATACAAAGCAAGAATCTCAATGAAAGACATGAAACTCAGTGAATATATACTCTATATAAAAGCTATATACTCTTTTTAAATATTGAAGTCATATATTATGCCAACTTGAAAACTAAAGATTTAAGCATTTATAATTGTTTTTATTATAACAAATTTTAACCAAAATGTGCTTTTACTCTGCTACACTAAACTATGTAATATTCTTACTAAAAATATATTTATAAATTTTATGAATGTAACGTAAGCTATTTTGTGCAATAATACAAAATATTATACAAATATATTAAAATATAAATTCAAACTATTTTTTATCTCTTTGTCTTTCTCTCTCAACTTATGTCAGCCTTGTGACAATTCTTTTTAAACAGATGTTTTTAAATTTTAAAATCATTTTAAAGTATTTTCATTAAGTGAAACAAACAATTTCGAATTTTAATTCTAACGATACATTTTTGGAAAAGCAGCTGAAATGGAGGGGTACTTCCTAGTCAGTCACATCCGATCTATTATATTTTTATTGTTTATTATATATTATTTTTTTTTTAAGTATTAAAAAATATTTGAATATTAAAACTATTGCATTAAATTTAAATTTGCTGAATTTATTATTTCATTGATAAATATTGTTTTTATAATTTTTACTAAGCACTTAACTTTTTTTCTAATTTTTGTATATATAATTTTATTTTTAGTCATTGAGAACATACTCATGCCATATAAAATTTGAATGGAGTCCACAATACTCATGCTCATCTCGCTGTCCACCCCCACTAATTGGATGACAGTCTACATTGAAATCCCTTTCTAAACACGTCGTCTGGCTGCTTCTTGAATATTTTTAAAAATGTCTATAAAAATTAATAATCCCAAGAAATTGGGCATTAGCGTCGCTGGATTAAATATTTTCTTTACAATGATTGCATTGGGCATTATGATGAGAAGATCTGATGTGTTAGGCGCCAGGGGTAAGTGATTTATTGCTAATAATAAAACGAATTTATATATTGATATATAAATATCTATCTATATATATATGTATATGATTTCTTTTATAGAAGACTCGCCGTCATATTGGCTGTGGATTATTGTCTATAGCCTTGATTTGCTGCTAAATGCATATCTCTTGTGGTGCATGCTGAAGAGAGATCGATTCGGCATCGTTGTGTGGTTGCCACTTACAGTTATTTTACTTGTTTGCCGAGTTTATAGCGATGCGACTTATGGATTTCTAGATCTAATTATTACAGGTAATTTAAGTACCTTCCAATTACTTTTTATAAATCTTAATTCGAATTTTCGCTTCCCAAAACAGTCTATATATTCATCTCAATTGTACTTATGGCAATTGTCTTCTACAAACTTAGACAACAGTCATTGAGGCTAATTGAACCAACTCTGCATACAATTACCACGAATGTGACGACTACACACACTATTATCAAACCCAATAATGTGACGACTGCAAAAACAATTATCAAACCTGATAATGATCAAAATAATAGAGATTCTGAAGCCGGCGGTAATAATTAGAACAGAATATGGAAAATATTTCGCCGGACTTTGTGAAAAATTGCATACACTACTTTGAATTCACAAAAATCAAGAATCGAGCATTTATCATAGACTATATATATTTGTACAATGAATCAAATTAGTTGTAATAGACTTTTTGTTACCCTAAACATTTAAACCTACTTCATTTTTTACAGTGAAAGAACTAATTGTTTGCATATGAAATATAATATTTATATATAAATTAACTTAAATAAATAAAATATTTTAATTGTTATAATCACTCAATGATTGTGTAATGTTCGCCCACATGTCGAACCAGTTGAGAGAATTGTTTAGCTATAAATTGAGTGTAAATCGTACAACAAATTCCACCAGATTGAGACCAAGGGAAAAGTTCTCATCACATAAAATAAAACTGAACAGATGAACTTTAGAGTGAATTGATTCCTCGTTTATCAGAACTAACAACCTCCGACAACGCTGATAGCACCAATGCAAAACTTTCGATTTCACCTCCATTGATAACAATGATATGGCTGATTGTTGCTATGATAATACCAACAAACGTAAAGACAACAGAGTAGATAACAATTGTGGAAGAGGCGAAGGGAACAACGACATTAGAAGAGCATGAAAAAATGTTTGTGGAGGCGATTCCGATAATTAGAGCATAAAGTAGAACATAAAACTGAATACTCAAATAACAAACTCAAAGAGGCAACAAAAGAGATCATGTAGATTTATAGACACCCTAATAAGATCAAATATAATTTAAATGTATTTTTTACTATATTTTTAATTATTTATAATAAATAAATAAAATAAATTTTTTTCATCAATACTAAATAATTATTTTTTATAATTTTATATATTTAATATGCATTTTAAAAATACTTTTCTTTTTCCTATGCTTTTTCGTTCTTATTTCTAAATTATTTGTGAGTTTTAATGTGAATGGGTTCCACAGCACGTGCCAAACAGTCTCTCCCTCGCTCTCATATGCGCGTGCTCTCCACATCACTCACTCTCACGCTTGACTGACCATCGAACACGTTGGGCAGTCGACGATGAACTTTCGTACTGTTAGAACGTTCTGGGACTTGGGTCAATTTTTAAGTGAAGGCGGCGTTGATAAAGGCCGAAATATGAAATATGAGAATTATGGAACTCAATAGCCAGCGATATGCAATGCATGACTATAAAGATATATGCATATATACATATATACATATATGTGACCAGATTAAATTGAAATTATAATATATATATATATATGGCAACAAACAATTGCAATCGCATTTCTTAAGTTTTTAAATGAATTTCTTCAAATATCATACATTATACAGTTTGAATGGTTTCCACAACCCACTCTCTCCCCCTTTGCGCTTGCATTTGCTCTCTTCCCAATCGAACGCAACAATTTCACAGACTACGCTGAATGCCCAATGTGGGCGATTGGTCTTAACGTTGGCCAGTCTCTAATTATTGCCAAAAAAGCATAAATCAAGTCAAATTCACTCTAAAAATGGTTCAGACAGGGGGAATTTGACTTGCCGGCTTTAATATTTTTACACGTTTTACTGACTGGCAATAGTCATCAAAACGTTATTGGCTTTAGGTTCATGTGATAAGTTTTTAAGTAAATAAAAAATACAAATTGTTGCTCAATTCGCTTGAATTGATTGAATTCGAATGTAACAAAGTCGCTTAGTGCACTAGACGTAATAACTACTGATTTCGCTGATAGCCATAGTAAAACTTTCGATTTCAATTCTATTGATAACAATGATATGCATAACTGCTGCGATATGATTGATTGTTGCTATGATGAAATCAGCGTAGGTGGAGGTAGCAGAGGAGATAACAATTGTGGATCACGTGAAAGGAACATCGATTGTGCCGGAGCAGAGGGCAATGATTGTGATGATTAGAGCATAAAGTGGAACATAAAACTGAATACTCGAATTCACTAACTTCCAGCGCTTTTGATAAAACGTACATGTTTTTAAAGAAGCATTTATGATAAGGCTTATATTTTCATAATGAAAAAAAGTGCTGTCATTGCCTATGTAGACTATAATATACTCTGTGGAACTTAACTAGCGACTTAAGATTTAATTTTTCATTTATTTATTATAATTATTTTTTAAATATGAAAAATTTTAAAAATTTGAAGCCTATATTTTATTTTATATATTCAAGTATTTATTTAAGTATTAGTTTTGTATTTATATACGTTTAAGTTTTATATATATTATTTTGTTTGCTTAAATATTAATAATATTAAAAAGTAATTATTTTATTTATATATTCATTACGCTTTGCTTTGCTAAGGGCATACGCCCGTCGACTGGCTGTCGCTCTGGCTATGCATACAGCATGTTTGTTGTTTGCTATGCGAATGGATTCCACAGCACGTGCTCGCCGCTCTCTTTGCACCCGCTCTTGCTCTTCAGAGCATTCTCTCACGTGTATGCTCGTTCTCCTACCCTCTCGCTCTCTCTTTCGCTCGGCTGACCAAACAAGATGTACGCCAGTCTACGCTGAACCCTCGTTCTGGGCGAGCGGTCTCGGGTTCGGATTCGCGTTTGTTTATGTCATAAGAGCGAAATTATTCGCTCACAGTTTATACACAGACACACACACATACACATACACACATTCACATACACAAACACACACACTTATACACTGCCACCAGCCAAGATGAGCAAATATTTGGACTTGGGCCTTGGCATTACAATAATCAATGTCTACTATTCGCTATCATATTTTCTAATGTGGTGCGTGGCATTGCAAAAAGCCAGCGACGACGGTAAGCTCAATCGATATGTCTATATACCTATATGGAATATATATAATCGATTCTAATTGATTGATATACACATATATATAATTAAATGACAGCTGTGTTTGTGTTGCGTGTTTCGGTTTCTGTTTTTGTTTTTGTTTCTTTGTTTTTGTTTTTGTTTCTCATATATAGACAGTGAGCCATTTGTTTGGCAAGCCGTTTACATGGGCAACGTATTTCTCAATGCGTTTCTCTTCTTGGGGCTGCGTAAGAGAGATCGCTGGTCGGTCATCATTTGGTACTCTTTGACGTTGCTATGGTTCGTGCCCAAGCTATACGACCATAAACGAGGTTGTCAATTGGACGCGCGCGGTTCAACGTACCGCACTATCAATCTGATAATGGAAAGTGAGTGAGGGTTGACGACTTCTGCATACTCTAACATAACTTAATGAGTCACTCTTTCTCTCTCTATCTACCTCTCTCCCTCTCTCTCTCTCTCTATATATATTGCAGCCTATGTGATTATATCTTTTGCTGTCATGGCTTTGGTTTACGTGAATTTGTCCAAAGAGTTGCCTTTAACTAAGAATCGCCGCAGATATAGATCAAACGGACATGTCCAGGATGTACAAATGTTGGAATTGAGCTCAAATGTGGTCGGTAAAGCACCCTTAGCAACTGCCGAAGTGGATGAGGACCTGGATCAATGCCTGCCAAGCAGCAGCAGTGGCAGCAACAATAGAGGCATGCAACAAGTTAGCAGCATTGAATTTCATCGAGCTGCTGCTAATGAACTGGATGATGATTAGCATATTGTACAAATTTCTATATATATATATATATTTATATATATCTAATTTTATTTATATATATCTTATATATGTTCTTAACATTCCTGCACAATTTGAAGTGTTCGTCACAAATTTCTGATTCGTTCCACATATGTTTAAACTACAGACTTTATATACACACACAGACACACACATATACTTATACATATGTACTTTAAATTGTTAAGTTTTTTTTTAGATTAGCTTAGTTATTAGTTGAAATGGGAGGAGAGACAATAATAATAAAATAAATAAAAACATGTATGAGTGCTCTCCTTGAGAGTACGCGACTAGCAGATACCCTGTACAATGCACACAACTGTTGTTTAAATCCTTGAAGGCACCATCTTTGACACTGGGAAAATTATTATTCAATTGGATTCTAGATGAATAATCCTACTCAAATTCGGGTCAAGAATATGATATACATATGTGAGTATAACTAAAGCTTAAGACATAAGTTGACCTCCCTCGATTTTGGTGCGAAATGCATTATTTATTTATATTTATTTATTTATTTATTTATTTAAATATTTGTTTATTTATATAAATATGTATTTACTTATATTTAATGCAGTCATAATAGCTTTTCTCTAGTTTTTGTGTAGTTCAAGTTATGCTTTAAGCATAAGCAAAAAAACGATATTTATCGATTATATAGACATGACATAGCAAATCGATAAGTTGCGTAGAAATATTTACTGAGTATGCCATACAATAATTTTCCTTGAGGTAAGACCTATGCACAAATGGACCGATTAATAAGCAGTTAGAAAGACATGCTCGCTGCACAGCTAGCCATAATTATGCACGAAAGCATAATACCCCATGTGCAGTACAGGGTATCAAATCAACTCCAAACTTCTCATTGCAAAAGAAAAAAAAAAGAAAAATTAACAAAAACCAGAGCAGCCAAACAGCTAAATGAAGATGAGCTTGACTAACTTTTTGATAACAACTTTCTCATTTTTGTTGTTGGTTTTTTTTTTTGTTGGCCTGGCCAACACGCAGTGCTGCTGTTTGTATTGGCCAAGCGTAGAACGTTGAGCAAAATTGTGTTTTTCGTAGCAAAAGCGTTCGATTGAGTGTGTCAATAAATTCCTGCCAGTCGCCCAAGTGCAACACATTTGTCCGGCCATCAGCGATAAATAGTTGGCACGCCCCCGCACTCCTTTCGCCCAATCTGTCTGGTCGAGTCTCTGGAGCTTTTGTTGGCCAAAAAGTTTCGTGTGAATTTAGTGCGGCTCATTAAGCCGACCGTTCACGTTGCACGTCCTGTATTTGAGCCCAAGTCCTGAACGTCACTCACTCATGTGTGTAGTATGCGCGCGCGTGTGTGTGCATGTGTGTGTGAGAGTAGCAATGGCTTTTCGTTACCAACTTCATTATGTGCCAATGATGAGCAGGAAATTGTTTGCGCCATTGTCGTTCGCAATGTCATTCGGGCAAATGGAGAGCGAGTGCGAGCAAACATTTCATCCATTTTGCCATTTGTCAAACTTTCCTTATTTATATATATAATATATATACATATATCTCTTGTACTTTAAATGGACGCGCTCTCATTAAGTAAATTAATGCTGGGTATATATTCATTAAAAGTGTCAAAGTGCGCACATTAAAATATCATCTAAGACGCCTACCAAAAGGACGCAGCTCAACTTTTTATACCTTGCAAGACATTGCAAATGTGTAAAGCGGGTATATTGTGCTTGTGTATAGATATGTAACAAGCAGAAAGAGAGGCTTAATTTCATAGTGTATATATTCTTGATTGGAGAAAAATCAGGTGATTTAATTTAACTCTCTCCAGCTGCCCTATTTTATCTGTTTAGTTGTCCCTCTGGCTCTTTGTCTGTATATCCCTCTGTCCATCCATCTGCCTGGCCGTCTTAACGTCTGTCTATATGAATATTAATCTTGTAATTTATATACAAATCAAGTGCTTAACGTAGCTTTTCCTAAAGCGCTCACTCATTCAATTGCTCTAAAATCGATAAAAATCGATATCAAATGGCATTAATTTCAGTCAGCAACACATTCAAAATCCAGAATATTAACAAGCAATAGCTTTGTTACCAGCTAGAGGGCATTTTCTAGTCGAGCACTGCCTTCTAGAGCGCTTGTGCTTGTTTTGAGCCTTGGGTTTTAAGGCTTCGACTTTGTCGCGTCTCGATTTTTATGCACAAAACAAACATTAAAGACGCATAAAATGTTGACGCAGCGCTGCTTGTTTGCTATTTTGCTGCTGCTGATCATAAAAAGAATGACACACACACACACACACACATTTATAGTGCATGTTGTCTTCTGGCAACTCATAAAACTAAACCGCAATTCATCAGTAAATTCCTTCAATTTTTTGTTGGCTCTGGTCGATGGCAATTGTTGTTGTTGTTGTTGTTATTCTACATATGTGTTGTTATTTCTAGCTGTTTGCTGTTGTTATAACTGCAAATAATTTAGTGCGCTGCCTGAAAATATGCTAGAGTTTTATGTGGTCATAAAATGCCAAAAATTGTTTTTATTATATGTAATTATTATGTTATGCATGTCTCCCACCCACGTTCGCCCCTCCCGCATGCCTACGCTCTAACAAGTTTATTGCCTTTGGCATAAAGTTCACAGTGAAATGAACTGTTGATGCTCGTCAAAAGTTTCGTATATCTCTATGCGCATATACATATATATAGAGAGCACATATAGCTGAGTCCCTGACACGTACCGCTCTTAACTCTTGGTCGATTGTCAGTTTTTGGCCATTTGTGTAAGCCAAATTATGAAACATTTCACGCTGAACTTTTAGCCATTCGAAACAATGACAAAAAGTCAACAAACTTTTGGTTCAATTGCCCCTTCGTACAGCAGCAGCAACATAAAATGCAGCACGTTTGCTGCAATTGAGGGGCGACTCGACTCGACTCGACTCGACTTTATGTCACGCATTGTAAATGGCAAAAGCTTTCTCCATCTTAATGCTCCACAGCATGCACACACAGACCTACGTACACACACACACACACACACACACTTCCAATCTGCGTTACTTTTGAATTGCAACGCGTTACGTGCTGCGAGGGTTTTTGTCAGCTGCAACTGCAACTGCTGCTGCAATTATTATTGCTGCTGCTGCTACTGCTGCTGCCACTACTGCTATTGCATTAACTTTAACTTGCTAGCTCATTAGGATGATGTGCAGTTAGTACAGTTATTAAGGGCATAGCTTCAAGATAGTATAAAAACTAACAACCCTTGAAATAGCATCGCAGCTTTAACAAGAAACTGTTTTTAATATTATAATTTAATTAGAATAATATAATTGAATAGCTGGAATGGTAAGGAGACATTGCTCTGTATTTAATAAAGATATAGTTTTAGCTTGAAATTAAATTTAATAAAAGATAAAGAAAAACATAAAGTTAGCATAAAAAAAATTAAATAATAATATGTGTTTCGCTTTCTATGTATAGAGCCAATATAAGACCAAATTTGAATGGCAGTTAAATTCATAAATTGGATTGAGAAGTGAACAAACTCAGAGTTGCTCTTATATAATGAGTGCTTGATGAATCCTATACCAACTTCTCTTTAAATAAGTCTCTAGATCTACTAAATGTGTAGACTTAGATCTACTTTTTCTACCTTAACTTTCAGCTCTACATCTATCTCTAGCTTCAACTCAATTCTATCTGTACCCTTTCTCTATACAAATTTTATATTTTAAATTGAAAATTATAAAATTTCACCTGACCTAATTTCTGTTTAAACTCACAAAAGTTTTGCTACTTTTTAAAATTTAAGTTCATTCCTTCTAAGCTACTTCCATGCCTTTGGCACGTCCCTTTGCAATCTCTTTTTTCTGCTTTTTTATACATCAACAGAACATCCATCAATTGATATATATTTTCGCCACATTTTATTTAAAGTAAGTTTCCAATTGAAAATCGTAAAAGAAAATAACGTGAAATCTTTTTGTTTATAGCCTAAGACAAAGGCAAACGGAAATATTTAATACTCTATCTGCCTGCCTCTCTCTATCTCTGTCACTCTCCCGCTCTCCCTTTGTATTTACAGCCACTGAAATTCCATCAATGCCTTCGTTTTTCATTAGCCATTCAAAGAAATAAACTAAAATCAGTGCCACGCGTCGTATGCGTAATGTGAGGCAGGGCTTCTTAAGTTCTTTGCCCCATGAACAATTGGAACAATCAAAGTTTTATTGTTGTGCAAATATTGAATAAGGAAATGTTAAAGTGCCAAACGCCTTCAAGTGGGCGTGACCTCACATAAGCCACAAAGGCAGCAGTGGCAGGCTAGAAACTTAAAAGACAATCACACACAAAAGCCAGCACAAAGCATAAAAAAAAGTTAGCCCGAGTCAGGCTAGTCGAGCTGCCGCTGCTGACCAGCAAATGAATGGACGGCGTAATAATTGCAGACGCCGGGACGCGTCCAGAATGTCACGTACTGGCAATAAACCGCTGCTAATTTACGATGGACCCCAATAACAAAGCTCGCTCTCTCTCGCCCAGCTCAAACGGAAATCAAATGGCAAACGAAGCGCAGGCCTCTCTGTCTAAGCAGCCAGGCCACTTGGCCCGGCCAGTTGGAGCAGTTGATGCCCGATAATGTTGCACAGAGTGGCCTGCTGGAAGTTGGAAGTCGTTGCGCCGTGCGGCACGTTACGGCAACTGCATAGAAATGGCCTTCAAAAACGAAACGCAAATATCGAAAATGCCAATAAGGGCCAACGCATAGTAGACTTGGCTTAATGCGCATTAGATGAAAGACGCACAGGAAATGGCATAAAAAAGACCGAAGAAGAAGCTTGAAAAAAAAGCCAAGAGTGCTATAGAGACAGAGCTTGCTCGACTGGAAGCTACCCTAAAGGGAAGGATGAGATTTAGAGACTGCTTAATTATATAGAGTTTGTATTTAAGAACTATATAGATGCTGAGAGCTACTAAATATTAAGATGAAATATAAACTGATATCATTTTGATTTAAGACTTTTGAATATAAAATAAAATAAAATATAAACTGATATCATTTTGATATAGTTTTTAAAGACTTTTGAATATAAAATGAAATTAAATATAAACTGATATCATTTTGATATAGTTTTTAAAGACTTTTGAATATAAAATAAAATAAAGTATAAACTGATATCATTTTGATATAGTTTTTAAAGACTTTTGAATATCCTAGGTGTACTATATATGTCTATATATGTATGTATCTTAAAGAAATTGAGATATGCTCTAAATATGCATATTTCATATCGATTTTAATCTATTTTTGGGCACTCGAATGTTTATATATAAAACTTAAGGAGTCCAGCTTTTAACATTTGAGGCAGCTGATTTATAAATAGTAGCTGAGTCAACGATAGCGACTTAAAATATAACTGTAGGTATACATAATCAGCATTAAGTAGGTACAGTTGATATTAAATGCTGATTTTATATACTTATAGGCAAAAGCAGCAAAGTTTAGCTCTTAAAGAAATAAAAAAATGCTCGAATAATACAAATTTAAGTTATATTTGAATAAAGCTGAGCTTATGGCTCTGGTAGACTTATATTGACAGGATATGTAAAGGTTAAACAAATACTAAAAGCTCAAATTTTAGGATACTGCAAAGTATATAGCGAAGTAAATATATGATATAAATTTCGATATTAATAAAGTAATGATATATTTAGAAATGCATAATAATTCAATGATTAAAAGATGCTGTGAAGATAGAGATTGCTCAATTCAGACAGTGCAAGAGTCTCGACAACAAATGTCTAGATGTCTATAGATTAATCTATATGTATTTTGTTATTTTGTGTTATATATATTTAACGAAATTTGTTGCTGCCTTGTCCAATGCTAATATACCCCAATTAAACACTCATCAATAGCTAACAAGGGTATAACTGAAAGGAACCACGCATATAAAAGCGAGCACAGCTAATGGGCATTTCGAGCTTCGGGCCTGACCCAGCCTGATTCGCACATTGCATTAGTCATATTAAAAACTGCTGAAATGCAAAGCTTTTGAAAGCCGAATAAAATATGGCATTGTTGAAAGTTGCAACAAGCAGCGGCAGAATAGATGTTTTGAGCCATTAGCGAGCGACTGGCCAAAATCAAAAAGCAAAAAAAAAATTGCATTTAGCTTAGCAGCTTCATTGAAGCGGCAAAAATAAAAACGAAAAGGTAAAAAAAAAGTTTGAATAACTTAATTGCTGCAAGCTGCAGGCGCAACAAATATCATGCAACAGTTCTGAAACAATTTCTTTTTTAAGAGCATCACTTCGAATTCGAACTCGTTTCTCTTAAATTGAAGCCGTGTAGACTTTTGCGCCAATTGGCCGTATAAGAGAGTGCCGCTGTGGCATGTGGCAGGCGCAGGCGCTGCTGTAAGTCTAAAATGAAAAATCAGCTGCTGCTGTTGCTGTTGTCGCTGCTGTTGCTGCTGCTGCGGCTTGTGTTGCTGCTGCTACTGCTGCCGTTTGACAGCAAACGGCCACATTGAGGCAGTTTGTCAATAGTTATGCTTGGGTATAGGTTAAAGACGCATGTGCCGCCGACAGCAACAGGATCTACATTAAAGACTGAAACTCTCAATTTTTAAAATAAAACAAAAAAATTGTGCTAAAAATTTAATTACAAACAAAAAATCAAATATTAAATTAAAATCAATTCAAAGAAGCGAAAATCAAACTTAACAAGAAACTGAACTAAAAAGTGAAATACGCCCGCATAATTAAGACATAAAAACGTGAAATTAAATACAACAAAAAAGTAAATACAAACACAAACACACACACACACACAGCTGCCGAGATTGTGGTCGCATTTTGTTAAAGCTTGTTGTGGTGTGCTGTCGTAGTTGTTATTGTTGTTGTCGTCTCGTGACACTCGGCATAAATATTTATGTTGACGCATTTACCTGCGGCGCTGCAGCGTCGCTAATGAAGCGCACGAAAATGAATGTGAAAGGACATAATTATGCTTATGTGTGAGTATAATGAATAAGAGTCCAAATACAAATATACAAATATATATACATATATAATATTTAAAAGTAAGACCAAGGTCAAGCCGAAGCGAAGCACTTCAGCAGCCATAAGTCCTTAGGGCAAACAGCACACAGCTAAAGCGAGAGCTAAACAGTGCATTGAGCAACTAAGCACGCTGAATTGCAGCTCCAGAGAAATTTCAATGCATTTAATATTTTATTTGTATTGGACTTTAAAGTGGCCTCTGAACTTTTATCAAGAAATGTGTCCAAATTAGTAATTAAAGCTATTATATATGAGCTCTGAACTATATCCTATCAGAATTCTGTAACTATATTTATCTCATCTCTCTATAACTTGGCTGCTGGTAGTTAGTATTAATATTATATAATAATAAAATAATATCATATTATATAATGCATATCAAATTCTATTTAATTAACACTTTTTAGTATGTTCTACGAGTGCTTTGTATGATAAAAATCAGAGTACATATATAAGCAACTCAATCTCTCTGTTTGCCTATATAAGCAGCTCTGTCTGCTTCTTTATCTATTCACTTTCTTCATGTTTTTGTTGTAGCTATATAGAATATATAGAGTGTAGCTCTTATAGCATATATAGTTCCCATAGAATGATCTTAGCTGAAGCCATTCATTTGTACCCTAACTAAATTTGATATTTGGCAATATCAATATCTTTTTTACAACATTTTCAGCATCTTAACTTTTAGGTAGCTATGCTTCTTATTCTTTGTTTCTGTATAGTATGTTATATAGTATAGTATATTGCATATATTATATTATATATATATATATATGTATATATATATATATATATATATATATATATATATATTATGTTATTAATTAGTATAGTATATTGTATAGTTTATCTAGCTGCTCAAAGATCTTAGATCAACTCAATGGGCTCCTTATGTAAGAGACTTATCTAAGCATTCAGAATTATTCAATGCTCTTTAAAATCTATAATAAATTTCTTATCAACAATGAACTTATATATTAAATCATTAAAAGTAATATTCTGGTATTTCTGATATTTTTGATTTTAAATTTTATTTTTAAATTTATATTGTTAGGAAAATATCTTATTATATCATGATATTATATCATTATATCATCGTTCAATATTGTTCCTTTCGCCTATGATATAAATCAATCCAAGGCTCAAGAAGCATCTGAACAGCATTTTAAGTTATTATGAAATGTAAAAAAACTGATTTTAGAATTCTAGACTAAATCACTAAATGAAACTTCTCTGAACATAGACTACAAAACGAATATCGAATATAACTATATAACATTACGCGTCATCTACTCAAACAGGTTAGACTTATTCCTAGTAGAGTATTTTATATTCGTTTAGCTGCTTCTTTCACTTCACATTAAAATTGTTGCTAGCGAAAATAAAGGAAAACATTGCAATTGCTTTTATTTTAGTATTTGTTTGTTGTTGCAATTGCAGCTGCTTTTGTTGGTTCTATTGTCGAGTTAATGGGATTGCGAATGGCCTTAGGTCTATGGGTGTGTGTTCGCAATAGTTGTTTAGTTCGATGGCAAAACTGCTCTCGTTTCACTATATGATGTCGGAGTTGAAGCAATTAGTGGACAAACTTTGTGAAAAGTTACCAATGCGCTTGAGTGCAGTTCGTTGTTCGGCTGATGGGGCAATTGTCCAAGTTCTTCAGCAATATCGAATGAATTCAATTTCAATTTCAATTTTATATCATAAATGGGAAAGAGAGAGACTGAAAGATTTGTCCGAGTTATGAAATGGCAATTTCCAGTTGCTCCATAAATCATGGCATTTGATTGCTCGACAGATTTCCGACCATTTAGCTAACTAAATTTAATATACATGTTTAATTAAAACATTTCGCTTGATAAAAAGCCACTGCTAATTGGCACATTGTCCAGACACGACTCAAAGTTGAGCACAGCAAATAGAATTAAAAAAGCCAGATGGAGTAGAGAGATAAAGGCTAGCGCTGCAGATTATGCTGACACAAATGACAACTAAACGGGCGGCAGGGGGCGTGGCGACTAGCACTGCTGCGGGTGCTGCCTCTCCCACTCTTACTCCGTCTCTCTATATCTGCCAGTCCGCTCGGTCTGTGTGACAGCATAAAAAGGCGCTGCCAGTTGCAGGCATTCAACATATACAAAACTTTTTGTATATTTATTAGACTATGAATTAATTCAAGTGTGAGCGAGTGTGTGTGTGCCGACTGTGTGTGTGTGTGTGCCTCTGTGTATGAAAGGATTCCGAATGCCTCTGACTGTGGCTGCTAAGTAAGCGCGCGATTTTCGTACTATGCCCCGCAGCGAGCTGCTTGCAAACGTCAGCAAAAAATGTTTCCTTTTTTTTTACAAATATTTTTTTCGATTTTTTTATATATTTTTATGTTATATTTTTTGTTGTTTTTTGCTCGTTTTCTGTGTGCTGCTCCTGTTCCTCCATGTTGCGGCTGACAAGCATCGCTCGTCGTGTACCTCTATGCAGAGGGCATAAGCACAGCAAAAAATATGATGTAGCCTTGCCATAGGGAGCAACAACAGCAACTACAACAACTAAGCAAAAAACATCATTCGCAATTCAAAATTAAAAGCGATTCGCAGAAGACAAAAGCAAAACTAGACGCCAAAAAAAAGCGAGTATAAAAAGCTGAAAATAAAAGTTGACCCTGCGCATCGGACAAACAGTTAGTTGCATTTATTAATAGCCAAGGCAATGCATATGCTGTGGGCGTGGCTGGGTGCAAGGCGAGTGTGTGGATGCTCGGTCTCCGAGGCGATTACCTTGACTATGAAAATATATCTCACACATGAGCTGCTTGGGCGCATCGCACTGTCGCTGCTGCGAGTTACTGCTCGCTGGCCTGCATTTCCCTTGTCCGTTAGCAGCATTAACATTTTAGCCAGTCTATGCAAGCCCAAAAGATACAAATATATATATTTATATATATATCTTTATATATACATGTGCTGCCATTTGCAAAGCTAATGCGAGGGAAGTTTCTTGAGAATTAACAAAATTAAGGCTATGTTTAATATATAATTTAAGTAGCCCAACAGGGAATATCTAAGTTTGCTAACAGCAATCTAGGACATATTTTAAACGTAGGATTCGCATAGGGAATTTCCACTCTCCATGGCATTTCAAGATTCAAAATAAATTGTAAAATAAAAAATATAGAAAGTAGATTTGAGTTGTAAGATTTTCGTCTCTTCCTATATGTTGGCATCTTTCTCCCTCTGGATTTTTACACCTCTCTCGGCTTGTATCTCTCTCTTTCTCGCTCTGTCTACTCCCCTGGTATCTCTCTGTTTCCCACCCTCTCGGGTTCTATTTCTATATCACACTCTCTTTTTTCTCTCTCTAGATCTCTTTCCCTTTCTCTACTTTATTTTTCACTCTCTCTCTCTCTCTCTCTTTTTAACTCTATAATTCTCTTGATCTATAAGTTGTCTCGCCTTCAGTAATTCTGTGCTTAAATTTGAACTTTCAAAAATTAATTAACAGCCACAACTTTATGGGCAACCTTCGTAATTCACCTTAGCGGTTTACTCAGTCTGTGTGTATCTTACGCTGCCTGCAACCGCACACAATTCTAACACATACACCTATACACTCGCGCACACACTAACACAGATGAGTGGCAGTGTTTGTTTAGTGTTTGTTAGATTGTTGCTTAGGTGGCTGCTCACCTGCCGTGCACCTTGATACAGACAAAGGTCACCTAATGTGTTGCATTCTACTGCACACAAAAGGGCAAGTGGCACAGCCCGCGCTGGCAGACAACGAGAGACAGAGAGAGACAAACAACGGCACTCTGTGTGTATTAAATGATTACACTTATGCAAAAGGTCTGCACACCTGGCTTTACTGTCGACTTTATTTTCACTTTTTTCTTTGCAAGCAAAAAAAAAAACAAACATAAAAAAAAGTTAGCTGACAAACACAACTCGACAGCTTTTAGTTGCGAAATGGCGGAGTTCTGAACTCCGAGCGAAACTCTCTGGGCGGCCCATTGGGCAGACGTCGCTGCTGGTCCATACGATAGCGTTGCGGATAGCCAGTGGCGGACAGACACACCAGCAGCAGCAGCAGGAGCTGCAATAGCGGTAAAACTTGTTGTGTTCCCAGCAACATTTTCAAATGTATTAAAGCTTGTGGACTAGCAATTGGCGTTAATCAATAGAGGCGCGTGATAAGGAAGCTGTCAGATGGGGTCATCGCCAGATAGCTACAGAGATGGAAAAACACACTGCGACCAAGAGAGAGAGAGAGAGAGAGAGACTCTTGAATAAAGGCTATACTTGCATAAGCGACTGCTACACTGCACTACAAGCTAGCGGCTTTTCATTTGTAATCTTTTTATTCAATTAAAAAAGGTCCGCTTGAAGTGTGCTACAGTTTGAAAGCTATTAGCGATTCAGTTTAGCTGCCTTGAAGCGCTGCACACAAAGCTGGTATAGCAGCTACAAACTACACAGGTTGCAGCTTAACAGCTTTTCTAAGAATTACATTTTTATACAATTTTACAAGTTTCCAGAATTGAGACTTGTTTCTAAAACAGAATATTCTCAGAAGCTGCTCTATAACTTTAACTGAAACTAAGCTAAACTGCACAACAAATTTATGGTTTAGTTAAGTTAAAAATATTGTGTAAGGAATAGATATAGACTCTCCTCTTTAGTTGAGAATAAAGCATGATTACACTGCACTACATGGTTAGTGTACAAGTGCTCGTTCTTATTTATATGAACAGCTCTGCACTTTGGAAGACATGGACGAAGCATTTTGGTAACAGGCTTCTTAACTCGGTCATGAATGCTTTTTCACTTCAAGATAGGCTCGTTTTACACTGTCCTACGAGATAAGTGTGTTTTATAATTTTTTTTTATAAATTTATGATTTAACTTTGAGGAAATTATTAAAATTTACCCTTACCAATTGTTGCTACACAATGCAACAAGGTTAGAGTTCAAGCTATAAATAGCTGAAAATTTCATATGATATATATATATATATATTTTTTTTTTTGATTGTATCTCATATAATACCTGAATTCTTGCCTTTAAATTATGCTCTAAAATTAAGCCATAAAGCCTGATTCATTAAAAAAAACTGAACTTTAAAACAAAGTTTCCTTTTACAATTATTGTTAATCGAAAGATAAATCATAAATTATATTAGATGCACTTTAAAATTTTGGTTTTTTTTTATTTTTTTTTTTTTAGTTATTTTTCTATGTCTCTTGCGCTTTGGTGACCAAATCAAATTTTTGTTGTAGCTTTTTAGACGCGTTTTTGTTGTTGTTTTTCTAGTCTTTTTTTGTGATTCAACTGACAGAGTCTGTCTCATTCCCGAACATTTCAGTTTACGTGTTAAGTGCTTGGCAAGCACGATTAAGGCGCTTTATCACCCGCAACAACGGCAGCAACACGAACTGAAACAAAATCAACAGCAACAGCTGCGACGCCAGCAGCAGCAGCAGCAGCAGCCAGAGCAACAGCAGCAACAAAGGCGCTTACAGCGAGCTTTGTCGCAGCAGCAACAGCAGCAACAGCAGCAGCAACAACTGTTTTAAGAACTCGCACATACATCGGCACGCCCACTGGGCGTTAAGTAACAAGCAGCAGCAGCAGCAGCAGCAGCCAGAGCACCAACAACAACATGCTGAGCACAATGACAACACCAGCCACACTGCTTGAGTTTGGGGCAATTGGTGATGTACCAAGCATTTTGGAAATAGAACTGCCAGCAATATTGTTCAACGAGAGCCTCTTCATTGAACTGAATGGCAGTCTCACACAGCTGGATGCTGGCGGCGGCGTCGGCGTCGGCAGCAGCAGCAACAACATCAACAACGGCGACAGCAGCAACAGCAGCAGCAGCAGCAATTACAACAGCAGCAACTACAACGGCAGCATAATGCTCATCAACGGCAGCAGCGGCTACAACAGCAGCAACAGCAGCAGCAGCAATGCAGGCAGCAACCTCACACAGTTGGAGGAGGAGCAACGTGTTGCCAATGAGCGTGCCGCAGCTGAATTTTGGCTACTGGTCAAAATGATTGCCATGACCGTTGTGCTGGGCCTAATGATACTCGTCACCATTATAGGTAAGCAAACAGCAACATTCCAAGCATGCACATACTTAAGAACATTGCCGTCGGGCAACATCGACTGCAGCATACGCGTTCCGGGCTGAGGAAACAAAAATAGTCAAGGTCTGCCGATTTGCCAATGATCTGCAAAACTTGTTTAACCTCATTTAGGCCAAGTTCCTGACGCTGCAGCAGATTTTTACGGCTATGTCCTATGAATATAAATTTTGATCATTGATAAAACCAATATGCCCCCTTTATACAACACGAGCGAGCACACTTAGACTCATGTCTTTAAGCAGCTGCTATCATTTATGTGGCAACTGGCAAGTGGGTGTGGCATGCTGCCAGATTTTGTAGCCGTTAAATTATTCTCAAATTTATGCCGCCGGGAGGCAGGCAACAGAAAAAAAAAAGTAATGTTGCCATATCGTCCAAACTGTAAATGAAGTGAAATTTATGATGCAGAAGATTTTTATTGCGCTGCTTGAAAATTTTATTGATTTTTGGCTTACGAAAGATGATTTGCTGCCGTGAAGTTTTTTTTTCGTTGGTGTGAGAGGGGGGCGTCAATTTCTAGAGCTGGGCGTGGCAGTTATGTGCTTAGAGTGCGCGCGCGTTTTAAAAAGCTTTGCGTTAAACGTCGCACTTAGCGAAGAGCAGCAGAGAGTTGAGTTGCGTCCTGCGAGTCCTTGCCAGCCAAGGACGCCAAGCGACAAAAGCAAACAAAGTTTAGAAAAAAATGCGTTTTTTTTTTTTGTTTTTTTTTTATATAAAAATAACTTTTTGTTGTTGCTGTTGCTGTTGTTGCCATCGACACGTGAAAAGCTATTAAAAGCGCGCCAAGGCGTCAAATGGAAAGTGTGCAAACAAACGCGCACAGCCTTAGACACACACACGCACAGGTAGACACAGCGAGATAAATGTGTGTGCGACACACGCGGCGTATGCGCAACATACGCAACTGTGGCTGCTGCTAGCATATGCAAATGCAGCAGTGACAAAAACGTTTTGATAAACTGTAGACAGGCGCACAGCACTAACAACAACAGACAACAGACAGCAGACAACAGCGAACAGACAACAGACAAGAGACAACAACAACAAACACTAGACAAAGCGACACAGTTAGAGACGAGCATCGGGCTGACAGTGAGGCAAAAAGCTTTTGAATGCCGCCGTGGCAATTACAATTTGCCAAGTTGCATCATTTGCATCGCACAGAGAGAGAGAGAGAGAGAGAGAGAGAGAGAGAGTGTGGCAAGCAGCAGCTGCCGGCTACCTCCGTTTCCCATTTCAACCTGCCCCAAAGGCTTTCGAAATTGAACTTGGCTCAGTTTGAGTAGAAAGTGTGTGTTCTCTAGCTCGAGCTCGAGCTCTGGCGGCATGTGCTATGCCATGCACAATTGCCTGCAATTAGAAACGTGCAGCAAAGCCTGATTGATTTTGGCATAATAAAACAGTTCGTCCAGCGCCAATGACAGACATTTCGATACGGCTGCTGGCTGCAATCAAAGCCTTAACTTAATTGACTACCTGCAGCACAAAAGTCGACTGAATTAATATTTCATGTATTTGAAGTGAACAATTAAAACGCATTTTATTGAGCTAAGGCAATTAATTAAATATTTAAAAAGCTAAATGAGCCAAGCAAATTATTTGATACGTTTCAACTCTTTTCACTTACTTTGCGTGACAACTAAAACCCAACTGCGTGCAGGGCAGAGAACAAAGTGGGGTCCTTTAATCCCCACAATTTATATATTCTTGATTAATGCGATTTAATCTTATTTGTTTGTCTCGAAATTTATAAGAGCTACAGACTGGAAATTTAACACTTAGCTGCTGCCAGAGTCAAGACTTTGACCTTTGACTCAATTCAATGAATAAATTCAACTAAGCAAAGCATCTTCAATGTATAATTATATAAGTATTTAATAATAATTATATAAGAGTATAATAATTATAAGAAATAGTATAAACTAGCATTATAATGTTCCTGGATTCCTGGATATAAAAACTGTTCTATATAGTAAAAAAAACAAGTCGAAACTCCAGACAAAATGTTGACAACCTGCTTGACGAATTCTCAAGACATTGCATACGTAAATCACATTTATATATATCATAAATTGTATTTATATATATCATATATATCTGCACTAAATCACATTCTTTTCCTTACCACTCGCAGGCAACGTATTTGTGATTGCCGCCATTATACTCGAGCGAAACTTGCAAAATGTTGCTAATTATTTGGTCGCATCTCTGGCAGTTGCTGATTTATTTGTTGCCTGTCTCGTCATGCCGCTTGGCGCCGTCTACGAGGTAAGTTGTTGTTGCTGCTGCTTGTTGTGCAAGCGACTGCTTTTGTTGTCGCTGGCAGTTGTTGCAACAGCTCCAAGCACAAACTTCATTACCCTAATGGAAACTTGGAATGAAAAGCGTGCAAATGAAATTACGAGCAAAGAGTTGACTTTGCCCCGCAGCAAGTGTCACGAACGAAAAGGAGACTGCTATATATATATGTGTGTAGGTGTGTGTGTGTGTGTGTATGCGTAATGAGCCATTGCGCGTTGTTAATTGTTCAAATTGCGTCATCTTGCAAAGCACTGAAGACGCAATGACATAATTTAATTGCATTTATTCCCGCTGGCAAAGCAAACACTGAAAATCTATGTCCTTGCATTCAATTCAATTTAGATAAGCAATGGCTGGATCCTTGGACCGGAACTCTGCGATATTTGGACATCGTGCGATGTGCTCTGCTGCACAGCATCCATATTGCACCTGGTGGCCATCGCGGCAGACAGGTGAGCTAACTAAAATGACATTTTTTTTAACGCCTCTTACTTGTCGCTTGCTGCTTTCTATAGTTTTAGTTGCTTCCTGCTGAGTGGAAGCTGCGATAGTGCGCTCTTTCAAGCTAGTTCATTTCATCTAATGTGATTAACACTCTCTCATACTTCATGGATGACACGTTCGTTCCCTCATTATCAATCATCTTGAAGCTTTGCGAGCTATTCTCCTCTCTCCTCTCACTGCTTGCCACTTAATAGTCGTCGCTAGCTTCTTCATCACTCTCTCACACTATTCTCTCTCTCTTAACTACTCATGCGAGCTACTTGCTTCTAATTACTCCCTGAACTATTTAAAATTTATACTATTTTCCTCTTGGAGCATATTATTTGATATGTATTTTATATAGGCAGCTCGCCTCCCCTCGCCCTCGCCTCACAGCTCGTTACTTCACACTTTTATCTATCAGTCACTCTTTCTCTTCTGTCTCTCTCACTTTCTCCTTCTCACATTTTGTTAAATTGCAGATACTGGACCGTTACGAACATTGATTACAACAATTTGCGTACACCGCGTCGCGTCTTCATCATGATATTCTGCGTGTGGTTCGCTGCGCTGATTGTGTCGCTGGCGCCGCAGTTTGGCTGGAAGGATCCAGACTATATGAAGCGCATCGAGGAGCAGAATTGCATGGTATCGCAGGATGTGGCCTATCAGGTGAGCCAAGCAGTTTGCCTTGTGGCACACACAATTGTGTTTAATCCAAGTTGTTTTGCTTGCCACAGATATTTGCCACATGCTGCACGTTCTATGTGCCGCTATTGGTGATTCTATTTCTGTATTGGAAAATCTATTTAATTGCTAGGAAACGCATACAGCGACGCACACAAAAGTCGTTCAACATAACGCTAACTGAGACCGAGGTAAGTTGGGCGAACGGAACTGGGTCTTGGGCTCACAATTAATTTGATAAATTTACAGCTAGTTTGGGGGCATTGACAAATGTTAAATAATATGAAGCGTACAAAAGCGCGCGCGCGTGGCCGTCGTCTAATGAAATTTGAGCTAAAAACCATGTCTTGTTGCCGTAATGAGCGTGTCATTAACCGAAACGATAATGCGAATCCTTTGCTACCCATTAGGGCCGGGCCCAAATGAGCACTTGAAGCAGCCAAAAAGTTCGCACTCAACGATTTATGTGTGCGTGGGCGAATGGGCGTGGCAAATGTGCGATTAACTCAAAGGCTTTAGCTAGTTGTATGTTAGCTAAAAACAAAATGTGCCCCGAGGGAACAACTAGAAATGCTTAGGACAGCTTCTAAATCAAATACAAGAAAAGAGCTAAAAGCGAATTGGAAATGAGGGAATAGACAGAAAGACAGACAGACAGACAGACAGCCAGGCAGACAGCGAAAGAGATAGAGTGAAAAGATATATAAAAGAAAAGGGTTACAGTGGGGAGCAGAGGGAACGCCAACTCTTTACCTGTTAAACAGCGAAATATAATTAAATTTTGCAGTGCGATTCGATGGCGCGTGATGTGCCCAAGGAGCGAGCAGGTAAACGTCGCTTACGCGAGAAGCGTGAACAGCAACGCGAACAACTGGAAGATACGGAAAATGAAGCTGGCCAAATGCAGCGACGTCCACGTAAACGAATTAAGATATGCTTTGGACGTAACACAAATACGGCCAACATTAATGCTGGCACCGAGGGTGCCGTGGCACGTTCTGTGGCAGCCATTGCCGTCGACTTTGCCAGCCTGGCCATTACCCGGGAGGAGACAGAATTCAGTACGAGCAACTATGATAACAAAAGCCACGCGGGCACCGAACTCACGACCATATCCAGCGATGCCGATGACGTAAGTAGCCGCTGCAACTGGAGCAACTGAATGGAAGCTGAGCTAGTTAGTTACCTGTGTGCTATGCTCAGCTCAACTGTGCAGCTGCTCAGCTGCTGCAACTGCTACAACTGCTCCAACTGCTCAGTTGTTTCAACAAAACGAAGCTAATTGTTTCTGTTTGCTTTGTGTGTGCACTTTCTTGTCTTTGTCTTTCAATGCTTCGCTTTTTCTCTCTCTCTCTCTTTCTCGCGCCGTCTCACTCTCGTTCTCTCAGTATCGCACGAGCAATGCTAACGAAATCATAACGCTCTCACAGCAGGTGGCCAGCGCCGCACAGCAGCATCTAATAGCATCCCATTTGAATGCCATTACGCCGCTAGCACAATCCATCGCCATGGGCGGCAAGCCGACGGGAGCAGGCGAGGGAGGGGTTGGCACTGGTGCCACAAGTCCCATTGGAACGACTGTTGGTCGTGGCGTGTTGGCTAGCATAGCCAATCCGCACCAGAAGCTGGCCAAACGACGTCAGTTGCTGGAGGCGAAACGTGAACGTAAAGCAGCGCAAACATTGGCCATCATCACCGGCGCCTTTGTCATCTGTTGGCTGCCCTTCTTTGTCATGGCCCTCACAATGAGCCTGTGCAAGGATTGTGAAATTCATCCAGCAGTTGCATCGCTCTTCCTCTGGCTGGGCTACTTCAATTCGACACTCAATCCGGTACGTATAGAAGGACAAAAAAGAAACAAACCAAGTGAAACCCCAAAAGATTTGTCCAACTGTCCATTGCAATACGGTCCTTGGTCCTGTGTGTGTAACAAATGAGCCAAGTGTGAGTGGTTCTGATTGGATGATTGATCTACCATATATATATATATATATAACTCAATTGAAAAAAGACCAAAGTAAAAGCAGCTGTAAATTTTGTTAATTTTCAACCATTTTTCAACGTTTTTCCAACCTAATCAATACCCAACTGACTTAATTGAAGCATTGCAATATTTTCAAACAGTTTCATTCCAATTGAATGATTGATGAATGAATGGCTTGGCTAAATTTCTCTCTCTACAATTTCACACATATTTATGACTATTTGTAGCAGTTTAAGCTGGCTTAAACTTTGCTAATAGAAGGAACTGAGAGTCTTGTAATTGGCTGATTGATCAAGCCTGTTTGACACGCCCTAAGCCATTCGTATATATTGCTTTGAATGGCATAAGAACGGTTAAATAAATTAAACTAACAAACTAATTTAATCTAAAAAATATATTTTTTATTAGAAGATCAGCAAATTCATCTTTCTAATATATATTATATATATATTATATATTTATATTACATTATATATTTTAGCCATAATTACTCAAAATTGAATATAATTTTTTATATAAACTCCCTACTCTTCTCACACCACATCACCCACTCTCTATACAGGTCATCTATACCATTTTCAATCCAGAGTTCCGACGCGCCTTTAAGCGTATTCTATTCGGACGCAAGCATGCGGCACGGGCGCGCAGTGCGAAAATTTGATTTCAACTGAAAACCAACGAGGACCAGTATCTGTAAGCCACAACCTAAACCAAAAGGTGAAAGCAAAAGTTACTAAACACAGGCATTACAAATCGACATATACGCATATGTACGAGTACTGTATATAGACTCAAGCGATATCAACTCAGAGGCCAACTGACAAAAAGTGGCATGTAAATGGATATGTAAATGAAACTGGATATGGAATTGAAGTTATAGGCATTGCATTGCATTAACTTAAAACTCTAGTTAGGCGATTAGTTTTGTAGTTCGTAGTGCGTTTGACGATATTTTTAGCAGAGACAATCCTAAGTACATGTACGCTCTAAGTAATTCCTAAACCTACCTTAACGAATAACACACACGTGCCCCAACTAGCAACCGACAAAGAAGCAGAAATCCAAGCAAATTAACAACAATTTTTATAAGCTATATAGAAGATGTTTATTATAAGAAAACTCACACACTCACACACACAAATCAATGTATTCGCATACGTATTGTAGTTGATATATACATATATATATATATATGTCTATGTAACAAAAAATATTCCTAAAGTCTTCCCTGTGTCTTAAAGAATTAGGCAAAAAAAAAAAAAAAGAAAACAAAAAAAATTTAGATAAGTTTAGCAAAGCTTGGAAGATTGGCAATATTTTATTGTTTAGCATTATCTGTGTGTATATGTGACCATATATATATATATAATATTCCATTACTGATAAGGCTGGGTCCAAAAAACTTTGTACGCTTTCAATTGTTCTGTGTTAGTTCTCGCATAAGCAGCAGCCCAAGACGAGCAAATCACTTTTCTCATTTTTGTTCGTGTTCAATTAAAAATTTAACAAATTATTGGAAAATTAAACGTGTATAAGGCAACAGAAATCGGCTAGCCGAAGTATAAATACTCTTGCAGAGAGCCGATTGGCATATAAGTCTATAGTCTATAAGCTTCGAGTAGCTCATAGAATTTTGCTTTATCAAAAAGTATAGCATACCTATAAGAGCAGATATATATTGTATATACAACTTTTCTGCAAGAGTATTATACAAATTACCTGTACTCTATAAGTCCTTTGCAACAGCATTTGTAACGAATTTACACACACACACACACACATACATTTAGAATATCTGAGTATTGTAGCCTAAAGCAAGTTCCCGAGCATAAAATTTCAAAAAACCAAAAAATTAAAAAGAAACTTGATAATGTCGGAATTGTGTAATCAAATTATGTGAATTGTAATTATTCAGAGAGCCAAAGCAGAATCAAACTTTTTCAGCCAGCCTGAAGTGTAAGCACATGCAACACGACTAACAAGCGCAAAGTGCTGAACCAGACACGCACACACACAAACACACCTACACACCTACACACATGCATATATATATATATATGCTTATATTTATGTGTATGTATAGATTATGATTTCCAATGAATCTGAACAACAACATTTGATATTAGAAGTAATACGAATACGCTTCAATGTGCATATAAACATACTACAAAAAAAAACTATATATATATACATATATATATATATATATATATTCATACTACTCATATTTTAGCTAGTAAGTACTTTGTAATCCTAGCGGTTTACTAAAACTTTCTGTGTGTCATTGCAAAAAAAGAAAAACAAACAAAAAAAAAATACGAAAACAAATCAAATTCTCGATGTGTACTTGATGTCAAAGTTATTAAAAATTGTGTTTTATCAAAGGTTTCGAGTGTGTTTTATTTAAATTCGGACAAGCTCATATATATATGCGTATGTATATTAATATGCCACAACTCTTGCCTCATTGTTGTGTGCGTGTGAGGCAGCTTTGAATTTGTTTGCACTCAACTCAACTCAAAATTGACAAACTTTTCAACCGCACGCACGTAAGCAAATGCCAGCGCATCGGCAAATGCCAAAGTTCAAGTGCAAATTGTGTCAAGTGTTGCAGAATTCGGATTCGGATTCAGATTCGGTATACGATTCGGAGCCACTGTGTGCGTGCGTCTGCTTCACTCATGGAGATGGATTACGCATTGGCATTATCAACGCCGGAACAGGCAAAAGCCGACAAATGGCCTCGAAATTGTTGTGCTTCCAGTGACAAACAAGCAGCCAGCTGGTTGCCTTGCCACAGCAACAACCAAATCGATACATCATGCAATGCTCGCATTACAGTGCCTGCCAGTTGAGCTGAGCAGTACTCGCACACGCTCCTCCTGTCTCTCCACTTGTTATTCTTACTGCTAACATTGTTGCCACCGCTGCTTGCCACATTGTTGCATTTTCAACTGCCAAAAGCTGCACTTATCAGGTGTCAGCAGCTGCCGCCAAGCAAAACAAATATCGAGAAAAAAAGGAGTCTCAGTTGAAGGCTTGTCCGTATGTTCGAATTCAGTTTGATAATCTCTCTTTTGTCTCATGCATAAATAATTGGCTATAAGAGTCTAAAGGTCTCCTAACTGCACACAACATTGCGACATTTTATTATAAGCAAAAGCAATAATTATTTATATAAAGGCAACTAAGGCAAGCATTTGAATACTCTACTACAAGTTTAATAAACATTTTAACTGGAAGTTAATTATTAATTTTAATTAATTATTAATTACTTATTATAATTAATTAAGGACTTGAGCTAAATTACAAGAAACAAGTTTTCTGTGGAAATAAATATTAAAATAATAAATAAAATAAATTAAAATTTGTTGACAAATTGTGTTACTAGTTAAACAATTAAAAAAGTTTAAATTTTAAAAATATCGAACTAACAACTTGCACTTAATTAATAGCTTGCAGTTAAGTATTGGCAGTTAAAACTTGTGCAATAAACATTTGAGATTGAAGAGCAAACAATATTTGAAGCAAATATTCTTTAGTTATTAATTAAGTTAAAAGTATTCTGCAGCTGCAGACAAAATTTTGACATTGAAATTCCCAAGTGAAGATTTAAATCTTTCATATTATTCACGAACAGCTTAACTTGTATATTAAAATAGCAACAATTTCGCTGCAAATTATAAGCTTTTATTACTCGAGTGGCTACATACTATATATATATATATATATATATAACTATATGAGTACAAGCTTACTCTATTTGCATTTCAATTTCCATCACATATATATATAAACATTGAACTTTTATTCTTTCACCCATTATTGTTCACTCTTCACATAAATACATTAAATTCCTCACACATTTTGTTGTATGGCCCACAGCTAGGTGGCATATATACATAATTCATCTATGGCTTAAAAACTGTGTGAAAAATCAATCAATAGCTGTGCGTACGACCTGACAATGTTAACTCATGTCGAGTTTTGGGGCCAATCCAATAAGCCTTGTCATAAGCCACGGCCACAGCCACAAGGCATAAAAGCCACAAAAATCCGAATGTGCAACAGCAAACACGTATGTGTGTGTGTGTATGTGTGTGTTGCATGTGTAAATATACGTGCCTTTATTAGCTACTACACATTATTAATATCCTTAGCTCCCCACACGCTGTATTGGATAATGTCAATAAAATGCGTTTTATTAAAAAATTTCTTAGTGCTCCCAAAAAAAAAAATATAAAAAAAATAAAAGCCATAAATCGAATAAATATCGTTTGCTCAACGAGTGCCACGAGTGTTTGTGTGCGCAAGCCACAGTTAATATGCCACATGAGTGCCAGCACACTGTTTGCTCGAACATTATAGACTTGAAGCCCGCTCGAATCGTATAAAAAATGAACGAAACTTGCCAAGCAATTCGAAAGGTATTAAAAGTATTAAACAGCAACGGCTGATTATAAACCTTGAAGTGCTAAACTTGCCAAAAAAAAAAAAAAGAAAATAAGTGAAGAAAAACTTCCAAGTGTAGCAACGTATCTATCAAATACTTTTAGCAGATATACTTAAAGCTACTTCAGCGCGTGTGAGTGTGCATGTGTGTGTGTGTGTGTGTGAGCAAATAAGACATGCTAGCTGGCAAGAGTGTAAGTACATAAGTACATAGTGGCTTGGCAATCGATGTGTGTGTGCGTGTGTGTGTGTGTGTTAAGCAAAGTTGTAATTGAATTGCAGCGAACGTGCGCAAATTGCTTGAAATGATTAAGAGCTTATGGCGCTGTATTAGTTCAAGGACTAAAACGACTTAGAGCAGGCAATTAAAACGCACGACGTCCGCACAAGCGATCGACCAAGTCACATGAAAAGCAAGTTTATACAAACATAAAGCCAAAAGCTTTGATTATATTGATAGCAATAGAAGCTGATGGAAGGAATAGTAAAAGGGGCAAGAGCAGAAGTTAGTGTAAGAACTGGAGCAGGAATAACAGGAGTCGAAGTAAATGTAAAAGCAGCAGCAGCAGGAGTAGAGTTTGTAGAAGCAGCAGCTGCAGCAGCGGGAACAGGTGTTACTCGACTCGCAACAGCTATTCAGATAAAGAAAATGATGCAGCACATAAGTATGCTATAGTTATTTTTTGTGGATTTACATGGAGTTGTGTGCGTGTGTTAACTGCAGTTGCAGCAACTCGCACGCTGAATGTGCCCCCAAGCAGCCATAATCCCAAAAAACAACAACAACAGCAGCATCAACTCTACTGCTGAGTCGTGTTTATTAAAGCGCTGCAGGTAAAACAGCTCGTAAAACGCGCAAAAATATAAAAAATAACTTTATGAGCCAACTGTGTGTGTGCCGCGAGTGCCTTTGTATGTGTGTGTGTGTGTTGGCAAAAAACTCATTTTGAAGTTGTTGACACCGCATAGGTAGCCAAAGCACTTGTCACCAACAGCAGCTGGAGTAGCAGCACCACACAAAGCACCATCCGAACAAGTTGCAACTGCTGCAAAGTCTTTGCAAATTGCGGTCAAGTGCACTTCTCAATGCCTTTGAAACTTGCGCCACATTGAGATGAAGCTGGGAGGTGATGGAGCTGCTACTGAATGGCAACCACCTGAACCAACTGACTGTTGTCTGGCAGGACGCACAACGCGGTTGGCTCCCACTCAAGTGACAGCCAAAAGATGCCCATAAAATAGAGCAGCTGCACTAATTGCAACAACACAAAATCTGCGTTAATTATGACCAACAGATATATATATATATTTTTTAAGAGATAATCAAGCTTTTTTGAAGTTGTTTGACGAGTATTTAAGATTTAAGGGTTTTCAACTGGAATAAAGCTAAATTAAGTTTGACTCACAGCTTTGCTTATACAATGATAATAATTAACATTGGCTTAACAAACACATAATTACAGGGTATTCAAACGGACTGAGTAACAAATGCAGTGTATTCAAATATCTTGACTCATAAATATTTTTTATTTTGAGTCCTACTACTAGTAAGTTTCTTATTTTAATAAATTTTCTTGATATATTTACAATTACAGGGTATCCAAAAATGATCATTTACAATTTAGAGATATTCCACTAGCTAGAAAATCATAATTTATAAAATTTGCTTTGACAGCTGTTCAAAAAATCTATCAAAATTCATTATCATTCCAGCTTGTGCTCAATTACAGGGTATATAAAATTTGCTTTGGCAGCTGTTCAAAAAATATATTAAAATTCATTATCTTTCCAGCTTGTGCTCAATTACAGGGTATTCAAATAAACTATACTGCAATATCTTAAGCTGCTAAAGCTTCAAAGATAAGCAAACTATGAAAACTGCTTGATTACAGGGTATTCAAGTGGAGCGAGTTCACTCTTTTTATATGCCATTTATGTATTATGTATTTAGGTATTTATGCCTTGAATACTGTGCTTATCACGCATCTTAATGCATAGCTCAATCCAGCTGAACTCTTGCAGGTAATTTTATTTTTTGATAGTTTTCAGAATATGCAGTGAGTAGAGAATGTATTGTAAAGATGTGCTTACCTGCTTAGGGTCTAATCAAGTATCAGAATGCGTCAAATCTTATCATCAGCGTTTCCAGTTGGCACGTGCGTGTGTTTTCAACTTATGTTGCAGCGCATCTTCTGCTCTGGTAGAGCTGCTCGCCACATGCCCCGCCTGCTGGTCCTTGCTGACAACTTGAGTAAAATGGCAAAAAGGACACGTACGTAATGAACACCAACACGTACGCAGCAGCGACAACGTTTGGGGCTTAAAGTTACAGCTGGCCAAGTTGCACATGCTTCAAGCCCTTTGGCTAAGCAGCAACAAAAGCAGCAAAAACTAAAAACTTGCTGCAAAACTTTGCAGCACAATATTCCATGCCCATCATCCTTTGGTCTGCTTCTTCAGTTCGCTCGGTCGCCTAGTACAATGGTCGCTCGGAAATTGAAAATTTCTGCAAAGTGAAAATGTCAAAATATTAATTCTAAGTATTCCATTTGGCGAACTATATATATATATATTATATATAATAATAAAGTACAAAACTTTTCAATATCTCATTTTATACAATTGCAGCGGACACTTGAGAAGTAATTTTTTGTGCGTTTCTTGATAAGGCTTTTGGCTTAAATGTGAGATAGTTCAAGAACGTTTGGCTGTTAAGAAGAAACTTTGCTGTATTATTATTCTGATTGAGGATGAAATTCGCTTAAAACAGGAAACAAATCTGCAAAGTACAGCTGACCAACTTTTGTAGTTACTATCAGTTGAGTAGTCAAACAGATTAGGATTAGACTGTGAATCGTTGGATAAGGCAGCTCAGTCAATCAGTCAATCAGTGAGTGTCTCAGTTAGTAAATCCCCGATTGAATACATAATTGACTGATTGAAAAGCCAATCTGCTCATTACCTGATTGATCAATCAGTAACCAATCATACAGTCAATAAATGGACTAATCAATCAAGCAATCCAACTGTTAGTCAAACAGTCAGTTATGAATCTCGCAGTCAACATGAGGTAATCAACAAGTCAATCAGTCAATCAAGTTGCCAGCTTAGTCACCAGTCAATCTGCTGGTCAATCAACTATAATCAAATAAATTAATTAACAGCATAGGTCATTTAATGAACTAGAGAATCAATCAGGTTGCCAATCAATCAATCAATCCAACAATTATTAAGTCAATCAGTCTGAATTGCTGTCAATCATTGAAGCAATATTCAAAGAGTTAATGAGTTTTTAAGTTATTTAACTTTCAAAAATGTACTAAATGAAATGTACTGCTTAACGAATGACCACTGTAGTTGTTGCTCGTCAGCCAGTTACTGCCTGTGTTGCTATAGCTACTGCTGCTGTTGCTTCATTTTCATCTGCTTGCACCACGTCTTTTGTTGCCGACGCTGCTGCTGCTGCTTTTCGAAAGGGCGTTGGGCCGCATTGGTGTTGGCCAAGAAGGATGTGCAGCTCGGCGTGACGTTTCAGGCGCTCACAACGCATAGCGGAAGTTGCTGTCGACTGTTGCATTTTTGGGGCTTTGGGCAGTAAGTTTTTGTGACTTGATAGTGTTGTTGTTGTTGTTGTTGTTGTTGTTCGTGCTACAAATGCAGTTTGCTTAATTTTTATGCAACATGCATGCGTGTGTGTGTGTGTGTGTCTGTGTATGGATGTGCGCTTGTTGGTTTTACATATTTACTTGGCAAACACTTGCGTAAACGCGGCATTTGCTATCGCTGGCTGGCAGTCCGCTCCCACCCCTATCTAAGTACAGCGCGCCTCTACTCAACCCTCACCCTCTTTGCTCAACTCGCAACTTTTGGCTCACTTGGCCCAAAAGTTTTTGCCTAGCTGAGGCCTTGGCTAAGTTCAGCCACTGACATTGTGACTTCCGTGCCCAGCCCGAAATGCAGCGAAGAGCTTCCTCCCCCGCACCTCCTGCTGCTTCATCCGTCCCACCCCACGATAAATGAACATGAAATTGAAATTTAATGTAGCGCAGCCGCATTCTGCGCTATGATTTGCACATGCAATAACGTCTAGTTGGGCGCCTGGCCTGGGTTGCCTGGCAAGCAATACAAATTTTGCTACAATGCACTTTGGTGCCGCGGGCACGCGGCATCCGACAAAAGGCCACAGATTGCAAGGACCTGCCGAGCAGCAGCAACAGCAACAGCAATAGCAGCTGCAGCTGCAGCCGCCACAACAGCAGCAAATTGCGCGGCCAACCCGGTGGGCAGTGTTAAACACACACACACACCTACACCCACGCACACACACTTTTTGCAATGCAATTCACCTTACAGGTGGCTGAATTTTCCCAAAAATTGTAATTTAATGCATAAAATTAATTAATTTAAAATTTTTGCTGCTTTCAGAGAGTTTCTCATTTTATACAAAAAAATAATTCAAGCTCAATGCGTGTTAAGTTCCAGACGCGACTTAAGCCAAGGGAAAGCAGTTTTGATGGCATAATATTTGTTTTGAATTTAAGTAAGAATTTAATACCAAGAGTTGAATCAAAGAAATATTCTGTAAGGAAATCACTTAAAACTTAAAGCCTTAAGCGAATCACTGCGAGACATTTTACATGAATTTTGCTTGCTTTAAGATAATGCTAAAAGGCCTAAAACACTAAAGAGCTAAAGAAAGGCAAGGGAAATTTTAATAACAGACAAGAAAAGTATTTTAGGTCACTCAAGGAAATTTCAGCAAGTAAGATTTTTTCGCTAAGGTAAAAACTTAAAGCAGAACTCAAACAAAAGCTGCTTTAAATTAAAAGATAGACGGCGCCATTTATATAAATAAGTAGAAAGTAACAACTAATCATACGCTAGCAGAAGACAAGAAAATTTATTATCAATTGCTGACCTAAAGCTAAATGTGAAATCCAAGCCTAAAAGTACCTTAGTTGTTAGGGTCAGTGCTAAAAGCATTAGGTACAACAGCGAGCTCTGATCTAATATTTGGCTAACAAAGAGTAAGCATTGAAGCGCACATTACTCAGTTAAAAAGTTCAAGCTCAAAGTATATTAAGCTGTAACGGATATTTGAACATCCAAGCCAAATTATATATATAATATTATATTATATATATATATATATATATATATTATATATAAATTATATATATATATATAAGTTCAGTTTTAGTTTTTAACAGCACAAATTCAATGTTAATCGTTTGTCAGAAAATAGTTAGCAACTTTCCAGCTGCCAGCAGCTGTAATTTAGCAAATTTACATTATTATTTAATATATATTTTTTTAATACAAATAAATGCCTGAGCTACTTAATTAAATAAAATCACAGCCGAACCCAAAAAAAAAGAAAAATTGTGCACTTAACTTTGTTTTGGTTTGTGCCTAATTTTTTTTTTTGTACATTTTTGTTAACTGTTGTTGTTTGTGCTTTTGCGCTTTATAGGGTTTTCCTTTTCCTAATTATGTTCAGTTTTCTTTCATTATTCGAGCGTGTTTTATCTGTCGCTGACTTTTCAGATTTGCGGATACCGTGTTGCATGTTTGGGCAACATTTCAGCCAAGCTCCACGCTCCACGCCCTTTTCACACCATGCCCACAAAAAGCGGCAAGAACGCAAACGCTTTTTGCCTTTTCACTTTGGCCTTTTGCTTCGCTTACCTCAGTGCTCTGTGTTTGCGTGTTTGTTACACTTTTTCCCCCTTTGTTCGCATTTTGTTTCGGTTTGCCCTCAAAAATCTACACGCGCTGCCCGTCGACTCGTTGTGTGAGTGTGTGTGTGTGTGTGTGTGTGTCGTGTTTACCTTTGAAAGTGAAAACACAGCCTCCTTTTGCTTTCCTTTGCTCTTAACCAACATCCTTGCTGCTGACTACGTCATAGAGCCGCATTCTCGCTCTTTCTCTCGCTCTTATACGCGCTCTCAGCTCACTCTTATACAGCACATGACGTATACGCAGCGTTCGCTGTAGAGTTCACAATTACTATGACTTTTTTGCCGGTTCGCATACGCACACGCATACATATGAGACAGACACACACATGTATACACACACACACACACACATGCCATTTGTACTCATCTGGCTTTGAGTTCGTTTTATTTATTCTACTTTTTTTTTGCTAGTTTGTTAACAAGTAGCCTTTATTATAAACTCCTTTGGCATTGGACCTTGCGTAGCTCATTTATCTGCATTTTCTTTTTTAGCTGCTCGCCCTCATTTGTGGAAGCATTAAAAATTCTTGCTCTAATTTACAGTCAAAACTAATGAAATAAAATGCGAGTTCCCCAAAAAATAATAAAACAAAAGCGCTTATGAGAATGGGACATAGTGAAGTTAAGATGCCCTAACAGGCAGAGAGAGAGAGTGGAATTTATATTATAAGGCAACTTTATATCGAGTATTGTTTTCTATAATATAATTATCTGATTAAATATGCAGAGATGCCAAAAGAAATACCAAACTGGCAATGTTCATATTAAGTTTTTCCAAAGAAAAACAATTTATATTAAGACCTCAACCAGAAGCCTGCTGGCTGGTGTCTCTGCCAAGTATTTACCGCCCACTGCTGCCACTGCTGTTGGCTTATAGTAAGGCGATGCTTACAAATTCTGTCTTTATACTATCTAAACTAAATGAGTTTACTGAACTCTTGGCAATATTAAGCTACTCTCTTAAAGAGTATAGCAAATGAGCACAAATTCCCCTTAAAATGCCGCACACACACAGACTTTTCTGGCCTCCTAATGAATGGCAAATGTGCGCCTTGTTCCTCTCATAACTCTTTTGCTCTCCTTGCTCTCATTCTGTCATAGGTCGCAATGCTTGTGTGCAGCGTTAATTAGCGGCTATCATATTTCTGTGCGAGTGCAGCGCTGGCCAGAAAACCTGTTGAGGCAGCTGCCAAGTGTTGACCGTCCCTTCCGCCCCTGCCACTCCTGTGGGCGTAACTGGCCAAGGCTATGCACTCGTTTATTGGAATTTATTACGCCCTGGGCTGTAGTGGTCAGTTCAGACTCATGGCTGTTGCCTGCTCGGCTTGTGGCATGCAATCGAAATGAGCGCACGCCAAGCTGCGCTGGCATTTCCGTACTCATTCCGTGGACATGGCTGAGCCTTAACGTTGCGTGCCATTTGGCCAAAAGCTGTCATTTTATTGTTAGCCAAATACAAATCAGAGTGTGCTAATTACAGTCAACAGCAACAGCAACAGCAACAGCAACACCAACACCAGCAGCAGCGGCAGCGCCTTTATGGGCGTGTCAGCTGGCATGCAAGGCGCACACACACAATTGACACCTCGCTATAGCCCCTTGACGCCTTGCGCAAATGATGGGCGTGCCGCTTTGTGCCGCTTAATGCCTTTTGATTGCAGTGCAAAGTGTGAAATTAAAATTCAGCGCATGCTAAATGCTTTGACACTTGTCCGGGTTAGTTAACATCCAGATAAACTTACCCGGAACCATTCCCTCTCTCCCTCTCTCTCTCTCTCTTTCTGTCTTTCTCGTTATCTTGGCCATGTTTCTATCTTTGTTTTCGCATCTATGCGGCAAAGGCTGTTTGTCCATTTGGCCGGGCGTTTTGTTAATTTTTGGCACGTTCCAGTTTGGCGTCGCTTTGCTTTGTGCCGCCACGTTGCATTTATCTCTTCATTTTTGGCAACACGTTTTAGCATGTGCCAAACGACAGCCAGACGGACAAACAAACAGTGCGACAGACGATACGATACGCTGTGATTAACGGTCAATGGAGACTGAAATCTGGCACAGCTAAGCAAAAGGCTTTGGGCTACACTTGAAAATAAAAATGCCGGAAATGAAAGAAATTTGTCAGCATTTGCTTGTATTTGCGAGCTGCATCGTTAGCCGGACCAAAGCCTTTGGCAATGCTCAACTAAATGAAGTATATAGAACATATGTAAACAGCAGCAATTGCTTGGATTTTGTAAACGCAACTATTGCCTACAATTGTGAGAATTGCAGAGAAGAGCGATCCACAGTGCACATTTAATATATACAATTTCAATTTATTGAATATTAAACTAAGTAAATAATAAATAAATTAATAAAAAAAACAAAAAATCATTAAAGCTTTTCATTTAGCGATTTAATTCATGAGAATCACATAGAAGAGCATTTTATATATAACTGAAAAACTGATAAAACAGTCACTGGAATGGCTTCAAAATGATCTTTAGTTAAATAAAGCGGTAAATATTTTCCATTAAATTAAGTGTGAAGTGTTTTTCTTTTTTAAAAATTCAAATGCCGACTCAGTAAGCCGCACTGGCGAGTGCTTGTCATCAATTAAACAGCAGCAGTGCCAGTGGCAGTGGCAATTGCAGCCGGCAACACAATTTTTACAAGCCCACTTACAAGGCTCTCAGCACAGCAATTACACATGCAAAAGCAACACAGAGCGACAGAGACAGAGAGTGCGAGACAGAGAGAAAGAGAGAGAGAGAGAGATAGAATAGGGCAAAGAGCAACAAAGCGTAGTCTCGCATGTTGCAAAACTGTCGAAAAGGACGAAAATGTCGAATGAAACTGTGGCACTCGGCTGTCCAGCATGTCCAATTCGTCCTGTTCGTCCTGGCCCCAATATATCAAATGTCAGTTGAGCTTTGGCAGCATTTGAAATGTCCACGTGGCAACGTTCGTGTCCAGACAAACTCTGCTCACGGATGCATGCCTCAGGCCCGCCAGGACACATAAATTTTATCTGCAAGCGGCCTGGGCGCCGTGTGATTGTGATGAATGCGAACCGGAGCCAAAGACTGAATGAAAGAGTGAAGGAGAGGTAAAAGTGTGTAAGAGAGAGAGAGAGAATGAGAGGAGAAAGTATCATGTGTGTGGGGCAAACAAATAGACGCAAAATCCCAAATTAATTTGCAGCGGCTGACCAATCGGCCAGGTCAGCTACACTGAGACCCGAGACAGAGACCGTAACCGAGTCCGAGGACCGAGGTCCAAGCTGGCAAAAGTGTTGGCCAAGTGTTTTGCCTGGATTTCTTGCACAATCAGCAGACGAAATAAATGGCAATGCATATATAACAGCGCCTGGCCCGAAATACCTTCATTATAAAGCACGGCAAAAGGCGAGGGAGTTGTAAGGAAATCATTTGATGTTTCATTTCTTTTCTTTTTTATGCCAAAGCATTTAATATCAATTTTCAGGCTGAAACATGCAACAGCCGCCGCCACTGCCGCCGCTATAACATGAACCGGAAAGGCCGCTGCGCACTGAACGTGGCGGCATTCGTGCCACCTGCTTGCGTGGCATATTTCGAGACCGAGGAGTCTTGCCACACATAGTTAAACTGCAGCCAAAATGTGATTGGAGTGAGCTAAGCAGGAAGGCTTAGTACGATAAACCTCAAGTGCTGGCGTGTTTGCACTAATCGCTGGCTTTATGGCCACAAATATATATATATTTATATATATATAGAGTTACGTTTAACTTTTACAGTTAATGTGGCACCAACAGTTCCAGCCGCTTGAGCTAAATATTCACATTTCGTGTAGCTAATCGGCGTTGTGGCAAACAATGTCTGCTCCAATTGTTGCTCGGCTCGAGGCATTTGCATTTTTGGCTTTTTGTATAAATTTAAATAGCAGTACGATATACATGTTGCCACGCCCAGCATGCCACATGCCACATGCCACATGCACCCGATAATAGCTCACTTTGCATACAAATTGCAGCTGGCCAGAAAACTGGAAAATGCAAAATGAAAAACTAAAATGTAGGCAAACTCCAACCACGCCTCGTGTCAAAGTTGACCATAAATTTGTTATTGATGCCAACTCCAGCGACAACTATGAATGTCCTTTCAATAAACTCGCACGTGGCGCTGCAGCAGCAGCAGCAGCGGCAGCGGGCGTTGTTGAATTCGGTCCACCCTAACGTAAATTCGTTCCACAAGGCAATAAATAACAGTCGAGCAGCGCCCACGCCTCTGTAGCATGATTAACATCGAAAGGATTGTCTATAGTTAAGGCGCTTTTAACTTAAGCTACAGCCTGGTAAAGGACGAGGACGAGGACGAGCTCTTCTTCCTACTTGCCTTACAAATAAAAGTGCTCGCGGCTTAACCTTTTTATCAGCTAGATTTGGCTTTTTTCTGGCTAGCTTTTAAGCCTTTGTATCAAGCATATCTCAAAAGGACAATCTAAAAGATCGTAGTTAGAAAATTTTATGTACATATTAAAATTATGTTTTTTTTATATTTTATTTATGTATGTTTTATTTTATAATTTGAATTTATTTTGCTTTAATTTATATATTTAATATTTTATATTTTTTATATTTTCATATTTATATTTTTACTTTCATATTTTATTTATATATTTCTTTACAATTTGAATTTATTGAACATATTTTAGAATATTTATATTTTTGTTATTATTTTTTATATTTTAGAATATTTATATTTTTGTTATTATTTATTATTTTTTATTATATTTAAATAATTTAACATTTTCTATTTTTTTTATCATATTTAATAATTGTTATAAAAAAAGCATTGCCTAATATACAAGCATTTTTTATTGTTATATTGTTATTTTCTTTCAACTTCATTCTCAGCTCTTTTAGCCGCCGAGCTTCTGTGGCAGGTCGAGCTGAGCGCAGCTCTGCTCTATATATTTATAGAGCCGCATTTATGCGAGGCTTCACATTGATTTTATTAAGCAAGGCGCCAGCCAGCGGCAGTTCGCGTTCGCTCGCTTTGCCACAAAAGGGAATTTCAATTTAACACCAAGAGCTGAGAGCTGAGAGCTGAGAGCTGGGCGCTAGGAGCTGTGAGCTGAGAGCTGAAAGCTGAATTCCCTAACGTCAGGCCAAACCTATGATAAATTGTGGGCACAGGGCGTCGATACAAAGAGTTATGAACACAGCTTGACCTCAATAGGCATTTAAATATAAATCAAATGCTCGAAATAAAGCCCATGGACAGACAGGATATGTTGTGTAAACGACGACGACGGCGATGGCAATGGCGACTTCTGGCCAAGGTCAATGCGTTGAGATTTGTGCGCCAATTTCGTTTGTTGTTCCTGTTGCTCCACACTCCGCTTTATCAACTCTGTCTGTCTGTCTGATTTTATTAACATAAGAGTAAAAGCTGCTCGGATTTGATGAATTGACGGGACAGGCTAAAGCTAAAGCTAAAGCTAAAGCAAAAGCAAAGGCAAAAGCAAAACAAATATCGTATCGGATTCGTAAACGTAAAACCAAATGCGAATAAATAGCAAATGCGATTTCTTTTGTTTTTGTGCAAAGGCGAACGGCTGTTCCTCTGATAAATGGGTTTCACGTGGCGCATGATAAATGTTAATTCGCCATCAAAGCCAAGCTGCTGCCCGAGTTAAGCATCTTCTAGCCAGCATTAACGCCGAATTCATGATACCAGCCCCATATAATACATATATATATATATATAAATGTGTTTGTTCACATATGTTGCCAGCTAGTGCATATATAAAGCTTATTGCATTCATCCATTGCATAGCCGTCAAAAACAATCAATGTAATTGCTTAATGCAGGCCAAAAACAAACTTTGCCACACTTGCGTAATTGCAATTGCAGAGAACAATGCTGCAATCAGTTAGAGATGAGTGCGTGAGCTGCTGCTAAAGGTCAAATAATCAGTGCGAATGGAATGTGTAAGGAAAATACACTTTCACAGCTCATTTTTACATGAGAAAAGAGAAAAAGCCAGCAGATTAAAGTAAAGAAAGACTGAAGAGTAATAAGTTGCAAGTAGTTACAACCTTTTAGTAAGTTAAGGTTAAAGTTTCCCCAAGAGAAAACTAACTACTAACTCGAGTAGTTACCCACTGCTACACCTCACTCGATTATATCAAATTCTCAATTAAAACAAAAGCCCTTTAAGCCATTTACCTGTATATCGCATGCAGCATAAATCAACTGATTTGGTCAGCATCACGTATAAGTTCGATTACGTGGCACGTAGCACATCGCTAGTTCGATAAGTGCACACTCGTACAAACAATATGTCAAAATCCATTTAATGCTCGAAACTGTAAGCAGCTTTTAGTTAGAAGTTTAATTTTCTCTTCTCTTTGATTTACGCAAACTAAAAGCTACTTCACAATGAACCAGCCAGCCTCTCGACAGGGCCCGAATCCTGAACCCTGAATACAGCATACAGTTACGTGGCCAGAATGCACTCTTATACAAACAGAGAGAAGTATATATATATATATATTAGATTGATATATATATATATATATATATATATATATATATATATATATATATATAGTGCAGTTAACTTTTGACTTTTTATCTATTGCATTCGTATTTACACAGGTTTCACATTGAGTTACCTTGAAGGTAAGGGCTTTCTCTACCTGACTCGCTACGCGCTTTTCACTAGTTACTGTTACTGTTGATTGTTTGAAGGGGTAGGGAAAAAGATAGTAACAGTGGACTGTTGCCTGTTGTGTCAGCTGTTCCAGATTTGGTTTTTTGGCAAAATGAAGAGAACGAAACGTGGATTTGACGACCCTCTCAAAGCGAATCAGCTTAAAATTCAATTGCAGTTGCAAGTTGCATGTGTCTGTCGTCTCTATGACCAAAAGTGCTTCAGATTGCACACGTTGCCATTGAAAAGGTCATTCAGAGTGTCAGTCAGTCACTCAGTCAGCAGTTGGTTGGATTGTTAGCCCCCTCTTAAGGATTGCTGGCACAAATTGCACAGCTGTGGCCACGACTTGAGCTGACCATTTTATTTATTAAAATATTTATTTAAATGCATGCAGATGCTGTCGCAAATGTTTTCATGACTGCTGCCAGCAATGAAAACAAAAGCTCGCAAATGGAAATAATAAAACTGAAAAACACTTTTCTTTGTTTTTGTTGTTGTTGTTGTTGCGCGGTCTGCATATAAAAATGTCAGGCACGTTGGAAAAAAAAAACTGAAAAAAAACTAAAACAAAAACAAAGACAAAACAGCAGACAAATGGCAAGGCTAAGTCTAAATGAACACAAAAAACAGCAGCAACAACACACTCACATACACACACACAAAGATCTGCTATACACACTCACATATGTCCGACCATAAAAAGTCACTCAAGTGGTATTAAACGTACCGCCAAGTGCACCGGTCGAGCGCCCAGCAAGGCGCAACAGAACGGAAACGCACACCGAATGAAACTCTAGAGATGGCCGTACACACACACACACATACATATGCTTACACATGCATGCACACACAAAAGGTTAAGACTGCCTACACTTGTGTGACTGGGCATTCACATACGCACACAGTCACAGTCGGCATTCGAGTATTAGGTCGCATTCCAACATTCTAACTAACTGACTGAACGGAGCAGCGGCAACAATAATAGAAAATAACACGAGAATCGAAAAGAAACAAAAAAAGGAGAGAAAATAAAATAAGTAAGACAAATAAGTTGAACGCAACCGACTGCTAAATACTCTGTTGCAGCTTAACATCTAGCGAGACAGCAAAATTTATTTCAAGCTATCAATTTTTACTAATTCATTTATCTCTTTTACAGCTTTCATTCCAAGCAATGAGAAATAACGGTAACTACCCGCAACATACATCACAGACGACGGCCAGACAAAAAGCAATTCAACTAATAAACAGTTTTCACTTTATGGGTGGCTAAAAATAGATGAGTTTCTGCAAGTTATGCCAAACTCTAAATACACTTATGTTCATGCACTCATACATACATACAGAAGTCACTCGAAGTCTGGATCTGCAGCTGCAATCTATTTACATACATATTTTTGTAACGCAAAGGAGACGCATGCAGAGAAAAGTGAAGTGGCTATCCGTTTGTATAGGTGTGAGTGAGATTGCTCAGAAGTAGAGTGAATTTGTGAGTAAATATATATGTGTGTGTATGTGCAAATACACTTCTGTTACTATTCACATTTATTTATTTGGCATTGAAGAAAATAACAAAGTTTTTTTTGCATATTTACACCTCTGTACGTATATACATGGCACTTCTTTATAAAATTATAACAATTATATTACGTCAGAAAATTATGAGACTTCAGTTCGATAGTGTAAAAAAGTGGAAAAAATCCTGGCCATTTTGATCGGCTCGAAATTTTTTTTTTTTTTTTTTTTTTTTTTTTTTTTTTTTTTTTTTTCGTTTTTATTTCTTTATTTTGTTGCAGCTTATTGTCTTAGACTCTATAGCGCATTTAGCTCTAAACCTTAACTAATGGGAGGGCAGATATGCCAATTATTCTGCACTTGTAGCTACTATCTTAATTAGTTCTAATATTGTCTAGAGGATGCAATCTCTTCAGTCTTCGCCTATTGTTGTTTATAGCCAGGTTGCTTGCGAGATGGTTAGGATGCGCTGCAAGTCTGTCCGCGTATCTTGAACTGTGTCGCCCAATGAGTTCAGCAACTGTGGGAATTGCTAAATCCCTATGTAAGACTGAGTTTCTTACAAACCAGCTGGCTCCAGTCCATCTGCGTAGTGCTTTATTCTGCAGGGTCTGAATTTTGTTCCTTGTAGTCTTCGCCGAGGAGCCCCATAGAGAGATACCATATACGAAGGTTGGGACAACTATTGCCTTGTAGATGGCGGCCTTGCTGCTGTAAGACAACTTGCTTGAAGCTCTCAGCATCCAGTCGAGGGTTTTTAGCTTGCTTTTGCATTTTGAGGTTACTTGACTTATGTGCGCTTTAAAAGTCAGCCTTCTGTCAAGAGTGATACCAAGGTACTTTACTTTTGAGGCTTTGGGAATAGTGGGCCCCAATGCAACGCTTGGGCAATCTCCTCTTCTAGTGGCGAAGGTAGTATGTACAGACTTTTGTGCATTAATGGTGATACACCACCGTTTTGCCCAGCGTCCGAAAGAGTCCAGATATTTTTGTAGTGAGTCTGAAGCTTCTTGCGCAGATACGTGACGTGATAAGATGGCGGTGTCATCTGCATAGGTCGCTATGAGTACTGCATCTGTACTTCCTATATTTGGCTCGGGAGTTGGCATATCTCCTGTGAATAAAGTATAAAGTGTTGGGCCTAGAACACTACCCTGTGGTACTCCAGCCATAATTGGTCTAGTCAAGGATACTGTTTGCCCCCTTGACACTTGGAAGGTTCTTCCAATAAGGTATGAGGATAGCAACGCGAAAAATGGGGCTGGAAGGGTGGTCCTCACTTTCTGCAGCAGTCCCAGGTGCCAAACTCGATCAAACGCCTGTTTGATGTCTAAAAAGACGGCAGAGCAGTACATCTTTTCTTCAAAGGCTCCAAGGATATGGTGCACAACTCTGTGAACCTGTTCCGGTGTTCCATGCTGTCTCCTGAAGCCAAACTGATGGTTTGGAATGGCCTCCTGGCGTCCCAGATGTGTCAGTACTCGTTCCAGAAATATTCTTTCGAATATTTTGGAGAGTACTGGCAACAGGCTAATTGGTCTGTACGACTCAATTTCTCCCACGGGTTTGCCAGGCTTAGGAATCATCACAATCACGGCGCGCTTCCAGCAGGCTGGAAAGTGCCGGATGCGGAGCATGGCGTTGTACACCATAGTTATGTAGTCTATGGTGGAGTCAGGCAGTGCTCTAAGGACTCTGCCGTTTATTAGATCATATCCAGGGGATTTTTTTGCCTTCACTCTTCTGATGTGTTCAAGAACCTCTTCTTTTGTACATCCAGTTATCTGGTCTTCAGCTGGGAGGGGCGAGAGAACGATGTCTTCTGTTGCTTCGATTTCTGAGGCCTCTGCGGTAATCACCGGCGTGAATTGGTCTTGAAGGTGGTTTGCAAAAGCCTCAGCTTGAGCTTCGTCTCCAATGTGCCAGGAACCAGAAATGCTCCGAATGGGATGACGTCGTATTGGCTGCCGTTTGAGCTTTCTTGTAAATTTCCATAATTGAAACTCTGCGTCAGTGGGCGATTCAGCTCGTACCAGCGCATCGCTGATACACCTCTTTTGAAGCAGGGCGAGAGCAGCTTTAAGATGCCTCGTGGCTTCGTTGTACATGGATTTGGCATCAGGCGTGCGTAATCTTAACCAGCGTCTCCTGGCCCATCTTTTGTGTATTAGTAGGTGTTGGGCCTCCAAGGTGAGGGGGATGTTGTACGGAGACTGTTGTCTTGTTTGGCAAGATGGTGGGGCGGCTTGGTGCGCAGCTTTGACTATTTCTTCCTGCAGTTTGTTTGCTGCGTAGTCCACGTCTTCAGGAGTGTTAAGTTCCATTTCTATGTGCAAAGAGTAATGGAGCTCGCGCCTAAAGACTCCTAAATCTGATCCTGCTGGCAGTAGTTGTTTCCTAATGGGCAAGGGCTGTGGCTGCGCGTGGATTGTGACTATTAGTGGCAGGTGGTCAGAGGATAGGTCCAAGGATTCTTCAATGGTCAATTGCCGGTCACAGATGCCTTTGTAGACAGCGAAGTCGATTGCCGAGGGCCTGTGTCCATTAATTGGGTAACGGGTGGGGGCTCCAGTCGCCAATATGCTGAATTGTAAGTTTTGAATCGCCTCAAATATGACTTCTCCGCGACGATTCGCACTATTGCTTCCCCAAAATGGGTGCCATCCATTCCAGTCGCCGCCGATGAGGGTCTTATTCAACCTTTGGCCTAGAACCTGTTCCATGTGATGATCACACAGACCAGTGTTTGGCGGAAGATAAATTGACGCAACTTCGATCGCTCCAATAGACGTAGGCAGGGTGATGGCTGAGACCTGCATTGTTGCGTTGCAAATTGGCAGTAAAGGTGTATGCGGTATTGTTGCTCGTATGAGGATTGAGGATCCACCAAAGCAGTTTGCTCCTTCACCATGAGCCTGATAGTGTTCGTATCCGAAAATTTGTGTAGTGGGGCACTCATGAGTTTCTGTTATTAACATTATATCTATGTTTTCTTGTGAGAGAAACGCAGCCAGTTCCTGAGTCTTGTTTCTCAGGCCATTGGCGTTCCAGATACCCACACGTAAAGCCATTATTTGTAGGCAAGCTTGGTTATGATGGCCATTAAACTGTTTAGCATGGTTGCTTGTTGGGATTGTACTTCTCGCATCGCTTTGAGCTCGGCATTAATTGCGTCAAACTGACGTTGTTGTTGCTGAAGCATTTCAGTGAACAAAGTGTCACTTGTGGTATTCTTATTTGACGGTCCACCTCTAGCGGCCTGTGCGTAAGAAACACCACTAATAGGCGTTGCAAAGCTCGTGGCTTGGGTAATGCTCCGGGGCCTTGTAATTTCGGAAGCAGTACTCGGACCCGTAGACGGTGTTTGTGTGGGACTCCTTTTTTGTGCTGGGGATTGCAATTTGCGCAACCGCTTGTATACTTGGCAGCCCTTATAGTTGGCTGGGTGCTGTAACTCACAGTGCACACAAGTTGGTGCCTGGTCCTTTTCGCGGGTGCAGTCTTTGGATGCGTGTTTCCCGGCGCAACGCACACATCTGGGAGCTTTGTGGCAGTAGCGTTGTGTGTGTCCAAATTCTTGACAGCGATGGCATTGTGTCAGGTCGTTGTATCTTCTTGGCAGTTCCACTGTGCAGCGTTGCCTGCAGACAACTCGAATGTCCAAAATTTCTTTGTTGTTGGGGGCCTGAGCCACGTCAACAAAAAATATATTTAGCGGTGTTTTGTCCATACGGCTCAGTGGGTTGTGCACATTTGTAATTGTGTGGCCTTTGGTTTCCAATTCCTTTTTAATTAGTGTTGTATCAGTGCTGGAGTGAAGCCCTTTGAACACGACTCTATATGGTTTGTCCTCCTTAAGCTGGTAGCAGTGGAACTCCAATTCCAGCTTAGTAAAGTGGTCTATAACTCTGCGATAGTCCTCACTGCATTGGGTTAATACACCTATGTTATTCTTCTTTGGCTTAATTACGTATGATTTAGCATCAATTACTTTATCTATTATCTGTTGAAGTAGGGCCACAGACTTGATGTTTGGACACCATATGGGGGGCGGACGAGGTTTCGGAGTAGTTTGCTGGTCGGTCAATACTGGGGCTTCTGGAGCTACAGGTGATTCGCTGTAGTCTTCATCTTCTTCTACGAGCAGTGAAAATCGATTTTCTGATATTAATGCTGCATTGCTGGTGCTTGGTTCGTCGAAGATGAGCCTTTTCTTGATGGTTTTTGGTGAATTTGGCTGTTTACGTTTCGTGTTTTTGTTGTTAGTGATGCCTTGCACGGAGGCGATATCTATTATCTATTAAATCTTAGTGCCAGTGCCCTTATGAACGAGAACTAATATACTATTATACTATGTAATATAGACAATCGCGATCAGTCGTTCGACCTGTAAAGACGTGAATTCGAACAGCCTTCGCTTAAGCTCTACTGCTGCAGAGTTCTAAAAATAGAACTTTGCGGTGCATTCTTCAACGCAACAGCAACAAAAACCGCACACGCAGCGTTTTCTTATCGCTTGCTTCCGCGTAACTCAATTGCTTTAATTGCAATTTACGAAATTTCGTCGCTTGGCGCGAGTGCGCCTGCACTCAAAAGCACAATCCGCGATGACATCTAATGTCAATAACCTCGCTACAGCTGTAAAGGTAAATGCAGAAATGCAAGCCCAGCTTAACGTTGTGATGGCAAATAGGCAAGCCTCCATCATGCCAATAAACTCAAAAATAGATATCGCCTCCGTGCAAGGCATCACTAACAACAAAAACACGAAACGTAAACAGCCAAATTCACCAAAAACCATCAAGAAAAGGCTCATCTTCGACGAACCAAGCACCAGCAATGCAGCATTAATATCAGAAAATCGATTTTCACTGCTCGTAGAAGAAGATGAAGACTACAGCGAATCACCTGTAGCTCCAGAAGCCCCAGTATTGACCGACCAGCAAACTACTCCGAAACCTCGTCCGCCCCCCATATGGTGTCCAAACATCAAGTCTGTGGCCCTACTTCAACAGATAATAGATAAAGTAATTGATGCTAAATCATACGTAATTAAGCCAAAGAAGAATAACATAGGTGTATTAACCCAATGCAGTGAGGACTATCGCAGAGTTATAGACCACTTTACTAAGCTGGAATTGGAGTTCCACTGCTACCAGCTTAAGGAGGACAAACCATATAGAGTCGTGTTCAAAGGGCTTCACTCCAGCACTGATACAACACTAATTAAAAAGGAATTGGAAACCAAAGGCCACACAATTACAAATGTGCACAACCCACTGAGCCGTATGGACAAAACACCGCTAAATATATTTTTTGTTGACGTGGCTCAGGCCCCCAACAACAAAGAAATTTTGGACATTCGAGTTGTCTGCAGGCAACGCTGCACAGTGGAACTGCCAAGAAGATACAACGACCTGACACAATGCCATCGCTGTCAAGAATTTGGACACACACAACGCTACTGCCACAAAGCTCCCAGATGTGTGCGTTGCGCCGGGAAACACGCATCCAAAGACTGCACCCGCGAAAAGGACCAGGCACCAACTTGTGTGCACTGTGAGTTACAGCACCCAGCCAACTATAAGGGCTGCCAAGTATACAAGCGGTTGCGCAAATTGCAATCCCCAGCACAAAAAAGGAGTCCCACACAAACACCGTCTACGGGTCCGAGTACTGCTTCCGAAATTACAAGGCCCCGGAGCATTACCCAAGCCACGAGCTTTGCAACGCCTATTAGTGGTGTTTCTTACGCACAGGCCGCTAGAGGTGGACCGTCAAATAAGAATACCACAAGTGACACTTTGTTCACTGAAATGCTTCAGCAACAACAACGTCAGTTTGACGCAATTAATGCCGAGCTCAAAGCGATGCGAGAAGTACAATCCCAACAAGCAACCATGCTAAACAGTTTAATGGCCATCATAACCAAGCTTGCCTACAAATAATGGCTTTACGTGTGGGTATCTGGAACGCCAATGGCCTGAGAAACAAGACTCAGGAACTGGCTGCGTTTCTCTCACAAGAAAACATAGATATAATGTTAATAACAGAAACTCATGAGTGCCCCACTACACAAATTTTCGGATACGAACACTATCAGGCTCATGGTGAAGGAGCAAACTGCTTTGGTGGATCCTCAATCCTCATACGAGCAACAATACCGCATACACCTTTACTGCCAATTTGCAACGCAACAATGCAGGTCTCAGCCATCACCCTGCCTACGTCTATTGGAGCGATCGAAGTTGCGTCAATTTATCTTCCGCCAAACACTGGTCTGTGTGATCATCACATGGAACAGGTTCTAGGCCAAAGGTTGAATAAGACCCTCATCGGCGGCGACTGGAATGGATGGCACCCATTTTGGGGAAGCAATAGTGCGAATCGTCGCGGAGAAGTCATATTTGAGGCGATTCAAAACTTACAATTCAGCATATTGGCGACTGGAGCCCCCACCCGTTACCCAATTAATGGACACAGGCCCTCGGCAATCGACTTCGCTGTCTACAAAGGCATCTGTGACCGGCAATTGACCATTGAAGAATCCTTGGACCTATCCTCTGACCACCTGCCACTAATAGTCACAATCCACGCGCAGCCACAGCCCTTGCCCATTAGGAAACAACTACTGCCAGCAGGATCAGATTTAGGAGTCTTTAGGTACGGCTCGAAATTGACTTTTTCTTTTTGCGCTGGCGCGTAATTTTTGATTGAAACTGAGTGGCTTTACCTTTCCTCTCTCCGCTGCCACTCACAGAGGGGGTCTCTACATATATCTATAGATATGTGTGTGGGTCTGTGTGTGTAGGTGGGATACTGACCCAGGCTTGTTTATTTGGAGTGTGCGGCTGTCAAAGGCATTAAGCATTTTTTACACTTAACTGCCAGGCAAAAATAAAAAGAGGGAATTCAAAAAGGTGGCCAGCTGTTGCTTCTAACCATGGCCAACAATCGGGTCGGGCATAATTTTATTGTGCAACGAATGGAAAATAAAAAATAAAGCAAAACAAAATACAATCCAACTCGCCGCTAAAAGTAATAAGCGAAAAGGGTTCAGACTGGAAGGCAAAGCAGCTGCGTCGAAACGCTTAGAGGAATTAAAAGCGAAGCGAAAACAAAAGCAAGAGCAAGAGCCGCGCAACAGTTGCCAACAACAATTTAACACGAGAGAGAGAGAGAGATAGAGAGAGAGAGACAAAGGGACACAGCGTGCGAACAAAAGTATTTAACTAATTTTTGTGCTCTTCATTAATTATGCTACTCACCGTTATGTCTTCTGTAAAGCAAATTTCAGCAAATGCGTATTTTCCAAATTTTCAGTCTAGCATATAAATAAACTTGAACAAAAAACAATAGATACACTTGCACTCATATATATAACTTTAAATAAAATATATTATAATATATGCAGCTGAGTTCGATTTGCATATGTTCGCTGACTAGAAGTGATGACTTAGTACTGAGTACTTAGTATATGTGCTCTTAGTCTGCCTGTAAATTGTGGTGACAAAAAGGAAGAGATGAAGAACAGAGCGAATTTGTGGAATAAGTCGAATTTGTAACTAACACATTTGGGCTACTCTTCTCACTATACTTGTGAGATGTAGAACTAAATGGGGAGTAGAAGAACGGAGAGAATTTGTTTTTATGCAGTTTGCTCACTCCAGTATATGAGTAAGCGAGATAGACAATATACTGGTTAATTTTAAGAGAATTTGAATAAGAAGAAATTGAAAAATGAAGCGAATTTATTACCTTACCTATGTATATGTATATATTATTTATATATGTATGTCTACAATTTTACAAGCGAGAAAGGTAATAATACGATTGTAGGAATGATAATTTGTCCGAAAATAAACAATTAGCAAAGGAACTGAACGGATTTAGTTGGAACTGCTCTTTTTATGTTATTTTCAGCTGCTTCCTTTGCTCAAAGCCCAAAGTTTCGTTTTATTTATTTGCACTCTCAGAAATTCGCTTTTAAAACGCGCTTGGGAAATTCAGTTTGTGGCAACAGCAGCTGACTGGCTACTGGCTGGGGGCATGCAACATAAACTTTTACCAGCTCATAAAACGCTCAAAAACAAGCGCACAAAAATCGAACGCACATCAAAATTGCACTAGCTGAATGGAAGTGGAGTGAGTAGTGGGCTGGAGCAGCGGTGGGGGCTTGTGAGCACTGGCCAGTGTTTTGGGGGGCATGCCACTCAGCTGTGGCATGGATTGATTTCGTGCGTTTATTGTAAGAGCAAACAAGCAAGGCCAAGTGAGTTGGTGTTCCTGTGTGTGTGTGCGTGACCTCTGTGGCGGCAAGTGCAAAGCGTTTTGTGTAAACAAATGAAAATCGAAATGCCGCAAGCGATGAAAATCAAAAAGTTACGGCGGCTGTAAAAAGATTAAGCATTCCAGTGCTTAGATAGCGACGCACCCTTCCTGTCTGCGCTGTCTTTAGATCTCCTCTCTCTGCCTTTCATTGCTTTGCCATCGTTCGCCGCTTCCACGTTTCCCCTCTCTTCCCATATTCAGCAATGCCGACACTCTTCGCTCGCTTACAAAACGATCCTTTCAACTCCTTACCCCTCCCTTCCACTGCTCAGCCTTGCGCTTCAATTCCTTCCATTTCGCCTTCGCTCCTTCCATTGCGTTCGAAAGTTCCGTTTGTTTTGTGTGCACCATTTTTTTATAATTTTTTTTTTAGCACATTGCAATTTGACGACGCGTCGTCTGGAGTGAGAGGTGTTCATAAAACAAGCAACTGTTGTTGCTATTGTTGTTGTTGCGGAACGTGTTCCAATTAAATGAGAACACGCCACGCCCCCCTCCCCCCCCCGCAACGCCCATTGCCAGTAGTTAATTTAAATGAAATTTGGCGACGTGGCACGTGATACATGCAAATAAAAATTACAAGTCATAAAAAAATCGAATCGTGCCACGCACATACACACACACACACAAAGTAGCTGTAATTTATGTGGCTGGGCGCAACTTGTGGCTGCTGCCACGCCCACACGAGCTCATGTGGGCTGGCCATAAAAAGAGCGCACAAAAAATAGAGTCAGGCAGGCACTTTAACAAATTATCTACGGTTTTTTTTTTGCCAGTTGCCACATAATGTGGCAAGTTTTCCCCGAAAACAGTTGTTGCATCCACATATCGAGACTGTTGGCTGTGCTAATTGAAAGGCGTATTTGCCGCGTGACATGCGAGATATTCGCAGTTTGATTCAATTAGATGAAGGCAATGCAGCAGGAGCTGGAGCCGGAGCAGGAGACGTTCTAGGCTGTAGGCGTGGCAGTTATTTGTCCTGTAATTTGTTGGCTTGCACCAATCAAAGGTTAATTGCGACAGCTGCAAATCAACGAATTTTAGTATGTAATCAGCAGGAGGATGCAGGCGCAGGAGGCGGCGCAGGAGACGGCTGTGTGTGGAACTAGTGATGAAGGCACAGGCAAGCCATAAAGCAGCTGCGGCAACTGCCGCACTCAACACTTAACATATCACTTTCTCACACACACACACATACGCACACTTACACACACATTCACATGTATTTTAATCACATAAAACTCACTTAAATTCGCAACATTTTGCGTGCTTTGTATGCGTGAGTGAGTGTTAGTTTGTGTGGGTGAGCATCTGTGCGTGTGTGTTGCTGTGTGTAAATTCACAAAAAACTGTACTTTTTGCATTACGCAAAAAGTGAGAGTATTATCGCTGGCAAACTAAAGTTGTAAATGCCAAAGAGAAGAAAAAATCAGAAAAAGTTCTGATTTTAACTTAAAAATAACATAAAAAAACGAAAATTGAAAAAAAAAAAATAAAATCAATAAAAATATATTTATTTAATTTATTTGATATATTTTTTTTTATATATACTTTTTATTTATTTTATATATATATAAATTTAAATACTTTTTTTTAGTTTTATTAAAGCTTAGCTATATACACATATATACAAAATCTTTCAAAATTTTTAATTTTCATTTTTTACTATAAGACAAAATTTCACGCAAATACGCTGTCATGTATAAGTCCTTGCCTTAAGCCAAATCAAACTGATCACAAAAAGCGCGGACACCAACCCAAGGCATAATCTAAGCATATCAGATAGGTGCTGGTATTGGCTAGATACGAAAAATAGCTCGTTTTGCGATTAAATTTAGGTTTAAAAAGCGAGCAAATTTTTTTTAATTATAGCTGAACAAATTAAAAAATAAAAAAAAATTAAAAATAAAAAAATCAAATAATTTAATTTTGATCATTTTATTATATTTAAATTTGATTTTTGTTTGGGATACTTGATCTTATCTCTTAGAGCTTTAGTCTCTGATTTTAGTTCTAAATTCTTAGTTCCTAGTTCCTTACAATAGAACTCAACATATATATATAATATGTAAAATTAATACAATGTATAAAATATACATATACTAAAGCAGCTAAGGCTACAAAGTTGATGCTCTTGCCTAGTTAATAAAATATAGATAATTTTTTAAACTAATTAAATAAAAAAATATAAACTACTTACCGAACTTCTAAAGTGCCTTGCACATGCACAGTAAGCGTAACTGTTATTCGTATTGTTTATATATATATAAATATATTTGTACATAGATAAACATTTTGTTTGTAGCAGTGCTACATGGCGTATGCGCAACATTTGCTGGCAAACAAATTTATGCGAGTACACATAAATCTGCAGCTGTGCTCTCAGTGCTTGTTGATACTCGCACGCACACATTAACACTCCAACACACACGCACAGTAAACCATATAGTTTATGTAAAAAATAAAGGAAAAACTTTCATTTTGCAGCAAACCCGAAGAAGCTCTTAATTTAATAAAGTGCCTCGCACAGCCTCGCCACGAATGCAATTTCAGATAAATCTCAATTAGGCCCGCAGGAGAATTATGGCCCAAGCCCGAGTTTTGCTTGTTTGTGGTCGAAATGATTGGGCCAACTGCTGTTTTTTTTTCACTCCAACTCTGACGAGTTTTCGCTTTGGTTTTTTTTTTATTTTATTTCATTATGCAATACATATATAGATATATATAAAGTAGATATATTTATCTGATTTTTCTAACAAGTTTTTCGATTTTTTTCTTCAAATTTTTCATTTCCCTTTTTTGTGAGTTGCGCTAATTTCTAGGCCTAGAAATTTGAACTCAATTTTTCAATTTTTTAATTTTTTTCAAAATAAAATTAAATTGAAATCATAAATTGCTGTGTGTGTGGGTGAGGGAGGGCTCAGAATACCTGAACACGATGATTTTCGCGATCGCACACCAAAATATTGCCATTTGACATAATGGCCACGCCCTCGAGCCCTTTGAACTCCGAGTCGCCGGAGCCCCAGGAGCCGAAGGTCTTCAGGAAGCTGCCATCCGGATTGAAGATCTGTATGCGATTATTGCCAGAATCGGCCACAAAGATATAGCCCTGATCATCCACAGCCACGCCGCTATATATAGGCATATCAATTATATATTTATATGTATATTCTAGAGCTATATTAAGTATACGCACCGTGGAAACTTAAATTGTCCATCATCAGAGCCCTCGCCGCCCACTGTGGACAGCACTTTGCCATTAACATCGAATATCTAAGGGAGATGGAGAGAGGGTAACAGGTAACAGGTGTAGGCGATTCCAATTAAATTCGTTTGGTCAGCTTACCTGAATTCTGTGGTTATTCGAATCGGAAACAATAACACGATTCGTATTCGATACGGCTATATAATGCGGATGCTCGAGTTGGCCCTCGCCACGGCCACAGGAACCGAATTTACCAACGAAGGAACCATCGGATTGGAAAACCTGAACCATGATATAGTTTTTTTTATAAAAAAATATAAAAGCAAGTAGAGAGAGGGAGAGGCAGAGAGGGCAGCGCGCTCTGACTGCGTTAAGCGCATGAAAATTGAGTGGGCGTGGCTGTAGGCAACTGCAGATGCCTGACTGTCTGCCTGCCTGCCCAGCTCGCTATCCGCCTGGCAGCCATCTCAAGTGTGACAAATTGGGCAAGACTTTGAGCTGCAGCTGCTGCCTGTCTCACTTCAACCCTCACCTCTCCCTCTCCCGCACTTGTTTATAAATATTTGCAGCATTTCACCTGCACTCTGTGGTTCTCCTTATCGCATACGTAAATGAAGCCGAGTGCATCGGTTGTAACGCCCCAAGGATAATTGAATTTGCCATCTGCAACGCCCTGCGAACCGAAGGCGCGCAAGAAACGTCCTTGCGGATCGAGCACTTGGATGCGATGATTGTATCTGCAACATGGCAAACAGAGTTGAAATCAATGTCAAAATGTTAAGTCAATATAATGAGCATTTTAAATAGCTGCAATTAAAGCTTAAAAACTTATTCTTATTTATTGTAAATTAATTTTTTTTTATTATAATATATATTTTATTTTTTTTTAATTAGTTTTATTTTCATTTTATTTTTACCTGTGCTTAATATATTTTTAATTTTTATTTTATCTTTATTATATATAAATATTGAAATTTATATTTATTTTTATTCGATTTATATTTATTTAGGACAAATATTTTTGCTTTTTACTTTATATTTATGTAATTTAATTTTAAACTTATTTCTTTTATTTTATAACAATTTTTTTTTTAATTTGTTTTTTATTTTTTTAAGAAATAATTTTAAATTTTATTTTATTATTATTATTTTTAATATATATTTTTATTTTCATATTTCTATTTTATTATATTATATTATTATTTTATTATTTTTTAAAATATTCAATTCATTTTTTTTACTATTTTCTATATTTTATTTATATTATTATATTTTTTATTTTTACATTATAATAATAGCAAATAATATAATATATAATAATAATAAAATAATGAGTTTGAATTTTATTTAATTCAATTGGTTCTGAACTATTATTTATTATTTTTCATATCCATTTTTCATTATTACTTATTAAAAATTTATTTTTTTATATAATATTATTTAACTTATGTTTTATAACTCAAATTTATTTATTTTTCTTTTTAATAAATATTTTTTTTTACTTAAAATTCTACTTGATTTTTGCTTTGTTTGAATTATTTTTTTTAACAGTTAAAATGTCTCTAAAACTAGAGAATAAATATCTCACTCTCTCCTTCTGCCTTTCTACTTACAGCAAACAAATCGCAGAGAACTGCGTTGGCCTCTGCCGAGTCGTGCTATTTGCAGTCACTCTGCCATCAAATTGTGAAACGCGCTTCGGACTGTCATTAATTACAAAATGGGGCGTTGAGAACTCATTACCGTGTGCCGTAACTTTAGGCCAGTGGGCGTGGTCGGTCGCATCGTGTGACGCATTTTTGCCAGGGCATTGGGCTTACAACTAAGCCGCTTAACGTGCAAAATCAAAGTTGAGACAGACAATGAGGCTCGAACGAACGAACGACCGACCGACCATGCGACCCTGGCGCTTAACGAGATTTCTCGTCAGACAATGAATGACAGCCCCTACACACAGCCAAAGATTGGGCATATGCACATGTGTAAACAGGCCGAGAGAGAGAGAGGGAGAAAAAAACGCTGGGCGGCGTTAGGTTACATGCGGCTTAAACGGGGCAGGGCTGGGTCCTTCGCACATGTTTCTCATTAACGCGGCTATTATGCGCTTAGCTGTGCCAATTACACGGCTCCAGCATAAAGCTAAGCCCAAGAATTAATCATGGACTATTGTTTCGACTTAATTAAAATGCAGCCAAGAGTCGATGGAGCTAAAGCCGAGCGCAGCTAAAAAGCTGAGCCAACTCAAGCAGCTGAGCTGTCCAAAAGGAATGTGAATGCTGCGGCAAATAGAAAAGAAGTTTTTCTTTTCTTTGTGAGAATAGGAAAAGGAATCGAAAGAGTGTTGGGAATGCGTAGTTAGAGAGTTCAATTAGATTTAGAGCACAGCAAATATAGAAGCAGAAGAAGAACCCGAATTCGAGGCTTTGTTTGCTTGGCAAACTCCAGCGAAACTTGAGCTGACTTTAGCCAATTTATGCAGGGTAACTGCTAGTCGCGCAAACTCTTGGTTATGCACACATGTTAACTCGATGCAAGGCACTCAGAGTTCGTCACTTGAAGTTTTAGTTCCAGCCAAATTTGTCATGGCAAAGTCGTGTTTGTTGGTCAACTCACCTGTCGGCTATGATGTACTGGCCGATGCGATTGACTGCCACGCCCGCTAGACAATCGAATTCACCTTCGCCGTTGCCATATTCGCCAAACTCCTTGACGAATATGCCATTCGAGTCGAAGACCTGAACGCGATGGTTGCTTGAATCGGCGACGACAATGCTATTATCGGGGCCGACGGCTAGGCCGCGCGGCCACGTGAAGGATCCGGGCTCGCTCCCCCGGCCCCCCAACTGGAACAGCTGCTGGCGCTTGCGCAGGTATACCTGTTTAGGGATAGTACCTGCCACTCCGGTTATACCGGCTGCTGCTGCTACCGTAGGGGACGTAGGGGAGCCTAGCCCGTTTTTTGACCCGTCATCGTCGGACGAGGCCAGCTCATTGGCCTGACGCAACGGCAAGCCCAGGCTCAACCGCCTGGACACATCGCTGGCCGTGCTCCTGCTGGCAGCTGTCGAGCCGGAGGCATGGCTATCGCGTGCGCTGCCGCCGCTGCTGCTGCTGGGCGCATCCTTTGAGCTCTTGTTGCCGTACTTGTTCTTCAGATAACGCGCCCACGAGCTGAGCGCCTCGCCGTCCTTGTTGTCCGCCGAGCTGCCCAAGGCGCTGCGCGAAGATCCGGCGCTGCGATCCGTTATGGGCGAATTGTCGCGCGATTTGAGCGCATGCGAGGAGCGACTGCGTGATAGATCGCTGCTGCCATAGCCGCTATATCTGCAAAACAGTTGGGAAAGGATTAGATTGAAGGCGAAGGCTGAGCACGAGCGCTGGGCGTTGAGTTGCTGGGCGAAGCTGTTTGAGAACCATTGCATACAGTTTGACGGCGACTGCGCTACTGAGTGTCAAAGTGTAGTCTTAAGTGTAGCTAATAGTTGTAGAGTCATTGTAAACTGAATCAATTACCAAAGCCGAACAGTTGGGAAGGCATTGTTGAAATATGACTGTCAAACTGTTGCTGAAGCCAACAGTTGTAAAGCCATTTTCTGCGGTTTGAGTGGCACTGCCAAGCTAACTCTCAAACTAAACAATTTGAAAGTAATTGAGTGCAGTGCTAGTCAAACTGTAAATGGTATATTTGCATGCTAGAACAGTTTGAAAGTCATTTACTGTCAAACTGTTTGGCATCAGATTTTCACTTTGTTATTAGAACAGTTATTGAATACAGTTTGACTGCAACTTTAATTGAAGTTTGAAGGCTGCTGGCAGAATAAACATTTGAAAATCCTTCGAATACAGTTTGAATGCAACTGGAAGCAAATTGTGCAATTCTTGGCTTGTTCAAGCAGTTGATGAGTCATTGAGCCATAACAATGGCTGTGTAACTGTTCGCACATAATTAGTTTCTGAAATACAGTTGGAAAGTCATTGGCTTCAAGTAATATTCAACTGGCAGCTGATTGTCAAACCTCTTTGACTTAACTATTAGAAACTCACGCATGTGCAGTTGAGCTAGAGCTAAGAGGTGACTGTCAAACTGCTTAGTGGCTGTCAAACTGTAAGTTGAGAGTAGGATAGTTGCACTGACTCAGTGGCTTGACTCTCAGCTTGTTAGCTAAGTTACACGAATATTTGACTGTTTACAATATGCAGCCCAGTGACTGTCAAACCGTAAGCCGATTCTCAACAGCAGTATAAAGCAAATCGCACGCACAACTCAACGAGCAACCCTCGCTTATCACTGAAATTATGAGCTGGCTCAAATGAACGCTTGCTGAGCTGGTTTTTTCTTTCAACTTTGATGAATGAGGCGCGCAACGAGACTGAAATGGAAAAATGCATGATGAGAATGCATGAGACTGCATGAGGATGCATGAGACTGCATGAGATTTGTACAGAGTGGTCGCAACTGTAGTTGAAGAAAAGACAGTGAAAAAGAAACAACTATACAAAGTGGCTTTAAAAATCCTGTTAATTTCGGTTAATTTGAACGCGCAGAAAAAACTTTTTTTTTTGTTTTTGGGTGTAAAAAATTTTGTAAAAAATAAAAACAAATCAAAAATTTAAATAATAAATTACATAAGAAAAACTGGAATTAGTGTGTGTGGGTGTGTGTGTGTGTGTGTGTGTGTATAGAGTGCAAACATAAACGAGAACGAAACGTGGTAAAGAAACGTGGGTTCAGCACGCAGAGAAACTCATAAAAAAATAATTAAAATAAAATAAAAAATAAATAATAATAAAAAAAAAATAAACTCATAAAAAATGAAATTATACAAAAATTTGAAATTCAAATTTTTTCTGTTTTTTTTTGCTTTGTTTTTGGCTATAAAATAAAGGGCAGGCCAAAAAAAGAAAACGGGGCGGGGCGGCGGGGTACAGCACACGCACATTGAAAGCGCCCAGAAACGTCTATAACAGATTTATATAGAGTATATATAGAGTATATAGAGTATATATAGATCTATAGCATATATGCCATATGTACAAACGCTAGCGTCCTATATACAACGGAGTTTCGGATTGATTTCGTAGCACTCATTTTTGTCTGGTATTTTTTTTTTGGTATTTTTCTGTTTTTTTTTTTTTTTTTTTTTTTTGTGTTTGACTTGCGCACCTTGAGGCCAGGTAAGCGGATGGCGAAACGGTCGTCGGCGATACGGGCTCGTCCAGATCATCGTCCTCGTTGCCAAACTGATGCGAGGAGCGACTGCGCGCCAAGCGATTGCGACGCTCCTTCATGGCCAGATAGCGTGAGCGGCCAGTGCCGTAGCGACTGTCGGAATCGTCGCCGGTTCCGGTTCCGGTGCCCGTGCCGTTGCCATCATCATCGAAGGAGGCGTTCGGCGTGGATAGCGATGGCTGCGCAACAATTGCGCTGCTCTTGCTCTTGTTTAGAAAGCGGCTTGTGTAGCTAGAAAAATGTTTTGTTTTTTTTTTTATGCTATATTTAACACTTTTTTTTTGTTTAAATTGTGTTTTGTTGTTGCTTTTGTAGAAGTTGAAGTTTGTGTGTGTGTGTGTGTGTAGGTGGGCGGGTGGCTGTGTCTGTGGGTGTGCCTCGCACCTGGCTGTAAAAAAACTTTGTAAGCGCCTCGCGTGAACTAACTTTTAACTAGCTTAAATCTGTGTGTAACGAGCTTACGACTGCCTCGCTCACCCTCTGCTCACACCTCACACCTCTCTCGCTCGCTCCCTCTCTAGCTCATTTATTAGGCAACCAAATTCAATTAAAATACAAAAAACAAACAACAAAAATTATGTGCGCTCAACCGAAAAAGTTTCTAATTAAATTTCACATTTTACATTAGCGCAAAAGTTTAGACACAGAGCAACAACAATTTACAGGGTATATATATATATACATAAGTGGGAGTGGGGCTCGGCATTTACAGGGTATGTAAGCTGTGCGGCAATAAAAGACAAAGCAACATTGATTAAACTACAAAGGCCAACGGCTACATTTAAAGCAACAACAAAGCACACTACACGGTATTTAAATACCAAATACAATTATCACAAAAAAAATACTGAAAGTAAATACAAAAAGCTCATTAAATACGGTTTGATAAGTAATCAGGCCAAGGGCAGAAGCAACAGCGTAACACTGCACGCGCCATCTCTCTCTCTAGCTCTCTCTCTCTCTCTCTCTCTCTCTCTCTCTCTCTCTCCCACGTCGCATGACGCACAAATGTAGGCAATGCTTTTTGTTTTGTTAGTACGCCACATCGATTACATTGAATATATGCCATGTAGTCAAACAATGAAATGAATGCCAGGCCATGCAACACCACATGCAACACACATCATGTGGCATGTGTTGCGACTACACTACACAAAAAAAAAAATGCCATGAGCTAGCAGCCGAAAAAACAAGCTTTGATTATTGCCATGAAAAAAAAAAAAAAAAAATATATATATATATATATATATATATATATATATATATATTTTTTTTTTTTTTTTTTATATATTTTTTTTTATATATATATATATATATATATATTACTTCGTATGCTAGCAAAAACGAAGCTCGATGTTTTATTCAATATTTAAACAATTGTTGTGTGCACACAAAAACCTGGAACGGGCGACCACGACTGCCCCATACTCGTTTTTGAACATGCCACGGCTGAATAGGCGTGATATAAATATATTAAATAGAAATACAGATCTGCAAAAGAGCTCTTGACTTGCCACGACCCAAAGGGCTAATTCATATTATTAATTTATATTATAATATTATAAATTCATATTATAAATTGAAACATATATTAGTTGAATTAAATTGTAGCTTAGCTCAAGACTGTTTCAACTGCAAAAACTGCTTGAGCTTAGCTCAACAGCTGGCAGTATATATAGTTAATGACAATTTGCCATGCCCACAATTGAGTTTGATTCTTAGAGCTTAGAAATCAAATTTTGAGGTGCTAACTAATGCCTGACAAAACCCTAAGACACCTTAAACGGCAAGGTTTTGCCAAAACGATGGGCATGCAGTAAACTATCGACTTTTAATTCCTCATAATGTGACTGTGGTTTGGCTCTAATTTCATATATATACATGTGTTGTTAAGGTACTAAATTTGTTTGCACAAGTTCTACACTTAATAAAAAAAAAAAAAAAAAAATCTAACTAAAAAAACCATAAACTATATCTACTAAATTGACACGCCCTAAATTGTTGAACTATATAAAGCCCAACTCAGCACTAAGCTCAATAAACAAATATGCAGATTCTAGCTATATGTTACCCTAAGTGCCACGCCCCAAATCGAATGTGCAAAAAAAATGTTTAATCAATTCTCATTTTAAGAGAAAATTTTGAACTTTTTGCATAACTTTAGCAGCGACAATTTTTGTTAAGCCAAATACACAGTTTATATATCTGCCTATATATATACCAAATATCAGACTTCCCAACAGTCGAGCTAATATACTCGCTTGATCAGTTCGTGCAGCGAGTATAGAAACTGCAATTGGTGCTCCACTTGCTGGGCCACAAGTTTTAATTACATTACGCAACTTGTGCGACTCGGCAAAAAGAACTCAATATTCAATATGATTGTCAATAAAATAAATTAAAGAACGAGCGCACACACAACGACAACAGCTCAACGGCATTTGAACCCTTTTCGCACTCACACACTCTCTCTCTTACTCTGTGTGTGTGAAAGGTCATTGTAAAGTGCTGTGAATTGAATTGAAGCTGCTGAAGCAGCCACTGAGTGGCTCCCGCTCTCAGCCTCGACTTGGACTCAACTTCTAGTTGTCCCTACTTAACCCCTTGATGTCAGCTCAAGCTAAAATGTGCCACTACACACACACACACACACACACACAGTCTCACTGACATTTCAATAACATTTTGTGGCATCTGTAATAAATCTGTAAGCTGTGGACAGCTATTCCCCAATTGCTAGTTGACTCAGCTGTATAACAATTTTTCAATTCAATTTTTCAAAAATGTCAAACGACTTGAAATCCCTGCAGCTAAGTTCTTAATCAAATTTGTTATGGAAAATTGCATAGTTACTGAACTATATATAATTTTTTTTTTTTGAATATAATATTCATAATAATAAACTTTCTATTATCTGAATACAGAAATCGAATATAATTCTTATTAATTAACTTCCATACAAAAAAATTATATGTATATATATTTTTTCCAATTAATAAGAATTATATTCGATTTCTGTATTCAAAAATATATATATAATATATATAAGAAAATTAAATTTTGTCAAGGACCTTTTTATATATTTAGATATATATTTAAATATATAAAAAAGTCTTTGACAAAATTTAATTTTCTTACAATAAAACAAATTTTAGTCAAAGTTTGCAATGCAAAAAAAATCATTAAAAATCCACAAAAATTATATATTAATTATTTAAATTCTTTTGTATAATATATATAATATATATAATATATACTATAATATATATATATAATATATATTATAATATATATATATAACATTATTTAATATGCTTTATTTTGAAATTACAAAAAAAAATTTTATTACTTTACAGCCATAAATATATTATTAAGAAAAAATATATTTTTTAAATATTTTAGAAATGTATAATAAAAATATATTTATGTCTAAGCCAAAATATATATGTTTAAATTTATAAATTATAAATATTATATATTTAATATAAATTGATTACTCTTCAACTTTTTTTTGTAAGTTTTTTTAAATACTAACTAGATATTTTTCATATAATTTTAAAGCCCAAAACTCCTTAAGTATAAAATAGATTATATAAATTAAAAATGAATGTAAAAACTTCTATTTTTTTATATATTAAAATTGAACTTGAAAAATTCTATGATTTTTTATATATCAAAATAAAATTTGAAAACTTCTAGTTTCCTTATTTTTTTATAAATTTAAATAAATAAAGTGAAAACTTCTATTTTCTATATTTTTTTATATAGCAAAACTTGAATTGAAAAACTTCCATTTACCCAAGTCACAAGAGAAAAAAAAAACATCTAGGGTTAAGATTTTAAGCCTCTGAGACTATTAGGACCTTTCTTTGTTTGACTGCAGATGAAAAGGTCAAAAGGGAAAATTAGAAACTAAGCTAGGAGTCAACTTGTAAGCAAATTTGTCTGAGCAGTGTACATACTTGTTTACTTGGTCAAAAGAGGGTATATTGGTTTGGCATGAACTAAAAGTATGGAATATGTAGTTAGATTTAGCCGCAGCTCAAAAGGTGTAAAGGTGCTTTGAATATAAATAATGTGGGCGTGGCAGATGGCAAAGAAAAACGAATTCTTCCAAGATTTTAGTTAGTTAAGTGAGATGAGCTACGATACAGTTAGACCTGGATAACGTTAACTCATTTGGACAAGACAAATCGAAAAAACTTTGATTTGTTCACAAGTTCAGCTCTTTTTGTACCATGAACGCGTATGCATGCAGTTGGTTATGCCCGACTGCAACATGATTTCCATGTACAAATAAATAAAAAGAAAACATTTGAATGCAATTGCACGCATTTAATTTGATTGTGAGGCACATTTCAGGCAAGGGATGGAGGTGGTATATATGCACATATATATATATAGATAGATATATAGATAGATAGATAATGAACTTCAGTTATAACTTTCTGATAGTCAACTATTTAGTGTCACGCTTAACATCCGCAAATCGCTTTCGGTACAGAGCCCGGTGGGGCCTACTTATGTACGGTATGCTAAAGGGCAGTGCGCTGCAAAGACGAACATAGAGAACAACAAGATACAAATACATAGAGTGAGATACGTATATAGACAAAGTGAGTGAGAGAGAGAGAGACAGAGAGTGGGGAGGGTGGGAAGGAGGTGGGCAGTGAGTGCTACGCTATTTTTTTTTACCTAGAGCTGGCTGGCTGCTGCTGCAAAGGTTAAGAACTTGACTATTAAACGCCACACGAGGCGTATGAGCAATAAAATGGCCAATGCGATGCTAATGCCAATGTCGCACAGTTGTACAAAGCTGCAGCAGAGAGAGATCACATAAACAAATACACACGAATACAACAAATACAACGAACAACAAACAATAAATAACAAATTCATTCTGCATTTGCATGAATCATGAAATCAATTAATTTCAATTTAAGCTCAATTGTTTTGCCATTTCTGTATAGCTGCGTGCACGTGTCTGTGTGTGTGTGTGTGTGGGAGTGTGTGTGCGTGTGTGTGTTCAGCAAATTAAAATTGTAAATTGATCTCACGCACTTTATAATTATAAACAAGCAATAATTTGATTAATGCAATAAATGAAAAAATTAAATAAATTGAAGTTTTTGAATGCTGGGATTATTAGATTTTTATTAGCCGAATAACAAATGCCCTGAAACTTATCATATATAATAAATGCCCTATTTAATTGAGGTTTTATTGATTGATTTGGCATGTGGAATATCTATATATCAAATTAGATGTATTAATTTTAACTGCCTGACTAAATTCTAGCAGATTGATGAATTGCTTGATTGATTAATTGTCTGATTGATTACTCTGCCAGGCAATCCGGTCGAACTTATTTACTAACTGACTAATTGCTTGATTGACAGCTTGACTATCTTACTGACCAAATTAAACAAAATAGATTGACTGATTGACCGACTAAAAGTCTGACTGATTGATCGACTATGATTTAACATACTGACAAATGGATAAAAAAACTGTTTGATTGATAAACAAACTAACAAATATATTTACTGATTGACTCTTGATTGATCGATTACACAGCCAGTTTATAGGTAGTCTAGCTGCCTTATTGACAGCCTGATTGATTTAGAGAGAGACATACAATAGATAATATCTATAGCTAAATCTTTATTTATTTATCTAAAATAACGATTGATTGCTGGACTGATTGATTGAGTAACTAAAAACTGGCAAAATGATAAAAAAGCAGACCAGTTGATTGATTATCTAATGCTCTAATTGGCTAACCTACTGGCTGATTGACTCAGAGACTCATTGATTGATGAACTAACTGATTGATGGAATATATAACTAACAGCACGACTGGCACTCAGTTGTCTACGACTGACTGATTGATTGACTAACAACTGATAAACTAAATAAATAGATTGACAAAGTGATTGATTGTCTTACTGACTTAGCTGTACACTGATTGACTCACTCACTACTAGATTGATGCAGTAATTGATTGATGGAATATGTTGCTTAAAGCCTGAATAATTCCCTAGCTCATAGACTGATTGCCGTTTGACTGATTGACTGACTGATTGAGTGACTTGTTGCTAACAGCTAGAGAGCTCATTTGTTAGTCATATATAGCGTATTCAAAGGTATATATATTTCTATAATTATACCTAAAGGTTAATCAGATATATATAATGCTAATATATTCATATATTATATATAGTTCCTTTGCGCCCCACATTAAACTCGCTTCTATAAAAGGCAGTCGACAGTTAATTTATATTTATCATGCACGAGTCTCATTGCTCATTATTCATTATATATTGGAGTATGGCTGTGCGTGTATATATATATATATACATATATATATATATATATATATATATATATGTATGTATGTATCAACATGTGTGTGAATTGTGTTTATTATTAATATAATGAATTGTGTTATATTATTGTAAGCCACAATCAATAGCACAAATTAATTGCAAACTGAACGTGAGCCATGCTTAAGTTTAGTAGTAAAAAGTACAGTTATAAATCTATAGAGTTAGATATTAAATTGTATAAAAATCGATAAATATATATATATATAGATATCTTGGAAATTCGGATGAAAATACCTGCTGCCGCTGCCATAACGATCGTCGCTCTCCGCTATATGATGAGCTGCCGGCACTGGTCGGGTGCGCGGTGAGCTGCTGCTGCCGTAGCCGCTGCTGCTGGAGTTGGGCGTGGCATAGCTGCTGCGCGTTGTCGTCGAGTTGGTGTCGTCGCGCGAGGCGCGTCTTGCCTCCAGGCGATCTCTATAGGAGCTGCTGCCCGCTGCTGTCGTCGAGCTGGCTGCGCTGCTGGGCGTCGATTTGGTTGCTGCGCTGCTGCTGCTGCTAGCTGCGGCGCTTGTCTTCGGCTTGGACTCTGCTTCCGATTCAGATTCCGACTCGGAACTGGTCTCCTCTTCGCTGCTCGAATCGGATTCGGCCTTCTTCTTATCCGCGGAGCCGTTGGAAGTGCTTGGATTGCTATGCTGCGGCAGGAAGCGACTGACGAACGGCTTCTTCTCCGGCGTCGCTGTCACCGTAGCCTCTCGTGCGCTCGAGTAGCGTGAGGAGCTGGCCGCCTTGGCCGGCTGGGCGCTGCTGCTGCCACTAGTTGATGTTGTTGTTGTTGTTGTTGCCGCAGCTGCTGCTGCTGCTGCCGAGCTGGCGGAGCTTTCGGTGGAGGCGCTGCTATCGCTGCTGCCAGAACGTTGTGTCTTCTTAACAGCTGCCACCTGGGCGGACACGGCCGGTTTGGACTGTTGGGTAGGAGTAGGAGTTGCATCAGAGTCTGTGGCGCTGTCAGCCTGTTAGTTGTTTGTTTGTTTGTTGTTGTTTGGGTTGCAAGCGAAACGAAATGCAAGTAGAGAAAGAAAGATATCGAATATGCATATGGATGGCGTATGGACAATGTGCAAGTGACAACGATGTGGGCGGCTGGCAAGGGGCGGGGCAAGGGGTAAGGCATTTCTGGGCACTGGGACAAACGTCAAAGGCAGAGCGATTTTTGACAGGACGAGGGCAGCTTGAAACGTTTGAATAATTTTAACCAAAATAAAGGGCAAATTTAAAAAAAAATTAAAATAAGCAAGTCAAAAAAATTCAAAATAAATATTCAAATAAATTCTATAAACAAAAAAAATTAATAGTAATTTTTTGACATTATAAGACAAATATTTAAAGCTCAAAAAATGCATTTATATATAGATTTTTTTAATTTAATTAATTTTACAATTAATTTTTTTTATAGATGTCTTTTTGAAGATTTATATATTTTTTTAAAAATTTGCAGCTTTTGGTCTTAGAGAGTTATTTGATGTTATCACTTGCCAAAGTATCCAAAAAAAAATAATAATAAAAAAATTGTTTCTATATATATCACTTCAATTGTTTATACATATCCAAGTCTTTTTAGAGCTTTATATAATTTTTGAAAAAATTTCCACCTCATGTTCTAAGGATATTTCCGCAAATGCATGAAGCCGCCTCTCCCTCTGTTTTTTTTCTCAACTTTTTCTGTCAAAAATTGCTTGTTAACAAAACAAGACAAATATGCAGCCGAGTGCGCATATGTCGCACACACGCACACGCACAAAGATGTGTATGTAACGGTAAATGAATACGTTGTTAAACTGACGGAAGCAGCAACGGCTGACAGACATGATTGAAATGCTACCATTGAAAGCTATGCCACGCGCAATGCCTGGCACAGGAAGGCTAACAATACAGATACAAAGGTGGCACACATACACAGGATATATCTATATATATATATATGTACAACGGACATCAGAAAATTTGTGACAATGAAAACCAAAAAAAACTAAGAAAATAAATCAAAATCAAAATGAAATAAAAAATTGATAGCGGATAAAAATGTGATTTGTATGGTTTTTGGCGGTTTTGGCGGTTTTTCTTTCTTGTTTTTTTTTAGCTTTTTCTGTTGCCAGCCAAAATCGCACAGATGTATTTAGTTAGGTTTAAGCAAATTAACATCACTACCACATCGTTTGTCCACTTGCAAAACAGCGAAAAAGAGAGAGAAAGAGAGAGAGAGAGTGAGATAGAGCGAGAATCAATGCATATAAAACAATAAAATGTAACAGAAATTACTCGAGAGTTTTGTTGTTTGTTTCTTTTTTTTTGTTACACATAAAAATTTGTGTTTTATTTTTTATTCGTAACTCTTTTGCTTGCAGTCTCTAACTAAGCATTAAACGACAAGGTAATAGATGTTAAATTACTGTGAACTCAATTTTGTGTTGCTTTTTTTTTTTTTTTTTTTTGTACAATTCATTATTTCTGATGTCCCTGCTTTTTGGGTCGAAACGCTACAAAAATTTCATTTCTTTTGTTTGAATATATTTTTTTTTTAATTTTTTTGTATCACAATTATTTATATACTTTTAGCCAGAGGCTTAGGCCGTACTCTTGTAGGGTTCACTTTTGATAGGAAATATGTTAGGTATGGCAGAAGGTTTTGTATATATGTCGGTAGACCTGAGCAGCATTGCTCGTTGAGTTGACTTAGCTGCATTCAAGTCTTATATTATGTGTGCTTCTCGCTGAAGTCTAAGGCTTTATTAATGAAACTTTTTACCATTGTAAAAAATCATATCAAGATCACCCCTTAGTATCATAGCTGAAAAATTGAATTGTTATAAGAAAAACTTTCCTCAATCAATCATCACAATATCTTTGTCAAATTTGACATTTTCTAGCTTTAGCAAGTCTAATCAATAACTGACTGCCATAGCATATAGCTGCCTTACTTAAAATCACACAATAATTGAATTTATGCTCAGGTACTTTAGCTACACTCAACTCAGAGTCAGTTGAACCACACACATAGCACGTTCACCCTACAAGAGTATTTAGTCTTCAGCCTGACCTCTGACTTTTGGTTTATATAATTTTTTTTTGTTCTCTTTTTATATTTTAGCTTACATTAGTCGATTAGGCGTTGATTGTTGGAAAAGGTTTGGACCCAAAACAGCATTAATAACAACAAGAAACAAATGAAAACGAATGAAAGGCGCTCCACAAGACAGCAATGTGAAATGAAATCAAAGTAAATAAATGAAACTTAGCCTAAGACACATAGAAGAAAAAAGGAAAAAAATGGAAAAAAACACACAAAAACAAAAACAATTCGTATTTGGCATTTTGTTAGCGTTCATCAGTAGAAAACGAAATGGTCAAAAAGGTCAAAAGGTAAACAGGTAAACAGGTAACGGGTAACAGGTAAATAGTTAACGGTTAACAGTAAGTAAAATTTTTTTGTTGCTTTTGTTTTTCGATTTTTTTTTCATTTTTTTTTGTTGTTTAGGTTTTTTATATTTAACAGACTTACGGAGCGTAGGGAAGTGTGAACACTGAACACAAATAAAGAAGAGTTTTTTATCTTTTTACTTTCGTTTTTTTTTTTGGACAAACAAACATTTGACAAAGCATGGCGTATACGTAATATAGATATATATTAAATATTGAATACTGTGCAGACAACCCGATTTTCATTTGTAATTATCTAGTGACAGAGAGTGCAGCTAACGAAGGGAGAGAGCGTAGAGAGAGAGAGAGAGAGGGAGAGAGGTAAAGGGAGAGGAAGAGCCAGAGCTTAGCTTATCCGCTTATTTATGTGAATCCTTTCCATGCTGCTTATACTCATTAATGATGTTGTAGATGCTGAAGTGTATATCATGTTCTATATTTGCTTTTGGCTCTGTCCTTTTTCGTCTGCTTTGCACTCGCCTTCCTCCTCTTCATATTTATCTTCTATAGAAGCTAGCTCTCCTTCTGTTAGTCTTTTGCCTGTTTCATATTTCTCAACTTAATTAAGTTCTACTTTTTTTAGCTTTGATTTTGCATTTGCTTTGGATTCCCTTTCATCCGTTCTTACTTCATTTATATACGCTTTATCATCTTCTGCTACTCGAGCAGCTGAATTGTCTTTCTCTTTCTCTCTAGTCTGTCGCCTGCTCTTCAGCTGCTTCACAGCTTAGCAGCAGCTGCTTCTGTTTTAGGCTCTGCCTTTTCTTTTGCTTATTACTCTCTCCTCTTCTCTGCATCTCATCATCAACATCATCATCTACTTCTTCTTCTTCTATAGAAGTTAGCTGTTTTTAACTCTCTCTAATCTTCCGCTTGATCCTCATCTGTTTCATATTCTTCATATTCCTCCTCCTCATATTCCTCTTCGTCATCTTCAAGCTCAGCAGCTGCTGCTTCTGTAACTGGCTCTGCCCTTGTCTCTACCTCACCCTCACTTTCTTCTTCCTCCTCATCTGTCACCTCTTCCTCCTCCTCCTCTTCTTCTTCTTCCTCTTGCTTTTCCTCAGCCCCTTGCTCTATATGCCTATCGCTTATGAGCTCCATATTGCAGTCATTCTCAGACGTCTTGTCCATCAGGTCATTCTCTGGCGGCACTATATTTATCACTGGCATGCCCTCCTCTTGCCTCTGCTCTGGCTGCTGCTCTTCGTCGCTCTCCTCACTCTCACTGGCTGTCACCTCTTCATATTCAGAGCTGGTAGCATTATCCGCTTGCTCTGGCAACTGTAACTGCTGCTGCTGCTGTTGCTCTGCCTCGCTCTCACTTTCAGTCTCGTTCTCAGCTTCGCTGCTGTCACTGCTGTCACTGGCTTCCTCTGCTTCATCTTCTTCTTCTTCATTTGTCTCATTCACACTTACCTCGGCTCGCGCTGTCGCCGTTGCTGTACGCACTGGAGATGCCGCCGCTGCTGCTGTCGCTGCCTGATTGCTGCTGCTGCTATCGCTCTCCTCGCTGCCGCCGAGACCACCTCGCTTCAGCGCTGTCACACGCTCCGTATTGGGTCGCTGTTCGCTGCTCGTTTCACCTGCCGCGGAGCTGGCTGCCGCGCTCTTGCGCTTCTGACGCGCCAGCTCATCCTCGTCGGTGGCCGCTGCTGCTGCCGCCGATTGTTGGTTTTTTTGCTGCTGTCGTTGCATGGCGGCCTTTTGCGCCTGGATGGCCGCCTGAACGGCCGCTTGAGCTGCATGAGCCGCTACATCCGATTTCTTTTCCTTCTTCTCCTTGCCAATTTCTGCCAGACGTTGAACAACGCGCGAGCAATCGCTGAGGCGTATTATGCCGCTCAGCTGGCCACGCGACACATCCTCGCTGTCCAGCACGCGATCCTTGCGCTTGTCAATCTCCTGCTGGCGCTGCTGTTGCTGCTGCTCGCTGTCCGAGTCTTCGTTTTGGTGCGAGCGCACGAAACGTGAACGGAAACGCGACGATTTCGCAGCACGTCCCGCCGGCTCGTTCTCATAGTCGTTTTCGTAATCGTACTCGGAGCGTCCATAGCGATTGTCACCATAGCGATCGCTGTTGTTGTTGGCGCTGCGCTGTGGTCGCTCACCAAATTTCCGGCCACCGAGCACCGGCTCATCATTGTAGCCGCCGCGTTCCTCCTGCTGTCGGAACTGTGTAGCCAAACGATGATCGCTCTTTGAGCGCATCAGTCCCGGCTGCAGTGCACTGGGCGGTGCCAGATGGGAGCTGCTCACCGAGCCGCTGGGCGTTGAGTGTGGCGCAATGTTCAGATCACCAAAGGTGGCCAAATTCATGACCAACTGATTGGGATCGATGGAGACAATGAAGCGCACACGACGACTGTAATCGTTGTTCTCATACTCAAAGTGACGCAGAAATTCGACGGTTTTCAGGAAGATCTCCTTGGTGTCCATTAGCTCGCAGTCATCCCATTCGACAGTTTCGTTCATGTACTTGTCCACAATGTCACAATTGCTGGTGATGTTCGTGATCTCCAGATCCAGATTCTCCTTGAGCGTAGTCAGATTGCGCAGCTCCACGGCCAAATAGCGATCGATTTCGCCCTTAAGGCCATCTGATCTGTCCTTTATGGCCTTCGTTATGCGCCTGTAGATCTCATCGATCTCCTCCGTGACACCGATCGCATTCGTCTGCAGGCTCGTCGTGTTCTTCTCGATGATGGCCAGCGAGTCCTGCAATCGATGCAAGCTGCGACGAATCTATGAAGAGCCAGCTATCAGCTAGAGTTCAGTTCGGGTCTAGGTTATGTTGGACTCACCTGTGAATTGAAGCGGGTTATCTCACGTCGCAGTATGTCCATGTGTGCGCTCTTGCAGTCCTCGCAGATCTTTTTCTCGCAGTGCGCACAGTGGGATAGATACGCTTTCTCGGAGCAAACTCCGCAGCGTTCCATGATTTGACCTGAAATGAAATAATGGAAATGGAACGTTAATGGCGAAACTTAAGCGGGGTAGTAGTAATGCGTTTCATTATGTTTCACTGCTAGGGAACAATGGAAATGGAACGTTAATGGCGAAACTTAAGCGGGGTAGTAGTAATACTGTTTCATTATGTTTCACTGTTAGGGAACAATGGAAATGAAACATTTCGTTACCAAAACGTTCCAAATGAAATTGTTTCAGTGCAAAGAGTCAATTTAATTTCAATTTCAAAGTGTTTCATATAGGTATAAACTTAAGTGAAACAAGTGAATAGGAACATGAACACAACTTTATTATAAGCAACGTATCAACATTTCTTTATCATATCGTATCATTAGCAATACTCTAAAAACGTACGTGACGGCATAATGGAAATGAAACAGAAATGATATAGCAATAATTGGAACACAGCTGCCGAAGAGCTTTACTAGTTTCATTTCAAGTGCTTATATAGGTACAATAGAAATGAAACATCACGGAAACATTGACAAGATTTCAAGCTTGAGCTTAAGACGAACTGAGCTGGAACAGCTCGAATTGGCACACTCAAAAGTAATTTCATTTTCCATTTAATCATATTTCAGCAGCAAATCGTTTCATTTGATTTCAAATACAATTTAACCCAATGCAATGAGAGCCGTCACGCAGCTTATCAAATGCCAATTCCACAACGTTTCAGTTGTTGTCAGCGCAATCATTTGCCAATGCTTAGCAATTGAAATTCCACTTGTTTTCGATCAAATCGCATTCCTTTTACCAACTTGTTTAGCCTTGTCGATGCTTGTTGCGCAGCCAAAATATTTCGACTTGTCGCTAGATGCTAAGTTACTGCAGTAGCAGCAGCAGCAGCAGCAGCAGTTGCAGCAGTTGCAGTTGCAGTTGCTTTTGCTGCAGACAGGCCGCCAAGCCATCAATTTGCACTATTGGCAACAGTTTCGTTTTTTTTTTCACTTGTATCTTGACTTGACTGCGATTGCAGTGCAGTGAGAGTCAATGGCGGGGGCAGCTGGGGACTAATGCGATTTCAAGAGTCGCGCCAAAATGCCAGAAATCAACTGGATCTAAACGCAGCCCAGCTCGTTGCTGTTCGAGTTGTTTATGCGTCCGTTTGCCAGGGCATATCCTGCCAGCGCATGCCGATGTCTTGGCTATATATATGCATAATGCAAATAACGAGCTGTCGAGCCATCGACATGCCCCACTAGTTATCCTTTCGACTGGTCCTCGAGTACCCAACTTCGTAACCTGCTCTATGCACTTCTTCTATCGTTCCTACTTCAACAATGCAAACATTTCACAGAGTCTCAGTCACAGTGTAGCAAATCGCAGTCGCTGTCGCAGTCGCAGTCGCAGTCGCAGTCACAGTCACAGTCGCAGTCACAGTCGAGCTATGTAAACTTTTCTGCATCAATTGTTCGCAAAGATGCCCCGCTCACCTCATCTGGCCAAATCTCTCGCATAACCATTGGCATTGGCATTGCCTGATGAACTTGCCTCAGCTACCAATTGCTCGCTCCTCTTGCCATTACAATAAGCTCACCAAGCACACACCAACACACACACACACACACACATAGAGTGAAAAAAGAAAAACTCGCTATGCTTGCTCTGCATCAATAGTTGGCTGTATTTTCTTGTGTAATCATATGGAAAAGTGAATTTGCAAATACTACATGCGATTGCGAGTCCTTGTATCATCGCATTCAGTTATCCATAACAGCGCGGCTTGAAAGGATTTGCCCAAAAATCAGCTCAAGGAGCAACTTTTCTTACCACACACACACATTTGCATAGCAATTGTCAAAAAACAAATAATAATAATAATAAAAAAAAGGAGACTCAAATACTCGAAGCTTTGTCTGCTTATTAACTGCCTGCCACTGATTGCAGCTCTGTGAATACATTTCAACTACATACGTGTATATATGTATATATACTTATATATATATATATATATATATATATATATATGTAGTACTTATGGTATTCATAATACTCATTCCTTTCGCAGCATTCATAATAGTCAAAGACACTTTCTTTCGACACTTATTTGCATTTTGCTGATGAGAGTTGTCGGTTTGTCGCTTTGTCGCTTCTGTGTCGCTTCTGTTTGTCCTTTGCAATTTGTCGCCGACTATCAAGTTTCAAGTTATTTGCATAGTCATGGCTACCAACCTGATACCGCAATATGGCCACAATGCAAATGATTTAAAACAAGAAAGAATTCTCGAAATGACAAAAGCTGACGATTGAATACTCTATCTAACAGATGAAAGGCTTATGGATAAGAACAAACAACTTGTAGAAGACAGAAAACTCTATTTTTAAACAAATTTTTTAATAGCTTTTAGCTATGAAAGTTATATCATATAGTACTTCTACATAGATACAAATCTACATTTAAATATAGATAAATATAGATAGTCAATTCTAATTCAAAAATTTTTAGAAACGTAAAATGAGTATAAAAAAATTAATTTCGAAGCCATAATTCCTACGACAGCTGACTGATATAGTACAACGATATTGAAAGAGTCTTGGCAGTATCTAACAAACCTAAATAAGAAGTGTTACGAATATATTTGGCAAGGCAAAAAAGTGGTTTTTATCAAAATTAAATTTTTCAGAGTAATGATAGCTAACAGAGATTTGAAATTTGATATACAAAGCTATTTATCATGCTTTATATATCAAATTTCAAATCTAGCAGTGAAAAAGATGCGAAGGTGTATAAATTATTATATTATGCAAAGCCAATATACTCGTTAGCTTCCTGAATGAGTGTACAAAATGAGAGTTACATAAGACACTTAGCTATAACAACTCATATATATTTTATATATATATATATATATATTTATGCACTTTCTTTTATACACAACTCAAACTACATAACAAATTTGATAAACTCTAACTACTACCCTAACTTAACAAAAATTTCAAACACACACAAAAAATGAACCAAAATCAATTTGCTTTTGCTTAGTTTTAATTGCGGGCGGGTGGGCCGTAAGGCGCGTGGACTGATTTGTAAAATACACAAAGCGCTTGATTTTTAATTGGAAACCAAATATGGCGATGGCATTTGCTTTTTATTCGTCACTCCTTTTTGTAATATATTTTTTTTTTGCGTTGTGATATTTTAGGAATTTAATTAAAGTTAGACATAAAGCAACATTTATTAACAAATTATCAGAAAATAGAAAAAGAAATTGCTTGCACAAAGTGTTTTTACTAAAAGAACATATTACAAAAATGGTTTTGCTATATTTTTGTTCAAATTCTTTTTGCCTTTGGGCACAAAAATCAACGCAGCGTAAACAATTTTAAATGGCAAATTGCGAATTGCAATTTTTCATTTTCCAATGCACAACAATTTTAATTTGTGATAGACGGACAAACGGACAAATAAGAGTAGGCAGACAGACATCAGGGATACGCTTCACGCTTTGTGCGTTTTATTCACTCTTTCGCTTTGTCACAGAATCAACAAATTCCAATGAAATGCTTTGCTTTTCGTCGCGGAAGGGAGGGAGAGAGGAAGTGTGGGAGTAGATTACTTACCTGAGGTGGGATCTGGCAATTCGCCGGTAATTTCGATGTGCAGCTCCAGAAAACGCTGCAGCGTAACATTCGTGGGAAAGGCCTGTACGCCATTGTAGGGTATACGATGTTCGGCACGGCATTCGGGGCATTTGACCTGCAATCAGTGCAATCAGACGTAAGTAAAGGAAATTACAGGTTCATCAAACGATGCAGTGAATACGCATTTTACAAGTGAACAACTTAACAGCTAAATATGCAGTTATGTATGCTATACACGGTACTATATAAACACATACACACAGTACTGTACACATACTAACATTTAATCACGTCTCTTTCACGCTGACGCTCGGTCAAGACTCCCTCTGCCTTGCACTCTGACAGAGACGTTACTTTGTATTTATGTTTGTATGCGTGAAAGCAGCAGCAATTCAAGTAAAGAAGAATGGGCACATGAGTATGTGTGAGGGAGAAAGGCTATATTCGCGGCAATTTAACTAATCTAAAAAGTATTGAAGTAATGAAAAATACAGCGAATTCACAAAACGTAAATTGACATTCGCCTCGACTGACTCTATATACATATGCATTACTTTTATGCTATACAAGTACATTCGTATATATATGTATACATACATGTGTAAGGGTAATAATCATAGTTGTCAAACTGAGCTAAAAAAAATTAAAGTGGAAAGGAAATTACAGTGTGCAGCAAATTTCCAAAACGGGAGTTGCCTTTGCCAGTAATTTATCTAACTACATGCACATGTGAGAGCGAGACAAAGCGACCGCTGCTTGACTTGGAAGAATTACAGTAAAAAAAAATTGAAAGAGTACAGCAAATGTAGAAAACGGGAGCTGTTTACTAAATGGCCTTGACTTAGTGCGATCGAATATTTATCTTACTAGCTGCATTTCTGTTAATATATAAGCTTAAAATAAGTTTAATAAATATATATGTATACTTTAACATATTTAAATTTTGTAACACGCTTTAAAAACCCACACAGCTGATGAAATGTTTGCAGTGCAGGCATCTTGAGCGTGTGTCACCTTCGTCTCTGTCTATGTTTTTCTTATTTTCGCCCTGCCCTACAGTGTTGGCAAATCCATAGGGCCTGGCTGCTGTGCAAGACAGTTATTTGTTTAGTTGCTTGTAGAGGCTTTTGGCCAGCAGTGTATGGCATACAATGGACATGCTTACCAATTATTCGCGTGGCGCTGGCGTAAAGCCAAAATAAATTTATAAATACGCGCATTCACTAACACACTAACACACACACATACAGTAGGCGTCTATAAGTAGCGCGGTAGACACATATTCATTATATGTATATACATATATATATATTTATATATATATAGATAAGTATGGCTGCTTTATATGTAAATTTTATAATTTTTCAGCAGCCAACGCAAAGAAAAAAATGAAAATCTACGCAAATGCGCCGCAAGCAGCAAAAACTGAAATTACGTTGAAAGAAAAACAAAAAGAAAACTCAACTCATTTCCACAATGTGAAGTCTGCGTTTTTTTTCTTTGGATTTTTGCCTTTGGACAAGGAAAATGTTGTTTTCATTTGACTCGATGCGATTTTTTGGGGGCTTTTGCCATACGATTTATTAAGCAGCTTTTGGCATGTGACGTAGAGCGCTCAACGAATTCGCCGCATTTAAAGAAATTGCCTCACACATGCACACACACATACACACAAACACAGCCATGTGTACACATGGCTTATGCATTCGACTGTGATTATGATTTATGGACTTTTGTGCGTATGTGTGCGTGTGTACATAGGGAGTTGATGTGACAAATAATCTTACCTGGCGTCTCACATAGTCGACCAAGCCCTCCATGCAGGGCTCCATGCAAAAGGAGTGCTGGCATGGCAAAAGCTTTGGTATGCGATACCTGTCCAAACACACGCAGCACGTCAACAACTGTTCGAATTGTTCCATGGTTCACTGCAAAAGAGAGAGTGAGAGAAGGGGAGAGTGTGAGTGAATGCAATCAGACATCATTAGACTTGATTTGATTAGAGACAAAGTCCTGTCAATTTGATATTCATATCATTATAAATTCGCGTGCACCGCCTCGCCTTGCTAAGCTCATCATAAGATGGCCCCCAAATCGGATTGCGACATTATGAGCCCTCGCTTTTCAATGAGCACAAAACAACAGAATGCCATCGAGTGTGGCAAATGAGCTTAGCTGACTGTCTAATACGCGCTAAAGTAGCAAAGTAGAAAAAAGGGAGATTTTCCTGATAGAGTTAGTGGGAATTAAAGAATATTTTCAATGTCTCATTAGTTAGAGAGAGTTTTCAGCCAACTTGACTAGTTTTGTTGATACCAAATTATGGTCACTCTAATTTTTAAGCTACAAAATAGGTGCGGGCATCGTTTGATAAGTTTGGGACTTAATAAATATGCATTATTTTATTATATTTATATTATATTATATTATATTTTGATTTTAAAAAAATATATTTATTTTTTCTTATTTATAAGCTATGCCACATGCCTCCAATAATACTCGCTTCAATTCGAAGAATCACGTGAAAACTACATTTTTATCTATATTTATAAAGAATTAAAATTTTTTTAATTTCTTATAAATTTGGATTGATCTTAAAAAATGTTTTTTTATTCCAAAATATGGTCACTTTTGTTTTTAATTTAAAGAGTTTCTCAAACTTCCACACAAAAACCTATATACTGCTCACAACACCTAGCGAACGGGCATAAAAACAAAGTGAAAAAAAAAGAAACAAATAAATAAGAAGAAGAAGAGCAGGCATCACCGTAAATTGACCATTTCTGAGCCATTGTCGTAAATCGCAAGCCTGCTTCAGTTCAGCAGCAGCTCCCATCCAACCAACCACCCTCCCACCCTACACCCTCCCCCCTCCCCGCTTGTGCTCATTTGTCCTTGACAAATATTCTAAGCCGCAAATCTGCTTATGGCTGGCTTCATTAAAAGCGGTTTATTTAAAAGAACTCAATACGGCAAATAAAAACGAACCAAGCTAATGTAAATAGAAATGGCCCAAAGCAACTGTATGTATATACATATATATAGAGTATATATACTCTATATATAGGTACTTCTATATGGACTGTTAATTGGCAATAACTTAGCCTAATTATGAGCACAGCTGAGCGTTAGCCTTGACAGTGCGCTTCGATTGCCATTTTGCTGTGGCTTCAACAAATGGCTCAAATGTCGATTGACGCATGCAATTGCCATTGACCACAAATATTGGCAATTGCAATTTAATGAAATATTGCATTTTGTAGCTCATCTGAAAAGCATCAGAGCTGAATTGCAGCCAGTCAAAGCGTCCATCAAAGCTGAGTCGAGCGTAAACATTGAAACGAATTGCCAAATTTAATTAATAATTAATTAGATATGAGCAAGTGAATTGCAATTAAATTTCCTTCGTATTAGCATAAAATTATTATAAGTTTTGTTTTATTTTATTTAGTTTATTTTTCTATTACATTACTATTAGAGCACATAGATTCATTATCAGCATCATTAGCATTATCGTGAGGATTGTCACTGTCATTATCCCAAACTACATTAGAATTCATATCAATATCTTGGGATCTAGCATAAATATTTTTATGCTCATTATTCATGTCATTTTCATTATCATAACCAAATTCATTGCATTAAAAAAACTGTTTTTCTTAGCAGTAGCTTCATTAATTAGCATTAATTTCTCATTATCATTATCACTTTCATTATTCATTGCATTTTTTGGTATTTTTTTTTTCATTATTTTAACTCAACTATTTTTTCATTGATGACATTATTTTCATAATCATTATCATTAACATTACCATTGGCATTATAATTCTTATTATTTATCATCATTGTTTATTCATTATGATTAAATTTTTATTAGCATTAGTAAGATTTATTATCAATTTCATTATCATTTTAATTCAATTTATTATAAATTTCATCATCATTTTAATTTTTCATAAATTCTTTTAATATCTTTTTTAGCATTGGCATTATCAATATTATTATTTAATATAATATTTATTTTTTGTAATATGATTATCCTTTTCATTATCATCCTTATTAGCACTGTCATTATTAAATATTTAATTTCATTATGATAAATATATTCATTATAGTATTATTCTTTACTATTGTTTATTTAACTATCAAAATTTTTTCATATCACCATTTTCAATAGATATTATAATTTTTATTAGCATACTCATTATTTTTATCATTAGCATTGCTAATATATTTTTTAGTATTGTAGCAAAGTTTTTATAGAAGTAATAACAATAATAATTATAATGATAATGATCATGCGAATTTTAAAGTCAATTCCGCATTGGCATTGCGTTTTTGACTGCCGCGAATTCGCGGAAATCCAACACGCGTTGATTTTTGGCAAAGTAATTGCGAGCCAGTTGCCTGCTAGTTGCGAACATACAAAAATTTTCTTATTTTCTGACCGAAAATAAGCTGCAAATGCGCAGCTTTTAATAATAAAAATGACACAGATTTTCCCATGAAGCACACCGAAATATTTCTCAATGCGATGTGCACTATAGGCAGACACACCTACAGACATTGATATATATATATATATATATATGCGTGTGTATATGAAATGCAATTTCGTCAGGCATATTGCGTATACGCCACGTCAGCACACGGTGCACACGGTGCACGCGTTGCCCACGGCTGCCAGCCACGCCCCAAAGCTGCTGCAGCCGGCTGCACACTTCCTGGCCAACAATAAATAAACATCGAGGTGCACCGCAAAATTGTCGTGCCGCCTGTTGCCAATTAAATCTGTGTGTGAAATGTATTTAAAGCGTTGCTTAAATTGCGGCCAAAAGTTCACATTGTATGGCAGTAGCCCACCCCCCAAAACGTCCCCATTGCCACGCCCATAGCATCAGCAAAAAATGCAAAGAAGAAGAAGAAAATCGCATGCGAATAGCGTGCAATTAAGTGGAAAATGCGCTTAAAATCAAATTGAATAGAAATTTTGTCGCCCGCTCAAATTGTGCGTACTATAAACCACTGGCAGCAGCAGCAGTTGTGGGCGTGGCACATATATATGTGTCTCTTTCTCTCGCCCACTCTCTGGAAACTAATTTTGCAATTGCAATCTGTAAATTTGGGCGCCAAAAAGGATTAAAATGAAAGGCATGCGCTCGCATAATAGAAACTGCCTTAAAAACCATAGCCAGGGCCACGCCCACTACACACACACACACGCTGTGCTGGCTGAAATTGTGAATGTTTGCTAAAGAGCTGAAGACTTCTGAAAGGGGGCGGTGCGCAGAGGCGGCGCCGGTACTTCAAAGCACAATTTGAATGGCCATTCAAAAGCATCAAAAAGAGAGCGAGAGAGAGAGAGAGAGGGAGAGAGAGAGGGAGCGGCAGCATAGTTATTTAAGAGCGTGCTTTGCGTGCAATGGACAGTGCTCGAATTTAACAATTACATAAATAAATACATTAAGACAAACACATGTGCTGCAAATCGCAGCGAAATTGCTTTTTTTATAGCTTCGCAATTGAGTTGAGCACGAAGGCAAAGCTCTGAGTGTGTATAGCTTTATATCTTTAACTACATCTATAGAGAGTAAAATTTCAATTTGTTAAAGCTATTTTAACAGGCAGCCAGCAGCGGTATAAATTTGGATAAATCGAAGTTAAAGTCTTATAGATATCTTCAAATAGTTGAATACAGGAACTCAGTTTATAAAGATTCTATAAAAATATATGTAACAGATTGAAGATTCTTACTCAGATCGATCTAGCCAAGTTCAGCTGAAGAGGCTTTAAATTTGAAGAGCTTAATCTGCATTGCGTTTTCGATAACACATTCGATTAACTTAATTTCGATAAAAATCGATCATTTGCGTTGGCTTTTTCAACTTATTATGTTCATTGCTTGTTGCATATATAAACAAATTATTGGATTATTAATATTTATTCAAACAATCCAATTATTCTTAAAGTGAAACTTAATTTCTAAGTAAAGACAGCTAAATGCTATGGTATATCGATCTTGATAAGATTTTGTGTGCTCATATAAACGTTGTTAGCTAAGCCGAATTAGATTAAAATATTTTTATTGGCCCAATCTTAATATATATATATATATGCTGACTGCTACAAAGCGATGAAGCTGTGCTGACGTAGCGGTAAAAACAATCCAAGTTTTCCCGCAGTCTAAGCGAAGAGGCACATAGACTTAGTGCCAGTTCAACGTATATTGTGTCTAATATATATATATTCATTATATATATACTATATGCACTTGGGATTTCAGCTTTTTTATGCCATTCACATTTCGAAATTTTCAAGCATATAAATATAAAATGTAGAAAAAGCTATAATTAATGACAGCCAACAGCTGGAAAAGAGGCGAACACCAAATAAATTTCACATCAATTTTTTAGCCACTTCCCTTGGAGTTGAATTATGCATTTATTAAATGAAATAATAAATAATAAATTGAATTTTTTCATTCGAATACACAACTAGTTTAGCTATCTAGTATTCACACTATTGTTTCCTGATCCAAAGAACAATATTTATTATTCATTTTGTCGGGCAAAACTTTAGCGCAACTTTTTGTTTATGCGCCAAGATTGATGGGGACAGTTGTTCAATGTTTTGTTTTTCAACGTATACACAGACAAATATATATTATACATATATGTGTGTGTGTATAGCTATAGAAAAAAACATTAGCCTTGGCAATTAAATTTAGCCAATTATGTGACAAACGTCTGTCAGCTAAAGGAAACGGAAATGCGTAAATATGCAGTTCATTGCAATTGGGTTCAAAGACTTGCAACTATATAGACTATATATATATATATATATACATATATGTACATGTATGTGTATATGTCTATGCTATGTCTATTTGACCCTGGATGCTTGCCAGTTTTCGTTGCAATCGCAACTTCAGTGCGTTTCCAATTTTTGGCCATTCATCAATATTGGTAAATGGGTCAAAACTTTTCGCCAGCTGTCGCAAGTGACAAAATTCGACGGCTGGTTTGATAGATCTCTAAAGCGATTGCCTGTCACAAAAGTAAAAAACAACAACAAAAATAAAAGTAAAAACAAAAACTGAAGAAGAAAAAACGGAATTGCAGTGAAATATTTGGGTCAAACATTTGGCAGACCCAGCGAAATGCTAAACCGCAGCTACAAAACCGCTAAAAAAAAGCTAAAGAATATACATTGCGTCGGGTTTAACTGACTGCGCAATGCTCTTTCATAATTGACTAACAAGTCAACTAGTAGTGGGGATTGAGCTAAATATTGGCAGGTTATTTATGAGCGTATATTCTAGAGCTTAGCTAACATTGACTGCTCAATGCTCGCTCAACAATTGCTCTGAAAGCTCTAAGAGTTGACAACATTTTTTGATTTTATAAGAGAAAATATTTTACAAGCAATATTTCTGATTAAATATTATTGAAAGCTCACTTATAGCAGTTTCAATGGGCTAAACATATATCAAATATATTCGACTTTCATTCTTAAATAAAATAAATATATAGTAGAAAGCCTACGCAATATCTATATCTATTCATTCAAAGACTCTAAAGTATATAGATCATAGACTGATGCAGTATTTATTATCAGTTTTAAGTTTATGGAAGATATATATATACATAAATGTTATGGACTCCATCAAACATTTCCCAAATGGAAAAATCTACCAGAATATTTATCAGAAGAAAAGACTTCTAAATCTAAAATGTTAATGGAACATATTTGTAGTAGAGAATAGTTAGAGAATATTTATCAACACATAGTTTAGACGGAAGAGCTACCATTTGATATATATATATATAAGATATGGTATATAACATATATCAAATCTTATTTACAGCTATAGGAAATATTGGCCTCATCTGAATGCCTAACAGAGATATTGACACTAACTCCTGTAGGCTTTCAGACGTGGGCGATATATGCCTACATATAGCATATATCGGATTAGTATATAACGTATATCAGGTCCAATAAGAGATATATTCGATATCACCTATAGACATTGAGAGGTGGTCAATATATGCTAGCCATGCCAAAAATATATAGACCTGCTCGATATCTGATATACTGAATAATAAATATATATATATATATATATATATATATATATATATATATCTTACACATTGATTTTTGAAGTAGATTTTTAAAGATCTATTTGCCCAAGTTTAGCGCTTGCAAAATTGTGAAAAATATAGTTTTCTTCGCTTGTTCGTCAGTGGGCGTAGCCATAAATAATATTAATAGACTAATAAAGACAAACAGGCATGCCTGCAAAATGGTAAGACGTTAGTCTATAAACTAACTTAATATAGCATCTAGCAATTTTGTTGTCGAACACATAAAAGAACTCATATACCAAATGCCAAGATGAACAGCTAATATACCCACTGTATACTCGCTAAACGGGTATCACAGCAAAATAAAAGCACAAAACTCACCAATAGATAAAGTAAAATGTTTGCTGCTGCTGCTGCTGTTGCTGTTGCAGTTGCCGCTGTTGCTGCTGTGTCAAAGCAACACTCAGAGGCAATCATAAAATGCAATTGGCTTCAAACTCAAACTAGATTAAGGATATTTCCAACGTAACGGTATAACTTTAACTATTTATAATTAATGTCGAATTTCTCAAATATTTTCATCAGCCAAAGATATTTCACAATTAACTTTGCTCGTTCACAGTCGCTTTGAAATGATTTATTTTTAATATATATATATTTGATGAGGAGAAATTGTAAATTTAAAATTACAAATTTTAAATTTTAAATTTTTATATATTTTAAGATTTAAATTATAAAAATAAATGCGCTGCGAGTTTTCTTTTTGCAACGCGCCTCGTAGAATTCGATTGGAAATGTAAGAACCGACTGAAGCCAAGTGAAAATTGAAAATTGCCAAGCACATGAAGCCAAAAGGCAGAAAAGCGAAAAAATAATACGAGGAAAAACAAGAGCAGTGTATAATATTTTAAATATATACAAACTGTGTGTGTGTATGTGCGTGTGTGTGCGTGTGTTGCTATATATATGCATATAGAGCGCAACGACGTTCGAAATACAAATAAACAAACGTGCGATCGAAATACGAACGCAAAAAGATATTCTTGGCAACGTCTCACACAAGTGTGCGTGTGTGTGTGTGAGACTGTGTGTGTGTGTGTAAGTCTGTTGTATCTATGCATTACATCTTCGGCTATGCGCAACAGCTCATTAATGAGTTACATTTTGTGTGTGCTGCACGTGTGTGAATCGATTTGAAGTTTTCACATTGTTTTGTTTTGATGTGAGCCCACAAGAAAGCGCGGCTAATTGCTGCCCACAGCAACAAAGTAATTTGCCTAACACACACACACACACACACACACACATGCACACACATGTACACACTCACAGAGATTGAGAGAGAGAGAGAGAGGGAGCGCAATTCTCGCTGAGCATCCGTTGACGTCATTAAATGACGAACTATTTATAAAGCTGCCGGCATTTTCCGTTAGCATCTTAAGTATCTGCAGCTGTATATGTAAAAGTATCTCTAGCTGTAGTCGTAGCTACATAAGTAGCTGTATCTATATCTGTAACTGTATCTGTATCTGTATCTGTATCTGTATCTGTATCTGTATCTGTATCTGTATCTGTATCTGTATATGTATCTGTACCTGTATCTGTACCTGTATCTGTACCTGTATCTGTATCTGTATCTGTATCTGTATCTGTATCTGTATCTGTATCTGTATCTGTATCTGTATCTGTATCTGTATCTGTATCTGTATCTGTATCTGTATCTGTATCTGTATCTGTATCTGTATCTGTATCTGTATCTGTATCTGTATCTGTATCTGTATCTGTATCTGTATCTGTATCTGTATCTGTATCTGTATCTGTATCTGTATCTGTATCTGTATCTGTATCTGTATCTGTATCTGTATCTGTATCTGTATCTGTATCTGTATCTGTATCTGTATCTGTATCTGTATCTGTATCTGTATCTGTATCTGTATCTGTATCTGTAATCTGATCTGTATCTGTATCTGTATCTGTATCTGTATCTGTATCTGTATCTGTATCTGTATCTGTATCTGTATCTGTATCTGTATCTGTATCTGTATCTGTATCTGTATCTGTATCTGTATCTGTATCTGTATCTGTAATCTGTATTGTATCTGTATCTGTATCTGTATCTGTATCTGTATCTGTATCTGTATCTGTATCTGTATCTATCTGTATCTGTATCTGTATCTGTATCTGTATCTGTATCTGTATCTGTATCTGTATCTGTATCTGTATCTGTATCTGTATCTGTATCTGTATCTGTATCTGTATCTGTATCTGTATCTGTATCTGTATCTGTATCTGTATCTGTATCTGTATCTGTATCTGTATCTGTTATCTGTATCTGTATCTGTATCTGTATCTGTATCTGTATCTGTATCTGTATCTGTATCTGTATCTGTATCTGTATCTGTATCTGTATCTGTATCTGTATCTGTATCTGTATCTGTATCTGTATCTGTATCTGTATCTGTATCTGTATCTGTATCTGTATCTGTATCTGTATCTGTATCTGTATCTGTATCTGTATCTGTATCTGTATCTGTATCTGTATCTGTATCTGTATCTGTATCTGTATCTGTATCTGTATCTGTATCTGTATCTGTATCTGTATCTGTATCTGTATCTGTATCTGTATCTGTATCTGTATCTGTATCTGTATCTGTATCTGTATCTGTATCTGTATCTGTATCTGTATCTGTATCTGTATCTGTATCTGTATCTGTATCTGTATCTGTATCTGTATCTGTATCTGTATCTGTATCTGTATCTGTATCTGTATCTGTATCTGTATCTGTATCTGTATCTGTATCTGTATCTGTATCTGTATCTGTATCTGTATCTGTATCTGTATCTGTATCTGTATCTGTATCTGTATCTGTATCTGTATCTGTATCTGTATCTGTATCTGTATCTGTATCTGTATCTGTATCTGTATCTGTATCTGTATCTGTATCTGTATCTGTATCTGTATCTGTATCTGTATCTGTATCTGTATCTGTATCTGTATCTGTATCTGTATCTGTATCTGTATCTGTATCTGTATCTGTATCTGTATCTGTATCTGTATCTGTATCTGTATCTGTATCTGTATCTGTATCTGTATCTGTATCTGTATCTGTATCTGTATCTGTATCTGTATCTGTATCTGTATCTGTATCTGTATCTGTATCTGTATCTGTATCTGTATCTGTATCTGTATCTGTATCTGTATCTGTATCTGTATCTGTATCTGTATCTGTATCTGTATCTGTATCTGTATCTGTATCTGTATCTGTATCTGTATCTGTATCTGTATCTGTATCTGTATCTGTATCTGTATCTGTATCTGTATCTGTATCTGTATCTGTATCTGTATCTGTATCTGTATCTGTATCTGTATCTGTATCTGTATCTGTATCTGTATCTGTATCTGTATCTGTATCTGTATCTGTATCTGTATCTGTATCTGTATCTGTATCTGTATCTGTATCTGTATCTGTATCTGTATCTGTATCTGTATCTGTATCTGTATCTGTATCTGTATCTGTATCTGTATCTGTATCTGTATCTGTATCTGTATCTGTATCTGTATCTGTATCTGTATCTGTATCTGTATCTGTATCTGTATCTGTATCTGTATCTGTATCTGTATCTGTATCTGTATCTGTATCTGTATCTGTATCTGTATCTGTATCTGTATCTGTATCTGTATCTGTATCTGTATCTGTATCTGTATCTGTATCTGTATCTGTATCTGTATCTGTATCTGTATCTGTATCTGTATCTGTATCTGTATCTGTATCTGTATCTGTATCTGTATCTGTATCTGTATCTGTATCTGTATCTGTATCTGTATCTGTATCTGTATCTGTATCTGTATCTGTATCTGTATCTGTATCTGTATCTGTATCTGTATCTGTATCTGTATCTGTATCTGTATCTGTATCTGTATCTGTATCTGTATCTGTATCTGTATCTGTATCTGTATCTGTATCTGTATCTGTATCTGTATCTGTATCTGTATCTGTATCTGTATCTGTATCTGTATCTGTATCTGTATCTGTATCTGTATCTGTATCTGTATCTGTATCTGTATCTGTATCTGTATCTGTATCTGTATCTGTATCTGTATCTGTATCTGTATCTGTATCTGTATCTGTATCTGTATCTGTATCTGTATCTGTATCTGTATCTGTATCTGTATCTGTATCTGTATCTGTATCTGTATCTGTATCTGTATCTGTATCTGTATCTGTATCTGTATCTGTATCTGTATCTGTATCTGTATCTGTATCTGTATCTGTATCTGTATCTGTATCTGTATCTGTATCTGTATCTGTATCTGTATCTGTATCTGTATCTGTATCTGTATCTGTATCTGTATCTGTATCTGTATCTGTATCTGTATCTGTATCTGTATCTGTATCTGTATCTGTATCTGTATCTGTATCTGTATCTGTATCTGTATCTGTATCTGTATCTGTATCTGTATCTGTATCTGTATCTGTATCTGTATCTGTATCTGTATCTGTATCTGTATCTGTATCTGTATCTGTATCTGTATCTGTATCTGTATCTGTATCTGTATCTGTATCTGTATCTGTATCTGTATCTGTATCTGTATCTGTATCTGTATCTGTATCTGTATCTGTATCTGTATCTGTATCTGTATCTGTATCTGTATCTGTATCTGTATCTGTATCTGTATCTGTATCTGTATCTGTATCTGTATCTGTATCTGTATCTGTATCTGTATCTGTATCTGTATCTGTATCTGTATCTGTATCTGTATCTGTATCTGTATCTGTATCTGTATCTGTATCTGTATCTGTATCTGTATCTGTATCTGTATCTGTATCTGTATCTGTATCTGTATCTGTATCTGTATCTGTATCTGTATCTGTATCTGTATCTGTATCTGTATCTGTATCTGTATCTGTATCTGTATCTGTATCTGTATCTGTATCTGTATCTGTATCTGTATCTGTATCTGTATCTGTATCTGTATCTGTATCTGTATCTGTATCTGTATCTGTATCTGTATCTGTATCTGTATCTGTATCTGTATCTGTATCTGTATCTGTATCTGTATCTGTATCTGTATCTGTATCTGTATCTGTATCTGTATCTGTATCTGTATCTGTATCTGTATCTGTATCTGTATCTGTATCTGTATCTGTATCTGTATCTGTATCTGTATCTGTATCTGTATCTGTATCTGTATCTGTATCTGTATCTGTATCTGTATCTGTATCTGTATCTGTATCTGTATCTGTATCTGTATCTGTATCTGTATCTGTATCTGTATCTGTATCTGTATCTGTATCTGTATCTGTATCTGTATCTGTATCTGTATCTGTATCTGTATCTGTATCTGTATCTGTATCTGTATCTGTATCTGTATCTGTATCTGTATCTGTATCTGTATCTGTATCTGTATCTGTATCTGTATCTGTATCTGTATCTGTATCTGTATCTGTATCTGTATCTGTATCTGTATCTGTATCTGTATCTGTATCTGTATCTGTATCTGTATCTGTATCTGTATCTGTATCTGTATCTGTATCTGTATCTGTATCTGTATCTGTATCTGTATCTGTATCTGTATCTGTATCTGTATCTGTATCTGTATCTGTATCTGTATCTGTATCTGTATCTGTATCTGTATCTGTATCTGTATCTGTATCTGTATCTGTATCTGTATCTGTATCTGTATCTGTATCTGTATCTGTATCTGTATCTGTATCTGTATCTGTATCTGTATCTGTATCTGTATCTGTATCTGTATCTGTATCTGTATCTGTATCTGTATCTGTATCTGTATCTGTATCTGTATCTGTATCTGTATCTGTATCTGTATCTGTATCTGTATCTGTATCTGTATCTGTATCTGTATCTGTATCTGTATCTGTATCTGTATCTGTATCTGTATCTGTATCTGTATCTGTATCTGTATCTGTATCTGTATCTGTATCTGTATCTGTATCTGTATCTGTATCTGTATCTGTATCTGTATCTGTATCTGTATCTGTATCTGTATCTGTATCTGTATCTGTATCTGTATCTGTATCTGTATCTGTATCTGTATCTGTATCTGTATCTGTATCTGTATCTGTATCTGTATCTGTATCTGTATCTGTATCTGTATCTGTATCTGTATCTGTATCTGTATCTGTATCTGTATCTGTATCTGTATCTGTATCTGTATCTGTATCTGTATCTGTATCTGTATCTGTATCTGTATCTGTATCTGTATCTGTATCTGTATCTGTATCTGTATCTGTATCTGTATCTGTATCTGTATCTGTATCTGTATCTGTATCTGTATCTGTATCTGTATCTGTATCTGTATCTGTATCTGTATCTGTATCTGTATCTGTATCTGTATCTGTATCTGTATCTGTATCTGTATCTGTATCTGTATCTGTATCTGTATCTGTATCTGTATCTGTATCTGTATCTGTATCTGTATCTGTATCTGTATCTGTATCTGTATCTGTATCTGTATCTGTATCTGTATCTGTATCTGTATCTGTATCTGTATCTGTATCTGTATCTGTATCTGTATCTGTATCTGTATCTGTATCTGTATCTGTATCTGTATCTGTATCTGTATCTGTATCTGTATCTGTATCTGTATCTGTATCTGTATCTGTATCTGTATCTGTATCTGTATCTGTATCTGTATCTGTATCTGTATCTGTATCTGTATCTGTATCTGTATCTGTATCTGTATCTGTATCTGTATCTGTATCTGTATCTGTATCTGTATCTGTATCTGTATCTGTATCTGTATCTGTATCTGTATCTGTATCTGTATCTGTATCTGTATCTGTATCTGTATCTGTATCTGTATCTGTATCTGTATCTGTATCTGTATCTGTATCTGTATCTGTATCTGTATCTGTATCTGTATCTGTATCTGTATCTGTATCTGTATCTGTATCTGTATCTGTATCTGTATCTGTATCTGTATCTGTATCTGTATCTGTATCTGTATCTGTATCTGTATCTGTATCTGTATCTGTATCTGTATCTGTATCTGTATCTGTATCTGTATCTGTATCTGTATCTGTATCTGTATCTGTATCTGTATCTGTATCTGTATCTGTATCTGTATCTGTATCTGTATCTGTATCTGTATCTGTATCTGTATCTGTATCTGTATCTGTATCTGTATCTGTATCTGTATCTGTATCTGTATCTGTATCTGTATCTGTATCTGTATCTGTATCTGTATCTGTATCTGTATCTGTATCTGTATCTGTATCTGTATCTGTATCTGTATCTGTATCTGTATCTGTATCTGTATCTGTATCTGTATCTGTATCTGTATCTGTATCTGTATCTGTATCTGTATCTGTATCTGTATCTGTATCTGTATCTGTATCTGTATCTGTATCTGTATCTGTATCTGTATCTGTATCTGTATCTGTATCTGTATCTGTATCTGTATCTGTATCTGTATCTGTATCTGTATCTGTATCTGTATCTGTATCTGTATCTGTATCTGTATCTGTATCTGTATCTGTATCTGTATCTGTATCTGTATCTGTATCTGTATCTGTATCTGTATCTGTATCTGTATCTGTATCTGTATCTGTATCTGTATCTGTATCTGTATCTGTATCTGTATCTGTATCTGTATCTGTATCTGTATCTGTATCTGTATCTGTATCTGTATCTGTATCTGTATCTGTATCTGTATCTGTATCTGTATCTGTATCTGTATCTGTATCTGTATCTGTATCTGTATCTGTATCTGTATCTGTATCTGTATCTGTATCTGTATCTGTATCTGTATCTGTATCTGTATCTGTATCTGTATCTGTATCTGTATCTGTATCTGTATCTGTATCTGTATCTTTATCTTATCTTATCTGTATCTGTATCTGTATCTGTATCTGTATCTGTATACTGTATCTGTATCTGTATCTGTATCTGTATCTGATCTGTATCTGTATCTGTATCTGTATCTTGTATCTGTATCTGTATCTGTATCTGTATCTGTATCTGTATCTGTATCTGTATCTGTATCTTGTATCTGTATCTGTATCTGTATCTGTTATCTGTATCTGTATCTGTATCTGTATCTGTATCTGTATTGTATCTGTATCTGTATCTGTATCTGTATCTGTATCTGTATCTGTATCTGTATCTGTATCTGTATCTGTATCTGTATTGTATCTGTATCTGTATCTGTATCTGTATCTGTATCTGTATCTGTATCTGTTATCGGTTATCTGTATCTGTATCTGTTATCTGTATCTGTATCTGTATCTGTATCTGTATCTGTATCTGTATCTGTATCTGTATCTGTATCTGTATCTGTATCTGTATCTGTATCTGTATCTGTATCTGTATCTGTATCTGTATCTGTATCTGTATCTGTATCTGTATCTGTATCTGTATCTGTATCTGTATCTGTATCTGTATCTGTATCTGTATCTGTATCTGTATCTGTATCTGTATCTGTATCTGTATCTGTATCTGTATCTGTATCTGTATCTGTATCTGTATCTGTATCTGTATCTGTATCTGTATCTGTATCTGTATCTGTATCTGTATCTGTATCTGTATCTGTATCTGTATCTGTATCTGTATCTGTATCTGTATCTGTATCTGTATCTGTATCTGTATCTGTATCTGTATCTGTATCTGTATCTGTATCTGTATCTGTATCTGTATCTGTATCTGTATCTGTATCTGTATCTGTATCTGTATCTGTATCTGTATCTGTATCTGTATCTGTATCTGTATCTGTATCTGTATCTGTATCTGTATCTGTATCTGTATCTGTATCTGTATCTGTATCTGTATCTGTATCTGTATCTGTATCTGTATCTGTATCTGTATCTGTATCTGTATCTGTATCTGTATCTGTATCTGTATCTGTATCTGTATCTGTATCTGTATCTGTATCTGTATCTGTATCTGTATCTGTATCTGTATCTGTATCTGTATCTGTATCTGTATCTGTATCTGTATCTGTATCTGTATCTGTATCTGTATCTGTATCTGTATCTGTATCTGTATCTGTATCTGTATCTGTATCTGTATCTGTATCTGTATCTGTATCTGTATCTGTATCTGTATCTGTATCTGTATCTGTATCTGTATCTGTATCTGTATCTGTATCTGTATCTGTATCTGTATCTGTATCTGTATCTGTATCTGTATCTGTATCTGTATCTGTATCTGTATCTGTATCTGTATCTGTATCTGTATCTGTATCTGTATCTGTATCTGTATCTGTATCTGTATCTGTATCTGTATCTGTATCTGTATCTGTATCTGTATCTGTATCTGTATCTGTATCTGTATCTGTATCTGTATCTGTATCTGTATCTGTATCTGTATCTGTATCTGTATCTGTATCTGTATCTGTATCTGTTCATCTTAATCTATAGATGTATTTGTATCTATCTCACCATTCGTATCTGTAATTATATATGTTTCTGCATCTGTAGGCACTTATTTTTTGGTGCCTCTAAAAATAAACTCCATTGAACAAAAACTGGAACGCACATTGGGCTTTTTTGTAAATGACGCCCTAGTTAGCTGCAACTTATAGACGCTTTAGCCATAATTTCGTTTTTGCAGATGGTTTTCCGCTAGTGCGCAATGACGCTGCACAATTTTTCGCAACAAAATTTTCGCCCAAAAAATAAAATTGACTTTATTTATGAAGACAAACAAACAAAGGGGTCCATTAGCTGGCATGTGGCACAAGTCAGCGTGAGCCAAACAAAGGAGCGAAAAGAGAGGCAGATGGAAGGGAAGGGTAGCTAGAGGGGGAAGCGCAGAGGGGAGAGTTCTGAGCGCAGAGCAGGCACAGCGAGAGCTCAAGGTCGTATTCCCTTGGAGCGGCGACAGGCGCTAAAAATAGCTAATGCGTCTTGCCCAGAATTTTTTTAACTACAGCGGAGTGCAGACGCCTCAAAATAGAACGGCAAATACTCGAGCTATAAATAAGAGCCAGACACAGGCTGAAACTTCGCAGACTGCAGTCGAGTATGTGTGAAAGCGAGAACATTTGCCCAACTAAACTGAAGGCGAAAAAGTTTCTGCAATTTGGCGAGGCAAAGAAAACTAGCAAGAAAACTGAAAACACGCTTTCATTTAATGCAAACAAACTAATTGTTCAAGTTTTTCTAAAAAACAAGAAATCCTTAAAAGCTTTCAGTTTGTTTATAATAAATGAATGTACAAGCTATTTCCGCCTCTTTAGCCTCTATATATGAGGTATATCACTCTAATAAGGCAATCAGTAAAGAAAAACTATTTCCACTTTAACTAATTGAATAAATAATTGAATTATAGTTTACTAATTTAGCTTGAACAGTAAAGAGAAGTGAAAATTTATTTTATTATAGCCCTGAAATCTAGCTTAATTGTCTTATCTTAGCTTGATAATATCTTTAAGAGAAGAACCCTCTATAATTGATTGACTGATTGATGAAGACTGATAACTTAATGATCGATATCTTTTACAGCGAAAGCTCCATAAAACCTTTTTAAGTAATATGCAAACTACGACTTCTTTGTGGATTATTGATTGAATGATTGACGATGGTTGATGATGATCAATGTCTTGATGATTAATGTCTTCAAAATGTTTTTATGCAGTTATATATATATATGAAGTGCTATATGAATGATTGATTGACTGATTGAAGATGATTGATGATTATTGGTGCTGATTGAAGCCTTATTGATTGATGTCTTCAATAAGAAGAAACGCCTTTGTATGTTTTTATAGAATATACAAACTCTTTTCATTTTATGAATTTTGATTGATTGATTGATGATGATTGATCATTTTATTTGTCAAAATATAGAAAGCCGAAAAAGAGTTTTTTTTAATAAATATATCATTCTCTTTGCTTTATGAATAATTGATCAGTGATTGATTGATTGATTAAGCTTTTAGTACAGAAAGAATTATATTTCCATGCTTCATGAACTGAAATGTTTCTAAAAGTCACCTAAAGCAAATTTCTAATATATTCCACAGATTTTCTCTTACGGAATTTGTATTTTTCAGTTACTTTCAAATGTAATTTAAAGCTTTTTATGGCATATTCGTGTACTTACAGCTACTTTTGGGCTTTGGCTTTCGTTACGCTTTGTCTTCCTGTTCCTGTTTGGGTATCCGAGGCGCCCCTTGGGGGGCCCTGTTGCGTTGCTGTTAACTGTGATGGCTGCAAAGAGACAGACAGAGAAAGAGGGAGAGAGAGCCATAGAATAAGTGTTTGATTGAGTGAGTGAGAGATAAGCAGTGAATTCACCGCTGCATGCCAAATTGCATGATTAATCACTTGAGTTTTGGCTGCCAATCAACTAGTTACGCATGCTGGCAATCAGACAAGGTCGCTTCCACCACACACACACACACACGCGGACAACGCTTTTGGCCACGAATGCCACATCAAATGATAGCAGCTACAATTTCCATTGAATATTACATTTCATTATGCCACATGCCACACAATATGGGGCAGCTGCATTGTTGTTTACCTGCTCATTATCGTTATGGGCTGCAGTTGGCATTTAATTGCATTGCCACAAAAGAACCGCAGCAAAACTTTGTTGCCCTTGGCAGTTGCACATTAACGATGCTCCAAGCATTTCGGCGCCACATGCTGCATGCCTCCTGATAAGCGATATGCGTATTTATGTATTTTGATTTACACACACACACACAAACTGGCACACGCACACACTCCCATTGTCAAGCTTAATTAACGTGCGCTGCCAATATTCATGTTGCCTCGTTGCCCGTAGCTGTTGCATGCAACATTTTAATATGCTACAAGCATTGTATTTCAATAAATGCAACGCTCGCAAGCAGTCACCTGGAAATACGGCTTTCCTTTTAATTGCAATGCATCAACCTCCACCTGAACTCAAGACATTATCGAGCTTAAGTACGAAATGCAGCCTGAAGGATGTCGTCCTACAGTTTTCAGTTATCAATTGGGACTTTATATGATAATGGAGTAGACTAATTGCTATATGGTAGAGTATATATAACAAGTCTTAAGACTGAAAACTGTTGAATAAACATTACAGCTGCTTTGGCTACTTTTGAATTGAGAAAGTAGAGCAGTCAAGGAAATGAAGAAGGAGCTAAGAGATTTCTGGTTAAGTTTGACGTTATAACAGGTATAATATGATATTTGATATATATGGGGATCCTTAGCGCTACAAACTGTAAGAAAATCAGAGTTGCATAGGTTTAAGACTTGAAATTACTTGCTGCCTCAGGCTTTAGCTTAGCTAAATGGGAGGAACTTGCATGTGGACAGAGCAAAGAGATTTTATAATAACTTTTCATACACCATTAGACCTTTAAATAATATTAATTTATATGAGTGGAAAATATAAAGAAAAGACAATAAGTATCTAAAATGATAGTTGCCTCCTTGAATTTATATCTGCCTAGTCAAACTTTTTAAAATCCAATTTCTTTTTTAGCCTGAATTTCTTTATGTGAAATAGCTAAATAAAAATAAATTTTAAAAAAATTTAATAATTATAATTAACAACATTTTTTTTTTTTTGTAATTGCTGTTTTTATGCAATCTGTCTTATATTAGACAATAAACAAATTTGTTAAATAAACAAAATAAAATAATAATTGAAAATGTCAGTTTGAACTGATTATGTTTAAGCCCCATTTGTAGACTTTATTAGTTCAGGCAGAACTTAAGCAGAAATTTAAAGACTGCAAATTATGAAGGCAACTTTTGAGCTACAAAGAATAACAAAAAGTTATTCAAGGAACTGCTCAGCCTTCTCTATTTAAAATGCCTGTTACTCATGCCGTAAGGCAACACTTCTGCCGTTAATTAAAACTTTAAAGAAGTCTAAAAAAATATTGAAACAAATATTATTTTTAAACTTAACAAAGTTCAAATTGGCCATGGATAAAAAACTGTAATCGAACCTTTAAAGTTATTTAATTAAGAACAACAGCAACAGTTTTGATTTCTCAATTGATTTTGTATTGCAGCTGCACTGTTCCCACTCCATTTACTAATTAAAATGCGACCTTGAACTAGAAAAAATAAAAATCAACGCATACGCAGTGTAGGCTACGAAGCTTCGATGTGTGTGTGTGTGTGTGTGAGGCAACACTGTAGCATACTTTTGGGCGGATGCGAATTGAGTGGACTGGGGAAAAGTGCTTTTCACGCTCAGCGATTGGCATTTAAATTCGCTTTAATTTAGCTCATTCAAAACAATGAACAAAAGGCAAAACAACAAAATTGAAATTAAGTATAAACAATTCAGGTGTAAAGCGAAAACAAAGGCAATAGCCAACAGTAAATACAGAGAATGAAAAAAATAAAAATAAAATAAAAAACGAGCCCAAAAAGCGCTCAACGCAAGGCAAACATAAAATGGAAAACAACAACAAAAAAAAGCTTTTCGAAAAATTGAGTAAAAATGTCGCTGATTGAATAAAAACTAAAAATAAAATTGCGGCAAACGCAGCGTATGAGCAATCTAACTAAAGATCAACTCAAATTAGAAATACCAAAAAAAAACGTATAAAAAATATAAGATATATATATATTTTATAGTATATATGCATATGTTTATATATAGCCAAAATGTTTATGTTAAAATAACAACAAAATTGTTTAAAAATTTTAAATAATTTTGACAGCTTGCGTTCGCTCGCCCTCCCTCTCTCGCGCTCTGTCTGCGTGGTGGGCGGCAAAGCAAGGTGTAGCTGCCAGGTGACATTTGTGAGCAGCCTTATATTCAATATGTCTATATACTGCATATATATATATGTATATTTTACATAATCAACGCAACATTTCAGCTTTTATTTTTTCAGTTTTTTTTTTACACTCACTTGTGGGCCGCACTGCAATTGACTAATTGAAATTTGTTAAACTTTTGCACACCTATACGCATGCCTTTGGTGGCACGTCTCGTACTACAGTTATCTGCACTTTAATCTAGTTAAACTTTGATTCGCTTTTCGACTTCGATTTCGATTTCGATTCGAACGCACGAAACACTCGCGTCCTGTTGCACGCACTTCAAGCTGCGCGGGCAGCTGCAAGATCTACAGGCACTCTAAACTATATATATATACATATATATCTATATCTATCTTTATATATATGAGGTATAGTATATGTGTGCTATATAGCGAATATCTGTTGGGCACTGCGACACGTCCACTCGCGAGCGTGTTGCAAATGAAAATGAATTTTTTTCGGGGCTCTCGAATGCCAGCGGCAAGATCTTTGATGATCAGCCGTTCTGAGGTGAGTTTTATAAAAATAACGTGCAACAACGACAACAGCAACAACAACAAATAGAAAGCGTAACTGGGTGGGAAGTGCATGAACAAGAGATACCCATTGAAAGCATTGGCGGTGCATATAGCACACATAGAAGAGATTTTAGGAGGAAATAGCAAATCAAAGGAATGAACTTCTCGCTTACAATTACCAGGTAACACAAGGTTTCCAGAACTACTTTTATTTTAGATCAGAAAACTTATGAAATATGCTTAAAGCACATAAGAACAATATATATATATCGGTTTTACAACAAAATTATTGGAGACCTTTTTGATTTCTGTAATCCTCAGGCAGACTAAAAGAAAGTCAATTATTACATAAATTAGATATATTAAGATCTAGATCTTTCTCTACCTACATCTATATAGACGGAAATAGGGGGACAAACAGATAGATGTCAGCTGCTATCGTATACCTTCTCATAAAACCAATATACCCAATGGGTTCGCATCGAACAAGAAAAACAAATGAATAGAAAGAATTTCGCTGTTTGTCCACTTTCACACACTCACTGTACACACACACACAAAAGCATCTTTTGCCCACTCGCTCGTTGAACCTCTCTGTGGAATTCTCAATATAATCTTTTTACAATGGACACTTTTTCATTGTCGCCAGCCAAGGCGAAACTCAGATCGCTTAATTGTTGCCTGTATGGCAATGGCTGCAATAATTATTATCATATTTTTGCTACCACCAACCTCTCGCACCTCTTTTTTAACATTACTTATTTCGCAGTTGCCTTTGGGCACCATCTACCATTTCCAGATGCCCACGCATTTTGGCCAAAAATTGAATCATGAATCATTTCGCTTCTTCTACTTTTTTCTTGTATATTTATAAATGGGTATGGCTATATTTATTAAAATGGCCGCATCGACAAGTTTAAACAAGCACAAATTAACGGAATTGTCTGCGCGCAAAAAATTCCGTTATTTTTCCTGATTTACAAACACGAGAAGCCTTCGGCACATGTGAGTGCAGAGAGAAAGAAAACTGCATGATTGGATCTTAAATACCCTGCAAATTCACACCAAGGAATACTTAAACTTACCTTACAGGTAAACGGTTTATTGGCTGTTAATTGACAAGAGTCAAATTGTAGGGTATGTGCTTCTCGACACGGCTTTTAGGCATTTAAGTGCAATCAGGCGAAAATAAATGCACTTACAAGTCTATTAAACGATGCACTCAATGCGATTTTTACACTGAACCTCTTTACAGTTATCATAATAATATACATGTGTACAGCGGCAAGACAATTTCTTTCAATCACTTCTTCTTCATGCTGACATGTGATCAAGACTGGCTCCCTCTTTCTTGTGTGTCTGCTGACTAAAGGAAATGTCGATTTGTATATATATGTGTTGGAGCGAGACAGCCAATTACGCACTTGTCAAGCTCGTCTTTCACGAATTGAAGTAAAGAAGAAATTGGATAGTGTAGACAGCTAAGCGTAAAAATGGGCTGCCGACTTGAGAACCTTCAATATGTGTACCAAACAAATAAACAAAAATTGAGTGAAAGAGAAATTGAAGAATGTAGCGTACTTGGAATAAGGGCATATGCATTTCTATATGAATTCCTTTTACTACTCTGTCTAGGTTTGCTTCAGTAGGTTGACAAACTAGGACATTGTATATCACCCCTTTCAAATAGGTAAATTTACACACATATGTACATTTATTTAAGTATATTTATGTAGATAAACTTTTATGAGTATATTTGTAAAGGTACATTTGTGTAGGCATTTTTATAAAGGTACTCTTATATATTCACATGCTCAATCCTCAATGCAGAAAACACATCAGGCGCCTTCCCATTCAGCTATGCAAGTGTAAAGCGCACCATGCAATGCCAATAACACTCGAGTGTGCTTATGTGTGTGCGTATCGCTCTCTCCCCTCTCACACATTATGTACATGTATGTGGCAATGGCCTCTGTGCGGTTGGACTTCATTTGCGTTTCTATTAGACTGCCTGTCTTTTGTTTAACGCTACCACCAGCGTTGCCCTCTTCCTCTCTCTCTCGCTCTCCCCACCAAGCGTGCGGCCAGCTGACAGGCTATTGTCAATCCGTGTTGATGAATTTATGTTGTGATTTTTCCGCTAGCGAAACACACAAAAGCCGCAAGTGCAGTGCGCTTCCAGTTGTTGTTTGTTTTTGTTGCATCTGCAATTTATGACAGCATTGCTGACTTTTTGTACTCATCAACAAGATGTCAACGCGTCGCAAATAATGTCCGCCTCATTTACTCTCTCACACTCTCTATCTTCATGGTCTAGGTCATACTTATACAAATGTCACCCCCTCTCAGTAGCTGCTTCTTGCGCTCTCCTTCACTTAAATGCGCATTTCAGAGCAATCGCATTGGCCGCTTTGTTGCTTTGCTTTTGGAGTGCTTTAGAAACATGTGCGTATTTTTCTCACATTGATTTGTTTGCTGGGCTGGTATTTTTATAGTTGCGGCTAATTGCGGGGCATCAATTTGTTGCATATTTGGAGTGGATTCGTTGGGGTCTTCGGCAGCATGATTAATTACAATTGATGGATGGCCAATTGGCAGACGCGGACGGAATAATGAGCGCCACAAACAGGCATTATTAATGGCCATCTAACGGTGCACACACACACACACACACACATAGATAGTAAGTTTGGCTAATTGCTGCAACGCCTTTGTAGGGACAATAGCACACTTAACCGTTAGACTCGATTGCCAATAATAATGAATTAGCAAACAATTTCAAGCATTTCGACGATGAGCGAGAGTTGCTTATTAAGTTTAGTATAATTAATATATATTTTAGCAGCTATTTAGATATTTTGTTGTTTATAAATCTCAAGTAATATAATTTAATAAATATACAAATTGGAATTCTCTATAAAGACGACACTCAAATATTAATTGAACAGCCCTCGCGCTTAACTCTGGCTAAGTCTCTCGCAAATACAAACTATTTCTGTCAGACAAATGGCGTTAGGCACATAATAACCAATTTCTCTAAATACGGCCATAATTATGAATGCGTCTGTGTGCGTCTGTGTGTGTGTGTGTGCGGGTGTATGTGTGTTTTGTCTTCATTTGCGCGTGCTTGTTCTCGCGCTGCTGCTGGTCTGTGGCTCTTCGGTGTGGAGGCAAGGATTTGTCGTAATTAGGCATGCATAAGCATATGCTGTCGTCTGCGCTAAAGGCGTCGGCTCAGCCAGGACCAAAGCCCGAGTCAGAGCAACGAGTGTGCTGGTTGGGTGCTGCTACTTCTGCTTCTCCTGGGCAAACACAGACGCAAACACAAATATAAATACAAACACACAGCAGCCGTTACAAAGCCTTCGCCTTGTTCATAATTAATTGCGCTTGTTGCTGTTGCTGCTCAATAGGCGCGCACGCCATGACGTTGGCAACGTTTTTTAGGGACCTTTCCTCCTTGACTGGCATAATTGATTGCTTTGTCACGTCACAAGCGACATGAGCCGCGTGTGCCTGCTCATCCTATTTAAGATCAAGCGGAATATATTTGACTACATGCACTTATTAGTCTATTAATAAAAGCGCTTAACAAAAAATATGTTTACCTTACGTAAGACTAATATGCATATGTATATGCACATAGTGTTGCATGTGTAAAAGGACAAGCGAATTTATTTCAAGTATCTCTATTTCACTCTAACGTGCGATCAAAATTCATTTTATGCATGCAAACGTAAGAAGATGTATGTGTGAGCGAGATAAGTATAAATTGCTGTTGAATTTCAAGTAAGGAAAAAATTAAGGAACGTGGCGAGCTTAGCACAAAAGGGAATTGAGGACTAGGTAGCTGGCCGAGCATATATAAGTTGTGTGAGCGAGATAAGTACACTTCGTGCTTGTGCGTCTGCGTTCTATAATTAACTTGGACTGAGCTATTATTAGCTGCATACTACTAATATACATATAAGTACGTATATACATGGAAAAATGAATTCTCTATATTTAAATACAAAAAGCGAGATGGCAGAATAAAGAATAAACTGAAGAGGAATTTGAAGAAATTAGCAAGCTTCACAAAAGTGGGAACAGCCTTGAATTATGTTAAGCCATATATGTGCAAGCGAGATAAATAGTGTTCACATTTGTTAAACTCTAGCCACATCAATTAGTGCAAATTACAAAATGGCGAATGTGGCAAAGTAAAGATGAAGGCAACTGCTGTCTGGCATAATTGATTACTTTGTCACGTCTCTAGCCCCATGCGCTTGTTCATCCTGGCCAAGGAACTTGCCAACTATTTTTAAGCGTATATTTCTTTAATTAGTTGGCCAGCTCAAGCAATTAATTGGCTGCAGCCGCAAACATTAAAAAGATACTTCGGACGCTTCAAATAATATTGCACAAATGTTGCCAACCGCAAGACACACGCAAACACACACACATACACACACTTGTATATATATTTTCTTAAATTAACATTAGCAGCATTTGCAGTTGCCATTAAGAAGAAAAACCCATTGGCCAAGTAGCCGCCTTTTTGCGTTTAATGGCCGAACACAACATGCGTAAATATGGCCCAAAGTGTGTATGCGTAAGTGTGTGTATGTGTGTGTGTGTGTGTGCGTGTTTGCTTTTGCGGCATTTCATTTGTGGCCACAGCTCGAGGCAAGGACATTTTCACTGAGCGCCTGTCAACAGTTGCTGCCGCTTCTTTAAATTATGAGCAACTTTTGTGTTTATTCCGCCTAAGCAAACTACAAAATATTGCGGTTGAGCCTTTGGGCTGGCGAAGCGACAAGCAAATTAGCAGTGCAGAGCTCCTCTTAAATATTGCGTATACGCACACTGGCACCTGCTCCATAACCCGTTCGTTCGGGCCGTCGAATGTGCTGTAATGGTGGACATTAACATTTAACCTTCGGGCACAAATTACCAAATTTTTGTCGCCCCCAAGTGACAGGCACACACACACACGCATACACACACGCATACACACGCACAGCGTGAAAACTTTGTTGCCGCAAAAAGTTCATCTTTACTGAAGGCAAAAGCCATAAAATGCCAGCACGCAGCACCAGCAGCTGCTTTACATGTGTCTGCGGCAGGACATCAAATGAGGCAACAACGTCTGCTGCACTCAGTTCCATGTCAGCTTCAGCCTCGACTTTTATTCTCCCTTTCTTTAGCCTGTTACTTTTACTTTAATTTCCTGTGCTTACTGCTGCACCTGCAGCGGCCTTCACTCACACGTCTGCCCCGGCCACAGCTGCTGCGCTGTGATCTTGCAGCGGAAGCAGCTGCAAGCTGCCTTGCCAGCTCTCCTGATAGCTGCTCTTCGCAGTCTCATTGCTGTTCCTGTTCCTGCAGCCATTTCAGCAGCTGCTTCTTAACTTCCTTTCGATTCTTTAAGTTTTTCATCTGACGCAACTTCTGCGCCCTGAATTCCATTTCCAATTCCCTCTCTCAGTGCTTCACCTTAACCTGCTTTTGGTTCTTCCTTTAACTATACCTGCCCATGTCTCTACTTTTGCTGCTGCCTTGCTTCCTGCAGCCTTTTTTTTATACTCCTCAAGCTGCAGCTCTGCAGCTGTTTCTTCACTTGTTTAGCAGCTCCTGATCCTTCTACTTCTGCTTCTACTTTATCTACTTCTGTCTTAGATCCCGCATCTCAGCTTGCTTACACTCTTTCGCCCAGATCTACAGCTTCTACTTCTGCTGCAGCTACTTCTCACATCCTTTACCTAGTCTCCCACTCCTTCTTCAGCTTAGTTTGCTAACAACTTGCCTGTTGCTGCTTTCCATTTCAATTCATTTCTTTAAATCCTTCATCTGATATCTAGCTTTGCTTACCCCTTTCCTTTACTTCTTCCTGTTCCATATCCTGCTTAATTTCCTGATCTCCTGTTCCTGCTGTAGATCAAGTCCCTTCCCTTTGCAACAGCTGCTGCTTCTGCTGCTATTCTTGAGCTCAGCTCTTGCTGCTTCGAATTGGGCTGCTGCAGCTTTCACTCGTGCTGTTGTCCTTGCTCCTTGCCTTGCTGCTGCTGCTGTGCTGATCCTGTCGCTAGTTTTATCTCTCGCTCCACTTTCCTCTTCTGCTGCTGCTACTCTAGCCTCGTCTCCTGCTTCTTTTACGTGCACTGCACCTGCTCCTGCTGCTTCTCTCTATGCCCCTCGTAACTACTCTTACTGTAGCTGCAGCTGCTGGCAAGTTCTCTTCCTCACTGTCTGCTCGTGCTGCCGCTTCTACTCCCTCATCTACTACTCCTCCAGCTGAAGTCCAGCCAGCTAGTCCTGCACTTGCCTCTGTTTGCCTCCTGCTCCTACTCTTACTCCTACTCCTGTTCCTGCTCCTACTCCTACTCCTACTCTTACTCTTATTTTACTCCTGCTCCTGGCTCCTGCTCTTGCTGCTGCTGCTGCTCCTGCTCCAGCTTCTGCTCTTGCTGCTGCTCCTGCTCTTACTACTACTCCTGCTCCTGTTCTTGTTCTTGTTCCTGCTCCAGCACCAGCTCCAACTCCAGTTCCATCTCCTGCTCCTGCTCCTGCTCTTACTCCTACTCCTACACCTGCTCTCTTGCTTCAGCTTCAGCTCCAACTCCAGTTCCTGCTCCTGCTCCTGCTCCTACTCTTACTCTTACTCTTACTCTTACTCCTACTCCTACTCCTACTCCTACTCCTGCTCTTTCTCTTGCTCTTACTCCTGCTTCAGCTCCAACTCCAGCTCCTACTCTTACTCCTACTCCTACTCCTGATCCAGATTCTGCTCCTGCTCTTGCTGCTCCTCCTGCTCTTACCCCTCCTCCTACTCCTGCTCTTGCTCTTGCTGTTGCTCCTGCTTCAGCTTCAACTCCAGCTCCTACTCTTACTCTTACTCTTACTCTCACTCCTACTCCTGCTCCTGCTCCTGCTCCTCCTGCTGTTTTAACTCCTGCTAAATTTCTTCTGTCTACTTTTTCTGCTCTTCCAACTATTTACTGCTCTGCAGCTACGCCTGAGTCTGCGTTCAGTCTTCCTCTTAATACTGTTCTCCTTTCTAACTTAGCTCCTAACTATGCTTCTACTTAAGTCCTTAGATTTCTTTAGCTTAAACTCTTGTTGTTACTCTAACACCTGCTGCTGCTGCTGTTGCTGCTTCTGCTGAAGTTCCTAGTAGCTGATGCTACTCCTATGCCTGCTTCCGCTTCGCCTTCCATTCCTACGCCCATTGCCCATCCTGCTCTCGTTCTGCTACTGCTTATACGCTTATACGCATCTTGCCGCTTATGCCTTGGTTCCCACTCACCTGCTTTCGCTGCTGTTGCAACTCCCGCCTCCGCTTCGCCCGCTCCATCTGCGCTTCGCTCCTTCTCCTACAGCCTCTCCCTTGCCACTGCTGTTGATGATGATGACGCTGCCGATAAGCGTCCTGCAGCTTGCGACATTGTTGCTGGCGGCTGACGACGCCGCCTACTGATAATAAATATGTGGCATGATTTTTAACAGTGAGCCCGAAAAAAAAATAAATAAAAGAGAGATGAAGCTGAAATTTCCATGTGTAGATTTATGACGCACACATTTATAATGCCACGAAAAGTCGTTGCTGCCGGCAGCGCAAATCAGCCAAAAGTGAAAAGCAAGCACAGGCGAGCGGAGCTCGGGTGGTGGGTGGCGGGGCGGTCGGCCAGCAGGGGCAGTGGTTGGCTTGGCTGTGGATGTTAGGGGTTACGGCCATGGAGCTGTGAGCTCGAATGGAAATTGATTTTGAATATGCTTGGCTTACACAGTTTGTGATTGAATTTCAAATTTTAATGACAGTTCAATATAATGAATAAGATTTCAATTTCATTCGCACAAATCCAATTTATTAAAATCTATTTTTCATTATGTGCAAAGGCCAAGGATTACGTATGGCTCGGCTTCAGCTTAAATTCCGCAATTTCCTTGGCACGAATAATTGAGGGGAAGGGAAACTAATATGAAATCTAAAAAAAATAAAAAAAAAAAATATATATATATATATTATATATATTTATATGGAATAATAAATACAATTCGATTTATCGTTTTTAATTATAAATTTTAGTACTGAGAAAAAAAATTATGAAGAAATTGCAGAAGAAATTGCAGTGGAAGAGTGAAAGGCAAGAAGAGAGAGGGAGAGAGAGAGAGTGAAAGAGATGCGACAGATAAAGATAGAGAAGTGACAGAGAAGTTAGCAGGGAAAGAGAGAGAGTGGGGGGGGGAGAGAATGAAAGAGAGAGAGAGAAGGGAGACAGAGAGAGAGAGAGAGAGAGAGAGATAGATAGAGGGAGAGAGTTAGATAGAGGGAGAGGAAGAGGGAGGGAGATGGAGAAAGATACAGCGGGAGAGCGAGGGAAAGCAAATGAGGTTGAGAGACAAAGCGATAACGCATAAGGGGTTAAGAGAGATGGAGAACGAGAGTAGAGAGAGTAAGAGAGAGATAGAGTGGGAGAGAGAGAGAGAGAGAGAGAGAGAGAGAGAGAGACAAGCAGAGAGAAAGAGGGTGAGAGAAAAAGAGAACTGGACAGTGTTAGAGGGAGATATAGAGAGAGAGAGAGAGAGAGAGAGAGAGAGAGAGAAAACAGATAGAGATTGAGACGGAGAGAGAGAGAAAGAGAGAGAGAGAGAGTGGGAGAGAGAGATAGAGAGAAGCCGAGAGAGAGTGAGAGTGAGAGAGAGAGATATAGAGGGTGAGAGAAAAAGAGAATTGGACAGTGTTAGAGGGAGATATAGAGGGAGAGAAAACAGATAAAGATGGAGAGAGAGAAAAAGTGAGAGAGAGGCTGAGAGAACAAGAGAACTGGACAGTATTAGAGGGAGATATATAGAGAGAGAGAGAGAAAACAGAAAGAGATTGAGACGCAGAGACAGAGAGAGCTAAGTTGATAAAAGAGAAAGCAGCAAAGAAAGAGTGAAAAGGTAAGAGAAAAAGAGAAAGAGTTAAAGCCAAATACAGCAATAAAGAGAGACAGAGACAGACAGACTGAGAGAGCGAGAGACAGAGCGATTTCTTCAAGTCACAAACAAATATTTTTTAAAAATTTTAAAATTTTTTTGGAGGCAAAGAAAGAGCAAAGCTTATTAAGATAAAGCTGAGATCTTTAAAAAAAAACTTTTCTTAATATTGCACAAGCTTAAAAATAACTAAAAAGCAAATTTCGCTTGCATTTTTCAGTTCGAAGAACTCAAGAAGAATTTTTCAATTTTGGAAAAAAAAACAGCTAGTGTGCTAATTGTTTAATAGCTTATATATTATATATATCAACTGTGTAAATTTTCTGCAAATAAATACCTTCGCATATGGTATCTCACTATGGGGCTCCTCGGCGAAGACTTCAAGGAACAAAATTCAGATCCTACAGAACAAAGCGCTACGCAGATGGACTGGAGCCAGCTGGTTTGTAAGAAACTCAGTCTTACATAGGGATTTAGCAATTCCCACAGTTGCTGAACTCATTGGGCGACACAGTTCAAGATACGCGGACAGACTTGCAGCGCATCCTAACCATCTCGCAAGCAACCTAGCTATAAACAACAATAGGCGAAGACTTAAGAGATTGCATCCTCTAGATAATATTATAACTAGTTAAGATAGTAGCAATAAGTGCAGAATAATCGGCATTACTGCCCTCCCATTAGTTAAGGTTTAGAGCTAAATGCGCTATAGAGTCTAAGACAATACGCTGCAACTAAATAAAATTTAAAAAAAAAAAAAAAAAAACAAAAAAAATTAATCTAACTAGGCCTTTAAATCTGCTGCAATTCAGAGGGTTTTATTGAAAGTGGCTCAACTGTTAAAGCAAAGATTAATATACACTTCAAAATACATAAATTTATATTAATAAAAATAATATAAAATTTAATTTATTTTTAATGCTAGTTCAGTTATTGAGTTGACAGTTAAATTGAATGGAATGTGCTTGGCATTAAACGTTTTCACCTTTTCCCCTTTGATGTGGCGCGTGTGGGTGTTTTATTTATTTTCTACTGCTGCTGCTGCTTGATGTTTTCTGCTTCTTCTTCTTCTTCTTCATGGTGCTTGCTTGTCAAATTCGATTTGCGATAACGTTGAACACGAAGATTGACCGGCTTAGCCAACCACTGGCTCTGCCCCTCTCTCTCTCTCTCTCTGTCTCACTCTCTGCTCTGTGGCAGGAACAACATCATTTCACTTGGCACTTGGTAACGACCGCAACTTTTTAAGTGCTGAATGCTGGCGCTGTCCTTGTTGCTTGCAGCTAGCTAACGGATTGCATACGCATTTTTATGACCCTGGCAAATACTTTTGCGAATTCAGCTAAAAAAATATTCTCTAACATTTGGCATTTCGAAAGTTTTCCCAGCTGGGGCAGGCGAGTGCGATGTTTGTGCAGTGCGTAAATTGAGTCATTGCTGCTGCTGCTGCTGCTGCTGCTTCAGTTAAGTTTTGATTGAGCATTTAAAGGATGCTGCGATTGGGTTTCGAGCTATGTGTCTGCCACAGCGTATCCAAGGCAATTTCCTTTGCCAGTTGCCAGTTGCCAGGCGTTGCTCGCGCTGCTCTAAGCAGCTTACCTTGACGAGAGAGGGAGACGCCGCGAGGGAGTGGCGCAGCAACAGCTCAACAATTTCAACATCCGGCTTCCGCTGAAATGTAATGGAAACCGAGTACGAGTACGTGCCACAGTCTGTGGCAGCTTTACAGTTGGCAAATGGCAACTGCAGGCCGCAAGTGTCGCAAACGGAAATCTAAGCAGCCAGGACACAGCAGGATATCGACTGCACACAGCACAAAAATGAGCAGGGAAACCAGGTAGCGTCTTGCCAGTGAGCAACTCCTAAATACCCTAAACAGTGGACCTAATATTGTAGCTAAAATATATATGGACAGACATAAGCTCACTATGCTACAGCTGCTCTACTTCTTTCTATAGATAGGATCCTTGTGGATCTTTATGCAGCTTAAGCTCTCTGCCAAAAGTCAATATGCTACTTAAAATAAAATGAATTAAATGATGATATTTTTTATTTTAAAATTATATACAAAAAAGTCAAACCTTATATATATAATTATAGTATTTTCCAAAAGATACTATACAAATATCAAATTGATATTAAATAGCTTAATATCATATAATAACTCTGAATTCAGAGCATAATATTCAAACTTATCCAAAATAAAACAACTTTTTATAATTATTTTAAAAATTTGTCAAGATTTAATTTAATATTTTCAAATTAAAATAGCTTGTCAAAGACTATTCTAAAAAAGCAAATATTATATATACACATAAGCTACACAAGAGCTCGCATACTAAATTTGATGTCTCTAGCTACTATAGTTTTCGAGTTATGCTCAAAAAAATTTATGTCTGTATAACAATTTTTAAAAAGCAAATTTTTTATATTTATATAAGCTTTACAAGAGCTCACATATCAAATTTGGTGTCTCTAGCTACTATAGTCCTCGAGTTACGCTCAAAAAACGATATCTTTATAACAATTTTTAGCAATATTATGATAATGTTAAAAGATATGTGAAAAAGCTAATATAATTATTATACATGTGCTAAACAAGCGTGTATATGTCAAATTTGAAGCCGCTAGCTGTTAAAGTTTTCGAGATTGAAGCATTCATATGGGCTGATGGAAGCATTCACTAAGTTGCACTGAGCTTTTGAAGCTGAGGAACAATATATATATTTATATATATAGATAACGGCATGTAAGTATACAGTTATTCAGTGTCTGCCACACACACATACAAAATGAGCATACCCCTTCTATTATGCATTCATTAAAGGGTATAAGAAGCAGAGCGAACTTGATTTCAGGTGGAAAAATGCCGAGGCATAAATCAAATCAGGCAGCGACAACGTTGCTAAAGGCAACCACCAACAGCCTTCATTAGTGTTAAACGGCTAACAGAATGTGGTTACACCAAGCCACGCCCACACGCCCACACGCCCACTCACTCACACACGCGCTCTTATGTATGTGCCACATAATTGTGTCGCATATCATTGCGGCTTTTGATTAATTGCCCGCTGCGGCAAATGTGGCAATTATTTTAATTTTATATTTGTTTCTTTTTGCTGAATTTGAGATAAGCTACGAAAATGCTGCCAGCATTAAACATTTATGCGCCATAACTCGTTGCCACGCCCACGGCATGGCTGCATAACGATGTTGCTCTCTGCTGCTTAGATATAGTTTCCCAACTGCCTGCCTCATTTTCATAGAACTCACATAAAGAGCCGCTGATTTTCGCCATTTAGTTGGCGCCACGCTTGATTTATGCGTTCGCCAACAAGTGTAATGGTGCGTATGCGTAATATCTGCCGCTGAAATAGATAGCTGCCTTCATTTAGCTTTGCGTAATTTGCAACTCAAATCTGGGCGAAAACTTTTTTTGACTTTTGCAATCAAATCGCCAAACCAATAACCACCCAGCCACGCCCATGCACCAACAGCCGCCGCCCCAATGCGTGCAGCAAGCTGCGAATGCAGCGCAAAAAGTTCTTGGCCAGCAAATTGAGACTGTTTGCATGTCGAATTTGAAAATACCCTAGAATATAAGAAGATCTTTGAGTAGTTATTTGAAACTTATGTTGCATTAAGCTGTGTTAGCAATGGAGTTGCTCATGGCAGCAGACATAGCTCAGTATCTCTCTCCGAGTCTCAGTCGAGCTGTTATATATAAACTAGACTCATCTATCGCTATAGCAATTTCAATCTATTTCTTCCTTTATCTCTACAAAATTCTGCTTTACCTCATACACACGCTTACCCATCTCAAAATCAGCCAGCTCGTATTACTATATTATATATCTATATATCAAGAAGTCGACACTCAAAAATTTAGCTCTTGCTGGAAAAACTTTTGTTTTTTTTTAAATTATCACAACGCAACTTGATATTCTTAAATTTTAATCTATTATTATTATTATATATTATTTAATATATTAGGTATAAACTAAAGCTTATCAATATCGGCTTACTATATCATTCAGCTGCCATAGAAAGTTAAGATCAAATTTTTTTTGTTTTTTTAATATGCCTCAAGCAAACAATGCTTCTCATCAGAATCTCAATCTTATCAGAGTACGTCCACTATATATAAAAACTATATAAAGCTGAGCTGGAAGTATTAGCTAAAATAATAAGCAAAGCTTTTTTCTAATAAATAAAGAGAAATATATAGCTAGCTATACTATATACATCTCTTTATTTATTTAAAAAAAAACTACTCATTTTTCTAGCAAATGCTTCCAGAACAGTTTTATATAGTATTTATACATAGTATTTATACATAGTACATATATATAGTATTTATATATAGCATTTATATATAGTATTTATATATAGTATTTATATATAATAATTTTACAGGGTATTTACGCCAAAACTACTTTCGATACTTATCGATAAATGCTCACTCTCCACACAGACAGTCAGAAAGCAGCTCCTAAACACATTTCTGTCAAAAATATTTGTAAGTTGATTTTACAGGGTATATTTGTCACACATTCCAGTCCATACCAAACTTCTGTCAATACTTATTGCCAAACTTACATGGTACTTGAAATATTAACCCCAAGCTCTTTTTCTGCTCACTTTAACCACTTTTACAGGGTATTTTTGTCAAAAGTTTTTTGTAAGCATTACGCTTTTATTTCTTGGCCAAGTTTCGGTTTCGGTTTCTTGGGCGTGTCCGTCAATTGGACAACTGGGCGAGTCGGCAACTCAAACAGAAAGTTTTTATTTTTTGCGTCAACATTACGCAAATTAGTTTGCCAAGCCAAGCCAAGCATCAAATGCAGGCATACCCCTAATGACATTTATGCCACGGTCAAGTTTTCGATTTGATCTAAGCTGAACGGGGAGAGAGAGAGAGAGACATATAAAATCTTTGACAGACATCAAACTGATAAGAAAAGTGAGGCTTATGCATATCCTCTCAAGTGAATGAGTTAAGCTTGAAAATTAATATATTATTTTAAAAGCTAAGTTATAAATATAAATATAAAAGTATTAGTGAGTCAAAGGAATTTTGTTTAAGGAAATGCAGCATTAACTCGAGCGAATTTTGTGCACATTCAATCAGTGTCTGAGCCATTTAGATAAGCTGATCTATGGGGCTTTACATTTAGTTATATAAACTCACGTAGCATAGGCTTGACTATAAATGAAAGTTTGTTAAGTTTGATGATGCCTATAGAATAGATACATTTGCTGCAAATAAAATAGAACTGCAGCACTGACTCTAGCACTTATAGCATAACTAAAGCATAGTCTTTAACTAAAGCATAACTAAAGCATAGTCTTTAACTAAAGCATAGTCTTTAATTATTTCGATACTTATCGATAATTTATTTATATTATTAATATTTTATTATTAATAATATTTTATTATAAATATTTTATTATTAAATATTTGTTTAATTTAATTAATCGATATTATTAATATTTTATTATTAATAATATTTTATTATAAATATTTAATTATTAATATTAAATATTTGTATTAATTTAATTAATCGATATTATTAATATATTATTATTAATAATATTTTATTATAAATATTTAATTATTAATATTAAATATTTGTTTTAATTTAATTAATCGATATTATTAATATATTATTATTAATATTTTATTATAAATATTTTATTAATAATATTAAATATTTGTTTTAAGTTTATCTCTGCTTTTTACTGTCTTTAAGACTTAATTCAGTACTAAAATTTAAATTAAGAAATTAATAAAATTTAAATAAAAATATAAAATATATTTCTTAATTTTTGTTTCAACTTCTCTCAAACTTAAAGCTGCTGTTAACGCTACTCTTATCCCCTTGCTCACCCTCTCTCCCTGCACTCATTCAGCTTTTTGGCCTCTAAATTGCCTTAGCTGCTGCAAATATCTCTTAGCCAATTGGCTTCGTGTGCATTTGTACCTTTTGTACACCTGTTAAATCCTAAAATCAAATATGCATTGAATTACATTCGACTGTTGTCCATTCACAATTAAATTATCCCTTTTTGCGCAACAAAAACTTAACTCAATTTGCTGGCCATAAATTTGCTACCACAAGCGGCAGCAGCCACGCCCCCGCAGGCAAAGCGTTCGCAATTTTTTACTCGACATTTTGTTGCCTCGCCTCTCGTTTTATGCGCAAAAGTGCGTGTAATTCAATTTTTCATGCGCCGCGGCACCCAAAGGAGGCGGCGTGACAGACCCTACCTTGTGTGTGTGTGTGTGTGTGTGTGTGTGTGTGCTAAGACAAAAGGAGCGCAAATATGCGTCAAAGGCATATTTTGGCACGCAATTTTCGTCGATGGCATGTCCTTATTGATGAGCGATCCCTTTTTCAGTTATCCTTTTAACCGTTAACGCTTATCAATATTTGATGCTAAAAACCTTTTAAAAACGCACTGGAGCAACAACAAAAAGTTCTGTCTTTCAGGCAATATTAAATGCGTTAAGCTGCTCTTTTATTTATTATAGATGCGACACGTGCCACCATTGACTGTGGCTGTGGCTGTGTGCGTGTGCGTGTGCGTGTCCTGTGTCCTGTGTCCTGTGTCTTTGGTCCAGTTGGGTTAGTTTCAATGGTCGAGATCGCGATTTGTGGTGCGTCGCCTTTTGGGCGCCACACTGGAGCTTCTGGGCCGCGGCGCCGTTCGCAGCGCCGCACGCAAGCCCGTATTCATGCCACTCGTCGTTTGTGCCACACGCATCAAGCTGGCCGTCGCTGCCGCTGCAGCCGCTGCCGTTGCTGCATCCGTATTGCGACCCAAGTTGCGTGCATAGTTCGCATTGGCCACCAGCTGCTGGGCGCGTCGCGGCATATAGTAGTCGGAGCCCAAGCGATCCAGCATGCTGCGCTCGATGGCCACCTCAAGGCCCAGATCATTGGCCAGCAGATTGCCGTTGCCCGGCGCGCCTGTGCTGTTGCTCGAATTTGAGTTGGAATTGGAGTTGGAGTTCGAGTTGGAGTTGGAGTTGGAGTTGGAGTTGCTGCTGTTGCCAGCCACGCCCGCTGCCACGGCCGCTGCTGCCGTATTGGTTGCCTGCAACACCAGCTCATTGGCCAACTGGCTGGCCGGCTGATTGCCGCGCAGCGTGCCCGATGCATTGCGCTCGGCGAGCAGGCGACGCAGCTCCAGGAGCAGTGGCGTATTCAAATCATTCAAGTCCGCCAGCTCATCGATCTCGTCGGGATCCTCGTCCTCCACCTCCAGATCAGCCGTGAAGCTAACGCACTCATTCTCGTCCACGCACGCAGAGAACTCGACAAAGTTCAGCATGAGATGCGACGACGACTGCTGCTGCTGCTGCTGCTGCTGCTGCTGCTCCACAGCTTCCATGGGCCTAGCTCGGTACTGCACATTGCATTCGTAGCTGATCAGATCGTCGTAGGGGGAGCGTGCAAAGTTAATGAGTTCGTGCACGAAATGATTTGTCTTGGGCCCCAGAAAGGCAGCCAGCGTCGCATTGAACTCCACGCTCTTCATGCTCACATCCAGGATGAGCTCCTGCAGCACATCGAAGACGGTCAGCAGCTCCGTCTGCGTGTTGCACAGCAGCACCGACAGCTCACGATTGGCAAAGCTCAGCAGACGATGCACCTCGTCCGAATTGCGTCTGCGAAGTGAACAAGTAGCTATATATATATATATACATTCTATAACTACATCGTGCGACTTCACCTGTACATCAATGGCGTGCAATCACGGTAGCTGCGCGACTCGCTTTCCGGCAGCGAATACAAGTTGTTCGAGTAGACGTACACCCGCCAATAGACCATGTAGCGCGAGCCCATTTCGCTAATATTTGATGGATTATCTTAAATATTCCCTAGAATTTCACTAAAAACGAAAACGGACACAGAAAGATACAAATATGACAGACAGACAGCACAGGCAAAGCCCAAGTTTCTCATGTTTCTCATGTTTCATTCCATTTCGTTTCACATAAACACTTGTTTATGCTGCGTGGGAAAGAGAGAGAGCTGCCCAGGCTGTTACCTATTGTGTTTCTTATATACACATACATTTGAGCTGATTATCTATATATATATATTTATATATATATATATATATTTATATATATATATATGTATGTATATATATAAATATGTATATAAAGCTTACCCAATTAAGTTGGTCACATCCAGGTTTTTGGCACAAACATGTCACTTGCCCACTTGGCATGCCGGGCCTTGGCACAAACTCATATCGATAACGATAGCAATCTTATCGATATAGCATTAAGAAATTGATATTTGTATAGAAAATTGATATTTTAGAAATGAGTCAATTGGCTTGCAGACAAAGCACATTAGCTCTGCGCTAAGCTCCTTAGATCAGACTAGAATATAAGGGCTTATAAGGGCTACACTGAAATTCCAACCAAATTATGTTTAAGCAGTGCTCAAAGCCAACCTAAACACGCCGAAGTTTGAATACTCTTTGAGATGAAAGACTTTGAAAAAAGCTTTACTAAGCGAAAGTTTTACTTATATATATGTCTATATATATATATATATATATATATATATATATATATATATATATATATATATATATATATATATATATATATATATTTTTTTTTTTTTTTTTTTTTTTTTTTTTCAAAGTCTTATATTTCAAAGGGTATTCAAAGTGATAAAGCTTATTTAACAAGTTCAAAAAAATTATAAAAATTTTTATAGAGTCATTCCCTCCCAACTTTTACATAGACAGCTCTATGATATAATGTTATCAAGTATTTCTCTTAACTAAGGTTGGTTCGCTAGAAATCTGAACTTACAAATTTTGATTAAGATATCATCAAAACTCATACAAAAACTTAATTTTCATACCTCATTTACCATATGTTAAAGCAGAATTACAACTAAATGCAAAAAGATACATGAATAAACCACATAACCACGATAATGCTCTAGCACTAAGACTGCTGGATGACTCAAGCAAACATAGGCAACTTTAAAGATTTCATGTCCTAGACTTGGCCCACAGAAATAGTTAAATATTCCTATCATAGCCATATGATATAGTGCACTAATTGATAAGATTCACTTAATTAAACTGAAAAACTTTAGTTTGTTTAACAAAACTTAAAAAAACACAGCAAGAGCAATATTTTGCAGAGATACTAACTATAGCAGCCATAGTATATAGTCAGCCGATATGGTTTAGATTTGATTTATATATAGCACAGTTTGTAGCTTGCTGAAATGCCAAACTTTGTTTAGATATATTAATAAGCTGAAAATATTTACTCTCAATGGAAGCCTTAAGGTATGGGCGTTCGATATTTATAAAACTTTGATCATGTACAAAGAATATATCAATAATTTTTTAGTTAAGTAAGTCTTGAGAGACCAAAAATAAATTTAGTTTTAACTGCTAGTTCCTGGGGCAGCTATGTGATATAGTCTATCGATATTGGTGAGCTATATAAAGTATACTTATAAACACATTGATACAAGTTGTCTAAAAAGTATTCTTTAAATATTTTTTGATTGATGATAATGTGATCTAACAGTAGTCTTATTATCTATGTATATCCTATATATACTGACATCAACTATAAGACGCACGTAGGCCAAGTTTGATAAAGTGAAATTGATGAAACAGACAGACGCAACTGGCTATAGCGACTTGACTGAGTATACAAATCAATAATATATATATGAACTATGTCTACAAATTCCATTATGTCCTCCCTTATAGCTACACACATATATAGTTAACCTTTATATGCAATAGACTCATACATGTGACGAAATATATGCCTATGATCGTACAGCTGATCAGAGAAACAATTCTATAAATAACGTTCGCAAAGGCAGCTCAAAGACAACTGACAAAAAATAAATTTCAGTTTACGATTCTACGAACCATGCACAGCTTGCATATGTTTAGGTTACTTCAGACATATAATCTTATGAAATCAATTTCCGCTGACGCAGTTAATGATAAAGATAAATTTATATAAAGATTGCTAACAATAACAAAACGTTTATCAATTTCTTTTTTTTTTATAAATATGCTTAGGAATCAGAGTGGATTCACAATAGTATTACATATTTTCTGTTTTATTAACTACGTGCACAATTTATACACAAAATAAAAATCATAATTTATAATATATATATTATATATGTATAGTTCATACACATGTATAATATACTTTTAATAAATATGTAATTCAGCTGAGAAATCGATACAGACTATTGGCATGCTTTATATATATATATATATATATATATATATATATAAAGACTGCATATATATAGATTTATTTATACAATTATTGCATTTACTGAAGAACTTAATTAAAATCTTGTTAAAAAAATGTTAATTTAAAAACTTTGGATATGCTCAGCATTTGGCATACGCATAATGGATTTCGTTTGCTGAAATTTTTGTTTACTACACTGAGTTTAGTTCATAAACTAGACTTAAGTCGATTAGATATATGGATTTATATATATATATATATATATAGTTATATATATACTTGTATTTTGTGTTTACATATCTAAGTACAAACATTTACAAATTAATTCATGTGATTAAACGGGTTTAAAATATGCGCATGCAAGCGGTTTCGGAGGTGGGTGTAGGATGCGTGTGTGTGGGTGGGTGGCTTAATGGGAACAATGCTTTTATATAATACAATGAATATATATATATATATATATGTATATATATATATATATGACTGAATATAATGTAGCTACGTATTTTTATGTGTATGTACAACTTAAAAACTTAAGCTTAAGCTTAATCAGCGGCCTCCAAACTACAAAAGATTTTTCGTCCTGCGTTTAACATTAAATTCTTAATATGAATTGGGAGTTAGTTTTTTCGTCTTCTTATTTAGGTATAGTCAACAATTAATTGGTTTTTTTTTAAAGAACGTCACATAGAAGTTGCTAAGAATAACTAATTGGAAAAACGCTTTAAAAAAACTCATAAAAGAAAAAACACAGTTCATGCTTTAGCAAGCGGCAAGGCGTCTTAGTAGGCATCCGTTGCATCCAGTTCCGAGTCGCTGGCCTCGGTATCAGGTGCTGGAGAGTCTTCAGCATCATCGGTCGCATCATCATCATCATCATCATCAGCGTGTTGCTGCTCATGGTCATGGTCATGCTCATCCTCATCCTCATCCTCATCGTCATCATCGTCGTCATCATCGTCGTCATCCTCGTCGTCATCTTCATCCTCCTCGTAAGCAACACTTGGCTGCTCAACTGCCTCTTCCTGCTGGTCCTGCTGCTGCAGTTGCCGCTCCTCCTCAACAGATTCATCTAGCAAGCTGCTCTCTGCCTCTCTCACGACATCGATCATAAAATCATCATTGCTCCCATCTGAATAGTTGCCCAATCGCGCATCTTCATCGACAGCCTGATGCATGCTGCTACCACTGTTGTGCAAATGGCTTAATGCATCCGCCTCCACAGCGCCCGACTGTTCACTGGCTGCACCACCAGCACTCACTGTGGATAGCTCAAGCAACGTACTGACAATGTTCTGCACTAGCGACAAAGGCTGCGCATTAGCATTACTAAGTGTGAGGCTCAAGGGCGAGCAGCTGGACGTGGTATTGCAATGACTGGCCAAGGTGCTGCTATTAACGCTCTGGCTATTGCTGTGACTGGACAGATTACTCTGGCTGCTATTGCTATTGCAGCTGCGTCGGCGTTTGCGAACGTTGCTCTTAATATCCGGCAATTGCGTTTGCTCTATTTGGTGCTCTTGCTCGACCGTCTCCACTGCCTCTTCCTGCTCTTGCGGCTCTTCTGTTTCCTCTTTGAGTTGATGCTTGTGCGACTTTAGTTCTGTTTTGTAGTGCTCTCTCAATGTGCTCAGCTTGAGATTATCGCTGCTGTTGCTCTCATCGGTGCTGCTGCTGCTCATATTGTGCTTGCCCTTGCCTATGTTGCCTATACAGAATAAGACTTTAGTTTGATGAGGCTTATATAAATTTCATTTGCCACTCACCTGCTGCATCGCTGCTCTCATTGTCACTGCCACTGCTGCTGCTGCTGCTGCTGCTTGCCAGGCGCGAACGCTGCGGCTCGACGACCTCGTCAGCCTTCACATGCTTGCGGCGCCGTTTGCTTTTGAATTTATTTCTATTGTCATTTCTGGCCACACGTTTGCGCGTTTTAGTTTTGCGCGATGGCCGCCTTTTGCGCAATTTCTCATTGGAATCCTCGCTACTGGAGCTGCTGCTGCTGCTATTGGTCCAGTTGGCGCTGTTGCTTTTGCTATTGCTGTCGCCAAGAGTTGATGGCAAGCTGTTGCGGTGTTGTGAACGTGTCATGTGGCGTTTGGCCATTAAATCCTTACGGCGTGCATCCTCTAGCAGCGTTTTCCACCGCTTGTGCGAGGTGGAACGTACCCCAGTGCTGGTTGAGGGACCCATGAACAGCTCACTGGGCACACTGTTAGTAGTCGAAGCTGCAGCAGCAGCAGCAGCATCATCCGCTAGCTGCTCGGCTCGCTCGCCAACTGTTGATTTCGGCGGCGTGTTTGGCCTTTGCTCATCCACAAAGACCACATCCGAATCACTGTTGGAGTCCAGGCTAACCAGCTCGGGTGTGCGCAAATGCGGCGGCTTACGCTCCAGCACAAAGACGCATTCATCATCATCACTGGTATTGCTGCAATCGCTGCTCTGCAGCTCGATGTGCGCACTGATGGGCAGACTGGCACCCGCTTGCCGTCGTCCTGTCTGGCTGCCATCATTGATGGCAGCAACTTCGGCATTGGCCGCAGCATCGCCATCATCAATCTCGATGACCTCGTTGGCCGGACGACGCATGCTCAAATTGATGGCCACCGTTTGAGAGCCAACATTCGAGGTGGTTGTGCGACGAATCGAAATGCCAGGCAGTTCGCTGCCATCGGTGGCCATAGTCACGCTAAAGGAATGTGTTGCACTGGGATTGGTAACAATAACGCTGGTCGAGGGACGTGGCAATCGGCTCCAGTCACTGCTCGCTTCAGCAATGCCGCTAGCATCGCCATTGCCACTGCCATTGGCATCGGAGACTGTTGACACACTGCCTTCGTTATTGTTGGACACCAAGTCGAGCAGATCCACCTCCACTTCTTCGGCAACACGCGCTGAATATTGCACAACACGATCATAGCCGACCATATCGTAGGGTGAGCGTGCGAAATTGAACAGTTCGTGTATGAAATGATTGGTGCGGTCGCCCAGAAAGGGTGACAGACGGCGACGGAATGTGCGGGTCGTTATATTGATCATGGGCAGTATGTCATGCATCAGCTGCATCACCTCGCTCACATTTTGCGGCAAGTTGCGCAGCAGGCAAACAATATCCCGATTGATCCAGGGCATTAAGCGATGTATCTGTGCGGGATTGTCTCTAAAGGGTAAGAAACGAAACACTTAATAAGCATACATTTTATTTATGATTGTTGCGCTTGCTGGCTCTTACCTGTAGAATCGTGCGCTCCACTCGCGAAATTGTCCAGTGAGACTATCGCTGACAGGCAACGCGTATAGCTTGCGGTCGTAGACGTAGCGACGCCAGAGCTGACTGAGTGAACCCGAACCACCAGCGTCCTGGTCATGACGATAGAAATTCAATAGCTCCGTGCGATACGGCTCGAAGCGATTGAAAGGCGCTTGCATGCGTGTTGGCTGCGGCAGCAGACCATCCAGTGAATCGTCCGTAGCAGCGGCATCGATGTCATTGGTCAAAACACCCTGATTCGAATAACGCTGCCGTCTGATATTGACAATGTGAAAGCTCAACGCAGAATGTTCCGGTGTGCTGGACTGTACAGGATAACGATCGTAATCACCCAAGCTGCGCACGTTGTGTATGATGGTCTTAAAGGGTTGCTTGCAGAGCGGACATTCCGCTTTGATCTGCAATGTGATGAGATTATGTTTAGACCCGGCATTAAATACACTTTTGAACACCTGTAACTCACCTTGCTCCACTCGCTCAGACACTTGAAACAGAACTGATGCATGCAGGAGTCTGTAAAGCATTTGCGTCTGCAGCGTGACAAGCAAATGGCACAATTTGGTGGCGGCGATGAGCGTGCGGGAGTTGCATTCGAGGAGCCATTCTCCAGCTGCTGTGACTGTTGTTGTTGTTGTGGCTGTGGATCGCTGTTAATATCGTCGCCGCTTTCGCTGCCGCTTTCTGTTAGATCTGCAAATTGCATTGCAGCAGCAGGCAAGGTGCCGGCGCCGCCGCCGCCGCCGCCCCCACCACCCACTGTTGGTTCGACAATAACAGATGCAGCCACATCCTCGATGTAGGGATGCGGCTCCTCAATGAGCAGTGATTCGGCCATGGAGAGAGTAGTTATGCTCTATATATAAATATATATTTATATATATATATATAAATCTATGCAATCGAATTTTCCTGTAGTTAAATTCGTGATGGTCTCCGACTTTATCTTTTTATTTTCTTGTGTCTCACTCGCACTCGCTCTGCTCTCTCGTTTAGTTGTCATCTGGTTTTGTTCGCAATGAAATATCCAACAACTGAACATGCGTCTTTTTTTGCATGGTTTTTATTATATCAATTTATGTTTTTCTTTAATACTGATGTAGCGCGCTCGTTTGCCACATTTATGTATTACAATTTAAAAGTTGCTGTATTCTTTTATTTCACAATTATATTGTTTTTTTTACAATTTAAGCTGACAGAAAATAATTTGCTGGATTCTCTTAATGATTCCGTATTTTTATGGGTAACACTATTATTGCCGCTGGGCAGCACTCTTCACTATCGATATTTATGAGCAGTGTGAACGCAAGCATCGACTTTTGTAATATTTCTGTTGAACTGTTTTCATTCAGAAAATATCATAATTATTTAAAATTCAAGTAAATGGTTTGATCGCAGTATTATGAAATGTTTGTTTATATTTACACATTTACAGTATGTTTACATCAATTGTGAGCAGCATATTATTCTTAGCAAGAGCAACATTGCGCGATTACCATAATCCTTATCGATAGTCTGCATATAGCAGCCTTGTTCACCGCCGTATGAAATGCACTAAAAAATACATAACGCGTAAAAATTGTTTGCATTTGGTGGCGTCGATTTTAATTTTTCGTGTTTGCAGTGCATTTTACTGTAGGAAAAAACCATTTTCATTGACAAATTGTGCAATTCGCTGGTTGGCAAAATGGATAGACGCAAAAAGCGAACATCTTCGGAGCAGTACCAAATGTACATTGAGCTCATGGAGAGCGACCCAATTTTTGCCAGCGGACGCGTGCCGCGCGATTATGATCTAAATTATTTGACCAGAAAATGGAAAGAGCTATCCGACAGGCTCAACAAATGTGGATCGGGACCGACACTAACAGCCGAGGAATGGCGCAAGGTGAGTTTTTCATACACTCTGCATCTCTGTGTGAGTCTCTCTCTGTGCATGTGTATGTGTATATGCATGTGTGTGTGTGCGTGTGCGCGCGCGTAGGGCTTGTGTGGGTCTCCCGTTATGTTGAACAGAAGGGGGTGGGGAAGGGAGGCTATGCGATTATTGGCGGCAAATGAATGACGCGCAAATATTTTTATTACAGCGCCTAAACGACTGGAAGAACACGACACGATGCAAGTACAGACGCAGCCTTATGTCCAGCGAGAAGGATATATCGATGTCGTCTCTAGAGACGCGTGCCCTCAATCTATTTGGCAAGGTGCCGGGCACTGGAGAAACGTTAATGAATTTGAAATCGGAAAAGGATGATCAGGAGGATGATATGGAGGAGTTGGGACAACGCACATCGGCATCGTTCCAAAAGGAGCTGCAAGCCGCCGTCGAAGAGGCCATCAATGACGATGACGAGGATGAAATGGTCGAGGAGCACGTCGATCAGGAGGATCTCACCGATGAGAATATGCATGAGCCAGGCGGCGGCATCGATGGACCCTCTGTCGGCGGCACAACGGCCGTAAATACAAGCGGCGGCGGTTATCGCACCATCGTTGTGGACAATTCAACCTATGTGGAAGAAGATCAGGATCATGCGGAGCCATCAAATGATCCCGTCAAGTTTGTGTGCACTCCCAATATACACTCGGCCAGCTCCAGTGGCGGCACGAAACTAATTAATGGCGAATTGCCAGTGAAGCGATTACGACGAGATCAGGTGATCTATGAAGGTGAGTGTAGAGCAATCACCAAAAGTAGTTACAATCATATAACACTTTCCGTCTGCTTTTAGTTAAGAATGCGCCGCGCTCTTATACAACGATTCAGACGGGCGGCTCGCTGCCGACGCTGCATAACACAAAGATGCATCATGATGGACAGGGCACAACACTGGGTGCTGCATTGAGTGGGCTGGATGCGCAGGAGATTGCGCATCAATTAAAACGTTTGGCCGACATCAATTATGAGACGCTGCAATTTGAGATCGCGCGTTTTAAATTCAATAATCCGGGTTTTCATTATGAGCCGCCGCCATTATAGTCATTGCCCAAGGCACAAGCGCAAAGCAGCAGCCGCACACAACAGCAACAGCAGCAGCTACAGCAACACCAACAAAAGCAGCAGCAACACCAACTACAACTACAGCAGAAGCAACGGGAGCAACAAAATAAACAACGGCAGCATCATGAACGAACCGTCGAGTCGAAGAAGAAATAGTTCTAGTTTTTATTAACAAACACACTCACACCCACACAAAACATATTTGCTCTGTCAGTTCAAATTTGTACATTTTACGTGAGCTGCAGACAACAACAAACAACCAACAAACAAACAACAAACAACAATTGAGCACTTGTGGCTACCCAGCTATCGTAACCCTCTAAAGTAGCCAGTTTTTTATAGTTTAAAATTTACGTAGTTCATATTAATGCAAATCATTTTCTATAATACACAGTTTCAATTACATACACACAAACAAACACACACGCATATATATAATTATATATATATATATATATATAAATTTGTATTTGTAATGCTTGAAAGGTACCACTGTATGTGTGACATATCGAATTGCGAATTCTCTAAACTGATGTCAATATTTAGAGATTCGCTCGTTCGCACATTGTTTACCTTTTACTCTCAAGTGGAATCCATGTCGAATTGGACAACATAATTTTAAACAATTGTATGTAAATGTAAAGAATAAAGTTTACCAATGATAAAAATACGCACCCATTGACTTTTCAGATCCATTAATCATCCATATGCATTTCCATTGCGAACATCTAGTATAACACTTTTATAACAGTCAAGGCCCTTAGGGAGGGCGGGCAATATTTCATTTTAACTGTTATGTTATACATATATATAGATGCCGCTGCAACAAGTGCCCAGCATATGATGAAGAGTGCAACGAGCCGCCTCTTAAGAAAATCACTTGAATGGCGAATGACGGCGCGCCAATAGATCATTTGAACACCGTGCGCTGCGAATCATAAATTACAATTGCCGCCAGGTCGCAGTCGAAATCTCAGACTGAAAAGCCTTTGCAGTCTCAACGTCAACAACGCATGCCAAACCGTTAGTTGACCATTTGGTTGTTGTGGTTGTTGCTAGGAGTTCGGTTAACTGCACAACACGTCGTATGCTTAATCTGTTTTCTGTTCTGTTTCGTTTTGTGTTGTTGTTTTTGTTGTGGTGGTGGGTGCCGCCTGCGCTTTGATGAAAGGCCTCCAAGCAAAGCTGATTAACGGGCGTGTATACAGACACTCACACACACACACTCGCACACTGATAGATGATTGGAGATGGCATAGTCTGGTGGCACAGCCAGATGTCTTCTTCTTCTCATATGGCCACGGCTGGGCCATGCCAAGTCCATTAAAATAGTTCGTGTTGCACTCGTTCCGCCAGGCTGCGACTGGCCTGTTGCATGGATCACGGTCACACACATGACAGCGTGCAAAATTTGACCCTTAGGCGGGTGTTACACAAAAACAAAAAAAATCTTAAAAGAACCAGCAAAAAAAACTGTCTGCAATATGTGAAGCACTCAATATGGCATTTCGCTGCACTACTTCAAGTCTCACTGGGCATATGGGTGCGAGTATCGTTGCAAAGTTACAAAATTTGATATTGTTAAATTTAGTGCATAAATTTCTCTCTATAAGACAAATACCTTTTTTATAAACTTTCCCATTAATATGTAATATTTCATTGAATCTCAGAACTTAAGCAAATAATTATATGTACTTGATGCTGTTACAACGATAGTCGATTATGACGCACTGTCATTGATTGAATTCTGAGCGAGCGAAAGAATGCCAAAAAGAAGTGTATATTAACATAGCCCGCAAATAAAACTGTAAATTAAGCAAAAAAAGAATAATAGAATGTGAAAAAACTACACAAGACATAACGCAACGTCAAAAATTCCGCTATTCTCTTTTCAATTTAAGCTGCGTAAATTTAGTTGCCTTTATTGAATCGATGAGTGCGTGTGTTTTTTTTATTGCAATTTAATGTTGTATCGATTACCTTTTGTACATTTTAAATGGTTGCTTTAGAATACATAATGACACAATTAAATAATATTAAAGAATGCGATGTGGTTACATTGATGAGTTTTAATTCAGTGAAATTTGTGGCAGAGAACGAGTTTAATAATATTAAAGAAAAAGTAATTTTTACAGCAATTTAGTTAAAGATGATCTAATAAACATTTAAATTAATTGAATTTCGTAAACAAAACAATTGAAAGAACAACTCAAGCAAGGAACTTAAGAGAAGAAACAGACTCTGTTAAAAAACCTAATACTGAACATACATACATAGATATGAGTGTTACATTAACTGAGTGACAGATAAGTAAAAGGAAGAACTCAAAAAAAAAGAGTTGTTACAAATGTACAAATGTATTTATGTATGTCCAATTATGTCTAATTCTTATAAATTGCATTTTTTGTAAGTGTACAGAAATATTAATACTTTATTAAATACATTAAATTAAATTAAACGAAAATAAGAATAAGAAAAGAAAGTCAGATTTCCTACAGGGTATTAAAATATGACACATATGTAAATATGTATGTATATGCGTACACGTATATGTACATTTGTAAGAATACATATTCACTACATGTGTGTAGACTTATTTCAGACAGCGAAGAGTGTCAAAAGAAACTAGCAACATGTATGGAGCGAAAAACAGAGCAAAATAGGTAAAAAAAATACTCAAATATTTCGTTATTGTCACTTTTCTGTTATTGGAAAAATGTAATTTGCTTTGAGTCTTTGTTTTGCTAATAAAGGAATAAAGGAATAAAGGAATAACATATTTCATTTAAAAGGTAGACTTCTTGTTAATTAATTATTTAAGAATCAATTACTCAGCTTATAGCTCGAAGCAATAAAAAGACTAAAATTAAGCACTTTATGCGCTCTTTTAGAATTTGCTAGATCTATTTGTATGTATGTGTGTATGTATATGTTAGTTGTCAGCATGAAGCAAATGCTGGCGGCCCAATTGAAATTTCCATATACATGTACATGCATGTATGTATGTTTATGTGTATGTATATAAGATATATGCTTAAATTAATGTTTTATTAAACGCGTTGAGACTTTGGCGATTCATCTTCATTCGCTGCCATTGCCATTGGCCATTTGGCTAGTCAGAGCCAGAGACAGGGACAGAGACAGAGCCACATGTGTGCCATGGGTCCAATCTCGGCGCTCGGTTTGGTTTGGCTCTCAGTTACAGACAATGTTTAGGAGCTCATGTTAAGGTTCCTTGCCTGGGCCAATGTTCTGTACTGTTCCGTTCCGTTCTGGGCGCAAGAGTGCAAAGCGTTTTTATGCTAGCGATTATTACGCTTGATCCTAAAGCACCAAAGGGTCAATTGATGTTTGTGATGTTGCTGAATGTTGTTGCCGGCAACAACTGCAACAGCTACAGTAACAACAACAGCAACAACCACCACCACAAATAGGCAACAAACAACATTTGCTGGCGTTGTTGCCCGCAATTTGCTTTGGAATTTTAAGCAGCGCGACGGTCGCATCGCCATTTACCATTTTACATTTTTACAATTTTTACCAGCGTTGACGCCGACGCCGACATCAGCATCGGCGTCATCATCCTCATAGACGAATATCATTTTGCACATTTTGCTTTCGCCATGTATTCTACTCATTCGCCGTTTGCCTTTTTGCCCGAAAATTGCATTTCTTTTCGCCGCTTGCAGCGTTGAAGCGTCAGCAGCACTCAGCGATTTGAGTTTTTTTTTTTACCTATCTGTTTTCGTTGTTTTTACTTTTTATGCCCTAGCTGCTAGCATATTAGATTAGCTGTGAAGTGTGTAACGTAAGGAATCAGATTTGTTGATGGTTTAAAGTATTTATATACAGTATACCAATGATGTCTTCGTGCAGAAGCAACTGTTGTCTTTGGCAAAGAATGTGTATATAGAGGGAAAATAAAAAAATATTACAATGCTTAAATAAATGCTTAATATAAATTGAGTGTAAGATATAAATATATTATATTATTAAAAGATATATTTATAATACTTAAGAATATGACAACCTCTTTAAAGGTTTGTGTGAGCTTTTAATATAAATAAAATTCTACAAGTAAAGATATTTTTGTTAGAGTATTTAGTCTTCGACATGCCAAGCATAGTTTTCTCTGTCTGGTTTTTTTTAAGTCCAGTGCTTAGACAGTTGATATATCACTGCTGATATTCTTTCAACTACATTGCTTATCAACGATTTGGGGTTTTGTTTTTTTTTTGTTTTTATGCCATTTTTGTTGCTTTGGGGCGATGTTGGCCAGAAAATTGCTGTCAAAAATGTGCAAGTTGTTCTCATGCTCGTTTAATATAGAAATTATTTAAAGTTTATTTTTTTTCTCATCTGCTTCTTCTGTTGCAGAGTTTCGGGCCAATTGATGCTGGGAAAATGGCAAAATCGTGAACGCTTTGTAAGCACCGATGACTGCGTCAAGCATTTCATCTGACGACTCTTACGACCATTTAATGACCTACATTCAGAAGAGGGCATGCAAATTAAAAAAAAAAAGCAAGAAGGAAGAAGCAAGTAAGTAAACTCTATAGTTTAGTTTTAACGCTCGCAACTCTCATCTTTCATCTTTCATCTTTCATCTTTCATCTGGCTGTGCTTGCTCGATTGCATAATTCCATAATTCTATAATGCCGGCTAGATTATTTGTTCTCTTTTACATTTGATGATATGATATGAGAGCAGCTTTTGTTGTAGCGGCTACTATATAATTATATTAGCATGATCTATGTCATTAAGGATGTATATATGCGTGTGTGAGTGTGTTGCTCATGGATAGCGCAATTAGTGCAACAGCAAGAGCAACAGCGGCAGCGGCAGCGGCAGCGGCTGTAAAAACAACTATCGACTACGATGCGGCTAACAATATAGCCGGCGGGCGTTTATGGCCATGAGAGCGGAGGCAAAAGACAGGCCATTATTGACGCCACTGGACACTAGGATGGGATGCTGGGACATGGGACACGGGACACGGCTCACGGCTCACTCTCTAGTTGCTATCATCAGTGGCCATTGTTGCTCGATGCTTGCATGCAAATTGTGTGGTGCGCTAAACATGCAAAATACAAAATCAAAAAAAAAAAAAAAATATATTGAAGCCTAACAGACAGCTAAAAGTACAAAATATTGAGCGCTGAAATACTGCCCAGCTATTTGGCATGACAGGGCGCCTGTTTTAGCCCTCTCTCTCAGTTTGTATATGGCCTGCTGGCAGGCAGTCATAAACACGCACTAATTGCAGCCATGATTTGTTACACACTGCATTAATGGCGTTCGCAGGACAGCAGCAACAGCACCAGCAACGGCAGCAACCATTCAAACAGCAACTAAAATCAAAGCCTAATTGCCTATAAATGGCAGCTTTGCAGCAGCAACAACAAGGACAACAACAGCAACAAGAAAACTGCACAAAATGTGGCGACATCAAACGTAAAGCTTTCAGCATAGCGCCAACATCAACTAGAGTAGTAGCAGCAGCAGCAGCAACGGCAACATGTTGGCGACAGCAGCAAGCAGCAACAGCAATAACAAGTTGCCAAGCGTTAAGCCTTTTGATTTATAAACAAAATTTAGCAACAATGCATTAAAGTTGCTCCTGCTCCGGCTGCGGCTGCTGCTGGCTATGCAATTAGGCGCGAGATGAATGTCTGGCAGGTAGAGAGCGAGGTGGTCCTGTGTGTCGCCAGCATGTCCGACATATAATCGATCGATCGCTTGATATACAAATCATTTGCTTGATCTCTCACTTGCCACAGCAACAGCAGCAACATCATAGACGTTGCTCGCGTGGTCAGCGCCAATTACTTAGAGCATATCAATTATATGACTGCAGCGACTGTAAAATAAATGAGCCAACATGGCCAAATGATACGCAAGTAAGCAAGTTGATTCCCAAGGAGTTGCAGTTGCTGTTGCTGTAATTGAACTGCGCGTATTGCAAATTATTATTTTGTGCATTTGCAATCGCATTGCCTGGGCTGCCTACTGGAAATGTGCAAGGCTTGCCCCCAGTGCTGCGTGCAGGGCCACACCGATCAGCCGCCGTCTCCAGCTGCCCCTGCTCTGCTGCGTGTCTGTTCATATGTTTTCATTACTTTTGACCATTATGCGTGTACGTGACGCACAATTTGAAATTGGCAGCTTATAAGCCGGATACCAGGCGACCAATGTGCACAATTGGCAGCATTGCCAGCGCGTCGTCGTCGTCGTTGCTGTTGTTGCACCTCTTCCCTGCCTCCCACACTTTGCGCTGTGCTAGCGGCAATATGCTGGCCAATCGAGCAGAGAGAACCAAAACCGAACTCGAACCCTGGTTCAGCACCGTCTGGCCCAACCATCGAGGCGTGCGAGCGAGCGAGCGAGCGTCTGTTTGTGGCTTTTGTTTGTTGTTCAAGTTTACAATTTTAATGCACTGCCACTTGACTGTTGACAGTGCAACACGCCGAGTGTGTGTGTGTGTGTGTGTGTGTGTTTGTGCTTGTTTGTGTTTGTGCTGGGCTATTGATTTTATGCGTAGTGCCCTGCAGTTGTCGTCGTCGTCGTCGACGCAGCTGCTTTTAACTCATTTCGCACATGCACCAAATGAATTTCCAACAGTTAAATCATTCGAAGAAACAGTATATCCACACACATATATATATATATATATATATATCTTTATATGTATACAATAAAACGCTGATTCATGCTGCTGTTGCTGCCTTTTTTAAGCGCGAACTCCATTAAGGCACTGTTGTTGTATATCATATTTCCCTGCTCTTGTATTTGTATTACGAGCCGAAGGTTTAATTATGGAATAACTGGTATTATTGTAATGAGCATGTCCTGTATGTGCTGCTTATCAATAATTGGCAAGGCTATTGCCAATGCAAACAGCATTGTTAATTAACAATTGAGTGAGCAGATTGCGCCCATATGATCGACTACGAGTTGCCCTCACTTAATGTGAGGCATAATGTGAGGCATTTACTTAGAACAGATATGTGTATAACAGAGGTATAACAGTTATAAAGATTACTTTGCATGAGCTTGTATATAAGAAAGCAAAATACACTTTAGAAATACCCAGCATATTTATCTAAGAGGGAGAGTAAGAAAGTACTATGCAAACACTATAATTAGGAGGTCTAAAAAATTGTGCCTATAACATTTTTTAATAATATATATAAAAACAAGTCAAAAACACCTCAAATTACCCTGCATTTTGAGCTTACTTGAAGAAAGATGTATACTTACTTTAATATTGTATTATGCAAGCTATAATATACTTACTTCATCATATAGGACAGCAAATTAAAGCATACTTAAACAATACCTTTTATGAAAATCGCATAGAAAGGCAGCAATTCAAAGAAAAAATGGCGCTGTTAAAGGAATATATATAAGTATATGAAAGTGTGTTATATATGTAAATAGAGAGGTGGATTAAGAGAGATAGATAGACAAAGAAAGTGAGAAAATAACTGAAGAAGGCATAGAAAATAAGCAGAAGGATAGTTAAATAGAGATATATAGATAGAGATAGGAGAATCGGTATAAGAGAGCGAGGTAGATAGATAAAAGCAGGACAATAAAGATATAAGAGATTACAAAAATATGGAGGAAGTGTGTAGAAGTACATCATGCTTTGTCAAGAATATATATATATAAGATGCCTCATGTGGCAAACCCTTAGTTTTATTATGCCCAACTCAGCAGTAATCTTCTTGCTGCACTTTATTTAAAGGTTTCTTGGTTATAACTTTTATGGCTAGTAGCTTGGAGCCATAACTATTCCCTTTAAACGGGGCACTAGAAATGCGAGTTGCAGTCAAAGAATTTATGGGTTTCGCTTGGCCATAGGGCTTAACTAAGTAAACAATTAAATAAAGCCTAAAATAAAGCTGAAGAAGAGACAGAGGCAGAAGATGTTAAAGCATAATAAATCCCTCGCTTCAAATAGCCATCGATCTTTAATGGCCATTGTCAGCGTCCCAAATCGAAGTCTCATTGTCAGGGCCCGTGGTTGTGTCGCTTGTGTTGAATATGATTGAAGTACTTCTTGGCTGCAGTCGTAACGAGCTGGCATCTATCTTATGGCCATATCGAACTGGCATCAAAAAATTTCAAATGGATCGAATGAAAAATCAACTGGCGTTGAAAATGGCCAAGTCAATTGCTGCAGCAGCAGCAGCAGCAGCAGCAACCATTGCTGCAACTGCTGTTTTGTATGCATGCGGCGAACGTGATCTGTTGCCTAACAGCAATTTTTAGCTGCTAGATATCGCTCCAGAACAAAGTGGCCAACGCGCAGCGACAATGTTGCCGGCAACGCACAGAAGCAGCAGCAGCAGCAACTGTTGCAGCTGGCTGGCGTATCATCGGAGCATTTCACTTTGGCCAAAGTCAATGATTGAAATTCTAACTTTGCAACTAGTTGCTGTTGACCTTTTCGCATGAGAATCGCATGCTGATGATGGATACACTGCCTATGCCTGTTGTTGTTGCTGTGCTTGCTGCTGCTGCTGCTGCTGCTGCTGAACTGAATCTGTATATAGAGTTGGGCGCACTGTCAGCTAGACAGTTGCTCAACTGCTGCCACAGCTGTCAGTGTGCGCAGCTCGTCATGGGCAATTTAAGTGGAAGTGGAAGAAAGGTTTGCAACAACAACAACAACAACAACAACACAGACAAACACATTCGACATGTACATCGATGGCAGAATGCCAAAGTCAAAGCCAAAGCAAATACGCGACGGATAATTGCGCGCAGAGCCAAAAAAAAAAAAAAAAACAAGTAAGAACATTGCAGTCGGGCCTAAGCAACTGCATAACACTCGCTCAGAATTCAGAATGCTGTGCAAAAATTGCTGTTGTTGCCCAGCGGCAAAGGAGCGATGAAGCCTACAGCAAGTCTATGTCCGAGTCTTGTAGTTTATAGCCAATTAGCCACGCCTCTAGTAGGCGTAGATGCGAGAAATATATTTAAAAGCATAAAAGGAAAGTAAACAGGAATTTATATGTGAAATCTAATCTAATATGCCAAGTCTTCAGCGGTCTTAGTTATATATAGTTGTTCATAAAAATAGTAGTGCTGCTTACTATTATCTATTATTGTTCATAAAAATAGTAGTTTTGCTACTACTATTTATATGAACACAGGTGTATAAAGTTTGATTTGTAGTCTGTAGCTTCAACAGCAGCTATACACATAGTGTACAGCCAAGCACCAAGCCTGAAACCAATATACTCTCTTTGCTTACTTCTTGAGCGCGTATAAAAAGACATAGAACTAGCCTTGGCAACAAACAGCTATAGCAACAACTAACAACTTGGTTCAGCGTCGTCGTCGTCGTCGTCTTTGCAGCGCGGAATTTCACAGCAGCATGGAAATTTGTTCGATGCCTTGTCGCTGCGTTGTTGTTGTTGTTACTGTAACTCTGCTGCTCTTAGCTGTGTCGCTTTTGCTAGCAGTTTGTTTTGTTTGATTTGGATTTGATTTGATTTCCAGCAGCAGCAGCAGCAACAACAACAACTTTAACTTTAACTTTAACTTATTCAAATGCCGCCGCACAGTTTGTTGAACCCGCCGCGTGTGACGCAGTCGTAACTGCACATGCGCGCCCAATGCCACCCGCGCATGCTCCTAGCCCCCTTTTGGGCCGGCCACAGTTGTAGCAACTGAAATCGCATCTTCATGCTGCAGTCACTGGCAATTGTGCTGGGCAAAAAGGTTGCTTGAGCTAACGTCCGCCGTCGCTCGACGTTTGCGGAAAAATGCGATTGACGGTAATTGGTTGACGTTTGTCTTATTTAAATTTGTTTTTCTTTTTGCCATTTTTCTTGGCTTACAAGCAGCAGCTCCCCTCCCACCCGATCTGCTGACTGAGCTAAGCGGCTGGTGAATGCTGAGAGTTTTCTATAAAGTTTGATGCCAAGGCAAAGAAATCAGTTGCTAATGACAATTGTTGCATGCGTATGGGAGCTGTGTACAGACTACATTATAGAGTAAACAAGGGTCAGCTTGCACTTGAATAGAAAGGGAAGACTTGATGTGAGAATATAAATACTTTATGATACTAAAGGTTTGCTTGCCCTTCTCATACTCATTTAAACATAAGTGGAAATTAAAGGGTTTTCGATCTTTAGAGTAAACTTAAATAATAACCTTTCTATGCGATTCTCACGGGAGTTCTTATATCTAATGTTTATCTTATGAGATTCGTACATACATGACTTGTATTCAGAAAATCTCTATTCTCTTAATAATTTGTAAGCTCTATAGCTATAAGCTAAATAGCTGTTCGCCTCTCTATGAGATTCTCATAATTAGAACTTGATAGTAGACTCAGATGTAGCTCTTTCAAATCTCTGCTTAAGTGCTGCTCGCCTTTCCTGTCTTATAGAATAAATAAGCTATGGCATTCTGCATGCTCTTCTATGAGATTCTCATTTCTAAAAATGTTCTCATATTATTATTTAAATACAAAAGAGTATACACACTTCGATTAGATGTTTGTCTTTCTATGGGATTTTCTTTTTTTTTGTTTTTTATTACCCGTATATAAAAAGAGAGCTTTTCATTATTCTCCGCCCTGGCCTTTCTATGAGATTCTCATAAATATAATTCTGTAGAAGTTTTCTTATGCAAGTATAAAGATTTCGCCTTTCTACGCGATTCTCATACACTCTTTTAGTACATATACCTTTCTCTACTACTGCTGTTTGGCGCTCTTATCTCTATATCTTATCTACCTTATAGAGTATACAATTTCCTCTATCCGCTGCTCATTCGCTGAGCAATGCGATCCTCTGTTCGCAATCGGCGTGCAACTTTAATTGAAATGAAATGAGTTTCGTCGATTTGTGTTCTAGGAATTTGTTTTTGATTGTTTTCTTGTAAATTTGAATGATTATCGAGGCAGTTGGAACTAGCAACAGTTGCGCAATTGGCAAACACAGACAACAATAACAAACAGCCATCAAATGTCGACGACCCGCGTAATTGCACAACTCTCTGACTCCGACTCTGACTCTGACTCTGACTGACTGTGCACAGACAAAGAGCCAGACCGAAGACCTAGACCCTCTGCCTGGGCCAATGTTCAATAGGGGGAAGTCGTTGTCTCAGTCTCTGGGCTGTGGGTAATTGAACTGTGCGCACTTTTAATTGTGCTCAGGTGACGCGGAAGCAACTTAGAACTGGGCCAGGATTTGCACAGAGAACGCAGAGAGCAGAGCGCTAAGAGAGCTGATAGGAAGCCAATGGCTGGGCCAATTTGTTACCGCTACATCGCATATCGCGTGAATATATCGCGATCAAGTTGCTAGCCATGGCAAATGAAACCACTTCCTCAACGCTCAGCAGCAGCAGCAGCAGCAGCGTTTAAATAAACATATTGAAGCAAGGCAACGGTCTTACGGTTAGCGGGCAGGCAGTAGAGACAAGAGATGCTGTTGCTGATGCTGATGCTGCTTGGCTGCTTGGCGAAGCAAGTTTTTAAGATTGAAACCGAAACTGATGCGTAGTTTAGGGCGATTTACACAGTTTAAACAGACGGCGATACAAATCGCCGGCACATGAGCCGCACCAATGCCAAGGCGGATGGATCGAGGCTCTGCCAGTGCAGCATGGCAGCTGTTCGACGAGCCAGTTGGCTTCAGTGTCTTCCTGTGTGCCATAACTGTAGCAAATGGCCAGGCAACATGCAGCCAGAGAACGATGTCTGAGAATATATATGCGTTATACCCTGTAAGCGGTGTCAATGAATATGAATATGAATGGTTAATAAGCAAACGCATGGAATAGCACCAGAAGCAGGCAGACTTTAAGATCTAAATATCCATCTAGGATATATAGATAGATGCATCATTTTGATGGCAATTCCGAGTGAGTTTGATCGAGACGTGTTTGTATGTATGCCAGTTGGCTATATTTACTTCCATCTGGCATACAGATGGGCTAAAAGGGCTAAAAGCTGAAATTGAAAGTAACATATTTATCGTATTCATTTAGAACTGAATAAAAATTTGCTTAGAGATGATTAAACTGAAAAATAGGAAACGCAAGCAGCAACAGAATCTGAAGCAATTTTCTATATATTTTCTATTTTCTGTGTATTGTCGAGGTATCATCTGGTCGAGAGCTCCCTCATTTGTTGCTGTTGTTTTTGGTTTCTTCTTTTGCGTAGGCGTCTGAAGCTGAAGCTTTGGTCGTCGCGGCAGCCGCCTAGGAAAATGTTATAAATTGCACATTTGATGAGCAGAGAAACGTTTATGGTTCGTTCTTAAGCAAAGCCAGGGCCAGCTGTGCGTTGCTGCAGTCTGCGACTGCCAACTTCCAACTCCAATTCTGACTTGCGACTTGCGACTGCGAGTTGGAGCTGCAGTTGGGAGTTTGGAGTTTGGAGTTCTGCCTTTTAGCGCTTGCATGTCGGCTGATTAATTGCGCCAGCGTCATAAACGTGATGATATCGCAATGTAAGCGCATTTTTCATGTTATTCAATTCGTTGCCGCCAGCTTAAGCTCGAGATACGTTTCTCTCTGTCTCCTCTCAACTATTTGCATAGCACAATTTGTTTTTCTTTCTTTTTTTTATGTTTTGCTTCATTCGCTACAATAACAAAAGACTTAGGCAACAAACTTGATCGGCTTGGCTACGTTTTTGGTGCGCGCAAATTAAATCTTTCGATATTGCCAACTAATTACGAACATTAACGCAATTGAGCCTCCTCTAACTATCTATAAACATTTTTTTCTTCTCTCAATCTGTTCCGCATGCGCTCCTATGTGGTTGTTGTGTGTGTGTGTGTGTGTAATGCAATTGGGATTTAATTCTTTGCCCAAATGGGCGCAATTCATGTTTTTGGCCAGGTGTCGAAGCTTTGGCAGGTGTGTTTCGCCTCATTGTCTCGCTCGACGCTTAGCAGGAAGCATTTGGCGTGTATCCATAAATTACAAAGTGTTGCTCTATTGAAATTTTTTGCGCTTGGTGCGTTTTCAGAAAAAAAAACGAAAAGACGAAAACAAAAACAAAAGCAAACGCTAGCAATTGCGCAGTTTTCACCTGGCGCATGATCCCGTTTTGGTTAAAGCCAGTTAAGTATTGTGTGCTCTGTGTATTTAACTGAGTTGTTCATGTTGTTGTTGCTGTTGCTGTTGACCTCGCTGTGTAGTTATAAGGAGCGGGTCACGTATGAAGTCTATAAAACAGCTTAGGCAATCAAAGATACTTTAATACGCTGTAAATATGCGCAGAATGAGTTGATAACCAAGTCTTGAGGGTATAATAAAAGCTGGATAATTAATTACCAAGTTATCGAACTAATCTGGCGTTTCTATATATGCAAAGCGTCATATTAAGAAATTGATATTTACCTTCATTTCATTTTGTTTTTTTCAGAAACATCACCTGGTTGACCGGCTATAAAAGGAAGTTCTTTTATGCAGTCAAATCTATAGTGGCTGCAGATAACATGGTCTTTGGGATAACAAAATTGCTGTAAGTAATTCCTACATTTCTTTGAAACCAATCTCTAACAATGATATTTTTTTTATAGATTTTCATTGGACTTGGGCTTTAGAGGCACAATTGAATATGCTTTAATAGAACACTAAAGCAATAACAGCAGGCACAATTGAAGAACAGGATAAGCACACCACACCACATTCTCAAACTCCTTTTCGTCCTCTCTCATGCAGCATAGCATACGGCCGATCTACACAAGCTTAAGTAAGAACTGAATTATAGAAATAGTGATATACCAACCTGTCTAATTACGTCTTTTCTTGCAGATTTCAGTCAACATAGGAATATAGTTTCAGACTATTCTTGCATAATAATCAAATTTCATGTGCAATTATGAAATTATCACCAAAATGTTCATAAAACTAGCGATGGCGTAAATCACGGAGCGACTGACTACATAGGGCCAAACCAAACGAGGTGTCTAGCCTTGCGGTTGCTAGAGTGAAGCACAGGGCGTTGTTAATGTTGGGGAAGAGACGACTGAAAAGACAACATTCTGCTTAACCACATTCTCCTTAAGAACAGTAAAAAGCCTATCTGTTGGCATTAAATTGTATCCATGCCAGTCTATTCGTAATTAATTTTATTTAATTTATATATTACTTATAGTTTAAGAAATTGAAATAAAATTAAGATTTAAGTACTTCAGTATTATGTCCAATATGCGCCAGTTATAGCCATATAAAATACATAAGTATTTATATAATTAAAAAAATCTTATTTATGAAATAAAAAACATGAAAAGATATAAATAACAATTACGTTTTATTTAAAAAATGCAGCTTAAATACAAGTAGAACAGAAATGGCCTGAAAGTAGCCGAAAAGCTGTGAAAAAAAAATAAAATTCATTGCATACCATCCAGGGGCGATCGTTGACAGCTGCTAAATCACAAAATTTAACGAAATTTCGGATAAATTACCAGGCGAACAGAGGTCACAGAAAGCAGAAGAAAAATCCGCCGAAAAAATTTCGTTGCATAGCCAAAGGGGCAACATTGCAGAACAACTTTAGATTATATATACAACGCTCGATACACGGAATCCTGAAAGTCCTTGAAAGGCAATCGATAGATCTTTATTCTGCCAGTTCCAATAGGCATATCCTTTTCAGATTCCCAAGGCTTTAGCCGACTTAGAGCTACTGGCAAAGCTGATTTTTTCAGTTTAAACAAGGCTCTAACTTGGTCATATTCGCTCTCAAGACGAAAGCACATGATGCGTTTGTATCTTGAGCACCAACTCTATTGATCCTCATCAAAAGATTATTAGGTCATCTAAGAATCCAGGACTTGAACATTTTGAGCTGCAGACGAGCTGCGTCGGCAAAGGAAATCGGCAAAAACACACAAAATCGCCAATATCTCGTTAACCACTGGCACGATTGCGATGTCCTTTGGCATGTTGATAGTCCTAGTGACCCCACATCATTGAACACTAAGCTTGACAGGATATGCAAGGATGCGGCTGAGTTATAGCAATTTTTCTCTGCAGAAAAAAGTCCTTATAACTCGGTTGCTTGAAGGACTCTTACATTGCTGCTTGTTGATTCTTAATGAGGCAAATATACTGCATATATGGTTAAAAGGACAGCTTGCTAGTCCTTCAATTAGCCAAGTTAAGGTGGCTGTTGGCCATTTTTCGACCAAACCCCTTGCAAAATTTTGAGCTGTAATTTTTGATGGAATCTTGAGAATTTTTGAATGAGAATCGATAGTGCCGCTTGCCAGCAGCTCATAAAGGTATATGCTTTAAGGATACTTAAGGATATGGCGGAGTTATGGCTTGAGAAATATATCCTTTTTATAAAAGTAGCCATAACTTGGCCAAATTTTGGCGGATTTTGACGGGATTTGGTGCGTTAGACTTGAAGGAGGCAACTGCATCGATTGGCATTAAAAATTTGTGGGAATAGGAATAGTTGCTGTAATTTCAATGTATCCTGACATATCCTGGCACGTTGTATGTCAAAAAGTGTGTACTAAACAGGACTATTCATAAAGCTAAAGGATATTAAAATTGTGTGTGTAGTTTTTGAATTATTAAAGAATTTGTAAATTTTTTTTTTTATTTTTTTGATGAATTTTTCGATGACGTTGCAATAACTTGAGAGGAGTTGATGCTGGATGATGTCTGCCCTCGTGACAATTGATGGCTTTAAATTATATATATTATATATATAGCATGTTTATAATATATATTTTAATAGAGCTGAAAGCCCTTGCAGCTAGCACACTTTGCCTTAACTTTTTACTAAATTGTATTCAAAATATTTATAGATATATAATTTTAATCGAGCTTAGTTGCGCAGTTTCCATTGTTTATAGCATTTATGGCTCGATCAAGCTATGTAAAAGCAGCTTAATTACCTGTTGCAGGTGCAATCCGCTGATGTCGTCAACCAACTATTCCCATTTCTATAGCTGTTTCAATTGCTTTCATTCGCTGCGACGCCCACACCACATTGAACAATAACAACTTGATTTGCATATACAATTGATATACATAGTTATATATATATTTCTGAGACATTTATTAGACACAAATAGAATGTAGTTTTATAGTGTAATATTATATACTCTAGACGCTCACATAATATGCTAGTTGTATAAGCGATATCATTTGTAATAACTAAAAAATGTACACGCTAAACGACTAAGACAATGCGAGCAAAAGAGAGGGAGAGAGAGAGAGTAAGAGAGAGTGATATAGTGTCCTCTCTCGCTCTCTCTTGAGCTCCAACTAAAAGAAAAGAGACTAACAAGATTATAGTTTACTTGTAATTGTAATTGTAATTGTAATCAAATTGCATTAATTATAAACAATTATGAAATTTATCATCATTTAAATTATGAGGAGAAATTAATTAAATTCATTGTTTAACTATTAAAAATTGCATAAATCTTGCTGTTTGTTGCTTGTTGCAGCCGCTGCTGTTCTTGCATAACTTCATCTAGTTAAATAATGTACGATATATATATATATTGCTTAACTACATAATATACTTATATGCATATAATTGTCTGTGTGTGTATGTGTGTGTGTGTATTTGTATTTGTTTATAAATGTGTGTGTGTATTTTGATATTGCTGCTTCTCCTTCTCTCTTTTATTTTTTATTTTTTGCCATGTGACTCAAAACTAAAAGCGACAGCAAATTGATAAATGGCTTTTGTTTATATATATATATTTTTTTATTTAATATATTGTTTATGTTTTTTTTTGCTTTGTTTTTTGCTTTCTTCTTTCATCGCCTCATCGTTTAAAAAGATATTAACTAAATGTGTCGCATAATATTAAATTAAACATAAAATTAAAATCACAATTTTATAGACTTGATGTGTGTGTTGTGTGTAGTGTGTGTGTGTGTGTGTGTGTAGGTGTGTGTCAGCGCTTCATGTGATTTGATTTTGTTGTTTGGTTCAACTGCTTCAGTAACTTCCTCGCTCTCTCTTTCTCTCTCTCTCTCTCAGTTGTCGTTCGTGCATCCAGGCAAAATATTCTTGAAAAATATTTGAGTGGAATTTTGTTGTTGTTGTTTAAAGCATAGTTCTGGGCGCAGGGAAAGGCACAATTCAATATTAATTAAAAATTGCTGCTGCAAGCTCTAAAAAAATAGTAAAGAAAAAAAATTTGGTGAAAGCTGCAAGAGAGAGAGAGAGAGAGAGAGATAGATATAGCCAGTGAGTTAGCAAGAGGCGAGCGGAAATTAGTTTAAGTTTTTAAGCTGCACGAATTTAATAAGCAAAACAATCAGAGGGCCGGCACGATTTGCATTGCCACGCCCCCCGCGCTGCCCGCCCCAAACCCGCTAGCGACTCGAAGCTCACCTGCAGGAACACACACAGCGCTCTAAATGTTGCTTGTTGTTTGTTGTTGTTGTTGTTGTTGTTGTTGTCTGTGGGTTTGTCGTTGATGGCAGCGAAACGATTTGGCAACGAATCTTCTTCCAACTTCACTTCACTTCACTTCAGTTCACTTCACCTCGCTCTCATCATAACTTCCTAGAGATAGAGCGTCGCCTGTTGACGCTGATCGAAATGATGCACATAGAGCTTCTTCTTGGACTTCTCCTTGCTCGGCCGCAGATCCCACACCAAATTGGAGAGGCTGCGCGGCCGAGACAGGCGTCGCGTCTTCTTCTCCGGCAGCTGCTTCTGCGAATCGCCCGAGGTTCGTCCCCCGCTGCGCGAAGAGTCGAGTGTACCCTCGCGCGGATTATGATGATTGTTGCTGCTCGAGCTGCGACTGTGACTGTGACTGTGACTGTGTAGGTAGCCATGGGTGTTCAGTATGCTGCTGCACTTGAGCACCACGTCGGGCGGCGTCTGTGAGCAGGCGTCAACTGATCCTCCTGCTGCTGCCTTGGCTGAGATCGGCGGCGTCATAGCCGCTGTATTGCTATCGGGCGTCAACTGCAGGCTGCTGAGGCTCTTGTATCTAGGCGGACAGTAAATATAACGACTGATTTCAGAACTTGTATTCATTAACACATATCAAATTGGGTGGCTCTAGCTATGATGATCTGCTGAGGTCAAGAGACGAAGAGATTAACGCACAGACAAATAGTGAGCTAGACAGATGAGCAAGGTCACATTGACTTAACTTATCCGGCCTGCATATAACTCTTATTTGTATGCCGATATTTATCGATATTAGAGAATTTAAATGAGTTATGCTTATGAAATTTTAAACTTATGTTGAGTGGCTCTATACGAATATATACACAAATTTTCAAGTCTCTGGCTTTAGTAGTTTATGAGTTCGATGAGGTTGGAAGAGCGAAAAAACGTGTGAGCTCAGTGAGACGAATACAATGAGTTTCAGACGAACTCAGTCTGGGTAAGTCTGTTATTCTGAGCTGTTATTCTATAAGCTTTAGGCCTTCTTTTACCTATCTACACATTTGCACGACGGCAAAATACCCTGTAATATCACAGTGACTGACCAGATATTATCTTGTGATATATCTTTAATAAGCTTATTTAAATTTGCCAAACAATCGATTACTAGTTTAGAGTTTCCTTGAATACTCTTAACAAGATCTAATGAGAGCTCTTCGCCTCATGTTGCACTCACCTGATATGAAACAGCGGCGACTGCGGCTCCAGCGATTCCTTAACTGGCAAATGATTATTGGGCGTCAGCACCTTGCCGTGATGTGGATGTGGGTGTGGATGTGGGTGTGAGTGTGTGTGTGGATGTCCATGCGAGTGAGCGTGATGTGCATTGATCGCTGCAGCAGCCACAATGGCAGCTGGGTTGTTGTTGTTGTTGTTGTTGGGCGTTGGCGGCAACTGTTGCTGACTGTGACTGTGAGTGTGACTGTGACTATGGCTGTGACTGTGACTGTGACTGGTGCCGCCAGTTGAGTTGCCATTGCTGCTGCTGCCGGCGCTATGCGCATTCGCATTCGCATTCGCATTCGCATTCGCATTCGAATTCTTGATGTAAAGCTTTGGTAGTGTGGGACGCTGTCGCTTCTCGGCTGGCTTCTTGCCCGGAATTGTCTCAATGGGCGGCGGCACGGGCTTGATATCTTCCTGCCTATGGCTGTGATGATAGTGATTGACCAGCAAATGATGCTGCTGTTGCGGCTGTTGGTGTTGCTGCTGCGTTGCATATTGATGATGATGTGTGTTGCCGCCATTGCTGCTGCTGTGCTTATTCGACTCGAGGCTGCTGTAGTTGTTGTTGTTGTTGCTCGACTGTTGCTGCTGCTGCGACTGTTGCCCTGGTTGCTGTGTCGGAGCTGCGGCGGCTGCTATTGGTGCGCGTATCAAGCTGCAATAGTTGCCATTGCCGCTGCTGTCCGTATGATGCGATTTGAGCGTAGGCGATTCGCAAATCGGTTCGAATCGTGCCAAACCCTTCGAGAGCGGTGTCAGGCCACGCACGTAATCATAGATGTGATCGATCTCGTTGTACTCCTCGGCAATGTCATTGCCATTGAGCATTTGGTGTTGCTGCTGCTGCTGCTGCTGATGCTGCAGCTGGTGCTGCTTGGACCACGAATCACAGCTGGCGCTCTTGCGCAACACATAGCCGCTCTCCAACCAGCCGCTGGCCAGGCCCGCCGCCGACGGCAGCATGACAATGGGCAAGCGATTGCCGCTGCTATTGCGACTGCTGAACTTGGAGTCCTTCTTCTCCTTTTCGCTCAGCTTGAGATCAACAATTTGCAGGCGATCGCGTGCATCGGCCAGCAAGCGCTGCGCCTTGTCCAGGAAGCGCGTGTACTCAATGAAGTGCTCCAACTGCTCCATGTTCTTGGCACACTGCAGCTTGATCTTTGCATTCAACGGCACCGGCACCAAATCCGTATCCTTTTGCAGTGGCAGCGCAAAGATGCGATCGATCTCCACGCAGCCCAACAGACGCAGCTCCGGCACAAATGGCTGCTTCAGACCCTTCGGCGCGCTGCCATGAACGAGCCTGCAGCCGGATAGAGAAGTTATTTTATATAGGATATGCTAAGACAAGCTCAAATGTGGCAACGTCGAGCATTAGCGACTGCATAATACTCGCTCTTAGCGCTAAATTTATGCATGATATAGCAGTTTACTGATTTAGCTTGCTTCTGATAGTAACTCAAGGAAAGCTAAAGATTTTTAAGATATGCTAAGCCCCTATGAGAATTGATAGTGTCTTGAGGCGCATAAGTACAACATATTTCCATCTTTAATAGATCTAACCTCTTTAATAGATCTTTAATAGAACTAACGTCTTCAATAGATCTTTAATAGATCTAACCTCTAGATAGTAATGCTTGAATATGCATAGGTAGGGTATAAGGGGTAACTAGATGTATAAGCTGAAAGTGTTATACAATGATTGAACGGAACAGACAGCAATATAGAAGTAATTGTAGTAAGCCAATATACTCTTTTTTCACAAGCTGAACGCGTATCAGTGGAGGTTACAGAGGAATGTGTATTCCTAACTTCAAGTAGGCATTCAACAGGTAAGGCAGACAGACAGACAGCTAGACAGACGGACGAATAAACAACAATATGGAAGACATTGAACAAAAATCAATATACTCTCTTTGCATAAGTTGAACGAGCATAAGACGCCTTCACAGAGGCATATATATATGCGGAATGATAAATCTCTAGCTTTAATAGATCAGAAAAATTCACAGACAGACAAAGCATAAACACATCAGAACTGAGGGCACTGCACAAAAACTAATATACTCTCTTTGCACACGCTGAGCGAGCATAAGACGCCTTCACAGAGGCATATATATATGCGGAATGATAAATCTCTAGCTTTAATAGATCAGAAAAATTCACAGACAGACAAAGCATAAACACATCAGGACTGAGGGCACTGCACAAAAACCAATATACTCTCTTTGCACACGCTGAACGAGCATAGGACGTTACTAGAGAGATATATCTTAGAGAAATATATATTCGTAATTACTTTAGATTGAATGAGAAAAAGGGACAAACAAACAGACTATAGCTAAAACCAATATGCTCTGCTGGCACAAAGTGAACGGGTATTATAAATAGTTATCTCAGTTTAAATAGTTATCTAAGCAATTCAACTCACCTCACAATAACTGGCATACGCTTGAGCAACAGATTCTTGACCGTATGCACACCGCTGATGCTGTCCTCGCGCGCTATCGGCGAAAACTTGGCTTTGGTATCGAGTGGCAGATTGATGATCTCGTCCTTGATATTTCGGCACTGCAGATATTTGCCATTGTCGTTCATGGTGGTCAGCAGCTCGCCGGCGTGTATGGTGCGATTCAATTGCTGGCAGCGAAACGTTTCACGCACCAGAACCCGAGCATTGCGTCGTCGTGCCAGCTCCAACACCGAGTCGATGCAGCGCGTCGAGCGCCCGTCCTCGCTGAGCAGCTCGAAATAGCCGTTGTAGGTCTCTGGTATGAGCACCTTGGCGCCCACATTAGTGGGCTTGCGTCCCTCTTTGATCTTGATGGGCTGCGCCAATATCTGATATTTCTTGCCAGCGCTCAGGAACAACGCGGTGCTCTGGAGCGACGGAGCCGAGAGTGTGGGTACGCCCAGTGCCTGATGTTGCCCTTTAAGGATTTTGGCCACCGCCGGCAGCGGCTGTTTGGAAAAGTCGCGCAAATAAACGGGCGTTGCATCACCGAAACGGGATGCTGCCAATATGATTTGGCCATCGGTGGCGGCCATGTCGCGATTAAAGAATGAGAGCAGCTTGCTGCGCGCCAATTGAACATTAAATGAGAGTAAATTTCATTGGACTGGCTGCGGCTCACGTTCCAGCTGCGGCTCCAGCTGCTGCTGCTCCAGCTGCTGCTGCTCCAGTTGCTGCTGCTGCTGCTCTGGCTGCTCTGACTGCTGTCCACCCACAGCTCCTTCCTCTGGCTCGCTGCTATTGGCGTCGCTCTCCCAGCTGTCGACGTTGGCGTTCAACTGATCCTCCAACTCGAGCGCGCGTCGCTTTAACAATTCCTGTTGACGCAGTCGCAGCAATTGGGCTCCACGACTGCAACAGGCGTTTGCTATTTGCTCTTCAATGGGCGTGGCTGCCGCTGCTGCTGCCTCAATTGCTGCTATTTGACGCTGTCGCTGACGCTGATACTGATTCTGATGCTGCTGCTGCTGCTGCTGATGCTGCTGCTGCTGCTGATTCTGACTGAGTTTCGTCTCAAACTGTTTCTGACTTTGACTTTGACTCTGGCTGTGGCTGTGGCTGGTCAGCAGTCGCGTGGATGTTTGCAGAGCGTAGTTGAGATACTGCATTCGGTTTGCTGCTCCTCTTCGTTCTGGCCACAGTGTGCGAATTCTTCTTGTGCTCGTCCTGTCTTCTTCAACTTCTTCTGCTGCTGCTGCTGCTGCTGCTGCTTCTTCTTCTTCTCGGCAAGTCCTGCAAGTTTGTTGTTTTTAATTAGTCAAAAGGGTTTTATTTTTTTTTTACGATCGTTTTTATGCCTAGCCCTAATCAAGGCAGCGCAAGGGCCAAGAGTATACTTAAAGCTGCGTGAGTTACCACTAGAGTGGCTTATGCTAGATAGTTAAGCTATAGGCGAGAGTAGTTTGAACAGTTTGCTATATAATTATTTCTTCTTTGAACTACTACAAGTTTTGTGGTACTTTAAATAGCGTAGCTAACTCATAGCTATACGTGTCTCTTGCCAGAGAGCTCAACTATATGCGAGGGTAGTCTGTAAAGTTTTACGCTTGGCCTTATGCTTACATATATACATAAATTTTTCCATATTTCTATACTTTTATCGATGTACCTATATTTTAAGAGTATTTAACTTTATGCGAGGGTTGTCTAATAAGTTTTCAATTTTAAATAATATATATACTGCAGTTTCTGTTCAATTTTAGCTCAGCAAGAATTTTGCAGACAATCTTAAAGTGGCCTATGTTACGCGCAGTGTTTTCTACATGCTATAAGCGAGCGTTGTTTGAAAAGTTTTCGATTTTCAGTCGCACTACTATTTTTGTGAACAATGCTGTATCTGCTTTTAGCAGCAGTATAAAAACTTCTGCGTAGACTTAACTACATAAGCCTTGCACTGCAAAGCTTAGCTAGAAACGAGGTTAGCTAGTAAAGTTTCCCACTTGGCACTATATCTTAACTATCTTTGTAGCTCATTAAGCTCTGCATATATATTTTATATTTAATTATAAGAAGCTAACGATAAAGAACTTATCTAAATGCGAGGTTAGTTTCATATGTTAACATATTTTTTAAAATTTTGCACTGCGCTCTGCGTTTCACATCAATTTTACAGACTGCCCTCGTGGAGTTTACAAAAAATTCACACACGCACGTACACAGATGCACACTCTCATCTAAAGGTGTTATTTATGTGCTCATAAAGTTGAATAGAAATTGCATTTGTGGCAAAGGCTGCCTGAAGATGCAGGCAAATATGCCCAAGACGCTGGCGACAATGCCCAACATGCCATTAAGACCATTAGGCAGAGGGAAGTGCAGTTGCAGTTGCAGTTGCAGTGGCGAGTTGGCAGCTTGTGGAGTAGGAGTTGTAAGCCTGGCCAACAAATGACCAGACATTTAAAGTACTTAAAGGATATTTGCATATTTATGAGCTCACATAAATGCGACGATGGCAACACAAGCTGAACTGTGCAGTTCAGTTCTGATGTGTGTCTGCCCGAAAACGTTTACTAAATTAGTTGGCAATTAGAAGCAGGGAAACATATGTATAGAGAAGCTGACATAGACTGACCTGGACTGGACTTAAGGCTATGCAATGGCTGCTGGAACGCGCGAATCATAAACAATTTTATGAGCCACGAGCTGAAAATGCAATTTTCCCCCGAAACAACAGCAACAACAACAACAACAACAGCAACAACAACAACATAAAGTGCATTCACCAAAAGTTATAAAACATTTCGTGCTGTACATTAAAGGAAGCATAATTGAATTTTTTTATGTATTTGCCAGTGTGGGAAAAGGCTATATGAAAAGTATGCTCTTTTCAGCTATATTCAGTAGGAGGTTGGCTTATGAAATATATTATGATTGGCTTATGAATATGTATTACCATGTGTGTGTGCTTTGTAAAGGATTAGCTAGTGTTGGAAAAGAGCATAAATCCATTTTGAAAACTCTTTTCTTAGCCGTCAGTTAACCAAGCTTTAGATCAAACTATATTGTAAACCAATTTGTTGTATTATTTTAAGCTTTATGTCAAATAGTTTCATGCTTTTTATACTACTTAATAAATATCTAGTGTTGTAAAGGCTCTTGTGAGTAGCTTAAAAGCATAGTAGAATTTCTAGCTAGTTTTATTGCGTCAATAAGTACTTGATTTGTGTGATCTGTCAAAGGTGTTCACTGCATTTAGTGCATACCACTTAGCTGCCAGTGTTGGAAAAGCCTTTGTGAGCTACTTAAGAGACTAGCTCATTTGTTAGCCTCGTTTTACTGCACTGCTTCTCAGTGCTGGAAAAGCTTCTGTGACTAAGAACATATTTCAAGGTCTAGCTCTAATCGATTCATTTTGCCACTGCTTTTATCACTGCTCGCCAGTGTTGAACAAGTCACGGCAAATAATTATTGCTCAGTTACCAGTTGAGTTGCTTCATTTATTCTGCTTGTTGAATTAGCTCTAACAACTTTGTTTTAATTTTAATTAATTGGACAGTGTTGGAAAAGCCTTTGGGAGTAGTTTATTAGAGTAGCTCATTTTCTAGCCTCATTGTTTTTAGCTTTCAGCTAACTCTTAGATATCTTATTTAATTTTTTTCGTGTGTTTTGCACTGCTTTCCAATTAATTCGCCCGTCTGTTTCTTAGACGACGACGATAACACGGCCAGCAATTAATTTCCACCATGGAAAGTACCTATTTTTTTTTTTTGCAGGAAAAACTTAACAGCAGCAATTCTCACGGTTTTTTTTTCTGTAACTTATGTGGCTGAAGAAACGTGACATTTTCTGCTGGCTACTGGACAAAAATTGATGCCACAGCCTCAAACGGAGTTTGTTTGTGTTGAGGATTGGCCAACTGACGCGACTCGACTCGAGTCGACTCGGTTTCCTGGCGCGTACGTGTCTGGAGTTTTAGTCGCCTGTTTGCTGATCTTTTTTTCTTTCTTTCCGTGTTGCTGCTGCTGGTGCATGGCATGACACAGTTTCAGTTGAGCCTCGCATTTTACTCGATTTCATTGAGAATGGCTTAATTAATTTAGTGGCGCCCCTGCACAGCTTGCTAGTGCTTGGCCATGGCAAGTAAACTGGCACAGAGACTTCGGCCCAGGGACAGGCTCAAAACAGATGCTGCCTCTGCCAGGGCAACACTTAACAACTTCCTGTGCAAAAAGCAAAAAAACGAGGAGAAACTCATTTAACTTGCGACTGACACGTTGAATTTACGAAGAAGCCACACAAAAAGTTTTTTTTTTTTAACTTTTTTGTTGTTGTTTTTAATAAGCAGGCATGCAAAAGGAAAAATACAACTTGCAATAAACATGAAATCCTTTGGCAAGCAGTCGCAGTCGCAGTCGCAGTCGCAGTCGCTGGCCCCAAGTTTGTTGCCATTGATGACGATGACGTTGAGCTATGCTGTCGCAGAGTCCTACCACTTCAGACCTGCCTGTTGCTGTTTGTTGTTGCTGTTGCTGTTGCTGTTGCGACTGTTTCCTGGCCGCAGGGCAAAACAAAAGCCGCAAGCAAAACACTTGAACAAACGTTGCAGCCAGTTCCCAATTGGAGTGCGCAGATGGGTTGAAAGTGACAACAGGGACTGCCTCGCCGTTCGCCGTTCGCCGTTCCATGCGGTTCTCTGACTATGAAATATGAAATATGTAACCTAAGACGCAGACAGCAACAAATACAACAACTAGTGGAAGAAGCCTGACGCATAATGAGATACACAGCAACAACAACACAACAGGTACACAGCAAAAACGAAACGGAAAGCAACAAAAAAAATAAACCTAAAAAGAAGCAAAGAGTTTTGTGTGCTGCGAAATGACTGCCAAATACTCTTAAATGTAGCTGGGCTTCGGCGCAAGTTGAGTGTATATTAACTGAAAAAATGAGCTGCTTATGAATCTTAAATAATATTTGAGTCTTATATTGGGCCAAGCATACCCGAGCTAGCATCTTGAGAAGCGCTTCGGAACTTAACTGCATTCAATTTTAACTTTTTTCAATTTTAAATGCAGCAAAATCAATTAAAATTAAAATTGAAAAAATCTATAAAAATTTACAGCTTAAACTACAAGCACTTCAAATTTACCTGGAAATATTGCAACTAGAAAAAAAAACATTTCATAGAAAAAGTTACACATTTCCATAGGCTAGTCGAGCAACCAGAGCTTAGTCACAGTTGCTCTGCGGGCTTCCCAGCTACTAGAGACTTCAACATATTTAATTCATATTTGAAATGCTTCAAGCTGAAATATATCTTAACAAATTCTATGCATAGATATTTAATTTGAGATAAAAAAATACTCAAACTTCTGGACTGCATACGTAAGCTTCAAGCTGAACACTCTCACAACTTTCGCTTGTGCACATGTCATAACTTCAACGACCCAATATATAATCACAGTAAACCTACTCAAAATTCTAGACTAGACAACATTAACTCACTTGCTGCATGCGAAGTTTGGCGTTGCCTAATGGACAAGTTTTTAGAGTTACATGGAAAGTGTATAAGCGCGATAAAAGCAGCGCTCAAAAGGATTACGTGACAGTGTATGAAAACATGTGTGTGTGTTGGTGTGTGTGTTAGTGTGCAAGCAAACAAAATCTGCGCATAGGTGTGGATGCATGTGGGTGGCTTTTGTTTTGCTAACAAAAGGCAAACGAAGCGCTGCAAGGAGGTTGCAAAAAAAAAAAGGAAAAGTGTAAGGAGCACGTCCCGGTCGCAGGTCAGAACAGGCGTAGCTCATAAAAGGAAGCAAACACACACACACACACACACACACACATATGTGTGTGTATGTTTGCATAAAGTGTGTGTGTGTGTGTCTGAGCACATTAATCACACTAAAGAGTTTTACAAAATCCAACTCAACTCGACTGCGCGCTGCAGTCAAAGCCAGAACAGAGCTGAGATGTTGCTGCTGCTGCTGCTGCTGCTGCTGCAGTTGTTGGTGTTGCTGTTGTTGTCACCAGTTTTAAGCTGCGGCTTAAAAAATTGCAGCAAGCTGCTTATATGCGTCTAAGAAATCTCGCGCTATTGCCGCTTCAACGCCCAGCAGCACTTCACGTCGTCACGACGTCGACGCTGACAGCGCAGCTAGCGCACAATATAATGCAATACATACATATATATATATATATATATATCTGGTAGATATGTACAGAGACTGAAACTGAACTGCTTTACGCTTTTCCTGTATTTCGTTTCATATCCGTTTTGTCAAGCAACTGCGAGCAGCTTTAGCTTTAGCTGCATCTTGAGCTGCTTCAGCTTTTGGCTGCTGCGCATCTGAGTCCTGAGCTCAGTTACCTTATTATGTCGTTCTTAGCGCTTTTGATTACTTTTTATCCGCTTTTGCACGCGGATCTCTTGTGGTTTGCACTGGCACTGGCACTGGCACTGGCATATCTCTAACCCTTGGTGTGACTAATGACGGACATCGTTGGGCCTCCGCGACTTGCCTCTAGCCAGTTGCCACTTGCTGCCGCTCGTTTGTTTAGTCGCCATGATGTAAATAATGAAATAATATGCTTTTTCCCTTGTCTACCATGAAAAATTAACGCGCTGCCCATTCTTCACTCGTTTGCTGCTTTTTATATCGCTGGACAGTCGCTTTTTGCTTTCATTTGTCAACTTGCCCCCTCCTTTGCCGTTGTATTGGGTGTGAGAAAAGGCGCAGTTGGGATTTGTTTTTCTTTTTTTCTTTTTTTGGGCGCACACTTTGGGGGTAGCTTTGTAAGCCACAGGGTTATTGCACTGCAGCCAAGAGCAACTGTCAGTTATGATAGGCAGGGCAGAGTGAAGACAGCTCTGCCTCTCTCTCTCTCTCTCTCTCTCTCTCTCTGTAATGAGTAGGCGTAATACACTGTTTGCAAAAGTGAAGTGGAGTATATATAGGTAGGTCTTTAATGTGAACGTTGCTGTTTGTATGAAAGGAAAGGACAGTACTAGAATACTTGAGATGATATAATAGTAAGTAGGCATATATATGTATATAAGGTATGATATTTATGTTTGATAAATTGTGAATCTCCTACGGCTGTAGGCGAATCAGAAAAAGCTTTTTTCTGTAGCTGTATTTATAATTATATATATATATGTATATGTATATATATTTTACTAAACATTTATCGCATAGAATATAAATAGATACACAGCTACACATATCTTTCTATATCTATCTAAGATGATATACGTATCTATCTATCTATCTACATATATCTAACTATATATAAATGAGGAAATAGGTATATTATACATTTCTATATCAATCTAACTAAGTATATATTTGTTTATCTATCTATCAATCTAATGAATATCTTGCTGCTTAAATATCTAGTGATTTGAATAAGAGAGATATAGAAATACATATATAGTATAGCATACCTATATAGTATGAGTATATAAAATATATGCATCTCAATCATACTGCGTACTAATTTATCAAATCAAAATCATATCTAGATATATTGAGGAATAGAGATAGGTTTAGATATCCTTGAACATACATAGATCTAGATGCAGATATATAAGACTTTAAGTACATATAGATTCTATAATTTTATATATTATAGATACAGATAGATGAATTTAAATATAAATAGAAATATTTATGAATATATAAAAATTTAGAAAAAATATAGAACTATAGACCTATAAACAGTTATATATATAAATAGAAATACATATAGAGATATATAAAAGTATATATAGATAGAGCTACAACTGCGATTAAGCTGATTTGGATAGTTATAGAAAGATATAAAGTTATGTATTCAAAGAAATGGCAATGTGCGCCTTGTTGTCTTCCTACTCACAGCTCTTATGTCAGATCATCTTTCCAACCAGCAATATGTTATACAATGTCTGTGTTATAGAAGCTCAAATGAACCCAATGCAATTTAAGCTGTTAAGCCAGTACGCCTCTTCTGACATGTTATGTTATATCAAATCAGTTATAATCTATAAACTCTACTATTTTATAGCTAGCTAAAATAGATTTTAGTGAGTGAAGAATTTAAATTTCTTTTAGAAACTATCATAAAACAGGTATAGTAAAATCTAGAACTACTCAAAGTATCTAAAATTTATTTGGTCTTAAACTACTTTTAAGACTTTTAAAAAGCTACTTTAAAACCTTTTTCTTTATACATCAATTTATCTTTTCCACGAAAACTGTATCAAAACTGTTTTTCGATTGTGTTCATTTTAAGAAGAAAAAAAATAGAGTCAAATGCAATCATATCAAATACCGTAACATCATATAAGCTCAGCCTGACAAAAGCTGTTTCAAGGGCCCGAGGCCCTTGACGGCTAACCATGCCATAAACCGAGTGTGTGTGTGTCGACTGTGTCAATAGATAGATGATGAGACATATCCATAAAGTATATATATTGCTGCTCCATATGTATAGACAGAATGTAACGTATTTTGTTATTGATGTTGTTGCTATTGTTGTTGCTGCTTTATTCATATGCTAAATTTAACAGTCGGAACGCGCCCAATTCGAAATTTTCAATTCCGATTTATAAATATGGCGGGGGCAGCAGCAAATCAAAAGCAATTAAAATGCAAAGCCGCAGAACAGCAAAAAAGGGGTAATAACATTGTTGTTGTTGTTGTAGTAGTTGTTGTTGCTGTAGTAGTTGTTGTTGTGGTGACGTTGATGAGCTTGCCCGCGCCAATGATTTGTGTTTTTTATTGAAATGTTGACGTGCTTACTAATCAACGAAGCGCTCAGAGTTGGGAAACACACACATTTCTGATTCTATATTAATCATGCGCTGCAGGCAGCCAGCGGGAGAGAGGCGGTCGGACTCGAGAGGGGCTAAGGGTAGGGCATAGCGGTAGCCTACCAAGAACAGCACAGGAAATCGAAAACGAAATGCAACAACAATTGTCTCTTATACAGTAGCATTTATAGCATATACATATAAAATATAGTAAAAGAACCGTTGTGGGACATTCCGTCTCGAGTATCGGGTTCATTGAGCATTGTGTCAGAGCCAAAAAAGTTTAATTTATGCCCACAGTTCTACCTTGGGTATGACACTATGTAACCGTAAGAGTTCTATTTACAGACGAAACGAAAGTTTTTCATTTGTGACGCTTGTTGGAATGTCTGTGTGTGCGTGCGTGTGTGTGTGTGTGTAAAAGGGAAATCCCTTTTTTGGGCAACTTTGTTGCCATTTATAAACAAATGCTACGACGAGCTCAGAGACAAATAGAAAAAGGGGCTGGGCCACACTAAGGCTACGGTTGGGGCTGTGGCTGTGGCTGTGACTGTGGCTGTCGCTGGGCTTGGCAGCGCCGAGGATGGGCTTTGGTTGCTTTGCTTTTGACCCAGAAAAATGAAAACACAATAAGAAAATGTTGCGTCCGCCTTTTGTAAGTGAAATTTTCATCCATGCGCTGCATGTCTTTGTTGTCAAAAAGACGAAAAACAAAAACCCCAATACCATTCGATTGGAGAGTGTTGCAAGGCAGCCAAAGATGAGAAGTGTGCGTTGGTGTCAGCTCTACGACAGACCATTAACTCGCCCAGCCTCCCCAGCCCCAAAGGCTGCTGCCAGAGTGTGGGCCGCAATGGGCATATAATCGAGCTGATAATGAAACAGCCAAACAAATTGTTGTTTCTAATGGATTGTCAGCAGTGAAAGGCCCTATCAAAAAGAGTGCTTAGAACTCTTTAAGGGGACCATAACAGAAAACAACTTTCAAGTTGAGCGACTGCCCAATGTTTAGCTTACTTAAATGGTTAAATGCTATCTATAAGGAGAGCAGCTTGTGTGGATAGTAATAATCTATAGAGCAGAAGTCGGCTTAAATTTACATAACATTATCAATTAGCCAAGAGAATTTGGAGAGCTTTCTCAATATCTGATGTTTACAATTTCTCTTGGCAACTAAAATGGAAATATTCAAATGAAAACATTTTTGAATTGAGCACAGATTAGCTAAAATATTTTAAATAAAACATAATATTCAACAACAAATTCTGTCAATCTGGAAACTATTGAGATTTTATTATTTCTTATTCTATGAAAAATGTAAATATTTTTTTTAATTTAAATAGAACTTTGAACGTATAACTATAATTTTATTTTATTATTTATTATTTTCTTTCAATTTTTATATTATTGCTTATTTTCTTTATTATTATTTTTTGTATATATTGTATACTTATTTTTTGTCATTAATATTTTTAAGTGAATTAATTCCAAAATTTAAATGTGTTTTTTATTGCTTGTTTTATGGCATATTTTCAAATTTTTTTTCAATTCACTTAAGAATATTTTATTTAATAAAATTTCTGAAATAATTATATTTATTTCATAAGTAATTCATATAATTTAAATATTTTTAGTTTGACTCATTGTATTTTGATTTTTTTAATTTTGGTTGATATTATATTTGTGACTCATTTGTACTCATTTTAAAGTTTTTATTGCCTTACACATTTTTATTAATGAATTATTAATATTTGGCAGACAGTGCAAGGCAAATCAATAACTTTGTTTCGAATTAATAAATATTCATTTAGTTTTTGATATTTTTTTATAACTTAATGGTCTTTTAATTTTGTTTATTTATAATTAAAATAAATATTATTAATGAATAGTTTATTAGGCTAATCACAATTATTCATTATTATATTGTGAACTGCTTGTTTTTATATTAATCAAAGTTTCTTTTAAAAGAATTGAGTCTAATATTTAAATTCCATTCTTGGCACTTGGTGTGATATGAACAAATTTCACACCAGCTACACACACAGTCGGACACAATCGCAGACACAATAATAATTTTCACATTTAACCCAATTTCTAGAGCATGACGCTAATTACTTTTAAATGATATAAAATATTTTTTTTTTATTTATATATTTTACATATTTATTGCTATATTGCTCACCTCCAATGCTGACAATCACTAGGTCTGCTCCACAAAATATATATATATATTTAGATATAGAAAGAAATGCCGTTAAATGTGTACCATTCCGATTTACACCTTTTGCCAATCAATTAACACACACACACAACACACACTTAGAAGAGAGACAAAGAGAGAGGTACATATGTATGCTCTCCTTACTCATTGGCGGCAATTTCTTGGCTTGAATTTTTGTTTTCTATTTGCCTTGTTTTACAGCTCGTTGTTGTTGTTGTTGTTATTTGTTGGTTACGCGACTTTTACGCGCATTTCATAATAAACACGTAATGGCAAATAAATTTCTTTTGTTTAACTTGCGTTAAATGCGAATTTCACAAAACTACCCAAATGTGGCACACAAAGAATTTTTTTACTTTCACGTTTTTATTTCTTATGATTTTGATTTGCATAAGCGAAAAACGAAACGCAGCATCCACTGAAAGTTGTATATCTCTCACATTGATTATGTGTCTATTCTGTTTTGTTGCGTATATCGAGTCTCGACTGTCGACGGTTTACCGAATCTTTTTCCCCGAGTGTCTCGCGTGGGTTGTAAACGCGCACGCGCACAGTTCTCAGCGACAACGACGGCGACGGCGACGACAGCGCTGCTTGATGATTGTGTTATGAACCGGTCGCTGGCTGTGGAGCTAATGAAATGCGAGCTACGGTTCTGAGAGCTGTCGGCTGAGTTGAGTGCCCAGAACAATGCAGTCGGCGTCGCCGTCGACGTTCGCGTCGCAGCTGGCGCACGTTTTAACAGTGAGTTAACAGCGCGCTGTTAAACCGGTCTCTCGATCTCTGCGGCGGGTAAGGCCTTTCTTCACACACACAGAGAGCAAAAAAAAAAACAAAAACTTTGTGTTCGACTCTAATTTCTAAGCAAACGCTGTGCGAGCGATTCTCTGCGATAAGAGTCGGACAGTTGTTTAATAGTTTTCTTTCGAATTTTGAGTCGCTTCTCTCTGCTTCTTCTTCGGGATTTGTTTGCTGAGAAAAACGAGCAGCTCCCAGCTCCCAGCCCTAGCTGTTGATTTGTTTTGTTAGCGTCTCTTTGGATTTCATTAACATTTTCATTTCCATTTATTTTGTTTTTTTTTTTTTTTTTGTAGCTCTGTGTCAACCGCCTGGTATCGTAATATTTTGTTGCTGCCCATCATCATCATTGTGCGTGTGAATTTTTATGGTTCATTAAAATTAAAAGCAAGCTCTGAGCTCTTTGACTCTTTTATTTATAGCCAACGATTGGCATTTAGAATGTGAGTTCTTTTTTTGGGTTGACTGAACGAACGAAACGGCATCATTGAGTGTGCGACTTTTTTTTTTCTTTGGTTGGCTTTTGCCAATTCGTATGACAGAGAGCAGACGAGAAGCATTTCACTGATGTAATAGTTGCGTTCGGCATATGCATATCAACATGTGCAGCAGCATACATATATGTGTGTGTGTGTGTATGTGTGAAAAGGGTTTGGAGAACAAGAGCTGGGGCCAGCTGTCTGGGCCAATGATTTACGACAAACTTACTTTAGAATATTCAATCAGAGAACCTTTCAAAATTGCCGCAAGGCCAAAGTTTTGGACTACAGAAACAAAAAGAAAAAAAAAACGGCAAAAGCCGCATGCATAGTACATGAAATATGAGCGCAAATTATGAACAGACGTCACGTCAAAGGATTAACAAGCACAAAACCCGCTAACCCAACACAGCCCCCCAAGCCGCCAGGCTTAAGTCCGAAAAAGATATATATATATATATTTATATATATATATATATGTATACCAAATGAATCAAACGTTGAGCCGAAGTTGACTTTGATTTCAAGGAAGTCGTCGACGACGTCGTCATCGTCCGATCCGCTGATTTGATTTTTATGGCTTTGCGCCAAGTCAAGCCAAGCCAAGCCAAGCTGAACCTTTTTTTTTAACTTTTTTATTCGAGCGAAAACGCAGCTCAGCGATTAAAATCTAACAAATTCTTTTCACAGGGCTTTGGAGGGTTCGGGGCAGCAGCTCGACGCGTTAAATGGTCAACACCCAAAAGCGCCCGCAGCCCTCGCCCAATGGAAACTCAATTTTAAAATGCAGATTATGTGCGCTGATTAAATATTGTTTTTTAATTTCTATCTGCGTCGCGCAACACAATCAAAGCAGCAAATTAAAAATGCACAGCAACAAATGCAGCGCAGGGAAATGCAACCAGCGTTTGCCTTTAAATGCCACGCACGTAACGCTTAATAATAAAAAAAATACAAAAAAAAAAAAAATAAAAGAAAACATATATTAAATTGAAAAAGAACAAACCAAGCACAAGTTTGGGTCGATGTGCGGTCAAGGCGTAGCCAAAGCAGCGACGCCTATCGAAAGGTTTATGACGGCGACGTTCGCCTTTTGACTTGGCCGGCAAAACAGACAAGCCAAACAAGTAGACAAAAGCACATCAGCCAAACGTCAAGTGTGCTTGTGTGCGTGTATAAACTTTAGAGTTAATAAGTTAGGCTTAGAGTTCTACAGGGTATTCTTGAAAATCCTAGAGTTTTCTTTAACTTTATAAGGGCTTAAGTTCAACGTTATGTTTCATATATGCATATGTGTATCGTATGTAAAATCTATATTATATATCTTATTATATATATATATATATGATGTATATATAGTTTTAATATCTAGTCTCATCCAATTAAGTTTGTCTTTGTTTAAAGTTTTTCTAATTTAACTAATTTTATTGTCAGCCAATTTCAATGTTTATTATGAACGAATATATATATATATATATATATATATATATATATATATATATATATATATATATATATATATATATATATATATATATATATATATATATATATATATATATATATATATATATATATATATATTTATATAATTATATATATATATATATATATATATGTACCAAAAATCATCTACTTTACACTCTTCTTCTTTTGCTTTCGTTGAAATTCTTCTCTTATTCTCAGCTTTAGCTGTTGCATCACTGTTTTTTTTAATATACTTTCCTGCCTTATCACACGCAAGTTTGTTGCCTAAGTCTTTTGTTTTAGCCGGCTGCGTTTGCCTTATCAAATTTGTGGAAATCGCGCATATAACGGTGTGTCAGCTGTGCATATGCTATATATATATATATATATACACACATATATATATATATATATACACATATATATATATATATATATATATATATATATATATATATATATATATACATGTCTGTTAATTTATCAGGAAACTGTTTGTCGGCTTAAAGATTTGCATAAGACACACACTCGCACACATGCGAGCAGCCTCTTTGTGCGTGTGCCAATTCTTGGCTGCAGCCCACACCAGCAACTCATCCATAACTCAACGCTGTATGCAAATGAGCTGCAATTGGAGCTGTAGCAGGGGCTGACTCTTAAAATTAGCTGAGGCCGGCTTGCACTTTTTTGACTTTTTTGTTGCCTTTCTTTGGAAAGCGCTTTGATTGATTGTCTTGGCCATGGCTATGGAGGCAGCACAGCTAACTGTATGTGTGTGTGTGTGTGCGTGCGTGTGTGTTTATAGTATATGCGGGCTTTGCTTTCCTGGTGCGGGCCTAACCTTTTGCACTGCACTCGTCGTTATCTCTCTGTGTGCGTGTGTGTGTGTGTGTGTCTTGTGCTTTGTGTTTTATTTTTGTGTCTTGACTTTGACGCTTTGTTTCCTGCACAGCATTTTACGCTTAATTTGGCTTTGATTGATGTTTTAGGCTTGACTCATACACTCTCAACGAAAATTAGTTACGTTTTGTTTTTTTTTTTTGCTTTTTTTAGTTTTCACGCGGTTCAGTGAACTTCGGTGCAGTTTATGACGCAGCGGGTGTTACCAACTGTTTGTGCAACCCTCGTATTTTTCATAGTATATAGAATGAAATTTGAGTTGCGTCAAGTTGCAACATTCGCACTCTTCAATTTTGGGCAGTGTCTTTAACCACTTTGACCCACTTTTGGATTGAGTGTGCGGGTTCCTCGGGCGTTGCTGACGCTGCCACTGCCGCTGCTGCTGTTGCTGCTTCTGCTGCCGTTGGCTCATTGCGATTTGGACACTTTCCAAGCGCACAGGTTGGAAAGCAATTAATTACATTGCCAACTTGTACGTGGCCACAATGAGATTGTTAACAGCTCAAAAGCGCGAGCTTGTGCGCGCGCGCATTTGTCAATCAATCAATCCGTCACTCACTCAATCATTCAAACAGTCAAACAGTCAATGGCCTCCAATGCTGGGTCGTTCCCAGTTCTCTGAAAGTTCTACGTTTCTCAAATCGTTTCTCTAGCTGTCATGTTGGCGCTCCAGGTGCCATTATTTATTATACGCTGCTTCCTCTTCGATTCTTTTTGTGTATTTGCTGATTTTGTATTTGGCGCGACAAACGTTGGCCACACCAATTAGGACACGAAAACGCGAACATTTTTCATTTTGCAACTTTCCGTTTGCCAATTTGGCTTTCATTTTCATAGCGCGCATTTGCCCTTTACGGTGGAAAGTTCTCATGTACCCTTAATAGGTACCACGGCTGTCTTCGCTCCAGCTAACAATGCCATGCTCCCATAACAAGGACAGCTCGTTGGCAATAGCAGAGGCATTCAAATTGCGAGCAAAGTCAAAGCAACTGCCACTGACACTGCCACTGCCACTGGCATTGGCAATGGCAATGGCAATGGCACTGACTATGGCAGCATCCGCATCCTAAAAACAATAAGCAAGGGCAGTCGAAATCAAGAGAATCCAAGCAGGCAGCAGACAAACAAACAAACACAGAGCGAAACGTAAAAAGCGAACGACTTTTGCAGCATCACGTTTCACGAATTCGCGGCAGAACACGTCCCTGTTCCTGGGCGCATTAAATGCAAACAGCCAAAACGACAACAACAGCCACCGACAGACCCTAACCCAAAAGCAAAAGCATTGGCAAGCCGAAAAAATTGAAATAAACAACTGCGCGGACAATAAGTAAAAGTTTGCTACAGTTGCAACAACTCTTAGATGCACAGCACGCTCAGCTCTGCACTAATCTTTGCAGCGTATGCACCGAGATGCGCGGCATCATTCTCATTCTCATTCTCGTTCTCATTCTCATTGTTTGCCAGAGCATCCCCAATGCTCCAGCTATTGCCGTTTGCTGTTGCCATCCATTGTAACGACATCAACACCAACACCAACAGCAACAAGCCGCCACCTTCCTGCCAGCTGCACCACCCGCTGCACGCGGCACGTTCACCGCAGCCAGAAATATGGAGAGAAAATTGCCATGGACTTCAACTACTCGCCACATAGCACATCGATTTCCAGTTGGCTATTGGCCAGAGCCAATCTTGGCATGAAAGAGTATCAAAAGCTTAGCCAACAAAGCGCAGGATTTAACATGGAGCCAAGAAAGCGTCTTACAAATAGTATGAGATTCCATTCGCCTTCACAGTTATTGGCTGAAATTTAGCTTGAATAAAGTTTGATTTTTATTTGGCTATTGAGCAGAGCTTGGCTTGGCAAAGCTTAGCTAACAAAATATTAAATTTGCGTAAAGTTTTGATGCTAATAACATTTGCATAAATTTAGCTTGAATAAGGCTAGATTTTATAAGTTATCAATCTAGACGAATTTTATATATGATATCTAAAACACAAATTTTATAAAAGTTTTTAAGCTTCCCTTAAATTTGTTTATGAAGCTAGCTTTTCTGACTGCGTCAATAAAATTAGAAGCTTCAGCTTTTTATTGTTTTTAAGTGAAGTTTTTAATAATTTTTCATTTTGAATTGAAAGAGGTAAAAAATCATTAAACACAGGCCTGTTTTAATATATGTTACAGGTTCAAGGAAGTAACTTTTTATAATATATAACGAATAGATCATTTCTATGAAAAAAGGTTTCTGCTATCTCAAAAATACCTTTTAGATCAGTTTTCAGATATAAAAAAATACATACATAGTATTTCTAATTATGTCACAATTAAATATTCTAAATTGATTTTTAAGCCCAAGAGACATTAAAAAAATATATAAATACAAATAGTTGGCGTTAGCTAAATTTAATATAAATTTAAATAAATTTTTTATTTGAATTTTATTAATATTTATCAGAATTTTATTTTATAATAATTTTTTAAAATTTTCTTTGGGTTCAAAAAGCAGTCTAAAAAAAAGAATTATGAAGTGTTTAAATTTTTGGCCGAGTTTTATGTAATAAATATTATTGTATAATATATAATATATAATATGTTGTATAACATATTTAAGCAATTAAATTTATTAAACAAGTGAAGTATTTTTTTTATTTTTATTGTTATTTATTATTTAATTTTATGCATAAAATGTGTTTAGTATCTTTAAAAAATGCCAAATTATGCCTAGACATATATATATAGATATATATATATATATACACTGACGAGCAAAACTGTAACACACGTTCAATGTTCTCACTTCAACGGTCTGTATTATCTTTTATACTTTATGCATGATTATGATCATAGTCTTGTTTTGTTAGGGAAATATTTGGCTCTTTTATTTATAAATTTGAAGACATTTGATTAGCAATAAGAGAAATACAATAGCAAAGAGTAAAAAAAGTCAAATGTTACAGTTTTGCACTGCAAATATTTTTAAACAAATATTTTTATTAAATTTTTTTTAATAACGGGTCCACAGCCCTTTTGATTTTTTGAGGTTGTTTATACGGTTTGGCATACTTTGCGTGTAGCGTCGCACCATTTCAGGTGGAATCGAGTACCAAACGTCCTTCGTTCTCTCTCACAACTCCATCCTGCCATTTGGAGGGGCCGTATATTTCGCAAGCTGCGATTTCAGATGACTCCATACATTTTCTATGGGATTCATGTCTGGAGATTGCGGTGGCCACTTCATAGTTTGAAACTTTTGGTTCAATAACCAATTTTTCACCAAATGGGATGTGTGCTTTGGGTCATTGTCTTGCTGAAAAATGCAATTTTCAACAGCCAGACCCATGTTGCCAATGACTCCTCCCAAATTTTCTTGAAAAATTTTTAGGTATTGCTCCTTACGCATTATCCCATCGATTAACAGTAAGGGCCCAACTCCATTTGTACAAATACAGCCCCAAACCATTATGGACCCGCCACCGTGCACCGCACTGTATTTGCCGATTGGACTGTGGGATTCCTAGTCCAATACCACGTCGTCCGTCTGACTCAAAACGATTAATTTTAGTTTCATCTGACCAAATAACCTTGAAAAAATTTGTTTAGCATTGTTTAAGCTTTTTATTTGTAACTTATGGCATCCCAATCAGCTAGAGCCAAATTTTCATGCATTATAGCACAGTTTCTAACGCAAACTAATGTGCCTGTTAGCTAGAAATGGTTTTTTTTTTTCTTTCATTGGCCTTAAGCCCCAATCTGCCGAGACTGCGACGGACTGTCCACTCACTGGCATTTAAATTTAACACATTAGCCGCTTTTATTGGCATAAAGTCGCGATTGCCTGTAACTAAGTTAGCCAAGTGGCGCGTGTCACGTTGGCTTAAAAGTCGCGGTCGGCCTCCTTTATTGATTTTAATGTTTTCTGAACTGTTTTTGTTTTTAACACTGCACAGTCATGTGGCTAACACCAAATTTATTAGCCACTTTCCTAACGGATTCGCCCCTATCAATAATTCGATTATTTCCTTTTTCTTTTCATCAGCCATCATAATTATTTTGCAAATTGACTTAAAATGATCAAGGTTTATCGATTTAAACAAAAACAAATAAGTTTTAATGGTAAAAAAAGCTTTGAAACAAAAGTAAATAGGTTTTGCTCTGCGAGTGCAAAACTGTAACATTTGACTTTTTTTACTCTTTGCTATTGTATTTCTCTTATTGCTAATCAAATGTCTTCAAATTTATAAATAAAAGAGCCAAATATTTCACTAACAAAACAAGACTATGATCATAATCATGCATAAAGTATAAAAGATAATACAGACCGTTGAAGTGAGAACATTGAACATGTGTTACAGTTTTGCTCGTCAGTGTATATATATATAAATTGATATATATATATATATAAATTGATATACATAAATAAAATATATATATATATATATATTTATGTATATCAATTTACATATATCGCTGCAGCTGCCTTTGCTCTTTAATATTTAACTTAAGCTTCATTTACTTCGCTCACATTTCGCTTTTTATGTAATCGGCGATAAGCGATTATTTTAAATAGGGTATATGGTGATGGCATAAGCCTTGACTCATCCTTTATCTGAACTTTTTAATCATGTGCCTGCTGCTGACTGCCGCATAAAGTGAAAATGTGCTTTCCTTATTTTACGTTCTGTTTTTTTTTTTTGTTTTTCGGCTGACATTTTGGCATTTTTTGCAGTTATTCAATGCCTTTTGGCTTGCGCTAATTTATCACTTGCCATTGCCATGTTGGCCACGTGATGCATGTGGGCTTATAGCTACTGTTGCTGCTGCTGCTGCTGCTGCGGTCGTTGCTGAAGTTGCATTGAACTTATCGAAACCGCACAATCAGCACAAGGCACAATAACTGAAAAGGCAACTGCAATGCACTGATGATGATTCTCAGGTTGCTGCTGCTGCGGATGCGGCTGACTTGCTGCAGTTACAATTTCAAAACAAATAAATTCATGCTGCAGGCTAAAAAGGGCAGCCCCATTCGTTGAGCCGCAGACACTGAGAACGGCAAACTGTAACTGAGACTCACTGAGCTGCAGTTGTTGCCGTCTCAGTCCGAGAGCCCTAAGCAAACAAATCAAGGAGCAGCCAACAACGACGACGCCGATGAGGAAACATGAAGTTGCATTTCGCCTGCAACAACAACAGCAGAAAAAAAATGCATTCAGGCTTGACTTCAATTGTTCTGCTGCTCCCACCACTGCCGCTGCTGCTGCTCCTGTTGCCATTTAACACGAGCAAAAAAAAACAAAAAAAAAACAGCAGCAATTATTGCTAGCTACACACACACACACGTTTGCTGCTGCCCTGCGGTGCTAGTTTTTGTGCTCATTTCAGCAACGGCGGCTACAATAATAATCCTCAAACGCCCACCGTTCGCTTTTTTTGCGCTTCAGAATGTTTTTTTTTTTTGTTGCTGTGTCCAGCCTAGCAAGGGGGCTGGACCTCATTTGCATGCAGCTTGCTGGCCGTGGCAATGTCGTGCTCATGTGCGGCTTCATTTGCTTATGCAGCTGCTGCTACTGCTGTTGCTGCTGTTGCTGCTGCCTCTCAGCACTTTGCTCTTGATTTCAGTTGCTGTTTTCGATTCTGATTCAGACCAACAATATCCATATGCATGCCTTGATTTCGATTTCGATTTCAATTTCATTTCTAGGACTTTGCATAGTTGTTGATGCTGCTGCTGCTCTTGTTGATGATGTTGCTGCTGCTGCTGTGGCTGTTGTTGTTACTGCTGCTGCCGCAGCTTTCATAAAAGTTAAGAGCAGCTTCTGCATGTTGCCCTGCAGCCTCTGCTGCTGCCTTTTGTTGCTGTTGTCATTGTTGAGTGTCTTTTGTTCTATTGTCAACAATTTTTGGCGTTTTGTTTTTAGTTTTGTGCATAGGGCCATGCCCACATTTGAGCTGGCATTTTACCTGACTGTCTTCCCTGCCAGCCTTGTTGTTTATCTAGCAAAACTTTCGTTCTTTGCATATTGTTTTGTTTGTCTGGCTGTCGACTTGTTTAACTTGTCACAATGTTTGTTTGTTGTTTGTTGTTTATTGTTGTTGCTGTTGCAGCAGCTGCTGCCGGCATTTACAGTTAAAGTGTTTAGTTAAACGCATGCCCAGCCAAATTGCCAGAAATATTGCAAGCACATTGATAGAGAGCTGGAGTGGGTGTGCGGCAGAGAGCTAAAACTCATAAATTTTACCTTGAAGCAATAGCTGGGCAAGGTCATGGCTTCTAGCCAAAACACAAATAAGGCAATGGCCATTTGGGCCAAAAACAATGATGCAACAAATTCGATTGGCCCGACTCTGCCGCTGCTGCCTTCTGCTACGTCTAGCGTAATTTAATAAAACGTTTAAGCGATTAGATACGTTTGTATGCACTAAAATGTAACCATTAGATACGCTATCTATACACACACACACACACACACACACACACAGACAGACAGACAGACAGGCAGCGCTCAGTGCAGACACAACAAAACAAGTGCAGCTCCCATTTGGCAGCAGCTGCTGCACTTGCTGGGCCAAAACGCTAACGAGCCTTTGGCCACGCTCTCCAGCTTCAGTCTGCCTGCAACTCATGCCACCTGCCGCCTCCTCCTGCTGCTTGACTATGCAACCATGCAGTGGCATGGAGTGTGGACCATGGTTTTGGGATCCGTGTCGAGACGACGCTCCCTTTTACTTGATGCTGTTTTTACTTTTGCTGCCGGCTGCTGAATGCCTGCCTGCCTGCCTGCCTCAATGGCTTCTTCTTCTGCTCCTCCTGCTCCCCCTCCTCATCGTGCCGCTTGGGCATTGTAAATCTGCGCTGCCAATCGCTAAAATTATTGCGCTCAATCTTTGTTATTAGATTAACTTCTATTTTGTTTTCCTATTTGACTTTGCCATAAAAACGAATCGCGCTGAACCTTTAGCCATACACTTACCTAACCCAACGGGCAGCTCGATTAACTTCAATTGTTTGTACCCATAGAAATGTATATTTAAGTGAAGTGCTTCCTAGTGACTTTCTATAGAGTCAAAGTGAATTGTTGACTGAGAGTATTATATATGAGATTTGTAAATTTTTAGCTGCTTTTGCTTATGAAATTTCGAAAATTTTAATTTAAGTTTTAATTTTAATTTTAATTTAATTTTAATTATCCAAGCTTTTTAACTTGGAGTTGTTATGTAAAAAGATTTAATTTAAATTTTAATTTAACTTTAATCATCCAAGCTTTTTAATTTGGAGCTGTTATGTAGAAAGATTTTCTTATCGATTTTTTTTATTTTTGTTTATAAATATTTTCATTTCATTCAATGTTAAGCTTTCTAGTCTTACTGTGATTTTTGTATAATTTTATATTTAATTTTTAAAATATTTAGAGTTCTTAATTACTTAAAAATTAAATATTTGATTTTATATTTTTATTTTCTATTTTCTATTTCGTCTTTAAAGCATTTAGAGTTTTTATTATTAAAATATTATATATAAAATTCAACAAATTAATAAAAACAAATATTTTAAACTTTTAATTATTTAAAAATTTAATATAAAATTATACAAAAATCACATGCGCACTAAAAGAATTTTGTATATTTTAAGCAAGGTTTTAATGTTTTTATTTGATTTTTGTGTCAAGCAATAAATCACAAAATTTATGCGCCATACGCCTTAAAATCTTGGTATTTCGATAAATATGTAGTAAAATTTGTGTATAGAAACAAAAATGATATTACAAGCTTATATTAATAAATTTTAATTGCAATACCATTTATGATCTTTAGACATATTTCTCAAAATGCTTTTAAATCTCAGTCGAAATGAACATGTTTAAGCAACAAAAGAAGTCTTTACTTTTTATGTGATATATTCTTATTGGGTTCTTCTACCACATTCGTTGTATTCAGTAGATCTTGTTGATCTGAAGCTGTAACCAAAAAATGAATTTTTGAATGAAGACTTTAGTACAGAATCCATGATGCTACCTGAAAGCTGGCTGAGTCTAAAATCTCTCGACTCTCTTATATTCTTAGCAGTATAGACAACAAAATATGAGAACTATTTGGCTGAGATGATAATGGAAAATCTATGCTAACTGCAAGCAAACAAGAGATACGACCTGTTCTTCTCTTCAATTACAACTCATTTGCCTATTGCTCATAGCCTTGTTATAAGTTCTGTATATAGTAAAATCTAATTGAAAACAAGTAAGAAAGCTCTAGTCGGGGTGCCCGACTAGGAGATACCCTGATCCCAGTCCTTTGAGTTTTGTAATATTTTCCGTAGTTTGTATCGAGTATTAAAAAAAAAAGAAAACAAATAAAAATCGACATTGCGAGACCAGGATTCGAACCCGGATTATTTGCGCAACGTGCACAAACTCTACCAACACCGCCACTTCATAACTAAAAAAAAAAAATAAATAAATAATATAAAACAATAAAAAACATTTCATCTCCTCTGGTCTCGAACCCGGACCAAGCTGCATCCGAGAGGTGCCTCTACCAACGCAGCCACTGCCCTTCTTACGCGAGCTGTTGCAAATTTGAACATAAGTAGCAGCTAATAATTCAGCACAATTCAATCGCAATTTCAATTCTTGGAATAGAAAAGTATACACGCATTTGAATGTATGTGTGCACACGCATAGGAAAAATGCGTGCGCGTGGCGCTGCTGACATGTGCTTTTGCAAATTGGCCAAACGTTTTGTTTAATAACTTCTGTTTTACTTAATGGATTTTAATGAAATTTTCAGCATATGATCTACATATCCTATTGGCTTGGTTGAGATGCAAACGCCTTCACATAATGGCCCTAGTTCCAACTAAACTTAAATTCTAAGAATTTGGGGGAATTTGGAGCCGGTATCCAAAATCCAACAAAAATCAAAATTGCATAAAATATACATAACACTAAATACAAAATTTGGAGGCTCTAGCTCTTAAGACGTTCGAGATATAATTTATTTACTGCATTTCAATAATGTTTTTATTCGATAACAATTAAATGCGAATAGTTATCGAATATTTGAAACAAACTTGACCTGCGCGTGCTATACACGGACCTACAAAAAAAATTTCAAGTCTCTAGCTCTTATAGATGCTGAGATCCACGCGTTCACACATACGGACAGACGGACAGACGGACAGACGGACAGACGGACAGACGGACAGACGGACAGACAGACAGACGGACAGGGCTCAATCGACTCGGCTTGTCGTCCTGATCAAGAATATATATACTTTATGGGGTCTGCCACGCCTCCTTCTGCCTGTTACATACATTTGCACAAAACCATTATACCCTGATTTCCCATTTTTAATGGGATCAGGGTATAAAAAATACAGCAAGAGCAACAACTAAATTGATTTTTGTCTTGTTTTTTTATTTTATTTTTTTTTTTGTAAAAGGATAAAAACGAACTCAAGGGCATTTGAGCTTCGGTTTGGCTCATTTGTTGCCAATTTTCTTGTTATCTGTTGCTGCCGCTTCTGCTGTTACAGTTGTTGTTGCCGTTGCTGTTGCCCAGTTGAAAACTGAAAGTGCGCCTGGTCAAGCTGAGCTTAGTCAATGGCATTAGGCAATGTTGCATTAGCTATGCTCGCCTGCCATTCGGTTTTGGCTTCATTTGTTTTTACGGCCTGCATTTTGTTAGACGTTGCACTCAGCAGATGCACTCGGCACTGCACTGCAATGAGTTTTGCCTGTTTTTGGGCTTGCTAAATTGGTTTTGTGTTGCCTGCCATGTTGCTGGCGCATCAATTGAACAGCAAACAGCAATTGGCAACCTGCTGCAATTGCTGCTGCCGCCGTTGCTGCTGCTGCTGCTGCATGCCGTAACCATGGGCCGTTTGTCGATTGTCGTCTATTCTACATAGCTAAGTTTTAGAAAGGCACACAACTTTCCTTGCACCATGATGCGGTCATAGACCGATGCGAGGCGATGCGGCCACATTTCTTTTCTCAACTTTCGCTCGCTCAAGTGCCGTTGGTTAATAATGATGTTGCAAGCAGCTGCTGCCAGCTCTACAATGTGTTATGCAATTGGAGTTGAGAGATTTTTTGCGAAACTGATTCTAATGAAGTGAGCGGAAGAGAGAGAGACTCAATCAGAGTCGCCTTTAAAATCGTTTAATGAGTGGCTTTTATGTTCGCAGTAGCTCAGCTGCCCACACACGCACACGCACACTCAGATAAAGCTTAATACTCATTAAAGCTGGTCGTATTTATGCATGCAGCATTAATGAGGGAATTTCACAAGGGACTCCAGCCAGACCTCTGTGACAAGTGCGGCGTAATTGAAAGAAATTAAAAGAGTGAAAAAAAAAACCAAAAAAAAAGAGAAAAAACTCTACAACAGTTGAACGACAACAGCAACAGCAACAGCTTTGCAGACATATCAAATGATGATGATAATGTGCCACGGAAATGGGTTAAGCTGCTTAAATGTTCTGCCCCAGCTCCAGGTTCAATGCCGACAACGACTCTCCGACTTCGACTTCAACTCTGACTCCTCCTCTCAGCCTGCTGTTCTGCTACGCAAGTTTTCTTTATAAAATCATTTTCGTTCGTGAGTTGCGCAAAAGATTGTGTTTTTTTTTTACATTTTTGCCAGCAATTGACAGGAGTTTTTGTTGTTGCTGTTGCTGCTGCTCTTTAAATGCATTTAAATGCGCACGCATCAACATAAAATTGGCCGCAATTAAAGCAGAGAAAGTGAATACTCTGAGCAGATATATCTTAGCAGACGTTGCACACACTACACACACGCACACCTTAGCTTAAGTGTTACAACTGGCAGTAAGTGCGGTCCATTTGTAGCTTTTACTCACGTGCCGCAATTCTAGTTTTTTTTCGGGTTTTTATGAGGTCGCTCGCTCTTACCTGTAAAAGATAAAGAGAAAAAAGATGGAAAACTTTAGATAAAAGTTTGGGCCACACACTTACGTGCAATTTGCGTAAGCCATAAAAAAAGCAAAGCAACACTTAAATTAAAAATAATTAAATTAATAATAATCATAAGTTTTTATGTTTTTTTTTGTCGGCGCTTTATGTTTTTATTAAGTGACAACTTGTCTTTTTTTTCGGCTCAATTAAAAGGCATAGGCAAACGTGGCTAACAAACTAACTGGGCTATGTCATGTGCGTTGTCCACTGGACAAGTGTTATACTGTGCGACATGAATGAGGTTTCTAGATTAGCACAGAATTAACATTGTTTAAGAATTTAGCAAAGTGAAAATTTGGAAATCTATTTTCATGATCAAATTAAGATTTCTGCTTATGATTGAATAGAGTTAAACAGTTTGATAAATGCATGCGAGTCGAGCTCTGCTGGGGAGCTCTTTCCCGTACTTAACCAACTTAATTATAGTTTCCATGTTCTATAAACAAATAAGAACTATTCTTGGATCAAATCAATGTCGACTCAATTTAGTGTCAACAGCGGGCAACAGGCGGCGCATATCAATTATCAATTTGCAATTTTCCAATCAACAAGCAACGAACAAAAAATGTACAAAGAATACGAAATGGTAAGTAAAACAAGTTTTGTGGCATTTAATTTGTATGAAAATGGACTTGGCCTGGACATCTTGCAGAAGGCCTAGACATTGGCCACTACAACTTGCCGGCGGCTTAATGAAAACTTGGCGCCTGCTGCAGCAAAGTCGCTCTGCCCCCCAGCCCGCCCCGCTCTGTGCGTCGCTTAATGCTGTCGTCAAGTGTATTAAATTGAAAATTTAATTAAAGAAGTTTGCGCCGGTTGCGTCTTGGCCAAGAGTAACACAGCTGTCTCGCTGGCATAAAATTAGCCAAACAAAAGCTTATTGAACTCAAGAGCAACATTTGCGGCCCAACAGATTCATGGTCAAAAGAAGAAAAAAAAAACTGAAATCAACGCAAATCGCTGTCAATAATGGCCGGACGGCGGTGGCAGCCAACAGCAAAAGGCAAAAGGCAAAAGGCTTAATTTGTAGCCAAGTTAAGTTATATTCACACGCTTTTTGATACCAATTGCACACAATTGCCCTACGTCAACACGTCTGCCGCAGCCCCAGCTACGGCCCCAGTCACGCTTAGGCAGTTTTGTCAAAACACAAAAATTGGCCAAAAGGCGACAAAGCGGGCCAGAAAACAACAGCACAAAAAAAAAAAAACAAATCATACACAGAGACAAGGCTGTTGGCAGCTAATAATGAAACTAAGTTGGTAATAAAGCTGGCCTAAGCCAAGCAACTTGGGTGTGTTTTATATGATGTTGGCCTATCAAGGACTGATTGTACAACTGAGAGTGAACGACTAGAAGATGCCTTAAGCATGCTGCCAATTGCCTGGGCTGAAAGCGTTGAGCCTGCTCCCAGAGAAACATGACTCAGATTATGCAAAATTTGCTAATGTATGAAACTGGAATGCAGAAAAAGTAAAAGTTGAAGGTATTGATGGGGAGTCTGCTCTAGAGGGGAGTGCACGACTAGAAGATACCTTAAGTATGACAAAACAAAAGAAACTGTTTGCAGTAGTAAAGAGCGATATTAGTAGTAGGGAGTGTGCGAGTAACAGCTGCTTTAACTGTCAAAAAGCTGCACTAGGCGGGAGTGAACGACTAGAAGATACCTTAACCATTCTAGCTTTCTTTTGCTTACAGAAAAAACAGCTTCTTGATGTCAAGAGTGCTTCCATAGGAGATGTCTTAGACACTTTAGCTAAACCATTAGACAAAAAAATATTTGGTTTAAGAATGTTCATTCCATATAGAACTAGAATATTGCAGAGCTTGAAATAGAATGCGCTGATTATATAAATCTGTCAGAGGACTGCACCACTATCTATGCTCTGCCCTTTGACTAACCTGACTTGACCCTTTAAACTGGACAACTGACTGAAACATATAGAAGTAAAAACGGTTTCACTGTTAAGAAAGCTATAGGCGGGTATGCAGGACTACGCGATGCTTATTGCATTGTTGTCTCATGCTGGCAATCAGTTGCTTGCATTGCTAAAGCATATAGAAGTTTTGTATCCTCTATACCAATCTCTCTCTTGCTCTCTCTCTCTCTCTCTCTTTGCATCTCTTCTTCTGAGCTACATAAATAATATATATTTTATGTGTTCTTTGGTCATTTGCATACCCTTTTCAAGCCATAAGCTCAAGGGTATAACAACTCCGCTCAGGCTTAAGTGCAGGTTCTAAAACATAATTAAGACCATGGCTAAGACCCGCAGACCCAACGCACACAGACAGAGCTAACTCTTTTGCAGCTTATTACCAACTCATGTGGTTTTTGGCTAGCCAAAAATGTTCAATAAACTATCAACAGCTGTCAGTAGTTGCTGTTGCCGGTTGACGTTGCCGTTGCTGCTGCTGCTGCTGCGGCTGCGGCTGCTTGGGCCTTTAAGTCTAGCCCCAGACAAACTATTATGTCTTTGGGTAGCTTGGCTCAGGCCGTTTGTATGTTGACTTGTTGCCATTAAGTTAAATGACATAAGCATAAAGATTTACGCCGCTGAAACGACCAGAAATCAAACGCTGTCAGCCAAAGTGTCAAATTTGTAATGAGGCCCAACAACGGCAACAACAATTGAAACGTGGCACAGAACTCAGCTGCTGCTGCCACGCCCGTATTCCGTGAGTGTGTGTGCCTGTGTGTGTGTGTGTGCTTTTTGTTTGAAATCGCTTTTGATTAAAGAAGTTGTCAACCCATAGCCAACAAAAGTCGCTTGATAATTGCGCGTGGGCGCCCCCTCTTCAGTTGTCTTTTGTGTCTTTTCAAGTATTATTAAATATATATACAGCTACATCTCGATCGCATTTATTGCTCGCTCTAGCAATTTGCATAGAGCTCAGCGCTGAGGTCGGGGCTGGGCCATGCCAGCCTTGAGCTGTGCTTGAGACTTGTGTATTATTGTAAACTCTTTAAAGTCTCTTATTAAAGCACAAAGGCAGCTGGCAACGACCTTGCCAAGCCATAGAAAAGTTTCGATTTTTGAATTGCATACACACACACACACACAGGCACACACACACGCGCGCACACACTGTGAGAAAGCAATTGCTTAAACAAATTGCAGCGCTATAATTAATAATTTCTCTTTAAATTCGGTACTTGTGGAAAAGTGGGCGTAGCTGTTGCCCACGTGCAAAAGAAAAATATAATGCTTGAAAAAAGCGGGAAGCAATTATCTTGATGTCGTCAAAAGCCATCGGCATCAAGCCATCAAGCTATCATCAGCATCGTTCACAGCATCATGAATGCACTTCCACTTAATGAGAGGCAACGCATACACACACATACACACACACACACACACACACACTCACACACACATCGTCAGTTGAGCAAAAAAAACTTTCATTTGTTTCGCTTACTCAACATAATGAAAAACTGCGATAAACCAACAATGAAACGAAAAACGGCAGCGTTATGAGTTGAACGAATATGGAACACCCTATAAAAAAATAAATAAAAATATAAAGATATGAATAGATGTTGAGATATATATCCATAGTGCGTCATAAAGAGAGAAAATATATTTATTGAATTTTGAATTGAGAATATTGAATTTAATATCTCTATATAGAATTTAGATATTAAACTACAGTTAGTTAAAATTTGAGGATAACAAATGTTTTAAGATGAACTCGCTTATAGAAGATCTATGGGTAGAAAGTGAACTTTATATAACTGTTAAAGGTGTTATTTCTGTAAAGTGTTAAATACTCAATATTATATATAAAATACTGAATACTAAATACTATATATGAAATACTAAGCACTAAATACTAATAAAGATATATGTGAAATAATTCCTATGTACAAAATAAATATTAAATACTAAAAACAAACTAGTATGTACTATATTTGAAATAATAAATACTATATAAAATACTATGAAATTCCATACATAAAATACTCTATATTCATTTTTAATACTGAATACTATGTAAAATACTGAATACTTGACATGAAATACTAAATACTATATTTGAAATACTAGATAATTAACAGGAAATTCGAAATACCACATAAAACATTAAATACCAAATGTTATGTGTGAAATACTAAATACTAAATGCTGTGCTTAAAATACTAAATAATATGAAATACTAAACACCGCATAAAATACTAAATACCAATTACTATATATGAAATACTAAATACTAAATACTGTACATAAAATGCTACATACTTAATATGAAAAACTAAATACCACATAAAATACTAAATACCAAATACTAAATACTGTGCATAAAATACTAGATACTTAATATAAAATACTAAATACGTTGTATAAAATACTAGATACTTAATATAAAATACTAAAAACTATGTATAAAATACTAGATATTTAGTATTAAATACTAAATACCACATAAAATACCAAATACTAAATATGAAATACTAAATACTAAATGCTGTGCATAAAATACTAAGTACTTATTATGAAATACTGAATACATAAAATACTAAATAACAATTACTAAATAATGCATAAAATACTAGATACTTAATTTTAAATACTAAATACTATGTATAAAATACTAGATACTTAATATAAAATACTAAATACTATGTATAAAATAATTGATGCTTAATATGAAATACTAAATACCCCATAAAATACAGAATACTAAATATGAAATACTAAAAACTATGTATAAAATACTAGATACTTAATATAAAATACTAAATACTATGTATAATATACTAGATACTCAATATAAAATACTAAATACCACATAAAATACTAAATACTATCCATATACATCTGTATTCTCATTGAATATATATCCAAGCTGCTTATATAGTCTCCATTTCCTAGTCTTACAACAAGCTTCAACTCCCGCTTAGCCTCCCCATTTCTGTCAATATCCCGTTAGGGTATATGAAAAGCTTAATATGTATATGAATATGTATGTCTTTGTACATATATATATAAATATATACACTTATATATGGGTTGTGCCCGATTTTGCGCTTGTTAAACGCGCGTGGGCTGTGCGGCAGCTATTGATGCCTGATTCTGCTTCTTCTCCCACCACGCGTCCTATCTTGCGGTCGGCTAACCGCTTTGCGTAGGCGTCAGTCGAGCGCCTGAATTGCATTTGTGATTAGCTGGCAGTGATAAGCGCGTCAGCTTGAGCCGTGCCCAGGCTTTGATCTATCATATGCAAGTGGGCTGGATTCAATGCTTCGCTTTGATTTCCGCTTTGCGTTAGACATTTAGCAGCTGCAGTCGTAGCAGCAGCAGCAGCAGCAGCAGCTTTTGGGCCAATGATGAAGACAAATGTTAAGTGCGCGACATTTTCACTGTCAATTAGCGCCTAGGCTGAGGCTAAATTGCAGCTGTTGTTGTTATTGTTGCTGATGTTGCTGACAGTTAAATAACGCAAACGTGCCGAGTTGCAATTGCTTGTTGCTGCCGCTGCTGCTGCTGCTGCTTTTGATGCTGTTGTTGTTATTGTGCCGCCAAGCACGTAACTCAATAACGCGCACATTCTAACAGCAGCAGCAACAAGAACAACAACAATTAAGCTAACAATGTACCACACACAAGTAAAAGTTGTTGTTAGTGTCGACTCGACTCGACTCGACATAATGAAAATCTGCTCGCTTGCCCTGCATGCCACAATCTGCCCGCCCGTCCGCTCCGCCTTCTGTCCTGCTGCTGTGCAACAAAGTGCAAATGCTCTGCGCCCCTCCCCCACCCCTTCTGGGGGAAATTGTCTAATGAAAAGCTGCTGTCGACACAAACGAAGCGTAGCCGGGGCTTGAAGTGTAAAAAAAAATAACAGAAACAGCAAAAAAAAATTGCATTGCAGGTTAGAAGGCAATGCGAGAATTGTGCTAAGGCAAAGGGGCGGCCGAGGGAGAGGCGTGGCAATAAAGCGCCATCGATTAAGCCTTAAATACTTTAAGGCTGCTGCTTGAGAGTGAGCAGTAGCAGCAGCAGGAGCAACTATTGTTGTTGCGGCGCCAGCAATGTGTTGTGATGAAAGGTTTTCATCTTGCAGCAAAATGTATAAGCCAAGAAATACCCTAGACAAAAAAGTAAGAACAATTTCAGTCAAGATATTGGCCAATATTTGTTAAGCTCAGGCGAGTTCCTTGGCAACTTTCTTATATTTATTGTGATCATCATATTATGCTCATTTAATTACAGGGTATTAAGAGAAAGAAAGTGTTGTTTGTTGCTGCATTTTTTTCACTCTTTCTTTATTTTCTTCAAACACATTGCTGATGGCTTCATTATGACAGCTTAAATTATTGGTGTAGCTGCTGCTGCTGCCAATAATAATAATAATAATAATGATGATGATGATGATGTTGCTGCTGATCGTAATGATGATGATGGGGCAACGTTTTTGGTTAACTGAAACCAAGCAGAAGGCCGCCACAAGCCCAAAATGAGAACGCTTAATGGCCTGTTTGGCTGGCAGCTGCCAAGTGTTAATTATATGGTCAGCAGCTCAATTGCAGCTCCAATTGCGGCTGCGCCCAAAAAAAAAGTGAAAAAAAGAACAGCTATCTATAGAGCTTTATTTGCATGCAAGGCCTTGCCACGCCTGCCACAGCCGCAGCCACAGCCACTGCCCGTTTCTCAGACTCTTTCGTTGCCCCTGACTCTGGCTCTGCCTTTGCACTTGCCGCGGTCTCTGCCACCAACTCGCCAACTCTTCGCCAACTCCATATATGCCTCTGACCCTAACAAGATCTCTCTCCGTGTGCCCCGCTGTCTCTGCCCTTGCCCTTATCTCTATTTAACCCCTGCTCCTGTCTCTGTTCCTGCCCTCACCTCCGCCTATGTTTCGAACTTTTGCCTCGACTCATATGTCGGATATGGGAGTAAAGGTCTGCCCTTTCCTTTATCCCTTTTTATGCCTCCGTTTTTACTCGATCTCTAATCCCAGCCTATGCCGCTAACCTCTGCCTCAGCCCCTGCCTTTACTCCAGGGCCTGCCCCAGTCCTTGCTTCTTCCCTTGGCTCTAACCCGTCTCTATTCCTGCCCTCATGCCCAGCCTTTGCCTCTAGCCCATGTCTCTACCTCTGTCCCAGCTTTTCCCGCCTCCTCTGTCCCTGCCACAGCGTCGACTTTTTCCCTTACCTCTGCAAGAGTGTCAATCCCTCGCTCATTCCCAGCCTCTGCCTCTGACCCCACCCATGTCTCTCCCTCCAGCTTTTGCCTCTACCTCTGCAACTGCCACAGCCTCTGCCATCTTATCTCTATACCCTTTCTCTATCCCTACCTCTACACCTACCCCTGCTGCAGCTTCAGTTTCTGCCAAATTTCATGGCTTGACATTCAAACGAGCGGATTTCTTGGCGTCAAATTATTTTGGCAAAGCTGCGAAACTATAATTATTTTCTTATTTAAAGCAAACCTAACTTATGTTAATGTTGTTTCTGGTCTAGTGTGAATGAGTTATGGGCAGCAAACTGAGGCAGCCTCGCAGATCTATAAATATATTATGCCATTTTCTGCAACTGGGCAAAGTCGAAGTTCAATGTACGCCAAAGTGCTGTGTTGCACGTTGCCAGTTACCAGTTGTGAGTCGTCATCTCTTGCTGTAGCAAATAAATTGATTGATTTATGCCAAGAACTTGGCACAGGCAGCGCAAAGCGATCTTCAGCCTGGTCATGCTTTACTTTATTCTTACTATTTTTTTACTGTTCTGTATTTTGAGTTGTTTTTTCGTTGTTGTTGCTTTTAATTATGGGCGTGCAGCTCTTAAAGCCAAAAAGACCCACTGCCAGCCATTAGCAATTTTAATTTATTTATGTATGCGCCGCAGAGTTCGACTTTTAGATGCAACAGCAGCAGCAGCAGCCGCTGTAGCAGCTCCACTCATGTATCTCGAGTCATGTAGCATACGAATGTTTGCATAAATTAATTTCAAATGCACAAACATGAACTAGAGAGAACACCATATGCAATGCCGGCCATCAAGAACAACAGGCCAGCTCTGTGCAGCCTCTGCTCTTGTTCAACTTCAGTCAGTTGTTTGGTTGTTCTGCTGTTCGGCTGCTTCAGTTGATTTGATTTAAATTGCATTTCGTGTCACATTTCTGGCTAATTAAGTGTGGCAAATTTGCAGTTAACATGCACTTGGCCATCACAGCACAACATTTTTTTTTTTTGGTTTTTCAACAATCGCAATTTGTAATCGGCTCATAAGTCAAAGTCAAATTGCCAAATTGCGCATTTTGCGGCTTAACAAATCAAAGGAAACAAAGCATAAATGAATCAAATGAATCATAAGACAATGAATGGCTGGGCATATAGGTTTCGGCAAGCATTTTGTAACAGAGTGAAGTTTATATAATAATCGTAAGACATTAGCTACGGGTATATATGTTTTGTTGCAGAGCTTGTAACAGAGAGAAATTTATATTTATAATTTATATAATTTATATATATATCAGAAGACTTTAAGTGGCTGGGGATACAGGTCCTGGTATGCAGTTTTAATAGAGTGAAGCCTATATATTAGATGCTGCTTATATATGTGTGTATGATGGCTCTAAGGTGGGTATATGAAGTCTTGGTATACATATATATTTATTTTCATAGGAGAAGCATAAATTTTACTTCTAATTACAGGAGAATAGTTTAATCGTTAAAGCTATTAAATCATGTATCATATTAAAAGCTATAGATTTTAGTTATAGTAAAATAACAAGCTTGGGCTATAGATTTAAGTAATAGTAAAAAATAACAAAGCTTGAGCTCTTCAAAATCTTGCAAGGTGCTTATATGTAAATGAGCAGACAGAGTAAAAGAGAGAGAGAGAGGCAGACACTGGAGTAGAGATGAAAAAAGATGGAGTGCGTCACATACCAATGCCCAACACTATTTAGCTTGCAAGTAAAACTTAACTTTATTATTAATTTGCTCTCGACAATCGCGATCAGTCGTTCGACCTGTAAAGACGTGAATTCGAACAGCCTTCGCTTAAGCTCTACTGCTGCAGAGTTCTAAAAATAGAACTTTGCGGTGCATTCTTCAACGCAACAGCAACAAAAACCGCACACGCAGCGTTTTCTTATCGCTTGCTTCCGCGTAACTCAATTGCTTTAATTGCAATTTACGAAATTTCGTCGCTTGGCGCGAGTGCGCCTGCACTCAAAAGCACAATCCGCGATGACATCTAATGTCAATAACCTCGCTACAGCTGTAAAGGTAAATGCAGAAATGCAAGCCCAGCTTAACGTTGTGATGGCAAATAGGCAAGCCTCCATCATGCCAATAAACTCAAAAATAGATATCGCCTCCGTGCAAGGCATCACTAACAACAAAAACACGAAACGTAAACAGCCAAATTCACCAAAAACCATCAAGAAAAGGCTCATCTTCGACGAACCAAGCACCAGCAATGCAGCATTAATATCAGAAAATCGATTTTCACTGCTCGTAGAAGAAGATGAAGACTACAGCGAATCACCTGTAGCTCCAGAAGCCCCAGTATTGACCGACCAGCAAACTACTCCGAAACCTCGTCCGCCCCCCATATGGTGTCCAAACATCAAGTCTGTGGCCCTACTTCAACAGATAATAGATAAAGTAATTGATGCTAAATCATACGTAATTAAGCCAAAGAAGAATAACATAGGTGTATTAACCCAATGCAGTGAGGACTATCGCAGAGTTATAGACCACTTTACTAAGCTGGAATTGGAGTTCCACTGCTACCAGCTTAAGGAGGACAAACCATATAGAGTCGTGTTCAAAGGGCTTCACTCCAGCACTGATACAACACTAATTAAAAAGGAATTGGAAACCAAAGGCCACACAATTACAAATGTGCACAACCCACTGAGCCGTATGGACAAAACACCGCTAAATATATTTTTTGTTGACGTGGCTCAGGCCCCCAACAACAAAGAAATTTTGGACATTCGAGTTGTCTGCAGGCAACGCTGCACAGTGGAACTGCCAAGAAGATACAACGACCTGACACAATGCCATCGCTGTCAAGAATTTGGACACACACAACGCTACTGCCACAAAGCTCCCAGATGTGTGCGTTGCGCCGGGAAACACGCATCCAAAGACTGCACCCGCGAAAAGGACCAGGCACCAACTTGTGTGCACTGTGAGTTACAGCACCCAGCCAACTATAAGGGCTGCCAAGTATACAAGCGGTTGCGCAAATTGCAATCCCCAGCACAAAAAAGGAGTCCCACACAAACACCGTCTACGGGTCCGAGTACTGCTTCCGAAATTACAAGGCCCCGGAGCATTACCCAAGCCACGAGCTTTGCAACGCCTATTAGTGGTGTTTCTTACGCACAGGCCGCTAGAGGTGGACCGTCAAATAAGAATACCACAAGTGACACTTTGTTCACTGAAATGCTTCAGCAACAACAACGTCAGTTTGACGCAATTAATGCCGAGCTCAAAGCGATGCGAGAAGTACAATCCCAACAAGCAACCATGCTAAACAGTTTAATGGCCATCATAACCAAGCTTGCCTACAAATAATGGCTTTACGTGTGGGTATCTGGAACGCCAATGGCCTGAGAAACAAGACTCAGGAACTGGCTGCGTTTCTCTCACAAGAAAACATAGATATAATGTTAATAACAGAAACTCATGAGTGCCCCACTACACAAATTTTCGGATACGAACACTATCAGGCTCATGGTGAAGGAGCAAACTGCTTTGGTGGATCCTCAATCCTCATACGAGCAACAATACCGCATACACCTTTACTGCCAATTTGCAACGCAACAATGCAGGTCTCAGCCATCACCCTGCCTACGTCTATTGGAGCGATCGAAGTTGCGTCAATTTATCTTCCGCCAAACACTGGTCTGTGTGATCATCACATGGAACAGGTTCTAGGCCAAAGGTTGAATAAGACCCTCATCGGCGGCGACTGGAATGGATGGCACCCATTTTGGGGAAGCAATAGTGCGAATCGTCGCGGAGAAGTCATATTTGAGGCGATTCAAAACTTACAATTCAGCATATTGGCGACTGGAGCCCCCACCCGTTACCCAATTAATGGACACAGGCCCTCGGCAATCGACTTCGCTGTCTACAAAGGCATCTGTGACCGGCAATTGACCATTGAAGAATCCTTGGACCTATCCTCTGACCACCTGCCACTAATAGTCACAATCCACGCGCAGCCACAGCCCTTGCCCATTAGGAAACAACTACTGCCAGCAGGATCAGATTTAGGAGTCTTTAGGCGCGAGCTCCATTACTCTTTGCACATAGAAATGGAACTTAACACTCCTGAAGACGTGGACTACGCAGCAAACAAACTGCAGGAAGAAATAGTCAAAGCTGCGCACCAAGCCGCCCCACCATCTTGCCAAACAAGACAACAGTCTCCGTACAACATCCCCCTCACCTTGGAGGCCCAACACCTACTAATACACAAAAGATGGGCCAGGAGACGCTGGTTAAGATTACGCACGCCTGATGCCAAATCCATGTACAACGAAGCCACGAGGCATCTTAAAGCTGCTCTCGCCCTGCTTCAAAAGAGGTGTATCAGCGATGCGCTGGTACGAGCTGAATCGCCCACTGACGCAGAGTTTCAATTATGGAAATTTACAAGAAAGCTCAAACGGCAGCCAATACGACGTCATCCCATTCGGAGCATTTCTGGTTCCTGGCACATTGGAGACGAAGCTCAAGCTGAGGCTTTTGCAAACCACCTTCAAGACCAATTCACGCCGGTGATTACCGCAGAGGCCTCAGAAATCGAAGCAACAGAAGACATCGTTCTCTCGCCCCTCCCAGCTGAAGACCAGATAACTGGATGTACAAAAGAAGAGGTTCTTGAACACATCAGAAGAGTGAAGGCAAAAAAATCCCCTGGATATGATCTAATAAACGGCAGAGTCCTTAGAGCACTGCCTGACTCCACCATAGACTACATAACTATGGTGTACAACGCCATGCTCCGCATCCGGCACTTTCCAGCCTGCTGGAAGCGCGCCGTGATTGTGATGATTCCTAAGCCTGGCAAACCCGTGGGAGAAATTGAGTCGTACAGACCAATTAGCCTGTTGCCAGTACTCTCCAAAATATTCGAAAGAATATTTCTGGAACGAGTACTGACACATCTGGGACGCCAGGAGGCCATTCCAAACCATCAGTTTGGCTTCAGGAGACAGCATGGAACACCGGAACAGGTTCACAGAGTTGTGCACCATATCCTTGGAGCCTTTGAAGAAAAGATGTACTGCTCTGCCGTCTTTTTAGACATCAAACAGGCGTTTGATCGAGTTTGGCACCTGGGACTGCTGCAGAAAGTGAGGACCACCCTTCCAGCCCCATTTTTCGCGTTGCTATCCTCATACCTTATTGGAAGAACCTTCCAAGTGTCAAGGGGGCAAACAGTATCCTTGACTAGACCAATTATGGCTGGAGTACCACAGGGTAGTGTTCTAGGCCCAACACTTTATACTTTATTCACAGGAGATATGCCAACTCCCGAGCCAAATATAGGAAGTACAGATGCAGTACTCATAGCGACCTATGCAGATGACACCGCCATCTTATCACGTCACGTATCTGCGCAAGAAGCTTCAGACTCACTACAAAAATATCTGGACTCTTTCGGACGCTGGGCAAAACGGTGGTGTATCACCATTAATGCACAAAAGTCTGTACATACTACCTTCGCCACTAGAAGAGGAGATTGCCCAAGCGTTGCATTGGGGCCCACTATTCCCAAAGCCTCAAAAGTAAAGTACCTTGGTATCACTCTTGACAGAAGGCTGACTTTTAAAGCGCACATAAGTCAAGTAACCTCAAAATGCAAAAGCAAGCTAAAAACCCTCGACTGGATGCTGAGAGCTTCAAGCAAGTTGTCTTACAGCAGCAAGGCCGCCATCTACAAGGCAATAGTTGTCCCAACCTTCGTATATGGTATCTCTCTATGGGGCTCCTCGGCGAAGACTACAAGGAACAAAATTCAGACCCTGCAGAATAAAGCACTACGCAGATGGACTGGAGCCAGCTGGTTTGTAAGAAACTCAGTCTTACATAGGGATTTAGCAATTCCCACAGTTGCTGAACTCATTGGGCGACACAGTTCAAGATACGCGGACAGACTTGCAGCGCATCCTAACCATCTCGCAAGCAACCTGGCTATAAACAACAATAGGCGAAGACTGAAGAGATTGCATCCTCTAGACAATATTAGAACTAATTAAGATAGTAGCTACAAGTGCAGAATAATTGGCATATCTGCCCTCCCATTAGTTAAGGTTTAGAGCTAAATGCGCTATAGAGTCTAAGACAATAAGCTGCAACAAAATAAAGAAATAAAAACGAAAATTTGCTCTACTGAGGCAAACGCACAGTGAGCGCGCCCATGAAGAGTGACATTCCTTCGCTTACAATTCCAAGGCCCAATTTCGTTCCCACAAATTACTAAATAATATATTCAACTAATTTAATATATCTTATCTAATTCAATTGAAGTCCTAGCCCCGCCCGTTTTAGTATTCAATCATGCAGAGCATTTAAACGTTCCGTTAAGCTCTCTTAATATTTTCCGTATTTATGCTTGCCGCTTCTTCACTGCTTTTTAACACCTTTTGTTGTGTCTGTTTTATATTGATAATTAAAATATAAATTAAGCAAGACGTTTATGTAAACAACGCAGCGCTTTTGTTGCCTGTTTGTTTGTTTATTGTTAAATTGTTGGCCAACCTTGAACTGTGGCTAGTTGTTTTCTCTCTGGTTTTTTATGCATCTACTAAATAAGTGATGAGCATTTCATCTAAGAATTATGATGCCAACAGATTCTGAATGAATATTTAATGAGACAGCGCCACAGGCCGAGGCACAGTCGGCTTTGGCTTTATTGACCAATTTGCATGTTGATTGTTTTTCTTTCTTCTTAAGTTTATTTAAATTGTTTTGCAGTCACGTTTCAATTAAATTGTAATTTATATTGCAGCTGGGCCAAGACATGAGCAAAGTGCATTCAAAATGGAAAAAATTTCGTGTTTTGTAGCGCTCAATTAGAAACGCATTCATTACACACTCAATTTGAATCATTTGAATGTTGAATGCATGTCATTTGCATTGTGAGCATATTTCCTGTTGCCAAACAACTTTCCAATAGAGTTTTCTTTTGTCTTGGCGTGCGTGCGAGCTAATTGCGACACCTAGGCATAATCAATTATGCCATACCCTAAAACCCAGATGGGGTACTCAATCTTCATTGCATTTGTTTCGACTGCCACGCCCCGAAATACCAATTGCATTGACAACGGCTCTTAACTGATTTTGTCTATAGATCTCCAATTGTATAGCTGTCTCTGCAAATGGAATGTGACGGCTTGGATTTTTATCTGATTGCTTTCTGTTTCTATGTAGACAACAATTTTATACCCTGTAATCTATGTGGAATGGGTATGTTGTCTGAGTATGTCATAAGCAGAAAGAGACGTGGTAATAAGTTCAGTGGGTAAGAAGCTCAGAGGATTGAGATGTGCTCGTTTGTTGGCTGTCTGTCTATTTATTCATTCGCTTGAATGCAAAAATCTCGAGAACTTTAAGAGCTAGATTGTTGAAATTTGATATATATATTTTAGTATATCTTACACACTAATATATAAATATTTTTTTTTAATCACTCAATTCATTTCTTAGTTAGCATCATTATGGTGTATGCAGGGTATCTCTTAGTCGAGCACACTCAACTAAAGCACTCTTTTTTGTTGTGAATACATTATTCTTTATTTTATTGTTGCTGTTATTAGCGTGAATTATGTAGTTAGATAAAGTCTTTAGCGACCGATGAGTCTGCTATCAAGCATTGATGACCTCATTGACCTTGCCTTGGCATTGGCATTGACCAGTCGCCTTTTTCATAGTGTACTTACAGCATTACTTATAAAACCTTTATACAATTATGTGTTTACAGCAAAAAAACTAGCTTGTTTGGGAGTTTGTTTTAATGTCTATTTGAAAATTATATAGCGCCAGTTCTGTAATAGTTACAACAACAGCATCAGCAATAAGTTAGACGAGTGTGTCTGGTAATTAAGTGCCAAGTGCTCGATTAGATAATTGTCTGCTGCCTGGAAGTACTCAACGATCTTGGCAATCTTCGCATTCTATCTTCAATCTATGTTCAGCATTTAAAACCTGCCATCTACAAGCACTCTTAAACATGTTTTTCCTACATCCAATCGTCCCTCCACTGCTCTTAACTTCTTGGCTTTTTCTGCTTCTGCTTCGTTTTTTTTTTTATTTTGTTTGTTTCGTAGGCGCGCAAACATACATTAATCTAAGCTTAGAATGAGCGCGTTTATTTATAGCCATGCGCCAATCATCAGATGAGCTAGTCAAGCCATAAGCTCAGATATATATGTGGAAGCGCTGCCTGCATGATTAACTGTTGTACGAAACGCAAATAGCAAATAGTAAATTTTTAAATAATATTTATATACCCTTGCAGCCTTGGCATTGTGACTCGCTTATTAAGTTTGTTTTACTACATTCAATAATCAATTAGTATTATATATTATACGACTGGCTATGGCTTAAGTGGAATTATCTCTTTTTGGGAATTAAGTCTAGCTTAGTCTTGTTTTTGTTAGTTTGTATATGAATAATATAAATAAAATAAATATAAAAATTATAATAAATTTATATACTTTATATAATATAAATTTATATAATTCCCAATAAGCTCACTGGGCGCAATCAAAAGAATTTGAATATTAGCTGAGAAAAATTACAGATTTTTCACAAATCATATATGGACTGTAAATATTTATATATATATATAACTATATTTCTATATAAAAATTTATAATTATTTTATTTAAGAATACTTCTGCTACTCTAGACTCTCCGAGCATCTCTTCATCAGTCAGCATTTGTGAGCATCTTCCACTTCCTGCTAGACTTGCTCTGCACACGCCATATACCCTAACCATATAGTCTCAAATAGCTATGTTTTCTCAGTATGTTCGCTCTTCCTCTTTACATTCTAGTTGACGTTGTTCTCTCTCGATTAACGTCTATGCATAGTTCTCATAGTTTGACCGATTTGTGGCTGCTTAAAAGTCAATTAATGGCCAACTATGGGCTTTTCTTTCCGGCTCTTCAGGCAAGGTCATTGTGCAATTATTGAAAATTGTTAATTATAAGCGAAGCTCGTGTATGAGTCACTCTGTGTGTGTGTATGTGTGAAGGTATGTGCGCAGCAACCAGCAATTTGATTGAGCTTAAATGAAATGCACGTGTCAATTGGTCTTAGTTGAATGGCTGTTGTTTAACTGGGTCAGTTAGTTGAGCATTTAACCACGCCCACAATTACAAAGCATCATCAATTTCATATTTACCATTGTCGCATACCAAGGGGCGCGGAGGCGTGGCGGGTCGAACAATTCGACGAGCTGTTGCCGTTAGCCATAATTGACCATAATAACAAAAGTTAAGCGCAATGGCATTCGCCTGCTGCTGCTGTTGTTGCCCCCTATCTATGTGGCTGCACAGTTTTCTCAGCTGTGTAGATTGTGCTGCTGCTGCTGTTGTTGTTATTGTTGTTGTTTTTGTTGTGACATTAACCCACAGCGGCCTCACATCGCATACCTCGCACGAAAAGTGCCGCAAATAAAACGTACGAAAAATTTAATTCAATTTAATAAGCGAATATGTTGCGTGCCACGGCTGCAGTGTCTGGGTGCTACACACACACACACACATATATATGCACATACATGCACAGAGTTAAGTACTATCTTTCTCTCTCTATCCGTGCTCTGTGTAATGTGGCGCACTCGTGCATGCTCCAGAGGTTCAGCTCCGGTACCACAGAGATGCCTTAGATGACGATGAGGACCATAGCCGACGCCTCTTGCTGCTGCCTGTGTGTAGTCATGCGTGCGCGTAAGTGTGTGGCAGCACTTGAAGGCAGCTACAACAACAACAACAACAGATTCAAGTCAGGCTCTGGGGGCTCCAACTGTCGTCGTCGTCGTCGCCCGTCCAAATGTGAAAATAATCGTAAAAGGCAATTAGCGCAAAATAGCTTTGACACTCATTCAAGTTAGCTGGCCATGTAGGTTACTTCAACTCCCCTAACCAATGCCCTACACATACCCCTACCCCTACCTCTACCCCTAACCTGCCTTCATGAAGTTGGGCAATTTTCGTACACCTTTGCTATTAGGTGTTTTGTTTTGTTTCTGTTTTTTTAGGTACTCTTTACATTAGCCAAATTAATAATAAATGTAGGTCAGTAGGAAAACGTAATTGCCAGAATATGCTTGGCTAACTGTTGTAATGGCAAGCGGTAGGCATCTAAGACATGTAATGTCACAGAGCAAAGAGAAACCCTTAGTATAATTTGACAAATTATAACTTTACGTTAGCTTTCTTTAAATTATATTTGTTCTATTTTTTGGGGGATTTTTAAGCTGAAACACTTTTTTGTTTTCAATTTATATTATTTTTTTATATTTGTCAAATATTCCTCCACCATTTTCAAACAATATTTTAAGCTTTCTTCGTATTTACTTTTTTTTTTAAGAAATTTTAATAATATTTAAAAATTTAGTATATTGAAATTAAATTTTTTAAAATTGAGTATATTGAATAAAATTTTTTTGAATTTTTTTTGTATAAAAAAATGAAGGAAACATTTTAGAAATACTTTAAAATTGATTTTTTAATAACTAAAATACTTTTAATATTTTTAAAATTAAATATATTTATTTATATATATATATATATAATATATAAATATTTAAATATATATTTTTTATTTAATTTAATTTCATATTTTAAAATGTTGTTTATTTTATTTTTTTTTTAATTTTTATTTTCTAATCAAAAAATGTGCCAAGATCTAAGCTTTTAGTTATATGTTACGTGTGTCTCTCTATATTAAATATTTTTTATTCTTTTTATAGAACAGCTCAAAGTTCAAAGTTCATGTTTTAGCTACAATTCCCAGTGTGTGTGTGCACTTTAAGCAATTGTTTATGCAACCCTTTTGTCGTGCCTGAAATCTGGGCAAATCTCTAGCCACCTCTGCCACTCTGCCACTCTGCCACTCTCCCACTGCTCTCTGCTGCAGATCCCTATGCTGCAGCATAACTGTTGCATTTTTAATATAACTGCCACACAGACTCCGAATCGCAGTCGACGTTTTTCGCTCGAATTTTAATAAACGCCTGCCATTTGATTTTATATGTATATATATGTATGTGTGTATGTGTGTGTGTGTGTGTATTTTGTGTGTCAGCGGTCTGAAAGTCATGCCGCCAACTTGAACCTGAGTCATGCACGGCTGCTAGCTGCTGGCTGTTGGCTGGCATAAGCCCAGTTATAGGGGCGCCAGCCAGCATTGGCTAGTGGGCCACCTTCAACGGTGTCATGCCACAGAATGGGGTCTTGTTCCTGCCAGTTGCTGCTGCTGCTGCTGCTGCTGCATATGACCAACATATTGTGTCGCAGTGGCTGCCACTGCTGCTGCTGTTGCTGCGTCAGCTCTGCACACCTGGGCACACTCGATGGCAATGGAGTTCGGTGCGATATGGCGCTGAATTGTTGGATAGCTTGCCGATGTCGATTACTCAACCCCTGTGGCTACAAAAATACGATTGGAGGTACTCAAAAATGTATTGCTGCCATACGCTGCGCCAATTTGTAGGCTATTGACAATGGCTGGCCCCCGCAACCTCGCCCCTCTCTTAGCCCAAATTGCACCCCAGCCCTGCCAAAAAACAAACAAACACACGTAGCCGACGACCCGAAACAAAGGCGCATTAAAGTTGATAGCGTCCGGCGTTATACACATGCATATAGCTACATATCCGCAAATGCTTTATAGGGTATATAAAACTTAAGAGTGCTTAGGTAACAGGCTGGTATTAGCGAGGTATGTGCAGAGGCATTCAAGTGCCTGAGCGCAGGGTGTATTTTAATTGAGTGAATCAGGGGAGATGTGCATGAATAAAGAGAGCGAGAGCTGAAGAGAGAGAGAGACAGAGAGAGAGTGTGACTTTAGCTTGTTTATAGAGCACCATATAGGGTAGGCTGGGTAAGGTATATATTTTACATGAAATACTATTCAAGATAATGTTTTATGCTTTAGCTGAAATTTAAACCTTAAGCTTAGCTTGTATAGTTGGCTATGAACCGGTTATCTTCTCAGCTAGAGCATCCCCATCATCTTTTTAGTTCCTCAACTATTAAATAGAGTATATCCTATGCTCTTAATCTACCCAATGGAACTATATATGAAAAGCTGAGGGATGTAACTCTATGCAGAGTTATCTTCTTAGTCTGTTTATTCATTCACTATTGAGAACTCGCTCACAGATGTTGCTTAGTATACTCAATATAATGAGAACATTTGATATATACCCAAAGGTTCTTCTAGTCTTACTTCATCTTTACAATTCCCCATTTGATACATAGAGCGTATCTTCTGGTCTGCCAATGCCTCTCCTGCTTAAGATACCCTCTTATAGTTCTCTAAAATATTCCCAGTTTTTCATTCTATACATACTTAGAGGTAATATTCCCATCTTCAAATTTCTCATTTATCACAGAGGGTATCTTCTAGTCTCTACTGCCGTCAACTTTGATATATTTTTCGGCGAACTTTTGCTATTGATTTTGATTTTGATTTTTATTGAAATGTTTCGCTGCTGCTGCTCCCGCTGCTGCTGCTGCTGCAGTTGTTTTGCTGGCTGTTTATATTGACATATTTATGGCTGCGGCCGTTGACTACTCGTTCGCTACCCTGCACACACGCACACACACACACACACCCATAGCAGACAGCAACTCGCATGCATTACATAAATCACGGGGCGCGCCGTCGCAGCCAACAACAAGAGCAATTGACACACCTTTTTTTTGGCACATTTGAATTTTGAGTCAGGGACCTGAGCATTGCGCACAACATAAATTTTGAAGGACTTATGTCCTGGTGCTGGCGCTCTAACTAACTAATTGCCCAGCCGGCGGGTGGGCGATGCCCAAACATAGCGCGCCACATGTGGCAGCACTTGCCCCAGTAAAGAGCGTGCAACGCGCTGCTAGCGAAAACTGACCTGCGCATTATATCATCATCAGCTTTATGGCGCATCCTAGCCAAGCGTCTTAGAAACTAGACGCTCGACATGCAATCAGTGGCGCAAACTGAAATTGAAGTCCAGGAAAGGCCAACAGGCGGCCAATTTATGTGACTGCCAAAAATTATTAGCCAAATCAGCAAGTTGTTGCTGTTGTTGTTGTTGCTCCGGTGCGATTAATTACAAATTTCTTGTTTATAGCACTTGACGGCAATGTGGCCAGCAAATTGAGATAAATCAATGGCAATGTCAGATGGCATGCAAAAAAAAATTGAAGAAATAAGTAAGAGTGCCCAAGGCTGGCATGTTCGACTAGGAGATATGCTGGGAATCGAGTGGAGTTGTTGTTCTAAGCAATTCATATGCGTTTATTTATTTTAATTTATTTAAGGCTACTGCTGCTAGGTTAAGTAGTGCATCATAATATAAAAGTTTATTGAATAGTGTTTTTTATTGTTAAAAAAAATTTGTTTATTGTCTAGTATAAGACAGATTAAAAATAAAAAACAGCAATGAAAAAAAAAAACAAGTAAGAAAGCTCTAGTCGGGGTGCCCGACTAGGAGATACCCTGATCCCAGTCCTTTGAGTTTTTTAATATTTTCCGTAGTTTGTATCGAGTATTAAAAAAAAAGAAAACAAATAAAAATCGACATTGTGAGACCAGGTTTCGAACCCGGATTATTTGCGCAACGTGCACAAACTCTACCAACACCGCCACTTCATAACTAAAAAAAAAATAGAACAATAAAAAACATTTCATCTTCACTGGTCTCGAACCCGGACCAAGCTGCATACGAGCGGAGCCTCTACCAACGCAGCCACTGCCCCTCTTATTCGTGACGTTGCAAATTTGAACATAAGTAGCAGCTAATAATTCAGCACAATTCAATCGCAATTTCAATTCTTGGAATAGAAAAGAATAGGAAAAATGCGTGCGCGTGGCGCTGCTGACATGTGCTTTTGCAAATTGGCCAAACGTTTTGTTTAATAACTTCTGTTTTACTTAATGGATTTTAATGAAATTTTCAGCATATGATCTATATATCCTATTGGATTGGTTGAGATGCAAACGTCTTGACATAATGGCCCTAGTTCCAACTAAACTTAAATTCTAAGAATTTGGGGGAATTTGGAGCCGGTATCCAAAATCCAACAAAAATCAAAATTGCATAAAATATACATAAGACTAAATACAAAATTTGGAAGCTCTAGCTCTCAAGACGTTCGAGATATAATTTATTTACTGCATTTCAATAATGTTTTTATTCGATAACAATTAAATGCGAATAGTTATCGAATATTTGAAACAAACTTGACCTGCGCGTGCTATACACGGACCTACAAAAAAAATTTCAAGTCTCTAGCTCTTATAGATGCTGAGATCCACGCGTTCACACATACGGACAGACGGACAGACGGACAGACGGACAGACGGACAGACGGACAGACAGACAGACGGACAGGGCTCAATCGACTCGGCTTGTCGTCCTGATCAAGAATATATATACTTTATGGGGTCTGCCACGCCTCCTTCTGCCTGTTACATACATTTGCACAAAACCATTATACCCTGATTTCCCATTTTTAATGGGATCAGGGTATAATAAATTATACATTCAGTTTATTCTCAGATTTAGTTCTAATTTTGAAATACTTAGTAAAATGCGAGCATACTTGAAGAATCCTCTGCTTAGTAGAAGGCGAGCATACTTAGAGAATGCTCTCGACCTAGAGGAGCGGCTATATACTAGTCATTCACTCCCTATGTAAAGACATTTTATGGCCTTTTACTGAAAGTATTTTCTTATTAATTTTAAATTTATTGCTTGAGCTGATATGATACCTAATATATGACATCTAAATGCACGCATCTACTAAAGACCAAAAACGATAGCTTTAAGAATTTAATTTAATTTAAATTTAGATATTTTTGGATTTATAAAGAATGTAGTAAAGCTATCCAAACAGTGAGATTTTATTCTATATATCTAGCATCTATTAGACGTGTATCCAATTGTCTATGACGACATCAGGTTGTTTATTTCTAAAAGTCCTCTCAAGCTACAAACTTCGATATTTATCGATATTAAGTCGATGGCATGAAATATTGGATAAAATTAAATAAATTTGACTTTGCGTATCATATAAAATTTCAATGCTCAAGCTTTTATAATTTTCGAGTTAAAGGCACAGAGGAGCAGAGAAAAGAGCAAAAGCAGGTGCAGATATAGATGTTTAGAACAAATCAGCTGCTGTTGAAGTAGTCCTCATAGACTTTAAGCCTTACTCAATGATCTCCATGCAACTCCCAGCATATATACCCTTTGCATTCGCTTTCAATGAGCATACGGAAAACACATGAAAATAATAATCGAAAAAGTGAAAAAATCTTCGTCGTCGTCGTAGATGGTCGAGTTGACAATTTTTCGGCGCATTCGCAGGCAAAATATGTTTTGTGCGGCAAACAAATTTATGTTGGCAGCCATAAATTTGTGGCACGCACACGCACACACCTGGGCAGTCGGCTTGTTTATGACCAAAAGCGGCAGCAAATAATGAAAATGTTTTCCATTTCGATTGGCAATTTCCGCAATTTCTTATTGCCAACCCCACACACATATGTGGCACAGTCGCAGTCAGTTGCAACACTAGAATTGTATGCCAAAAATATTGTTTTTAGGCATATTGGCCAGTGTTAGCAAGTAGTAATAATAATGTGGCACATGTGTTTTGTGGCTCGTTCTGCAGCAGTTGACAAGTGCATGAAACATAAGCACAACATTAGTGTTGGCTATTGGATATGCGGTTTTAACAGCAACAGAAGCAGCAAGATTTCGCTGTGGCATCAATAAAAATGGTTAAGAGTCAAATACCTAAGACTTTAGTTTAACCACAGCAACAACAAATATAAGGCAGCGCCGTCGTTGTACTGGAAAATGGCCAACAGGCTTGTGAAATTTCTAACCATTCGCTGTTGTTGCTGCTGCCGTTGTTTGTCTGTTGTAAAATTGAACAATGCCACTCAAAAAGTTAAAGTTCTGTGGGTCAGTAGAATTTTCTCAGGCCAGCCATCGAGTTCGACAACAAAACTTGGCCAGCAACAACAACAACAACAGCAACAACAGCTCTGAGCACTACGCATGCGCAGCTTAACGAATGCCTACTGGACGCTCGCTGGTAGCATCTTTGAGACCATCTAGCAGTTGGTCGAGGCGAACCATCTCCACCATCGACCGTGTAGCATGTACCATGTGCATGTGGAGTACTAATGAAACCATAAAAATCAACCGCAGACGCAAAAGCCAACGCAGACAGAGGCATCAGGCAGATGAGAACTAAAATACGCTGGCTTTAGCCCATCAGCCAAGTTGAGGCAGTCGCTTTTTCATACTCTTCGAGTGGGTATAATGAGTATGAGATGTGATGTGTCAGCTATGAGTGAGGTAAGGCATATGCATGTTTATATAGAAGGGAGATTGGAATAGAGGCGTAGAGGTAGAGGCAGAAGATTGATTGATCGATAAATTTATACTGAAAAGTCTGTGGAGTAGGTATTTTACGTTCTTCATGAAATGTGTTAGGCATAGAGGCAGTAGCTGGAAGTAGATATATAATATATATTTTTGATAAGTTGATATTTTAGGTTTATCATATAACATGTTAGGCATAGAGGCAGCAGCTCACTCAGACTGTCAAATTTCTTAAGGATTTTGTCTACTAACTAACCCAAGGTATGCTAACGTCTAAGCTATATGGTTAGAAGATTAGAATATGTTGCTATCATTATAGAGTAGACATGAGTGCCATGAACTAAGTAGTCAATCCAGACATGCTTAACAACTAAGTTATCTGTTTCTGACTCTGTTTTGGTACCATGCAACTCTCTCAAGCTTTGCATAGCTGCAGGCAAATCAGACTGCAATATCATATAGTTGGCTTATGTTATTTAAATCATGTGTTAATCCTGCACACATATCTACATCACATTCCTACAATCTGCATTCTAGAGTATTTCACATTCAGCAACATCTTTCATATATATTTTTTTTTTCATTATTATTTGTTGTTGCATTATTATCAGCGCTTTTTTTCTGTATGTTGAGCATGCTGCTTGGGTTAATTTCAAGTTTTGACCAGGGCAGGGCTGGGTCTGACCACAAAGCTGAGTGGCAGCAGAAGACGCACAAGTTGCATGCAAATAATTACCAAAAGGAAATCCAGCAACAAGTCGAGTGGAGTTGAGTAGAGCGAAGTAGACGACAATGGAAATGAAGCATGCGTTGTTATGGCTCAGATTTAACATTTCCTGCATATGCCACACACACAGACACACGCGAGTGAAATCTGTCAAAATAAACCAAGTGCGACTGCGTCGAAAACTTTTTGGAAACTTCAGCTTCAGTTTTCCATTTTATGTTCTCAGTTTTCCGTTTTCCGCTCGCTGTTTTCAGTTTCAACTGCTCGACAACATCATCTCTGTTTGCTGTTGACATGTGTAATTATGCTTAATTACGCCATGAGAACCAACAAAATCTTGACAGCGAAAAATGTGCGACAAACACACACAGAGACGAGGGTCGGCCCAAAAGTTGTCCAGCTGATTGTTGCCTAAAGATTGGCTTCGCGTGAAAAGTGTAAGCGCTGAGAAATTTTCTACGCTTTTTTCTCTTTAGAGCTCAACATGCGACGGTTGACAGATTCACAGATTCCCAGATTCCTTTTCGATGACTTCAGCATTCCAAATTGTTGCCTCACGCGCCTTCTGCTCAGTTTGAGCCGTTTTTTACGTATTTTATGGCATTTATATATTGCTTTATTTTGTAGGGCGTGTAGTGGGACGCAGTTGGCTTGAATCGAATAAGTTTTTGAAGCAGATATGTTTGAAATATATTAAAGCATATATATATGAAGTACTATCTAGCTTGTTTGATAAGCTTATTTAAGCAATAAGGTCAAGATTGATAGACCTTAAGTCTTGGCTAAGTTAAATCATAGATTGCAAATAGAACTAGAGCCTAAGCCAACACATATTTTTTTGGCTAGTTTAAAGCATAGATTGCAAAGCTTGAGTTACAAATAAATTTATTTTTATGATTTTTAAATAAATTTTAAATTAAAAAGTTAAAATTCTCTATATATTATTAAAATTAAAATTAATATTAAAATTATAATATATTTTATTATAGTAATTTTTCATATTTTAATCCATTTAAAGTCAAGATGCCTAAGAAAACTCTAGCTTATATCAAGGACTTCAAATAAAAAATGGCAGAAAGATTGGCTAACAGATTTTTAGCAATATTATGAGGAGCTTAAGTAAATAAATAAAATAAATAAAAAAAAAAATAAAATATATATATATATATATATATATATATATATATATACATATATATTTATATATATATAAATAAATATATAATATATTTATGCCTCTTTTTCTGCAACTATCGAATACTTTTCTTACTACCCACATATATGCACACCTAGATACAACACATATATAAACTTCTATATATAGTTTACATTACATTACATTACATACATACATTTAGTTTACATTGCTGCCTATCTCCCATGGCATTTATATATAAATCTGCGACTTGAGCCACGTTTAAAATGAGGCTAATATGCGTATTTATGACTTTATAACTGAAATTTCACAGCAGCAGCAGCCGCCGCAACAACAACGGCAAAAACGTGTCATAATTTTCACTTTTTTTTCGGGGCAACTGTTGTCACAGTTCTCGCTTAACTTTTGCTTTCGGCTGCTGGCATAATTTTGTTGCTTATTTCGTTATTTTTTTTTTGCTTTATTTTGTAACACGCCACAAGAAAATTGATTACTTTTTGTTTGCGGCTTGCAGCAGAGATTTGCATGCCTCGCATGTATCTCTCTGTGTGTCTCTGTATCTGCAGCACAATCTGCGCGCGCGTGGGCGTGTCTGCCAGTCGTTCGCGTTATATACAAACATATATATTGTCAGTATATATTTATAGGCAGCTTTTTTCGTTTCATTTTTTGTTTTGTCGCCTTTTGCAATTATCATTTTAAAAGAAATCGTTTGCAGCTCACGTCTCAGCAGAGACTTGCAGTCCTGCTGCTGCTGCTGCTGCTGCTGCTCATCCTGTCGTCAATGCTCTTGGCCACGCCTCCCCCGACCCAGCCGCGCCTTCTGCGCATCGCAACGCGTTTGCCACATCAATGGATAATTTACAAGTCACGTGTGTATGAAATTGAAACAAAATGCGCATAAATTTTTAGTTCCAGCCAGAGCCAACAACCAAATGTGTGTGTGCGAGTGTGTGTGCTTCAGACTAAGGGGCTTGTCTTGGCAGCAGCATTTAATATTAATGAGTTATAGCACATAGCCTATATGTTTGACGATGCGACTGTTGCTGTTGTTGCAGTTGTTGCAGTTGTTGCTGTCGTGTCTTGTGGCCTGTCTAGGCAGTGCTCACTTCTCGGTCCTTGCCAAGTTGCCGTGTTGAGAGTTGCATTTAGTTGCGAGGCTTTTAAAATGCGCGACGATGACTGCACTACATGTTCAAGTGGGCAACAGCAACAACAACAGCAACAGTTGCTGTTACTGCTGCTGCTGCTGCTGCTGTTGGCCTCGCTTGGCTGACTGACTGACGCAGTAGGCGCGACAGGCGGGCGGACTGCCAGAGACAGACAGAATGAACGAACACGGACTGCCATTAAAGGATGTGCCTTGACTTGTGTTGTTGCTGTTGCTGTTGCTGTTGCTGTTGCTTGTCTTGGCAATGCCCATGTGCGGCAAAGATGCTGCAGGGCCTCCTTCGCATCGCTGGCTCAGCAGTTCGTTTCGATTTCTATTTTGCTGTTTATTAATGCAGCATGTATACATATACATATATGTACATATATATATATATATATACATCTAGATATATTCAACTATTCAGCTGTCACACCGCCGCCCTCGCTCCAGCCACCCGCACGCATTTTAACTAAGCCATTTCCGTGACATACTTTGGCCATATAACTTTTACTTATCCAACAACAATATGTACATGCCTGCCCGCTGGCCACGGATGACATTAACCCAGGCCGAGACCTCGCCGTGTCTGGTCCAGGCCGCAGCCAAATGGCCATTAATAAAGCAATTGCCAATTGGCAATCGAGCGCAGCGCAACGCAACGCGCAGAAATCGAGTCGGACAAATCTATAAACCAATTAGAACAGATCTCGCTGCCGAGCCGCAGGGCAGCTCTAATGCCTGACATTAAAATGAAAAACCTGCGTTCATAAATTAAATGTTTGTATGTATATGTGTAGTGCACAGATAAGCACGCACACACTGCGAGGGTTGCTTGAGCGATGTAAGATACAAATATGTAAAGATATCTATGCTTACAAAAAATTATTAATTTTTTATTTATTTAATATATTAATTTATACTTTGATGCTTCTAAAAAATATAATTATTTACCAACAATAATAAAATAATTATTTAAAAATGTTTATATTAATTAATAATTTTTTATAATATTTAAAATTTATATTAATATTAATTATTAATTTTTTATAATATTTTAAATATATATTAATATACTCAACAACTTGAGAACTTGAGAGTAGAGAGTAGAAATCTAGCTTCAATATACAAGTCCATTAAAAGAATCTCTCTCTTTCTCTTTTTAATCTTACAAATTTCATATGAAATTTATTAAAAAATTAAACAATTTCTCTTTGCTCATCTAAGCATATTTTAAAATGCCATCAAATTAATTAAAAAAAATAAATATCTCTTAACGCCGCATAAATTTAGAGATATGAATAATTTTCAAAGTAGCCAAAACAACTCTCGCTACACGTGAGCCAAGCAGTTGAGACTGAAGATAAAATGAAATAAAAACAAATATTGTACAAAAAAGAAGGAAACCGCAAAATGAAACTGGAAATCTATGTAGTTTGTACTATTTCCCCCACTGACACGACGACAACTTCAAACTGGCAGAGACATGTCAGGCTATGCCCGAGTCGAAATGGAAACCAAATGTCGACGTTGTTGTTGTCGTTGCTGCAGGTTTGTCAGGCCGAACAGCTCCAAGTGCAATTGCAACAACTTCAACTTCAACTCCAACTCCGACTCCAACTCCAACTCCGACTCCAACTCGATTGCCGGGCAGTTTGTCAGTGGCTGTCGTCGATAAGCAGCCGCCGCAATGTAATTGACACAATTTGAATTTATATCTGAAAGCCAAAATGCAACAAACTTGCAATGCCCGTAGCCAGGTGACTAAGCCAGAGCCAAAAATCCTGCCATGCCTTGTCCTTGGCTGTCGCGGCACATTAATCAAACAGACATCCCCAACCAAAGGCAAGTATATATAGAGAGCTCTGTCGATAGGGTGTGGCATTGTTTCTTGGAGTTTTTCTTTTCTTTTTTTTTTTTTTTGGGGCCAATTGCCGCATATATTTGCATGCCACATACAACGCTGTGGCATGCCTGATTAGGCTACGTAATTTGTATATTAATTAGCAGCGTGGGAGAACAAACATTTTGGCATGTTCGACTAAATAAAAACATAAATTGAAACTGGCAATGGCGAGTCAGTGAGTCAGGCGGGCAGGCGGGCAGGCGGGCAGACAGCGCACCTTTCACTCGGTCCAAGCTATAAATTTCATGGATGAGATGCCAAAACAATGCGGATGTAAATGAGTCGTAGACTGAGAGTAGAGTAGAGTGTGAGGGCGGCAATGTCGATGTCTAAGTCGATGTCGATGGCAAAGGGCACTGTGTCAGCGGTTTTTGTGGCTGCGTCGCGCCGTTTGCAGATACCAAATCCGCAGACTCAAGCATCAATATCGAAACGACTCTGCGAGTCGGCGAGCTGCGGCTAAGCAAGCGTGAAACATTAGTGCGGCCAGTTAATTTGTAACAATTGAATTGTAACGGCCGACAGGCAGATGGAGAAAAATAAACAGCTTGGCGGCTATGGCTGACGACTAGATACCCTCGCTCAGCTAATGCCCATATCATCTAGATTTATATCTACGTATAAAGAGTTTATTCCACTATCTACTTCACATATTTTCGCTATCAATTTGCAGACAGACATAGAGAGCTAGAAAGACTCGTCTCTTGATTCTCACCAACTGACCCTATGGCAGTCAGCCTTCACTTTCGTCTCTCTGCCAAGCAAAGCCAATAAGTCCATTCTCTATAGTTTCTAGGGTATAAACTCAAAAACAAAAAAGGAAACGCTGCTGGCCTATGTGCTTGGTAAAAGGCCGCTCAGTTCGACGCAGAATAGAAAGGTGTTAAATTGGCAAAGCGAGCGCGTGGAGGTGGGCGTGCGCAGCTCAACAAAAACAGGCGTGGCAGTACAAAAAGGTCATTAACTCTTGAGGGCATAATCAGATATATATTCAGCTAGCCAGCTGAATGATTGTCATATATATTATATAGTATATATATAAATAGCAACAACTACTGTCCATAAAACTCGTGTTCATGCGTGTGTGGAGCAGTGAAAGTGTCAAATTATTGACAGCCAAGTGTCACATGGCCAAATACAATTGCCAAAACGGCCACAATGGGTTAAGTGCGTCCCCATCACGTTGTCGTTCACTTTCCAGCCAATTCGAGTGTGCACAAAAAATTCTAGACGAAAAAATAAATGTTTTGATAGTTGGAAGAGTTCTCAAGTGCTGAGAGGCCGAAACGAGCTACTTCTAGCAATCAAAATAGCTTTAAGAAATCGACAATTCAAAAAAAATTACGTGTATGCAAACAAATTGATGGATATTCCCATTTGAAGTGGGCGAAAGAAAGACTGTGAGAGAGCGAGAGAACGAGTGGGCTGGTAGATAGAAAAAAGGGAATCATTCAGAAAATTTATAATTTTTTTTTGATTTGTTATTAGGTACTCAATAAGGAGTATATATAAATATATATAGATAACTGACCAGCAGCTCAAGTAGAGTCGATCAAGTCAAATAACTCGGCCTCGCACTCATTCCATATGCCAAACACAAATATACTCTTTTCACCAACTAAGCGAGCATTAGAACTAAGTCAGAGCGCAGCTCGACTCGGTTCTGCTCCCTTTTGAGTGGCTTTTGCTTAGCTATAAAAGGGCGCGTCTGCTGCAGCTCTGATCAGTCGAACTGCAGAGCTGATGCTGGTCGCTTATAGTGCAGTGGTAAATTTACTGATGAATCATTATGAAAGTTATTCAACTGATCGAAAATATTCTGATGATAATTATGAAAATTGAAAATTTTGCAGATGTAAAATTCCGATATAGAAAAGGTAACGAGGCCAACTAAAATATTATCATCTTCTAAATAAACTATATATAAATTATATGTATGCATAAATATGTTTACCTCTAAGAATATGTATTAAAATAGATGTGAGCGAAACATAATTAAATACAAATATTTGCTTTGAAAATATTTCTTTTTAACTAGCATTTCAGTTGAGAATTAACAAATTATTGTTAACAAATAATAAGCATTTAATAATAATTATTATATGTAAAATAAAATAAATTGTATTTAATAAGTGCCATAAATATGCATTTCAAATTGTCTAAATGCCAATTGGCTTTATGAACATGAAAACATTAGGCTAATTGGAAGTAAATCGAACCATAGATGGCGCTATTTTGATTTGTGGCCAAGCCTTGCAATTGATTTATTTTATTTTACTTTATTGCTTTGTATTTTTCAATTTGTGTTTATTATGCGCATTTTAAAGCTTGTTATTTTTTAATCTCGCGCCCTTTTTAATGAATATTTTTTGCCACGCACAGATACAATGATATATATATATATATATATATAGATAAATATATGTGAAATTAGCTTAGTTCAGCTCTCGTTGGAAGTGTGCGACCCAGTTTACAATTAAAATTTTCGTACATTATGTTTCCGCTTTTAGTTGCTCTCTACCTTGCGGCTGTTAATTAAAAATTCACATTTGATGCTGATTTTTGTGTTAGCAGCTACGCTTTAGCCAGGCCTAAATTGGACTTAGAATTAGTCGATTTCATTTCAATTGATTAATGACGAAAATACGCTCAACTTTATGTGGGTCAAATTTGAAGTTGGCTTTTTGTTGCCTGTCAAAGGCAATTTCAGTTTGGCCTCAACGATTATATGTAGGTATGTCTGGCTGGCATGTCTGCGGCGAGTGACAACTTTGCCAACGGCTGCTTTTTTAGCATATAAATCAAGGCATTGTAAATGCTGCGAGAGGGGCTTATAATAAAGACATGCCAATCGAGCAACGCCCGCGCCTCATGTGTCAGGCCTCAAACGTGGATGCGATGCGATGCGATGTCTGCAAAACCAATCAGCTCTCAAACTAAATCACAAGAAAAATTTATGCCAGGCAAAAATTGTGAATTGCACACATGAGCAGGCCAGGCACAGCTCAACTGGGCCCAGAGCGGCGTAGGATTTGGGCATATATATACGATATATATATATATTCTGTTGGATGAACTGCAGCGACAGTTGGGGCAGGGCGAGGCTGATGCTGCTGTTGCTGTGAGGCATATCATCAAGCAGCATTGCCTTTCAGCCTGCTGCTGCTGTCGTTTATAAATAAAATTTGCATAAATTTAATAAACTCTGCCTCGTTGCACTCAGCGCAGCAGCAGCAGCAGCAGCAGCAACCACAAAAGGCAGTTTTATTTTGGCAAGGGAGGGGAGCGGGGCTAGCCAAGTGCGCACTTGTTAGCTGGCTGGGCCGTTGCTGCTGCGGCAGTTGTTACTGTGGCCAGTCGCAGTCAGATTTTTGTGATTTACCGATTTACCGGTAAAGCGGTTTGTCACAAAAACGCCGTTGTCTCACCCAAAGACCCATAAATAACCCAACTGCCAATGTCACAAATAATGATGACAATGCGCCAAGAGGACACTACTCTAAGCAGCTCCATCTATCTCTCCCTCTCTCTGTCTCTGTCTCTACCTCTCTCGCTCTCTTTCTCTCTGCATTTCCTTAGCTTGGCCATACAGCAGCAAGTTCTCATCATTTTTGTGCACGCATAAATCGCAATGGGCAAACAGCTTGTTAGCAACAAACGTTGACAATGGGCCCAAAAAAAAAAAAAGAAAAGCCAAAAGAAAAGTTGTTGCAATTGCAGCTAGCAGGCATTGGCCTAGCCAACTATATTTATATATATATATATATTTGTATCTTCTTTGAGTTCTTTGTAAGTGCGAACGCGAGTGCAATGCTCTCTAAATCATGCTAATGTATAAATATTTGCGCTATGCCAGCCAACTTCCTGGTTAAAGGCAAAGTGCGGCCACAAATTAATGTCAAAGTCAAATGAAAATGGCATTTGGCAAAGCTACAGCCGCAGCCACAGCCACAGCCACAGCCCCAGTCCGAGTCCGAGTTGCAGCCTAGTCAAAGTTGGAGCCAAAGTCGCGCCATAAATTTTGCGCTGCGAAAAAAATGACAGAAATGCGTTTATTGACCAAATGTGCAGCAGCTCATCGATTACGAGGCCGCGACGAAGATGGAGACATGGCTTAGAGACAGAGACAGGCACATAGAGAGAGAGAGAGAGAGAGAGAGAGCGAGCGAGGGGGAGGGGCAGCTGGCTAGGTGCTGCAACTGTGACTGCCTTGACCATTGGCGCATTTGCGCATGCGTCGCTGTTAGCTGTTGCCTTTGGCTATGCCTTTTGGGAAAAGCTGTTGTGGCACACACCACTGCACACACACACACACACACATACTTGTCGTATACGCAATAATGTTGCGAATGTTTGCTATTTGTTATGTCTCTAGCATTGCATCGCATAAATAAATGAAATGAAATATCAAAGAAATATACATATATACAAATATCTGTATATATGTATCATTTGCTATTTATTTATAAAACATTGCATATGCAAAATGTCGCTTCAAAGCAACTAAAAATTCGGCTTGCTGCCAGCGCTGAGCTAGTTGGCTTCTTAATGGCTAGAGTAAATTTAGCTATTGGCAGAAAATATTAAATAAATTCCAAAAAATTCTTGAATCAAAATAAGAGCTGTAGCCTAGACTATAGTCTAAGTGGTCTATAGAGTCTATAACAAAATGACACATTTATCTGCTCAGAGAATAGCTTTAAAAGTTTTAAGTTAAATTGAATTACATAAAACCTCAAATTGAGCTAAGATAGCTTAGAAAATGTTTGATGTTTTGCATGAAAAACTTTAAGCTAGGCAGTTTGATTTTCTTAATATAATTAACTAACTCTACGCAGACTTAAAATATTTTTATAAAATAAAATAAAATAATAAATAATTCTATAATATAAAAATAAATAAAAGAAATAAAATATATAAATAAAACAATATAAATATTATAAATAAAATAAAAAAATAAATAAAATTCTTTAATAATTATTTAAAATTCATCTATAAAAATAGTCTTCATTATCAATCGTAATTGATATAACTATTTTCTAGCCAATTAGCCAACACTGACAGCAGCTCATAGCGCAAAACGCTCGCTATGAAAATCCTGCCTGCTTGCCTGTTTAGCTTAGTTGGCTGTCTGTCTACCCTGTAAGTGCCTGCCCCCTGCCACATACCCCTGGCTGCCGCTGCGCCCTGCTTATCTCTCTCTTTGAACAGTCTGACTGTCTGACTAGCTGACTGCCTGTCTAACTGGCTGCTCTTTAGCGCAGATATTTATTTTTTTTTATTTTATTTTTTTGGCTACTCGAGCGCTAAATGTGTGTTACTTCCGAGCGTTGGCAAAAGTCGTGCTGCAGCAGGCAACACCACCACCACCAACAGTACCAGCACCAGCACCGCCACCTTGTCAACGAGGCTGATGTGGCTGGCAGCATGTGACAGGTAACAAGGCAGCCAGCTAGAGCTCAGCTTAGCTCAGCCCGCTGCCGACTCTAATGCATGATTTATAGTAAAATATTTATTTTACTGTTAAGTATATGCAACGCGAAACGGACACGAGTCGCAGTCGCATCTCGGCAAAACAAATATGTATGGGTAGGGGTGGTAGGGTGGTGCCACATGCGGACTCAAACTGAGACTGGAGACTGCGACTGGGACTGGGACAGGTTGTTGGAGTCCAATTGCTGCTGCTGCTGCTGCTGTGGTTGCCACAGCTACTGCTGCTGTCATTGTGGCTTATTGTTGTTGAAGTCTTATCAGTGTGTATGCAAAAGGCTAACTGTTTATTTTTAGCCAAAAGCAGCTTGTTAGCTAGTTCTTGCCTCAGCCTCTTAGGCTAATGTCGCTCATACGACACGTTGTGCGCGAACAGATAAAAATATTATTTTTTTTTTGGTTTTTTGGTGTCAAATGAGGTTCATATAAATCAAATGCTATCAGCTGATGACCCCATTCAAAGCATACCCTAGCTGCAGCCACTGTTTTTCTTCTTTTTCATTTTTATGGCTTTTCAATAAGCGTGTCAAGCATAAATCAAGTTAGCCACAAAACAGCAGCAGCACAACTTATCTCAATCTCTGCTGGCTGTGGGTAGCTCAAAATCTTTCACTCGCGCTGTGAAAATTAAGCCAAGCGCTCTTCACACACAAAATTATGACAAGCTGCCAGCCATCGAGTGCCAAAGCCAGCCAGTCAGCCAGCTAGCAACAAAAATCTCGATAAGCATCGCGCCATTGATTTTGCATGAGTGAACGAAGCGAAGCACGTTTAAAAGCTTTTGCTTTTGCTTTTGCCGTTGCTGCTGCTATTGCTTTTCGCTTTTTGGCTTAAACAAAAGTGTCATAAATCTTGCAAGACGACACAAAAGAACTTGACACAGTGAAATAAATACGCAATACAGGCGCACTCTATACACACACCAGCTCACAAAAGGCAGCTCAAGCTCTAGCAAAAGGATACTAATGCACGTAATACGTTCCACTTGAATTGATAACAAAGCAGCAGCAGCAGCAGCAGCAGTATGCATGTGGGCCAGGGCAAGCCTTGCCCTGCAGGGCCATGCCATGAACTGCAGCATCATCATCATCAGCAGCCCACGCTGTGGCTGTGGCTGTGGCTGTGGCTGCGACTATGACTGTGGCCAAGGCAAAGCCTGAACTACAAAACTGCGCCGCAGGCTCTGCCACAGAGCCAATGCCAACAGAGCCTGGGCATAGTGCGTCATGGCCTAAGCTACAGATTTAGCTTTAGCCAGTCTATTAGCCAAAAAGTCTTTTGTCAAGCGTGAAGTGCCCTTTTTTGTGATAAATTTGTTTTGCTGCTGGCAACGACTTGCGATTTCCTGCAACAATCAACAACCAACACACAGCTAACTGGCATCAGTTACCACTTCAAATACAACTGCCAAATTTTTGCTGGCCTAAAATTAGTTGAGCAAGCCGAAACAAGGCGCGTTTTGGCCAATTCTCAATTTATAAAGAAGATTAATGACAAACGACAAATTGCGCTCAATGTCGCATTAATTGAGGCAATGAGCGCATGTATAAGATGCATGAATTTAAACAACAACAACAACAACAACAAGAAAAACAATGACAAGCCAAATGAATTCTATTAGCTGTGAGAAGGTCGCTTACAACATTTTTGTTTTCAGCATTTTTTTGTATTTTTTCATTAATGCTCTTCACTTCAACCAAACTGCAAATGCTTATGACGTTCATTTAAATGCAAAAACCAAAAAAAACATAAAAAAATTAAGAAAAGTGGCGAAATAAAAAAAAACAAAAAACGTTTGCAAGAATTATTTATATTTTAAGAATATTGTTGCATAATTCTATGAGGTGCTTAAGCTCAGATTACATAATCAAAAAATATACTTTAAAAAAAATTGAAAATATAAAAATTGATGATGCAAGAACAGATTTGAGATGAAACCACAAAAAACAATTTGATATTTGGGAACCCATTTGGTAATAAGTGTCAGATACAAAAAAAGATATATAAATAATTGAATTATATATGTATATAAATATATGTATACATACATTTTATATAAATAAATTGATTACTTAATACCAAAAGATGTTCAAATATTTAATTGATTTTTTGCATATTTTTTGTGTTGTTTTTTTATAACTTTATAAATATTTATTTTTAGCTAAATTGTATAAGTGAAAAGTTCTATGTTCTATAGATCGGCAAACTATACACATTTACGACATATTCCTTCAGGCAACAACTAAATTATCATATCATCTATCCGGGAGTAACACTGCGACTCTTTATACAACAAGCTTTAAGCAGCGCTTGTCTTGCTCTTTAACCAAAAATTAATTAACATAATAAAAACTCAATAATGAAATTTAAGACCAGCAGCAACTAGAACTGTGTTGGGGTTAAGGTTGCTTTAGTGGAGCATTAAGCATGGAGCATGCCGGGCATGCCGGGCATGGCGAGAGATATGGCAGATCTATAGATAATGGAGCACGGCGCACCCGCAAATGCTATAACTGTGGCTGCCGCTGCTGTGGCGCGTGTTACGGTTCAACGGCAGCCGCTTGGCTGATTTGGCATTTGGTTAGCTGCCAACACACACACACACACACTCGGGCATTAAAGCACACTCGTTTGCTGTATATTAGCGCATTTATGAGCAAATTACGGGAGCGCCATGTCGGCTTTTGCTTTAAACGAACCACCCGCCAGTTGGCCAAGCCAGGTTGGCCGCAAAATATGAGCAAACCACCAGCTAATTGCACCACAGCCCACGTAGCCAGCGGGCGCTGCGGCTTACCCATTTTTTTTCACTTCACTTCCCTGCTCTTCGCTTCTCTTCTATATAGACTATTTGTAATATGCAACAAATCAACGCGCAAATTGTAACATAAAATATTTACATTGCACTCGGCTGCGACCGCCCCCAAAAGCCTCTGGCTCTGGCTGGGTGTTTGGTTGGCGTTTTTTTTTTTTGGTGTGTTGCCTTCAATTTTGTTTATTGCATTTAATTTGCGCATTGTTTGTGCAGCTTTTAGATAATTGCGAGCATCAATTGCCAGTCAGTCAGGCTGGCAGGCTGGCAGGCAGGCAGGTCGCCCACACACGGTGGCAATCAAATTGCCGAGCCGCTGACATAGTGGGCGGCTAGGCAAAAGGTGGGCGGTGCACTGACCCGCACACACAACACCAAAAAAAAAAAAACGAAAACCGAATCCCAAACCAAATGAAAAGCCACAGAAATTCGCTAGCTTTCATTAAGTTTTCAACGCGATTTGCCTGTATATATAATCAACGTATAACTGTCTCTCTGTCTAGCTGTCCGTCCGTCTGTCCGCTTGTCCAGTTGCCTGTCCATTTGTTTGTTTGTTTGCATTTCACGCTTCAGCCTATGGCACCGTATGATTAATCTCCCACACGGCACAAGCGCAGCTCCAACGAAGCACAAATCAGACAGCCAGAACATAGAGAAAGACTCACACACACACACACACAGACATTAGAACAAATGATTTCCCACTGTTATTGATGATGTGTTGATTAGGTTCTGAAACACAACACACACTGGCAACAAATTGCGGCCATGTGAATTTCAAGTCGATTGAGTCCAGAGTTCGAGGGCTTTGCGTTTCATTATGAATTTCACTTTGAACTCGTGCCGCACACTCGCGCGGGGCGCCCTGCTGCTTCAGTGTATTCTGTTGCACATGTAACAACGGCAACGACCAAAAAATGAGCAAAAAAATTGGGTCATGTTTGCTCAAAATATGTATTTTGTTGCAAATTTGCAAGAATCATGGAAAACAGCGTGTGCTTAATGAATTGATCAGTCAAATATATATACATATATATATATATATATATATATATAATTTATATATAAATATGCATGTATGGTTTCATATTACAGCGAGCTGTCCAATAACCACAAATGCCGCAGTTACGCAAAATGCAATTATCATTTATTAGAAGTTCTCTGCAGCTGTCGCTTGGTTGACAAACAAAAAATATAAGAATGCCTTCAAGTTGGGGTCTATGCAGCACAGTGTATGCTCTTTAATTGAGACAAGCTCAGAGATTAATTGACTAGTTAGCTGCAAGTTTATATATAAGAAAAAAACGTATGTTTAAGAGTTTCTCTTTGTGAACTTCAATATAAAAAGCTCAGACAACACAATCGAATCAAAGTTGCTGTAATTTGGCAACCAAAACATTGTAAATATTTAATATATGTAATTATCTATATCAGCATCACTATTGTGGAAGCTTAGTGCCGAGAAAGCCTTTTTAAGAATAATATAATAAGCTAAAGAGGTATTTGATGTGTTCAATGCGAGCAAAAAGACCATGAAGAGCGTGAGGCCAGCTAACAAGATTTTCTAAGCAGAAAATAAAAAATATTTGCTTTGCTTTAACTACATTTTAACTGCAAATACAATGCTAAATCAAATAAGTTTTAACATGATTAAATGATTTTTTATATTATATATAATTTTATAAAAAATCTGTAATTTTTTGGCTACATAACAGCATTTTAAAATACATTTTTTTTAAATTAAAATATTTGAAAAAAAAGTTTAAGCTTTGTTATGGCTAGAAGTCCATATATTTCAAATATCATAAATAATTTATTTTATTTATTTATTAAAATTATCATAAATAATTTATTTTCGTTTACATTTCACAGTCGATTGAGATTAATTTCAGACAGTTTAAGTAGTCTTTGAAATTACTACACTTTGCCTTAAAACATATTTTGAAATTGGTCAAAAAACTTTTTTTGTTGTAACAGATTTGCTAAAAGTTTTGTATACATTAGATGGAGAGGTGGGAAGAGTAAACTGTTGTCTGTTCGATGCTGATAAATAAATGCCAAAGAATGATTAAAAATTGAAAATTGTTTCACTTTTCAAGCTTTGTACCCAGCTCAATTAAATAATATAACACAATTTATTTAAATGTAACCCAAATGGACTTCTGCTACTATTTTTGCTGGAAACATCTGCTATCACTTATCTGCTTTGAGCTTCGCAAATCTCATTTGTTTCCTGCTCTCTAAGTGATGTTCAGCTGTGCAATTGGCATAAGTTATGCTACATGACTTCTAATTAGTGGCAAAACAAATTTAGCTTTTAAATAAAAAAAATATAGGAATTTAACTGATTGAAAAAATTAATTGGCCTAACAAGTGAAACAAAGCGTAGATAAGTGCAATATTAATTGCAGCTGAATTATTTATATAATTAATATAATTAATCAACTGCTCGTTAGGAGAACACAAATATTTTGATAATCTTTGACCATAAATATTTTAAGCATTTCCTATAATTTAAGTGTAGAAAAAAATGGGAATTAATCGCATAATTTGCTGTATAAATAATTGCTGCATGGCTCGTTGAATGAATTGTCAACGCAGCATAAACTCGTCTCGTCTCGTCTCGTCGCTGTGTAATAAAATTTTTTGCCGACGTTTATTAAATCAAAATTTCATGCCAGAATTCCTGTATAAATTATGGTTGCATGGGCAATGGAAATGCAATGGACACACCCACACTTAAGTGGGCAGTCAGGCAGACAGTCAGTCAGTCAGTCAGTTGGAGCGTCTGTCAGTTTGGCTAATGGTCTGACCAATTGTCGCAAATTAGTAAGACCAACCCACACACACAAACACACACAGAGATACAGACATGTGCTGAGGTAAATGGCCAAAGTACTTGGCAGCAACACCTAAGGCCAATCACATGTACAACCAAAAACTAACGGTAAACCGTCGCAGAGGTGGGGAGAGCAGCACAAAAAAAAATACAGCTATAAACTTTACTGCTACAATTGGCAAATTGAAAATTGTGCGCTGGTGGTGCAGCCAGCAGCACAACCACAGCAACTGACTGAGCCACAGAGAGCGACGCGACCACAGCCATGGCCGGGCCTTGGCATAGCCCAGAGCCAAGTGCGCGCATGATGCGTTCAGACTGGAAGATAAGCTGCTGCGGGGCAACTCTGCCGCTGATGATGACGACCAAGTAGACGTTGCCGTTGCCGTTGCCATTGCCGTTGCCATTGCCAGTGCAGACGAAGATGCATTTGACCAGACGCAAGAAGTCGCAACATAGACGTTTCAATTTCAAAAACCATTTGGCCCAGCTAGACATTTTAATGAAGCGCCTGCCAGCGCTCAAAAGCTCGAGACGCATAACGGGCCAAGCCATAGCAGGCCAAGACCAGGCCAAGTCGGGCTAGACGTCCACGCATAGCAGCAACAACAACTAGCAGCAGCAGCAGCAGCAGCTCGTCACAGTCATAGGCTTGATAAGGTCGCAGTCAGTCAGCGGCATGCAAAACGAATGACTTAAGCAGCGAACTTGCTGGAGCTGCAGCCAGAGCCAACAACAACAACAAGAGCTAAAAGTGTCCATTTCAATGCCAGTCGTGAACGCACAGTTAGTTCTTAAGTGCTCGTAGCTATGTGTTAGGCGCGCGCTAGTGTCTGTGTGTGTGAGTGAATCATGTGGTTTAAGTGAGAGAGAGAGAGAGAGAGAGAGAGAGCGCGAGATATATGTATACACAGATATTTACACATTTTAATTAAACGACACGCACAATAAGTGCCACAATTTGTGTTGCTATTGTGACGAGAGTTGTTTGATAACTTTGTGACCTTTAAGCACAATTTGAGTTTGATTAAAGAGCGAGTTTTTGTGATTTTGAAGATCATGATGAGAGGGATGTCTTTTTAGCAATATACCAAAATTATATTTCAAAGTTGATATGCTTAGGTCTGAAATAAACTTTGATAACTGAAATTGTGGTAATTAAAAAAAATAATATCTATATTAATATATATTAATATTTGTATATATTTAATATATATCAACAATTTGCTTCGGCCCACCCTCGCACACGTCTTTTCAGTTTTCTTTGGCTATTTTCTGCTGTCACTTTCAAACTTTCGCTTTGATTCTTTTTGTTAGCGTTTCTCATTTCTAGACAGCCGCACGCCCACTCGAAAAATTTTCATGGGTTCTGCTTCGCGTGCTACACACAACTTGACCCTATTCAGATAGCCTATATAAACAACTATATGTGTGTATATATATTGTAATTAAAGTGAGCTTGATTGCCATCATAAAGCATGGGCCGTTGCTGTTTAGGCGTTAATTTTGGGTTCTACATTTGCCTTTTGGCAAATTATATGTTTCAATCTAAGTGCACTTTCTCTGGCCTTAGACGAAAAGTGAGTTGCGTCTATGGCCATTGTTGTTGCCATTGTTGTTGTTGCTGTTGTTGTTGTGGGCGTACACTTAATTGCTATTTAATGCCAAAATCGATTGCGGCTTACCTTATGCTTGACGTCGGCTTGTTTGGCTATTGAACTTCAATCACATCACTGCAAAGGAAGAGAGAGAGAGACGGAGAGGGAGTAAGAAAAAGAGAGAAAAATGCAAAATGAGTTTATTAAAATACTTGAAATTTAACAATATTTTATTGAGTTTTTATATTGCATAGAAATTCTATTTATAATAAAGTTTTGTCAAGTCGGAGATTCTTGGACTTCGACTCTTAGACATTGTGAGTTAGCACTTTGTATGCCACGCCCCTATTTTGCAGCACTTTTCTCTGCAGTTTCGTTTACATTTCACTTAATGACTTCAATGCAATTTGCTAAATGTTGGGCCAAAAAGTGAAAACGCGCGCCCACTTTTGCTTTCCTTCAACTTTCAATTTGGTGACTTAATTTCTTTGGTAACAACAACAAAAATAAAAAGTGCTGCAATAAAAGCTAATGAAATCGAACGCAAGCAACAACGGCTTTATTGTTGAAGCCAGTGTCCAGCCAGTTAAATGACTGGCGGCACAACAACAACAACAACAACAACAGCAACAAGAAATTTAGAGATCGCCAACAAGCTTTGCCCAAGAAATTATCAAGTGCAGTGCGCTTTGGCACTTTTACTTTCATTGTTTGTAGCCGATTGTAGCCATTGGGCTGATTGTTGCCTTTGTTGTTGTTGTTGTTGTTGTTGTTGTTGTTGTTGTTGTTGCTAACTACATTTTATGGTTCCAAGCAGCGTTCGTTGTTGGCAGCCGTAACACACAAAATTTTCACCAAAGTACTAAACTTTTAGGCCATTTTCCTTTTAGCAACAGCTAATGAGTAAAACGCTTTTGGCACCAAATCAACACAGCAACAATAACAACAACATGAGCATTAGCAGCAGCAACAACATCGTCTCAAAATTACAAAACGATTTGTCTAAAACGCTTTAGCTTCGATTTGTCTGGGAAAATGTTGCTGCATCTATCGTTGTGGCGTGTGATGAGAAAATAACACCTAAAATCAGCAGCAACACCAACAGCAACGGCAACAACTACAACAACAACTAAAACTATTGTTGCTGCCACTCGGTGTCTTATATAAGCAGCTTAAGCATACGCCGCATTGCCAGCTGCAAGCAAAGCAAAGCAAATCAAATGCAGCAGCTTAATTAAATGCAAATTAGCATGATATAGAGCTGAGCTAAGCGATACCCTTTGATAATTAGCATTTATCTTAGTCTTGATTCAAGCCCTTGAACATGGCAAATGGGAGAGAGCAAGCTGTGGGAGAGCGAGTAAAGGATAATTTAGACAACGAGAGAGGCAGAGTGAGAGAGATGGATGAAGCTGTTTAGTAAAGTTCTTAAAAATCGCATAGAAGGGCAGAAAAGAAAAAGAGAGAGAGAGACAGATCAAGAAAGAGAGATTGAGGAAGGGAGAGACAGAAAGAGAGAGAGAGAGATAAAGAAAGAGCTAGAGTGAGAGAGAGAGAGGGAGAAGAACTAGATGAAAAATTGCAGATGAAGTAAGAGAGAAAGAGACAGAGACAGAGAAATAGAGATATAAATATAATTAAGGAATGGAAAGAAAAGATATTTAGAGAGAAAATGAGAAAAGAGAGTATGAAACAAAAAAGAGAGGAAATCTCTGACTTCATTCTCTTTTCTTATTCGCTCTCTCTATCTCTCTTTGTCTCTCTTTTTCCCTTTTTAAGACATAAAGCTTGAGAGAAAAAGGCTTAGAAAGAGGCGCAGAAAGATGCAGAAAAAGCAAAAAAAGGTTATTCAGAGAGAGTGAGGAAAGTTTCATAAGTTACAAGAAAAAATTAAAAAGAATATCGAAAAGGAAAGAAACAAAGATTTAAAAAGAAAGAGAAATTGCACAAGAAAACAAAAAGAAGTTTTATTTATTTAAATTAGTTCAAATTGGACGTGGAAATATTTACACTCAATATTTTCAGGGCTTATAAATGCTCTACAATGGTTCCCGGCATCTTAGGTATATGCAAATTATACACAAGAATTATAAATTCTAATCAATTTATTTGAAATACCTATTCCAGTACATGATTTCATAGATGTGTGTGCGCTTGAACGCAATTCTCGAGGCAATGTGGTAGAAACTTCAAGTCAAAGTTTCCCAGCGAGCGAACAAAGCGACTGCGCAGTGTTGTTCAGTGTTGCGTTGCAATGTGGGCGTAACTGAAACTGTGACTGTAACGAGCTGCGAGATGGACGTGGGACGGGAGGGGGGGCAGTGCGGCGACTCGAGGCAGAGTGCAGCATGTAAAACGTTAAATTATCGCAGTTAATCTTATGCACAGGCCGCTGTTGTTGTGTTGGACTTGAGTTAGCTGCTACTCGTATTAAGTGCAGGCACAGCAAACATGCCAAGACAACAACAGCTAGTTTGGCAAACATATCAATTAGCAGGCCGTGCTGATTCAAAAAACAAAAAAAAAAGCAAACAAAAAACAAAAACAAAATACTTTAAACTCAATTCAATAACAATTTTTTATGTATTATTCCATATGAAACTTTTCTAAACTTTTTCAATTCGTTCATTATGGGTTTCTTCTGCAGCGAGGAGATGGATCTGTGCATACTGCTGTTGCACATGGAGAACGCCTTCAATTGCCTAATGGAGCTGGCACATTTCGGTGGCATGCAGTTTAATAACGTATTCGAAGCGGATCACGTCTTCAATGGCTTGTATACGAAAAAAGTGCTGCAGTGCAACGATTTGCTGCGTATTGTCGACTATTTGACGGCACAACTAAAGAAAGCGAATATCACGGAAGTGTATTATGCCGATGTGGATACAGTGTATCGGCCACACGAATCAAACGTATCTGAGTATGATCTCAAGCTGCGTCGTTACTATAAGGATTCGACAGCAGTGAACGAACACTTTACAGCGCTGGATAAACAGTATATCTACATGATGGAAAAAAAATTAGCATTGGACAAAGTAAATGACTTTCTGCCGAGCGAGGGATCCAATTCGAAAGCGCCTCTTTATACGGAGGAGTCAATTGTTCAACTTATAAAGGATCAATCTGAGGGTGATCCGAGTAGCTTAAAACTGAATTATATTCTGGGTTGCATGCTCTTGGAGAAGTTTGCAGCATTTGAGCTGATGGTCTATCGTTTCTTTGGCCGAATTGTGCTCGTCCGCCACACTGAGTTGCCAGCGCAGACCAATGACTCGGGCGATCATCACCCGGATGCAGCTCAAAAGTGTGTTGTATTTTTGATAACCAACTCGGCAGCGATTCGTTCGAAATTGCTTAGGCTCTGTCTGGCATTTCATGTTGTCATCTTTGAGTGTCCGGAGAAGCCAACCCAACGTGCAGAGATGATCGATCGACTGGAAAAGGATACAGGCGATTTGGAAGTGGTGCTGGCAGAAACGCGCAAAACGAATGAACGATTGCTAGCTAATGTTGCCAGCGATCTGTATATAATGCGCATTAATTTACGCAAATGCTTGAGAGTTTACGACTTGCTGAATCGCTTGTATGTGGTCGGTTTATTGGATCATCCAAAATATTTACAAGCCGAATGCTATGTGCCCACATTGCTAATCGCCGGCGTGGGCGATGCACTCGAGAAGGGAATCAATTCATCGGGCGGCGAGGACAAATACACAGCACCGCTATTGGTCAAACGTACGATCCATCAGCCACATATCCCGCCCACATATTTTAAGCTGAACAAATTTACGCACGGCTTTCAGAATCTCATCAATTCGTATGGCATCGCCGACTATAGAGAACTCAATCCGGCTCCATATACAATTATAACATTTCCATTTCTATTTTCCATAATGTTTGGCGACCTGGGCCACGGCATCATATTGACCATTTTCGCCTGCTTTATGATCTTTCAGGAGAAACGTATCGAGCTCATGAATCGAACGACAATCAGCGAGAATGAGATAATAAGTATTCTGTATAGCGGACGCTATATCATTTTGCTAATGGGCCTATTTTCTATATATATTGGCTTCATCTACAATGACGTCTTGTCGCGGTCAATGAATTTATTCACTTCCAGCTGGGCGTGTGTGTACAATGACTCAACAGTCATGGATCTGACCACACAATTGACATTGAATCCCAATGATCCGCGCTTCTATACAGGTCATCCATATCCGTTTGGCGTCGACCCCATATGGAAAATCAGTGGCGAAGATTCCATAATCACTTTCAACTCGCTCAAAATGAAACTGGCCATCATTTTGGGCATATCCCAAATGATGTTCGGACTCTCATTAGCGGCAGCCAATTGCATTCATTTGAATCGTAGATCTGACTTATTTCTTGTCGTTATTCCACTTTTTATCTTTATGACCTGCTTGTTCTGTTATTTGGTGTTCCTCATCTTCTTCAAGTGGCTAACTTATGGGGGCTTGAAGCAAGCTCCGCACAATTCGGCGTGTGCACCGTCTGTGCTAATCACCTTCATCGATATGATGCTGATGAAGACATCGGAGTCGGAGGAAAAGGACTGTAATGTGGGCATGTTTCCACATGAGCGAAATTTGGAATATATTCTCGTCTTTGTGGCCTTTGCCATGGTGCCATTGTTATTAGCCGGCAAGCCGATCTATTTAACGTATCGGCAACAGCAGCTGATGAAGAAACGCAAAAAGGAACGGGATCTGGAGGAATTGCATCGCAGCAGTCGGAACACCATTAAGGAAATGCGTTCCTCCTTACGCTACACCGTCGATCCAAGGGATTCGGAACGGCGCTCTTTGCACCACAGGAATCAAGTAGTCACCGAAGCAATTGAGTTTGATATGTCCGAAATTTGGATACATTCGGGCATACATACGATTGAGAGTGTTTTGGGCTCTGTTTCGCATACCGCCTCGTATTTGCGCCTGTGGGCCTTGTCGCTAGCTCACAGCCAATTGTCGGATGTGCTATGGACTATGGTGCTCGAGAAGGGCCTAAAGAATAATTTATCACTCTACACTGGCGTTCCCATGCTAGTTGCATCCTTCTTCATCTGGGCCATATTAACGGTCGCCATATTGGTCATGATGGAGGGCTTGTCGGCATTTTTGCATACTCTGCGCTTGCACTGGGTCGAGTTTCAATCGAAGTTTTACAATGGGGCCGGTGAACCGTTTCGCACCTTTTACTTTCCACCCTCAACTATACGTGGCTAAGCCAATGTTTTCTATGATAACTTGCTGTTGTATTTTATGTATTATTTTATGGGTATTGTAGCTTAATAAATTTTTAAATGAATGCTTAATGCATTTTTAGGCATTAGGTCTTGGCTTAACTGCAAATATAGCGAAATGAGCAACTACCTTAAGTATATTTCTAGAAATTATATATGAGTTTTTTAGTTACCCAAAAAAAAAACCCATCAGTTGTGGCCGAAAAATTTATAATAAATGACAATTTCAGCAGTGAATAATTAATTTTGCACTGGGCAACTTTTGAATCTTAATGATACCAACAATCTTTACAGAAACAACTATAAAGAAACCCAATGAGAGTTAGCTAAAAAAGACAGCTGTTTAAACACATATAGAAGAAGGAACAATTCTTCCATATACTGCTTCCTAAACAATATTTCTATAGCTTAAACCAAACTTTCGATAAAAAATTAATTTCAGAAAACTTTGCCTAAGCCTCTGACTTAAGCAAAACACAACTAAAGCAAGCCAACGACTGCAAAAATCTATAAAAAATTATTTAGAAAAATTTTTTTATTTTTCATTTTAATTTTTTTATTCTAAGCTGGGCACAGAATATCTAATGCCGCTTAAAACAACCCTTAATGTCTAACTCCAGCAAAAATTCAAGCTGCCAGCTGCCAGCCCAAAAGAAACTCAATTAAAGCCAGCTAAAAATAGTGTTAGCTTTTTAAGCATAGCCTGACAATCCTGGCAAATGCTCATAATTAACAGCAACCAGCAGCAACTGGCAGCAACTGGCAGCAACTAGCAGCAACTAGCAACTAGCAGCAACAGCTGCTGCCGTTGCGGCCCACGCAAATGACCAGCATCTCTGCATTTGTGGACATTCCAATGCAATTAGCATTGGCAGCCAGGCGGGCAGAGTTAGCAATGGCTAAGGCCATAAACCAAAGTAAACTTTAAACAATTTCCATTTATTTGGTTTATGCCACTCGCAACAGCACAGCGGCCATTGCCAGCTGCATGTTGCACGTTGCACGTTGCACGTTGCTGGGTGCCAATGCGGGCGCAAAAGTCGTCGACCCTTTTCAAGCAGTTGCTGCTGCTGTTGTTGTTGTTAATGTGGCTGCTGCTGCTGCTGCTGTTCTTGTCGTAGTTGTTTAGCTTGTTTTCCTATACTCTATACGCCACAGCTGAGTATTTGCTGGCGTGACTGCTCAACTTCTTGTTGTTGTTGCTGCTGCTTGCTGTTGCCGCTCTGTTTGCGCCGCAGCCGCCATTAACACCCACGCCACAGCAAAAAAAAAATAACATTGTTGTTGCCCATTGGCGTTGCAAGTCTTTGGCATAAATTATGAACAGCAACCGATGACGCATGCAGGCCTAAGTAGACTTGTTGCATGCATAAATAACTTTCGTTAACCAAGCACATGAACCTATTAGATCAACGCTAAACAAAAGACACAGCAACCAGCAGAGAACCGAGAGCGCAGGCAGCGCTGAAGTTGAAGCTGAAGCTTGAGCTGCAATGCATTTTCATGATCAGAGCAGGTTTCCAGCTACGCAATGGCTGTGGCCAAACAGGCTTTTGGCTATGGCTTTGGCTTTGGCTTTTTTAGACATAGCACGCGCCATTGTTTAGTTTTTTTCTTTCTCTATTATTTTTTTTAGCAGTACGCAGAAGTTCGTTGCCTAAGTCTTTTGTTTATATTTGGTAAGTTGTGTTCTAATGCGCAACGCTTCATGACCATTTCTGTGCGTGTGTGCGTGAGTTTGTGTGTGTGTGTGTGTGTGCGTCCACAATGGGCAGCTGCTTAGCGCGTTTATGGCCAGCAATTGTCAAGTCCCTCGGGTGTGCAAGCCATGCAGTGCAAGCAGCAGAAGCAAGGTCAACGTCGTTGTTGCTGCGGCGGCTGCTGCTGCTGTTCCTCTTGTTGCTGTTGAAGTTGGCAACATTGTCAGTCGCATGGGGAAAATCAATTTTAAACTAAAAATGTCGCATTGCTGTTTGCTAGCTTCCACACATCACGTCACGTTCCGCGCTGGGTCATCAAAGCCTTAAAGGGCGCTGAGCAACGGCAGCAGCTTCTATGTTGCTGTTGTCATTGTTGCCAGGCTTTTTGTTCTTATTTTTTCATTTTTATTTATTTATTTTTTTTTTTTGCTATTGTCTGTCTGGTCTGCTTTTGGGCTTTACATGCCGGGAAGGTGTTAAATTCAACTCAGGCACAGCCATTCGAAAAAGCTTCAAGCCTCAATGTCAATGGACGCTAAAGAATTTCTGCCACAGCAGAAGGACATTTGAGCTACGTGGTCTGCCTCGCTAGCTCTCTCTCTCTCTCGCTCTCCCTGTCTCTCTCTCTCTCTGTCTTTAGAACTGCCCAAGGCACTCAAGTGCTTACCTCACTTCAAAAAGGCAAAAACTTTTCTGTTAGCTGCCTCTCATTCAAATACAAGTCAAGTGTGCGAGAGCCACGACTACCTGATGAAAACATCAACAAAAAATAAAAACAAATGAGCACCGGAACAACAACAACAACAACAACCAGGCATAACTGTAAATAGCGCATTATTAACCAAATTAATTAACTTGCCACACCGTTTGCGCTTTTTTTTCTGTTTGCTGCTTTTTTTGAGAATGAGACGAAAAAGCAAGTGGAAAAATGCCATAGAAATTGCCACAAATTGTGCATTGTTTTTTTTGCTGTTTTTGGTCCGCCTTTTGCTTGGCCTTTTGTTAGCTAATGTTAATTAAATTTAACAGCCTCACGCCGCTTTGCACTTAGCAGATTCTTAACGCAACGGATGCCAACAATTGGCCGCAATTCATGAGTCCAAAACTGATGAGAATTTTCGCTTGCTGACGACTTTCACTGTCCACAAAATGCTTTAATTAAAATTGCAAAACAAAAAAAAAAAGCAAAAACAAATCAGAAAAAAGCCAAAATTAATTTTAACTATGTCGGAATTTGTATTTGGCAATTTAACCGGTTCGCATTTTGTTTTAAGTTAACAGCAGCAGTGGGAGAGGGCACAGCCCGAAAAAGTGAAATTTTATTTCAAGCATTTAGCAGCTTATTAACAGACAGAGCAGCCAGAATTTAATAAGAAACGAATTCCCATATAAAGTTAGCATTCAAAAGAGAAATGCCCCGAAAACCCATTTGATAAATGCAAATTAAAAACAAAAGAAGCTGAAAAAAATGGGAATATCTGCAAAAATAAATCAAGTAGAAGAAATAAAACGCTGCGTGATCAACTGAAGATTTAACTCTCAAATGAAAGAGCACACTTAGCAGCACATTAGCATTCCATAAGCTTATCACTCAAAGGTAATCTAGTTAATGTTAGACCTAAGCGTCGGTGGGATCAAACGTTTCTGCCAGATTTAGGCAGGTGCTGCGCATGATAGAAAAATAAAGGAGATGCCGTCGTAGGCATTAAGATTTATGTAACTATAATCTAATATAAAATGCTTATGTTTAACTAGTTGATAAAGCAGCGAGATCCATAAATAATACATAAATAAAAAAATTATAAATAAATAATAAAAAATTCAATTTAAAAAGTTTCAAGTTTATGATTGATTTTTTATTATATGTATATGTAAATATAATTATAAAATAATCTATATCTTATATAAAATAATCTAGAACATGTTCTTGATTTTTAGGATAGTATATAAGCTATAAGAAAATGACTGCATAATATTCTCTTGGGCAGCGCTTAGAGATAGCAAAAGCGCGAATATTGCTAAATTACTTTTGTTTTAAGTAAACTTTCTGAATCAAATTTATAGAACTTCATAATGACACTCATTTTTATGGTTTTTAAGCTAAGAAATTGAATCAACTAATTTTTTTTCAATTTTTTAACCTTCAAAAATGTGCCTCGATTGGCTTTGGCTAAGCTTTAGAAGAAGTCAATAGGCAACCTTAAATTTTTTGTCAATCTGTAGAAGTGTTCTTCAGTCAATAGTCTCTCTCTGTTATTCCTTCTGTTAAAACCCCAAGCAATAGAGTATCTTACATTCCTCCTTGGCATAATTCACATTTGATTTACATGAACATAAATTATATGCTACAAATGCTCAACTCATGTCGTTAAAAATCAATAAAGAAATACAAAATACAATGGATATATATGTTTATATATCTATCTATATATATATAAACAATACTGCTATCTCAATTCAGTGCAAAATTTATTTAATTTCACATGAACTTCGTTTGGCGGCAAGTTCGTTACTTCAGTCTTTTGTCTTGCCGTCGCATGCATAATGAGAATGCGAACGACAACAGACACACATATATGATTATGCGTGCGTGCGCATGTATGTATATATACATAACAAACTGTATAATGCGAACGTATACGTATATATATATATGTGTCAATTACAGCACGATTTTTGGCAAATTTGCTTGACGCTGACACATTTTGAAATCTTGGCAGCACCGAATTGTGGGTCAGCTGCGATACCGATTTATGTCGTCGGCGACAATAAATTTGTCAGCTTTATTTACTTTTCTGTTTGTTCGAGCACCGTTAAGTAAACGAAATGCATGATTTGTGCTTTATAATGAGGGCGCGAGCAGACGCTGAGCAGGATGACAGCAACGACGATGATGATGACGATGAAGACATCGGCACAGACGCGTTGTATATTTTATAAAGCTCTGGGATTTACAATTTATTTTGGCAATATTTCAGTTAAATCTGCATTCAATTGGTATGTAGCAGCATACGAACAGCGTTAGCCATGAAAGTATGTGCTGAATTGCAGATAAAGTGAATGAATTACATGTTAAATAAGTGAGGCAAGCTATCAGCTGTTGAGCCTGTTGCTAGCTGTAGCCTAATGTGTGTAGGTGAATGAAAATATATGTATTTGTAAGCAAGGAACTCTAACTATGTATTTTTTCACACATATCAGTATGTATTTGAATCTATATAACTGTCTCTATATATATATATATATATATATCTGTAGCTGCACCTGTGTATCTTAATGCATGTATCATATATCTTGTATCTATATATATATATGTATGTCTCTATATCAATGTATTAGTATCTATGCATTTGTATCTATATATGTATGTATCCGTATCTATATATCTGTATTTGTATATGTGTATATATATATATACATATGTCTCTGTATCTACTTCTCTTCATCTTGATCTTAATTTATGCATGAATATCTACATATGTAGCCGTATCTATGTATATGTATCTATGTACCTGTATCTATATATGTATATCTCTACATCCATCCCTATCTAAGTAAATCTGTGTCTATGTCTATGTCTATAAATGTATCTTTAGGCATGAATACTTATTTAACTACTTGTATCTACATATCTCTATATAACTGCAGCTATATCTCTATAGCCTTATCTATGTATGCACATCAATCTATATATTTGTATCTTTTTAAATATTTGTTTGTATATAAATCAATGTATCTTGGAGCATAAGTGTGTAACTATTTATCTACATCTATTTCTTCACTTAAAAGTAACTATATTATGCATGTCTTTATACTTATATTTTTTCATATATATTTCATATATATAAATAAATTTTGCATACATATTTACATACATACGAATCTATGTGTAACTACATGAATCTCCAGCATCACAGTTCTGGTCACAAGTGCTACGTGTGTGTGTTTACCTGTGCGCGCGCGCGCTCCAGTTGCCAGTTGGAATCAAAACATCACGAAATCTCGTTAAAAACCACAGCGCAAAAGCAAATACGAAACACAAATATGTACCGTTAGCTTTGTTTTAACTGCGGGCAGAGCCAAGGAAAAAAACCAAAAAAAACCTCAGCTAAAAATAAAAAAGCAATAGGCAAACAAAAGCAACAAACGACGGCATTGACCAGCCAAGTGGGCAGCAGTTGCTCTGCTTCTAGACCCGGTCAATTGAAGCGCTGGTAGCCAGCTTTTCATAATTTGCTACAATTAATGTTGTGAGTGTGTTGTGTGGGGGGTTAACTGATTCAAGCACTTGACAAACTGCAGCGCAGGTGGATGGACAACTGTTGCAACAACAACAGCAGCAACAGCAACAGCAACAGCAACAAGCAGCAGCTTTTTGACCTTCGCCTGACAGCCTAACGAAATGCAGCTCAAGTGCTAAAAAAAATGCTTAAACTTCACAGCCAAACACTTAAACACGAAGTTCGTTGGCTGTCTGCCATTTGAATGACGTGCCACAGCAGCAGCAGCAGCAGCAGCAGCAGTAACAATAGCGTGCAATTACAGCAGCAACAACAACAGCAGCAACAGCAGCAGCAGCAACTACAATTGGTGTCAAATGCTACCGTAACACGCCACAAAGCAAAACTGCTGCCAGAATTTATTGGCGCTACTTGAGAAATTAGCTAAAAACAGAATCAAAATGAATTAAGCTGGAGACGGGTGTCAGCGCTTGCATCATACTCGTCCACTGCCTGGAAATTGCTAAGGATATCACATAATTTGCAGGGCGAACTATGTGCATCTATCTACTTTTCTATTTATATATCTATCTATCTCTATTTCTATCTTTCTATCTGTAAATCAATATATCTATCAATCTGTATCAATCAATCTATATATCTATATATCTATCTATCTATCTATCTATCTATCAATATTTCTATCTTGCTATCTATAAATCAATATATCTATCTATCTATAAATCAATATATCTATCTATCTATCTATCTATCTATCTATCTATCTATCTAACTATCTATCTAACTATCTATCTATCTATCTATCTATCTATCTCTATTTCTATCTTTCTATCTGTAAATCAATATATCTATCTATCTATCTATCTAAAAATCTATCTATGTATCTATCTATCTATCTATCTATCTATCTATCTATCTATCTATGTATCTATCTATCTATCTATCTATCTATCTATCTATCCATATATCTATCTCTATTTCTATCTTTCTATCTATAAATCAATATATATATCTCGCTATCAATCAATCTATCTATCTAGCTATCAATCAATCTGCATATCTATATATCTATCTATCTCTCTATATCTATTTATCTAACTATCTAGCTATCGGTCTAACTTCGACTTGTTCTCAAAGAGAAGGCCAATATATAATAAGTTAAAAAGAAATGTTTTTCTAAGCTCTCAAGCAGTAAAACATGGAGTTGTATCTGAATCATATGCAGAATCTCGCAGCATAGGCCTTGATCCAGAAGGCTGTATTAGCAAATAAATATTCAAGTCTAAAGCTCTAGGTCATAAATTAAAATTTGTATATGACAACTCCTAACAAAAATCCTGATTTATATCGAGACTCTATCAAACTAAGATGTGAGCACAACTTTCAGGTTTTCAGTCCTGCAAAAATTTAAACAGACAAAACGTAAATTGCTGAAAAGCCAATATACTCCACTTGTTTCACAGCATGAACGAGTGTAACATCAAGAATAAGCGCTACATAAATAATTATGAAGGCAACTAATTTCACTTTACAGCATTAGAGTGAAATGTCGCGGCAGACAGCGCAATTTGCAACCGTTTGCTGCCGGAAAAAAACCAAATGAGAAAAAGAAGTGGTAAAAAAATTAAAAAGAAAGATAAAAATGTTGTCTGTAGAAACGTTCAACGAATCCGCAGCCGCCCACGCAGCAGCGCCATAAATAAGTCAACATCAGCATCAGCATCAGCATCAACATCAGCGAGTCGCTTAGCGGCAGCAGCAGCCGCAGCAGTTGGTAATAAATTTGAGGCGCGTGGGCTATGGCCCGAACAGCGTCGTGCGACAAATGTCAGCGGCAAATGAGGCCACGCCCCGAAACAGCAAAAGAATAATTTAAAGTGCGTCATCAAGTAGGAAGAGCTATAAGCACACTACACACACAGCTTAGGCCGCAATTTCAATTTCAATAAGCCTCCAGTTTATGACTCAAGTCAAGATGTGACCAAAAAACTATTAAAGAAAACCATTAAAGAAAAGTGAGCGCACATATATGTTTTTTATAAACTGTTTATGGTCACAGAACTAGGCCTCATTAACATACGTGACACACACACACACACACACACACACACACATATCATGCAGAACAGCCGCCATTAAGCTAAAGCATTTAGCACTTGGCCTCCACTTAGCTTCAGCTTTGGCTGCTTCTTGCCAATGAATTGACACATTTGGCACAGGCTCAAACGAAATTTTGTGCCACATATACTGACACTCATATATATCTTTATATATACATATTTTTAGTCATAGCAATACATCCTAACTGACAGCAATTGCAGATGTGGCAGCAAGGAAGCTGTGACCAAAATTGCGGTCTGCTCAGCTAAGTGCTGTACTTTATATGCACAGCTAACACATATATGCTCAGATACATATATATATATATATATATATATATATATATATATATATATATATATATATATGTATATATATCTTTGGTTATGCATAGCTCTATGTCAACTTAAACTTACAATAACCAGAGGCATAAATCTATTGTGAACTGACACAAGACGTCGAGCAGCTCTTGTGGGCAAGTTGTGCATTATATCCATGTTTATATTTGGATATATAAATATGTATGTGTGTGTGTATGTGTGTCTGCTTGTCAATTTACTGCTGCTGTGAGCTGTGCTCAAAGACAACTCCAGAGTCTCTGCAGTCAGTCTTAGGGAATAGACATATATGTATGAAATATATAAAGTACACGCATGAATTGAGTCTGAAAGCCAAATAATTGCGAATTCTATATTTCTCTTTAATTATTAACTCTTCAAATTACAAAACATTTCTGTTATGTTTCCTAGAATATCTACTTACAAATTAGCATATTGGCTTGTATAAACACTTGAACTGATTTGTGTTTTAATTAAAGCGTGGCTTATTGTTGCTTAACTAAGCTTTAGTGCTGCAATGCCTAAGGAAAACCAATAAGAGTCGAGAGAGCTCCACTTGTAGATACCCTGGAGTTACCATATATATTATGCTCTCTCAATCTAGCCTGAATGCCAGCCTTCAATCTGGGCATAACAACTAAAGGTTTTAGTTCTGTGTTCATATTCTGCAAATTTAGTTTTAAGTACACAATTTTTGAAATGTTTGTATGAAAAAAAAGTCTTAAATGTTTCTATTGTCCTGAAGTTCGCTTCATCAATCTGCTTCAAGCCACCAAATTTTGATGAAATTTAGTTTCCCATTTCGTCTCAATATTCGCACATTTTGCTGCAGCTTTTATGCACTCTACTCATAAATTAGAGCCATATACTTAATGTCTTTCTATACGCACTTCCATTTCCATAGCTCACCTCAAATAAAAGTGACTTATAGCCAAAGTAAAGCTGCATCAAATGCAGCTTAAAAGCGTTAATAGCTTGCCTAGCTTAATGGCAACTAAATTCAGCTGAGTTCTATTTATTTAATATTATTTTATCATTTATTTTATTTAACTTATTTATTGCACAGCATCAGTTTTTGTGGACAGATTCCCAAGTTGCAGCCGAAATGACAAAGTCCAAAAAAAATAGATTTATTAACTAAGTCAATGGCAGCCACAAACGCCCATGTCCATTCATATATAATATATATCTACTTAAATAGCTATTCAAGCATAGACATATATGCTTAAAAACTTACCCGTAAAGACTGTATAGCTTGACTTTTCAACTGGTAGCTAAAATGACAAAATATTTAAGCAGAATTTATTAGTAACTTATGCCAAAACCAAATATAAAACAAGTACTTAAAATATATTTAGAAACATTTGCATTCTTGAGCGCAAAAGTTAAGCACAATTTGTCACGTCAGTTGTTGACTGAAATTATCACTCGAAACTGATCTATGAGCTACTTTGAGCACACACCCACTTTCTATGACAAATCTGTGCTGCTGGCAAACGCTCAAATTAGACTCAAAATCATGTATGTACATGCAACAGCAGCAACAGCAGCAGCAGCGGCAGCAACACGTACTACGATTCGCTTGTTAACTCATCCAAAAAGTAAACCACATTCTTTAGAGCATTTGAAAAAGCAGTAGAAGAGCAGCCACAACAGCAGCAGATAGGAAAAATAAAGCAAACACAAAACAACATGCGAGGCATAAAAAACATCGCAGCAACAGCAGCAGCAGCAACAGCAGCAACACAAAAAACACGTTCAGCGCGTGTAGAAGCATGAGGCAAAAACATGAGGTAGGCAGGCTGGCCGGCCTGGCGGAGGGAGGCGTGGCATGGCTTTAACTTTTAGCAAAATGCAAAACAACATCGGAAAGACGAGAAATCTGGCTACTGTAATTTGTCTGCCCCGCCATAGACACAACATAGACACGCGCTCTCTCAGCTCAGCCGATTTCAATTCCGTTGTCCAAGTGCGAGTCCAAGTTTGCAATGCAGCCACTCTGCGATTGCTGCTCCACTTTTAGGTGTGTGTGTGTGAGTGTGTGTTTGTCGTCTCTTGTTGTGCGCCTAGCTGTCTCCAACTATTTTGGCTACAAAGAAAAAAATCAACATCTAACAGCAACCGAGTCGCCGCCTTTGTCGCTGAGGTCAATTTTTATGTTGCAGCCATTTCTCACAAACAAAACCAAAAAAAAGAAATAATCAAATATAAAGAAAAGAAAAACTTCGTTTCGCTGGGCCTTTTTGTATGCCCTGGAGCACGTTGAAAATGTGTAAGCAGGGCATATTGGTTTAGTTCAAAGCATATGCAACACTCAGAAGGTGCCCTGGGCCTAACAATCACATTGGATATATTCGTACTCAGGATTCACAGCAGAGTTGGTATAGAGCTGTCTGTCTATCTGTCCGTATGACTTTATCTCTGTTTCTCTGTCTGTCTGTTTATATGTCTGTATATCTGTATGTCTGTATGTCTGTATGTCTGTATGTCTGTATGTCTGTATGTCTGTATGTCTGTATGTCTGTATGTCTGTATGTCTGTATGTCTGTATGTCTGTATGTCTGTATGTCTGTATGTCTGTATGTCTGTATGTCTGTATGTCTGTATGTCTGTATGTCTGTATGTCTGTATGTCTGTATGTCTGTATGTCTGTATGTCTGTATGTCTGTATGTCTGTCTGTCGGTCTGTATTCCATATGTCCATATGTCTGCCTGTCTATATGTCTGTCTGTCCATATGTCTCCCTGTCTATATGTCTGTATGTCCATATGTCTGTCTGTATGTCTGTCTCACAGTCTGTATGTCCATCCGTCATGTATATCAATTTGTGACTCAGCTTACCTATTTTTGTGACTGTCTTTCTTTCTCAATCTCCTTCTAACCATATGTATTAACGCATTAACCTTGTTGCCTAAAGGAACTAAAAAGCTTTTTCCGTAAACTCTTAGCTTACTCGCCTCAAATCAGCGATAACCTTTCCTTTTGCCATAAAATTAATAAACATCAATATCAAGCATCATTTAATTAAGCATATCTCACATGTTTTAAGCGTCTAACTCCGCTGTTCATACTCGATATATATGAGAATATATACATATTCTCTTAAGTCAAGAGTTTTCCTGCCTCAAATTCATAACAAAACTCTATGATCATAACATATCATATCCTAAGCTCAAGTTCGGCGCGGGTATCTCTTAGTCTGGCACATTCAACTCACTTGTTTTATATTTTTTATTTTTTTATTTCTTTTTTCGGGGCAGGCTACATTTTTTATGCCGTCTGGCGCACTTACAAGTTACGTATGAGTGCGATGTGTGTGGCTGTGTGTGTATGGCTGTGTGTGTGGGCTTTTGCTGCAGTCAACTTTTTAGCTTGCCTCTTGGCCGGCAAACACTTCCATTTCAACTTCAACTACAACTATAACAACTAGCACTATATAACAACTACAAAACTGCCTCAATTGCTTGACACTTCAGTTTGTAATTAGTTTTGTGGCCATGCATGAAAATTTCATTTATTTTTTAATAGCTCCACGAACAATGGCCACGTGCTCAACTGTTGTTTTATCAACTTGCTTATGATTTCGTCTGCAGAACAAGAAATTCAAGTGGAAATTAAATTATGAGCATGAGCTTCAAGTTGAATAATATATTAACTCATCGAATGAAAGTTTATTACAATTTTGTATTACATTTAGTTAAGGAGAGAGTTTTAATTGGCCAATTCATTTGTAAAATAGCTTAAGTTATCAAGTTACGTTTCAAACAACTTTAATTCAATTTAATTTTATAGAAATTCAAAAGCTGCAGATCTAAACAAACCTATGAGAAAGTTTCACTCTGATTAATAAAAAATTAATTGTAAAATTCTTTATAATGCATAATAGCAATTGTTATTTAATTTCTAACATTTTTATTCAAAAATTAAAAATAATTAAATTTCCCAATTAGCAATAAATTCATTTTATCATTAACAAAGCGCAATAAAACTTTTAACTGAATTCAAGCTAAGTTCCAGCTATGTTCCACCATCATTCTAGCTATATTTTATGTGCTGTATTTTTTTAAGGCTGTACTTTTCAGCTGTCTTTTTGTTATATTTTAGTTATATTCTACTCAGAGCATAGTCCAGCTATACTCCTTTAAGTCTTCATTATTCATTTATAATTTAGCTTTATTTTTGTTACATCCTAAATAATATCTAGATACATTTTAGTTATATTTTAGTTATATTCGAGTCATATTCCAACTATTTTATTAATCTATTTTATTAATATTCCAATCATATTCTATCATTACAGTTTTATTCTAGCCATATTTGAACATTATTGTTTTATAGTTCAGATTCACTTTATTCTAGCTTTATTATATGAATGCTGCAGCTCTATTCGTTTAAGGCTATATTTTATAGTTATATTCTTCCTTTCAGCTACATTCTAGTTCTACTCTAACTGCGTTCTTAATCTATTATATTTATATTTAAATTATCTTTTATCATTTCAGCAATATTTTAACTATGTTTATTAATGGTTCTACATAAATAGTTCAAATATATTCTAGCTCTATTATTTATATATTCTAGCTTTTTTCTATTTATAGTCTAGCTATATTACATATAAATATTCATGGCTAATTCTAGCTACACTTTAGTTCAATTTTATACATATTCCACTCATGTACTAAGCCTAGGCCTTTTTGCTATCTATATAGCCTCTATTCTAGCTTTTTTAAAGCCATATTCTCGCTTCTCTTTTAATTTTATTCCCCTCTTATGCTTTACCTTTTCTGGCTACACTCTAGCTGCATTTTAGCTACATTCCAGCTAAATTCTAGCAGTATTTGCTTGCAGTTTATTACTTTAGTTTGCTTTTGTTATTTAAATTTCATGCTTAAATTCCTTTGTGTACAACTTCAATGCACTTGAGAATAAATGAAATAAAGTTTTCCCTAGCTGCTGCTTCTCCCCCAGTAAAATATCAAGCTAATGACATTATTTACATGCAACCTTGAACTGTTGCTTGATAGAAGCAAGCCGAAAGTTGTGTGCATGCACAACGAGCCTTGGCACACACACACTCGCACACACTCGATAATACTCAATTGTTACAATAAATTGCTTCTGCTTGTGAATCCTGATTCTCCCTTGGCACTTTCAAGTGTCTGCCAATCAGGGCAAATCAAGTTGAAATTATTGACAATAACAATAATGGCAAATAATAATCAGTTGCTGTTGCTGTTGTATTTTTTTCTTTTTGCATGTGGCATGCAACGTTGTCTGCCAAGGGCTAAACAACGCCAACAACTTGCTAAGAAGAAAAGTGAAAATTCTTGTCTGCTGCTTTTCCGAGTGAAACTCAGAGCAGAGGCAAGGCACGTCGAGGCGAGCCAAGGCAGGTGAAATAAATTTTGGTATCTGATACTTTTACTTGCCATTAAGCAGGGCTATTCATATATGCCACAGCACACGAAGTAGTAGCTGCAACTGCAACTCGTGTTGTTTGCTGCTGTTCGCACATTTTCTCATTTATGCCCGCCATGAGTTTTCATAAATTCATGTGTGTGTGTGTGTGTGTGTGTGCGAGTGTGTTGCATTACATTTGATTACAAACTGTGCAGCCGACATGTGCCACTTTTTGTTGCAGTTGAAAGTAAAATGAAATACAAAACAACAACAGCAGCAACGGCAGCGGCAACTGGAACTGAGCATGCAGCATGTGGCATGTGGCATGTGGCATGAGTAGCATAAATATACGTATAAAAACCTAAAAACCTATGAGAAATGCATGTAAATTCACTAACAGCAACTAGAACACTCACAGCAGCAACAGCAACAACAACAACAACAACAACTGTTGCATGTTGTAAACTTTCAAAGGCATCGAAAATGCTTTTGTACCAGCAGCAAATATGAAAAGTTTAAATACACAGGTAATTACCTGAGCACAGCTTGCTGCCAGTTGCAGTTGCTGCTACTGCTGCAGCTGTTGCTGCTACCTGCATCCATAAAAAAACAACAACAACAACAACAGCTGACAGTTAAAAGCGAAAAGCTGCTCGAAAACCGAAAAATTGAAAAACAAATCAAACAAATGCTGAAGTAGCTTTAATTAAATTCCTCAGACATAATATTGTGGTACTTGAGATGAGCAGAGCGAGAGGGAGAGACAGTCAGAGAAAGAATAATAGTCAAAGACTTTGGCAAACACTCATCAAGTGTCTTTATCCCTTTACTTTGTGCAATTGCGTGAAAAGCTTGCAATGTCCGTGAGGAAAGTGAGCATATTCTAGGGCATAGACGACACACTAGATACGCTACAGCTTATATGACAGGCAACAAGGAGTTGCTGAAGACTCATTATCTTATGTACTTAAGCTAAAATTTGACTTAAAATATATTTAAATGTCAAGTTAAGATAATGTGTTAAGATAATGTGTGCTGCTTATGCGACTAGCTATATACTCTACAATGTGCATCAACACTTTATATCGAGGTATATTAAAATAGCTTTGCTCTATTGCTTACAGTTTATGTTTAAGCATTGTAGTTTCAAAACAATTTGCTTTAAAGCAGAGCATATACGACTAGCTAAATACTCTACAAGTTGATAATGGCATAAATATAGCTATAGTAAAGCTATTTCTTATATGTAACTGTCATTTTAGCTTGAGCATAATATTTGACTATTTTCTGAATATGTCTCAAAGCATATACGACTAGCTTAATACTCTACAGCTTCAATTATAGCTATAAAATATATTTTTAACTACATCATTCTAACTTCAAACTAAGCTCTCAGCTATTCTTTTGGTTGCACTCAAGCATATACGACTTGCTATATACTCTACAATTTGATAAATTATAAATTAAGCTAGTTGTAGGACTGCCGTTTATATTTGACTAAGACTTCAGCTCTATCATGATTTCTATTTAATTTTTGAATAGATTAATGCACATACGACTAGCTAATGCCCTATAATACACTTATATAACACATATTATATGAGTTAAAGCAAATACGCTCAGCTAACCACACAAACCTAGCTGCCAGTTCAGCCTTGGCCTGCCATACAACTTCTACTAACCAATTGATTGAACCAACCCTCTGCCAATACTCCAACCACATCTCAAATTCAATATGCCATACACTACCCTCCTGCAGCGCCGCCTGCAGTGTATTAAAAAGCATTTTGCATCATAAAAATGAAATGCATATTATTTCTGCTATGGCAAAAGTTCATCAAAACGGCATGGCTGCCGTCTGGCAACAAATGAAGCCACCAAGTCAGAGCAAAGTCATGTCATGGCATTCGGGCCACCCTTTCGGCCCGCCCACTTATATAGGTTTATAGAGCCGGGCAGTAGCGGTAAATGGAACACTGTTAGCTGCTACAGATGCCGAGATACAGCCAGATTCGAAGAGATTGAGAACGGGCCACTTGTGCGCAATTTTGTGGCAAACAATGCATATGACAAACTTTTGTCAATTTATTAAAAACTTTTGCGAGAGCGCAGCGCGCACCACACAAAAGTTAACCTGATTCCCAGGAGTGCAGGCATGCAGGGGAGCACGGTGGCTGGGCGGGGTTAGCTGAAGAAGTGCAACGACTGAAACTGGTCAGTCAGGAGCGCAGTCAGAATAGCTGCAACTGCAACAATATACCCAGTTGTGTATTGGGCTCATCAGCAACAGCAGCAACAGCAACAACAGCCACAACAACATCAAACAACTTTCGTTGTTGTCGTTTATGAAACGAGTGCATAAATTTATGATAACAACACACAAAAGGCAAACGGGCAATTGGCCAAGTGATTGCACATCCAGATGCAACTGGAGCTGATGCTGCTGCTGCTGTTGCTGCTGCTGCTGTTGTTGCTGCATCCGCGTTGCAACTGGTCTGCTGTTGGTCAGTGCCAAAGCTGTTGCAGTTATGAATTATGTCAAATGGCATAATTGCCAACTCTCAGCAAACGATCTCAGGTCTTGGCCAACATCATATTGTTTGTCCTCGTTGGCTCTGGCTGGCTTTTTGGCATCATTTTGCTCTCGCGTAAAGCAGGAAGCAATAAATTCTATGATACAATTTGTAACTGATAGATAGGCAGCACACACACACACACACAGAGAGAGAGATGGCCAGATAGATCGTTAGATAGATAGTTTTAGATGGCGACGAAAATGTACAGGAAATGCGCACAGCTGTTTCACCCTCTCACCTGGCTGCCTAATGAACGTTTGCCGGCGCGTGCAGTTTAATTAAATTTAGTTTTCAGTCAACAATTTTTGCTGTTGCTGTTGCTGCCTGCTTAACGGTATACACATGGCTAAATTGTTGGCAATTTGTTCTGCATGCTGTGGCCATAAATTTGCATTTATCTGTTACAGTTAGAAGCACGCACAGTCTATTTTAGCCAGCTGCCAGCTGGTTGTGGGCCATGTCTTGTTTGCGTTACTTTCGCCGGCACTGAAGCGACGCCAACGCAACAAATTTGTACTCTAATTATCAAGCCCAGTCAACAGCAGCAGCAGCAGCAGCAATCGCATTTCACACTCACTTTTGCTTGATGAGGGTCTCGTTGTCATAATGCTTCCACCTGCTGCTTTTCTAACAAACTAACCAAACTCCCCCTCACTCTCACACTCTCACTCTCCCTCTCTCTGGCTCTGTCTCTGTCCCTGTCTAGCTGTTCATGCAATTGAATCTGAATCTGAATCTGAGAACATGCCAGTGAAAAGTGAAAAGTCATTAAAAAGGCAAAGAAAAGCGAAAACTGACTAACGGCTGGCGAAATATGAGCGCAAGTCTCTACTCTCGTGACTGAGGCTGGGCAAAACTTTGACATTGATATGACGAGGGGAAGCTGCTGCTGCTGAGCAGCGTCGCAGCAGCTCAGCATCTTTGAGGTGTTGAAAACGAAAACAAGCTATTTATATTGAAAAAGTTATATTTTTATGCGAATCGATTAAGTTTGTTTTCCGTTTTCCCCAGGGAAAACTTGAGCGAAACAGAAATGAAACAATAGACTGCAATAAAAAATGTGTGAATTGCATAAAATTCTGCAATGGAAAAGGCTGTAAAAATGCAATCAACTCAGGCATACAATATTTTCATTTACAATTCTCAAAGAGTTCAGGCAGAAGGCTTATGCGAGGACAGCTGTTGTCAGGCATCGTTAGAGAATCATATTTTACCTTTGCCCAACTCAAATGTTGGCTGCCCTAATTGGAAGCGCAGTGCCCGAATTAATCAAGCTCAAACTTCGTTTGCTGTAGGCAAACCTTTTTCAATACCCTGCACGAAACTGGAAAATGTGTAAAGCGGGTATTTTGATTTCTAGATTCTATGTGCCTGTTTGGCTTTCAGCAGTAGAATTTCTAGTTAGGGTATTTGCTGATTAAAAATATCCCCTACTCAGCTGGATTTCTAGTCACGACATCTCAGAGTATCTCCTAATCAGAAGATTTTCTAGTGTAGCTGTCTGCCAGTAAGACTATCTCTAACTCAGTTCAAAGTATCTACTAAGCAGAGTTTCTGGCCAGCGTATCTTGTAGTCGCGCACTGCCCATTGGAGCACACGTACTTGGTGTTTCTAATGCCCTAGCAAAACCGTGTGTTCATTGAAGGGTGGCCATGTCAAAGTCGCTGTGAGAGCTGCTGCCATATTGTTTTCTAAACTTAGCAGCCAAAATCTACACGTGCAGCACATGTAACGTACATGTGTGTGTGTGTGTGTGTGTGTGTGGGCATACGTGGAATTGAGGTTATTAGTAACAAGGCCGTAGCTGCATTACATTTGGTTGAGGGGGCATAGCTTATGGTTATTAGCAAGACACTGGGGTCCAGCAGCAAAAGTTTGCGGAAAGCGAAAACTTTTTTTGCCCACATTTTCAATGATAATTCATGTCTAATATTTGAATACAATTGCAGCAGCAGCAGCAGCAGCAACAGCTGCTCAATTCTGTGGCGAATGTTTCTCCAAATTTTCCACACAAATGCAAAAACAATGCCAATGTGTGTAAATGATGTCGAATGCATGAATAAAAGTCGGAAACTCATAAACTCTAGCAGCTCATTGTTGCCATATTGCATGGCACTGAGCATGGCTGCGTCTCTCTATGTAGCTCTGTACCTATATATATATATATATATATATATATATATATCATTGTATCTTTGTTTTTGTCTAACTTTGTTCATGATTTTCCTGTTCACTTGCTCATAAAATATTTACGATTCGCACGCCCAAAAACTTTTATACGACAATTATTTAATGTGCATATTGCAAATGTGTTTTATTGCTTAAATGTTTTCCTGCCCATAATGCGCACCTGAAGCCTGATAAAGTAATTGCCATCAATGTGTAACAGCCGCCAGTGCCAGTGCCAGTGCCAGCTGCTCGCCTTAGAACTCAAGACAAATGAAACCAATAAATGTTTTCACAAATATCAAAAGTAATAAAGTCATAAATGAAAACTAAATGCCGCAGCTGTGCGTGCTGTGAGTGCCACATAAAGATGAAAGTCTATGAAGATGCTGAATAGCAGAAACTGCAGATTAAACTAAGAAGTTTTATGCATCCAGTTGTAGAAGTGTAGTAAGTGCTTGAAGATGTTGAATTTTGGCATATGACTTCATAATCTAGGAAGCATATGAGCAATAAGAGTGCGTTTAGTAAGTCTGCATAGATGAAGAGTAAAAGGAACTCTAGTAAGAGTGTTCGACTTTGCAGTGTATTGCAGACTTTTGTGTATAAAAAGTGAGGAAATTAATGGCAAAGGCAAGAAATAAGTAATTAATGAAAAATAAAAAATTATACAAATTTTTATATATAGATTTTAGAAGAGAAGAGATGTACATAAGATTACTTAAAGCAGAGCTACAAAGTGTGAATATGACTCATATGAAGGTGGTTAATTCTGATAAGATTTATATTGGTAAACATAGATAGAAAGCATATAAAGAAGATACAATGACTATAAAAGCAGATGAAACATTAATTTATATATATATAGAAGTTAGAGATGATTTATATAACAAACAAAACTTAATGGAGAGCTGAAGTGTTCAGGATAGTTAAGGATAGTTCATCTTTTCTGCTGTGTCATTCGATGTTTAGTCTAACAATTTATTTGTATGCAATTATGTTTTATTCATACTCATATATGACTAATTTAATTTATATATTGAAACATCACAGAAAATAAATAAATAAATATACAAATAAATTTAAGGAGCAAAATTGAAGCTGATGAAGTACTTCACACTTACATATTTTAAGTTAATAAGTATCATGTCAATTTGTTCTGCACATAACACACGGATATAAAAAGAATATGATAAATAAGAGTAGATGTATGGTTCGAGTTATTCTTAAGGGTCATGTCCCCATAGCCTTTTCCTATTAGACGCAGCTGACATTTGCTGCAATGCTTAAAAAATCATTTTGTGGCCTATAGATTAAGTCTCTAAATATTACAAAAATATGTAAGCTGCACACAATTTTCTTTAGAAAATTGCAAAATTTAATGCACAAAAATATAGCAGCTTAACAAATATGCCCCAACTTATTTCGAACAGTGTATAAATTATGAAAATTAGCAAGACGCAAAAATAAATGGAATTGAACTGCTTTTCGTGCTTTAAATTTTTGCAAAAGTTTCATAACCAAAATTCTAGCAGGCGCCGTCTCTGCCAAGGGCAGCGGCTATAAAACATTATGAGCTCACAAATATGACATCACAAACTCGAATCTTGATTTATGCGCCCAAGAGGCACGAGAGCCACACAAATTCCAGCCGTCTATGACATGCAAATTTGCTATAATTAAACCAAATTAGCGGCCTTTAAAGAAGTCAAAAACAAAACGAAAGATATCAAAAAAAAAAATAAAAACACGCAGATGAATTCCAAAATTTATACATCACATTTGGCAATTCGGCAAAATCACAATTTGAATGTAAACAATACAAAGTCGAATTTAATTTGCATGATTTTCAAAACGTTTCGCAAGAAACACAAAGAATAAAAACAAAACAAATAAATTATGTGAGCAATTTCAAAAGAACTTCGTTTTTTTTTTTGTTTGCAACAAACAACTGCCACGCCCCTGCAGCATGCAACAAAAAATACAGAGGGAAAAAATTTAAAGCAAGGCCAATAGCCGGAGCTGAAATTGATGCGGCTTGCTGCGCATTCGCTTGTTGCATTAGGGGCGACTACGCTGCCATCAAGTGTTGAATAATAAGCAACCGACCGACCGACCGACCCAGCAGAACTGACCAAAACATTTAATTACAAAAACGTCGCGGAGTTGCAATAAATTTTGTTTGCCTTTGCCAGTGCGCGCACGCCTCGGGGCAATGAATGCTCCATAAAAATATATATATACTTTAGATATATATACATATATATTCACTGTTGCAGCAGCAAAGTACAATTTGCCTTTGTTGATCAAAAGTGCGCTCAAAAGTTGCCACGCTCATCCTTATCCTTATGGCAGTTTGGTCTTAGCCTGGCATAAATATATATCTGTTTTTTGTTTTCTTCTGTTTTTTTTTTTTTGTTTTTATAAGTTGGCCAGCAGAGAGTCCGCGTTACAGTAACCGAAAAACCAGGAGCGCTACACACGCGCACACCAATGCACGAAAAGAAACTTTTTTCAAAGCCAAAATTTGTAGCCCTGGTCGCTGCAGCCACACTTTGCTTTGGGCCACGAAAAAAAAAAGAGCTCAATTTAAACAAAAAGAAGCAAAAGATGCCAGAAACAGCTATGAAACAACTTCTTCTTGTACTTTTTGTGTGTACCCTGTTTTGCATTGAAATTGGGTAGATAGTTGAGAAGACTTATGTGTGAGCTGAGACAGAACTCATAAATTGAGCCAATTTCTGATCGGAATGATTAACTTTTCTACAATAAATCTTCTCTGTATTTATCTCAATATTTGTAGCTAAGTATGGGTACAGGGTATTTCCTAAGCAGGAAATATGCTAGTCAGGGTATATCTTAGTCAGGATATATTCCTTTCATTATATTTTACAAGCAGAACATTTGGCAATCAAGGCCAGGTATCTTTCAGTCTATATAAATCCTATTAGAAATTACTTCTAGTCAGGGTATTTCCCAGTCAAAATAGCAGAACAATTTCTAGCCAAAGTATCTCTTACAGAACATTATCTAGGCAATATATCTACGAGTAAAAAAAATCTCCTAGTTAGGATATCTCCTAGTCGTTCACTCCCCGCCTTCACACCCTTATTTGTATTTTTTTTGTTGCCGCTTGGCTGCGACCAGGCAGCTACTGCAGCAAAGTGTTTGCCCGAATTGGCTTCGCTTGGACCCAGGACCTGCTGCTGCTGTATTTACATTTTTTTTCGTACCCATTTTTGCTGCATTTATTTCAAATTGAATATACTTGTAAGCCGCTGCTGAGCGTATTAAAACTTTCTCGCCACCTACATCAGGCAAGAAATATAAAAAGAAGTGCTTAGCTTATGCTAGGCTGATCAGCTGAGCTTTGGCAATTCAGACTGTTTCAATAGTTGAGTAGCTGAGCCCGCAGCTTGGTCGCTGTTGAGTTAAGTCCAATTGTAAATTTAACTAGCAGTTAAATTTTATATCAATTGCAGACAAAATTAATTGCAATTTTCAGCTCCAAATGTATAGAAATTAGAAATTTTTTTGCTTTATATTTTATTTAACTTACAGCAACTTTGAGTTATAGCAATAAGTCCAAATTTGTGTTGTTGGGTTTAGAGCTGTAATCTAACATTTTGTCGGCAATTAACGTACTAAAAATAGCTGGCATCTAGGAGTCGGATACTCCCTATGAAAGCTCATGCATTCAAACATTTATAGGCAATAAATATGGACTCATAATAACTAATAAATATATTCCAGTCGGATATTGCCGTCAAAAATCTAGAGTAAGTTTCATACACATATATTCTAGTCGAGTACTCCCTACTAAAAAGCAGCTCATCTCCTTTCTAAGCCTTTTTAACTAGTTTTATATAACAATAATTTAATATCAATCACTTGCAATAAGTCTTAAAGTAATTTTCAATGCTTTTCCCACTCAGCTAATTTTATAAATTTTTGTTCTTCTTTTGACAAAAGTGCAATGTATAGTATAAAAAAAAACACAATTTCTTTAATTATATATTTTCCTTTGAGCTGCAGCTGCCTTTTGAGCAGTTGTTTGTGTTTGGCTTGCCGCAGGTAGACGCATTACCTTTAGCCATATGCTGGAGGGACGGCTTATTAAAATATATATATATTTATTTATATGTATGAAATGCGAAATGTTCAGACATTGCATTTTAAGCGAAAATGCAACCGCAAAATGAGAACCGCAACTTAATTTCATTTTAATTAAAACTGCAATTGGCGAAATGCCATTTTATACCATGGAGACTTCAATCTGTGAGTGCGAGTGTGCGTGGGCGTGTGTGTACATAATGTCAATGCAAAAGCCCCCCAAGGACTAAAGTGCCGGTATCCCAACTACCTATCTATCTAACTGCTTGTCTATCTAACTAACTAACTGTTTGTGCATAGCTTCAACGTTTGGCTACAGCTCGCGGCAAACGCTGCGTATGCGTAATATCGCCTAATGACCCTCGCACAGCTGTCGCAAATAGACAAATTTAGTACGAGCCACGCCCAGTTTTGTGCCAAAAGCGCCTCAGGGCACGTGTCGCCCCGAAGGTTGCTAACAAGCACATACACAAGTGTGTGTAGATGTGTGTGTGCATGTGTGTGTGTGTCTATTCACGGACTCTATTCACACATAGATATAGTTTTAATCAAGTGCTCGCGCCTAGCACGAAAAGTGCTTGCAACATTCAGTCCAATAAATTTGAGACGAGTCGCCTTTTATCAGCTACGTCACCATGTTGTGTGTGCATGTTTATGGCCAGAACGAAAATGCCAGCTACAACAACCACACACACACACACACACACACAAAGGCCATGAGGTATAAATACTTTGCATGCCAGCTCGAGTGAGCTGCTTTTGCTGCCTTTGCCTCATGCCTTTTGCCGCTTGCCCCTTGCCAAAGTTTCATATGTCATAATTTTATCAGGCAACAAAAAAGCCAAGTGATGTCTCTCTGTATGTGTGTGTGTGTGTGACTGTGCTTGGCCCTAAAGTGGAAACGCGGCGCTGCCATTCATGACACGCAGGCATTAAGCGAGCTGCGACAGGAATGAATTTAAGCGTTGCCTCTCACCTCCACAGACTGCGCTCTAATCCACTGGCTGCCAGCAGGTGCAGCAGGCGAAACATCAGTATGTTCTTTTCGCACAGTGTATTTGCCATGCTAACAGGTACATTTGCGGCGTCGCCTATGATTGCAAGCGGACGCAGCCCCAAAAGCAACTGGCAAAAATTTAGTGTTATGTTTCGCTTAGGCTTAAAGCCGCCAGGCATTTTATTAACTATTTCTTCTTCTTTGTTACTCGCTTCCCTTGATTTTTTTAAGGTTTGCGGCAGCTGCTTGGGCGCCATTTTCTCACTCTCATAAGCGCTGGCAACATATTTCTTCAATTTGCAGCGGCAGCTATGAAAAATATGATGTTATTTTTAACACACTGAAAGCGTGCGGAAAAGCTATTTTTAGCACGACGATCAAGAAAAGCAAACTTGTGGTTATTGAGGCAAGGCGGCACGGGGGCAACAGCAAACAGTTGCCACTTGCCACTTGCCACTTGCTGCAACCAGTGAGGCAAACGACTTTGGCTGCTCGCCACGCCGCACTGTGGGCTGTGAACTGCATGTTTTATTATAAATATGGCCAATAAATTGCGCTGTTTAAGTGTCGCCACTGCCGCGCAGCAAATGCCAGTGGCAACAAAAAAAGGGGTGAATATAGATTCCCAATAATAATAGAAAACTAGTCAGAACTTTGACACAGAGACTGCTCGGTTGGGGCGCGAAAAAGCGAGTTGAAATGGATCAATATTTTTCGAGTTGCCTGACTGGATCATATACTGCAAAGGTCTTATAATAGACGTGGTTAACACTTAGTCAACTGCAGAGCTTAGTCTATAGCATCACATTAATCTTCAGAGAAGTTCAATAATAATTTGTCAAATTTTTATGCCAAATATGCCACGCCTTTAATGGGCGCAGCTCAATCATTAAAAGTCGAACTAAATAGAGTCTAATAAATAGAAACAGTTATCCCTAAGGTTCTGGCTAACATAAGATATAAAAATAATCGATTTGCCACGCCTACAGTGAGCCCAGACACACATCCAGCTGTAGGCGCATAGCTGCCAAAACCAATATACTCACTTTGCATTTCAAAAGCGCATATAAAAATATAAAAAAAAAATAAAAGAAAAATATATAAAAATATTTGCATTTTTGTAATTTAACTGGACAAAAACGATTTGGCTGGCCAAATGAATATTTTTTAGAGTTTGTGTGCGTGTGTGTGTGCAAGTGTTAGAGCTAAAGCAAACAGTTAAAATTGGAAACAAACACACACACAAAGAGAGGCAGAGAGAGAGGCACAGAGAGAGCCTGTTAAAGCTGTGCAAACAGCGTCGCAAACACGTTGCACAAATATTCAAATGCGGGGGCCGAGACGAGCATCGAAACACTGTGAAACACAGTGGACAATTGGACATGGCAATATAACTGCACATGCCACATGCTACATGCGACATGCCACATGCCACATGCTGCAACAAAATACCAAAAACGCAGCCAAAGAAAGCAAGTGACAAATGCAGCAAACAACAAGAAAAACCACAAAAGTTTGCGCCATACAATTTAAAGCTCTATGCTGAACGCAGAGGCGTGTCGGGGGCTTAGATGCGCGCATTGGCATGTTGACTGCAGCGATAAAACGCTAAACGCATATTAAAACAGCAACAAACAAACAACACACACACACACAGACAGGAGCTGTGCGGGGTGTCGATTTGGCGAAAAAAAAATAAAGCACGAAAGCAACTGCCAAGCAGGCACACACAGCCCCATGGGCGCGCACGTAATGCTCCAAAAAAAGGGGGAAAAAGTAGAAAATAAAAAGAAATTCCAATTCCAAGATTGAAACTGAAACAAACATTAAAAGCGCCAAAAAATAACACAGAAGTTTTTTGTGTGAATGCGATTTACGACTGTGTGTGAGTGTGTGAGTGTGTGGGTGTGTGTGTGCATATTAAATCAATGCAAAAATCTATGAGGAAGGCGTGGCACTGACTGCATCAAATATGCAAGCAATTTAAGTGAAGTTAGAGCAAAAACATTTCGAGCCACAACAAATGCCAAGAGGCGAAATCATTTATTTAACTCATTTTAAGGAATTTGCATAAGGAAAAGCACAAAAAGCAAGCAGCTCACATATGCTAAATAGTTACAACGCCTTAAGCTACTAAGTCGATTAAATATTTTTTATTTATTTTTTTTTTTTTCATTTTATTTAATATTTTATTTTCGTTGCGACAGACAACTAATAAGCGAAATTTTATTAACACTTTTGGAAATAGAATACTTTCGCGTTATTGGAATCATCTTTTTAAGTCTGCAGATAAAATACTCCAAGTCATTGCATCAGCTTAAATGTATGCTAATGCCATAAAATATAGAAATTATTAAATAAAGGAAGAGGAAGAATGCGGCATAATTTTGCATTTATGTTGCAAGCAGAGAGCAGCTCGAAGGAATACGATTTTCATGAGAAGAAAAACACGTTTCTCAACCAATTACTTTTGTGACAACCATATAATAAGAAGCTATATTTAGATATATTGATATATAATATAATAAACTGATTCATAATCGATTTTGATACAGGTACATATATGCTGCACAGAAAGCACGGATCCCATGCCAAGTTTTATTAGTATACATTGAAAATAAGAAGTAGAAACGAAATAAGGCAATAGAGAGAGCGAGAGAGTGACAGAGAGAGACAGAGAAAATGCTGCTAAAATGTTGTCATTACAATAATTTCTGTGCTCTTTGCAATATACGTTCTGTACCTTTATGTAATTTCTACACCTTCTGTACATTCTTAATTTTCTACAGCTTTTGTACACTAAATGTACCTACTTCACGTTCTGTACCTTCTTGCAATATACGTTCTGTACCTTTATGTAATTTCTACACCTTCTGTACATTCTTAATTTTCTACAGCTTTTGTACACTAAATGTACCTACTTCACGTTCTATACCTTCTTGTTCTCTCAGACATTTTTACATTTTCTGCACCTTCCGTAGCTTTGGCTCTTGTTGTACCTTCAATACTTTTTGTACCTTCCGCAATCTCTGTACCTGTCTACAGTACTACTTATTGAACTTTCTGTCCCTTTGTATACTTTCCATACTTGTTGTACATTCTCAATGTTCTATAGCTTCTAAATTTGTTAAATGATCTAAAGCTTTTACACTTTCTGTAGCTGCTGCACTTACTGTACCTTCAGCATTTCTAAATTTACTAGAGGCTCTGCACTTTCAGGAGCTGCTACATTTTCTGTACCTTTTGTACACACAGCCTTCTAGAGTGTGTGTACCTTCTGTACCATTTGTAGTTTTCTACTTTCCTTGTGATTTGTTGTTTCAGTTCTTGTTTTCCTTTACGTACTTTCTGTACCTTTTGTATATGTTTTTTTTTAAGGAAAGCTCATTTTTTTATGCTTTATAAATTCAGTCTCCTCTCTCTTTCTGTCTACTTTATACATGACGCAACATAAAGATTATATCCTCCACAAGAGCATAACTTACTCCCGCCGGCTGACATTTGGACATTTCCGCAAACGCCTTTCAATATAGCCAAATCTATATACAATAAATATCTGTCTTTAGGCTTGCTTAACAGGAGCAATTTCTTAAATAATTTGCCACTTGAAGCAATTTTGATCGTTGTACCACCTTATTGTTAGGCCCAATCACAATTGTATTATTGTTGCAAGGCCGTTTCACCCCGCGCGCAGCCTCAAAATCAAATTGTAATAAGCAATTTAAGCCAAAGAGGAGAAAAAAAAATAAAAATTGGTGTTTCACACTTAATTGCTAACACAAAATATATAAAAATTACCCAAGAGTGATAAATTAATGAATCTGAACTGCAACCGTTAAAGCTTAGGTTGTTTTCGAGCAGATTGAGACCGCAAACCGTTTCGAACCGCGTCAAATTGCCCAACAGCCCAAAAAACGGGTTTCCGGCACATATTCGTAGTCTTATTTGATTTGATTTTGCTGTGTGTATTATTTGTGTGGCTTTAAAGATAGAGCCAAACATTATCAACGAAACGAAAGACACAAACAGACATATATAAAATATTATATATATATATATATGTATCTGTATATATATGTATGTATATATATGCAGAGCAAACATGTTTGGCGTCATTTTTTAAAAACTCAAATATTTAAGGCATGTGGCGTTTAGCCTGCAGTTTTTATTTTTGATATACCCTGGCACATGTGGAAAGTGGGGCATATTGATCCAGAGTCTGCTGAGTACATTTAGAGCTGTGATGTCTGTCCGCTCCTCTCTCTTTCTCTCTCTGTCCCTCGATATTTCCACTGCTCTATCTCTCCCCCTTTGCTTCTTTCTTCTCGGAATCTATCAACTTTGAACTTCAATAAAATCCATCTATGGCAATCGCAGCCTCAATTTATTTTCAAAAAATCGATAAATAGCTAGGCTCATCTATGAAATCGATTAAAATCGATAGCAAACTCTAGTCAATTGAGCATATTTACACATAAGACAAGTCGCAGCAGTGCAGTCCTGCAAACAGGGCATCTTCTAGTCAGTCACACTCAGCTCGAGCATTCACAATTGTTTACATTTATCTTTCATATATATCTCTATAAATTTTCAATATATATATACATTTTTTGTTGTCTCTGTTGTTATTTTTTTGTTGATTTCATTTCAGTGTTGCGGTAGGTCGCGGCGAGTGTTGAAAATTGAACTGAATCGCGATTTGGTATGCAAATTTTTTGTGATTTTATTAAGATATATGCAAATATGTTAAGTACCGTGCGGCGACGAACGCTGTGGCAGCTACTTAAATCGATTTAATTCAATTATGATATGAACGATAGCTCTTTAAATACAAACTTTTTACAGTTATATAACACAGTTTTTATTGCAAATGGCCCGAAACAGCTGTTGGCAGCGCATAAAACCTGTAAATTCTTTCGATATGGGCTAAAAGAGTTACTAAAAAGGATTTAATTCATGTATTATTTATGCTTAAAAAGAGTATAACAGATTTTTTTGAGTTATACAACACTGTTTGGCTGCAAGCTTTGCGTGTTTACAATTTGAATGCATTTAAGTTTGCGTAGAGTAAAAATTTCTTTTGATATATATCAGCAACTATGCTTAAGCAGTTTTACAACACTCTTTTGAACACTTGAGAAACAGAAAGTGCTCTTAACAATACTATTTTGCTGTTTTTAACACTTAAAAGGCAGCAAAATCACGTTCAATACTTTTCTTAACACTTAAGCTGCAGAAATTTCCTTTAACAGCACTGTTTATAACACTTCCCCAGTAGAAAGTTCCCTTTTCAACACGGCTTTTAGTTCTTAAGCATCAGAATTCCCCCTTTACAACACTGTTTAAGCACTTTCGCAGCAAAAGGCTCCCTTTAATGACTGCAGTCGTCGTTTCATGAAATAATTCAACTCAATGCTAAAAAAGCACTAAAAATTCTATAAGACACATATATAATAATTTATATATATAGCATTTCCCAACACTGGCTTGAAAATTTAAATAAAATCTGGGCAGTGTCTTCACTGTAACAACAAACCACTAGCAAACTTTATTTATAATTTTTACATTTAATAATTTTTACAACACTGTTTTTAACACTACTTTGCCATTGCTCACTTAAAGCAGCAAATTCTTATTGCAACTCATTAAAGCAATGCCAACTCAATATTTATAGCGCTCTACACAGCTCCTTGAATATTTGCATATTTTACAACACTATTTGAGCGCAGCTGCAAGCGCATTTAACCTGCAACAAAGCCCGCACACAGTTAAGCTACAGCGCACATTTTTCTTTTTTGTTTGATTTTCAAGCCTTTGGAAAATCCTGTTTATCAATTTACGCTGTAAGCTTTCCGTATGTTAATGGGTTTAAATGCAATTTAGTTCAGTTCAAGCTTAAAGCACGCTCCACTTTTATATGGCGCACGCTTTAATTGAGTGCCGTTAAAGCTTTTATAGCTAAGCTGTTTAGCATGCGCTTCAGTATCTGTCTACATATACATATTATATGTCTTTAAGCTACTGCACAATGCTTAAACTTTTGCATCGATCCGCAGAGGTATCTATGTCTGACTAATCCTCAGCTTAGGTAACATTTTTAAGACTTCATTTCTTAAGCTGCTAGGGCTTCGCGCTGTGGCTTTAGCTGCGAAACGAAAACTCTCTTTTCAGTTCTTTATGCACATCTTATTCAAGTCCAATTAAGCAAAGGTTTTCTGCTACACGACGATCAGCATATGTTAAAGATGACAGCTCTTCCCTTGTCGATCGCAACAAATTGCATAAGGCCATTTGGAAATTGGAAACGCATAAATGTCACAAACGCTACAAATTGCAATACCAAATGAGCATCAATAAAAGCACTTTATGTCGCAAGTCACTTCTCCACACACACACACACACACACACACACGCATGCAGCTGCAGCTAAGTAGCTGCCCAGCAGCAGCATTCGCACACCAAGCAAACATGGCAACATGTCTATTCCCTGCAAGAGCGACAAACATTGCTGTTGGTTCGCCAGACAGACAGAGCAGGCCCAGGCAAATGAAAACAAACCCCCAACAGGCCTGCAGAAAAAAACTAAAACTAACGAATCGAAATTCAATCAACGATCAATGAATCGTATCGTTAGTAGGTGAAGTGCTGTAGGCAGGCAAAGGACGCTTGGCAAACTCACGTCGTTGTCGTCGGCGGCGGCGGCATTTAAACATTTCCGTTGCCATTGTCCCATTGCCATGCCCATTTGAAAAACCCGTATACCAACTACCCAGACCATGCCCATGCCCATGCCCATGCCCATTCCCAGGGCTACCTGTGCAGCAGCTGCGCGGCTTTTGGCTGACTGGCATCCTGCGTTGTCGCCTGCGGAAGCTGCGCTTAGTGCCGCAACGGATGCCAGTGTGTGCGTAGCATAGACCGCCAGCGCCCACCACCCCCTTTTGTACCTGCGGCACAGTCACTTAATTCAGTTTTGTAGTTTTGCAGTTTTGGTTCCCATGCGTGGCGCATAAATGTCGCTAGAATATTTTTATTGCGCTCAAATTCAACTCGTCTCCACGTCAGCAGCAACACGAGCTAATGTGCATTAGCATTCGAAATAGCCACAATATAAAGTTATACAGATAGCAGCTGGAGAACTGCATTTGGCTTTTAATTTGTTTTTAGCCAGCATGTCTGATTAGCTCGAGCCGGGCACATTAAGTGAACTGATTATGAGTGGTCGGGCAGAGGATCTGCAAAACTGGTAGCCATCTACATAAGTAATTAATTGCATTTCTCAGCTGAGCTGAGCTGCATTCACATCCACATCCACATCCTCATCCACATCCTCGTATCATCATGAGCATCATTTGTCGATTGCCAACTTCCTGCATTGAGCCAGCCACACAAATTGCAAATGAGAGAGTTAGCAACGCTGATAGAGCTGCTCGCCTGGCTGACGGACTGGTTGGCTGAATGGACGAGTAGTTGGTTAGCTGGTTAGCTGTTTAGCTGGCCAGCACTGCGTCTGCCTGGGCAAATTATGAAAACCCAGCAGCAGCGCTCTACCAACCTGCCCCTGGGGAGCGCTGTGACAAACAATGTAGCTGACAAATGACGAATGCAATTTGTTTGCCAACAAAATAAACAACAGCAACAACGAAAATATGGTCGAGTAGATTTCAACTTCAGCTGCATTTGAGTAGTGGCAAAATATTTGCAAATTAAGCCGCTGGGGAGATGCCACGCAAAAAAAAAAACAAAAATGGCGAAAACATTTGCGAAATCGACTGTTTAATACCCGCTCTAAGTTTTAAAACAAGTTTAATTAGCATTGCCATATGCCGAGATGCGCAAGTATATCATTTGAAGGCAGGTTTGGGATGCTGGCTATGGTAACTTCCTCAGTGAACTCTCTAATGAGAAGGTCCATGCAACTCTCTTGTCAAGCTTTGCAGTTCTAACTGGCAGCTGTATCACACAGCCTATATACTGCTTTGCCTTTCTGAACAAGTATTTCCACACACACAACTGCAAACAAAGCGCAACCTGACGGCTCTTAAACCAAACAAAATTTCATCAGTGAGCGAGTATTTTATTAGGGTCTGCTTATTGCCCAGCTCAAAGGAAAGGTAAAGGTAAAAGGGTGTGCATATATTTACAGCATAGCTGGCATGCCAACTGCTCAAGCTGTATCAATAAATTTTTTATTAAAACTTACATGTCAGAACAGAGCAGAACTATGCTGCGAGGGGCGTTCGAGATGTTTTTGAATTTTATTTTAGACAACAAAATATACTCCAAATATTATCAGATAGTTAGTTATAAAACTCTAATGTTCGCATCATTTTGCACTGCCAGCTCCTGTTCTAGAATTACCTTACTACCCTGAACTGGTGTTACTCTCGCATTGAGTCACAGCAACTTCCGTCAAGTCATGTTGAGATCATGTTAAATTATTTTAAGTAACATTAAGTCACATTAGAACTCTCTTCCATCATGCTTAAAGCTTGGATTGAGGCTATATTAGGGCGTGCTAAATCATATTCCATTCTGATACATTCGTATTTAATGTTACATCGTCTCGTGTCTGCTTTGCTAACTAAATGTCTTAAAGTTCCTTAAGTTACCCGCCTGCTGGCATCTTTTCCAGCTCAGTTCCAGCACAAAGTGTACTTCTTGCCCTAGTCCCAGTCCTTCACCTGTGCGTGGCACGCAAAATGCTGCCAACTCCAAACGTGTGCCGTGTCTAAGCAACTGACACTGTGTTACATAGTTCGGCTAACTTCTTCACTCACACACAGTTGCTGAGCAATTTGGTAACCCTTTGCCTGTCCGTTCAATTGAACACACATTACACATACGACACGTGGCTCTAAGGGTAAGAAGCAGCAGCAGCAAAAAAATGCAGAATCCTTTTTGGGGCCAATGTGTGCGCTGTCAGCAAAGAACAAAATTTTTCAGGCAGCTGTTGCCAGTTAGTAAAAGACTCCGAGAGAGGCAGGCAAACGAAGGTAGGCTAAGCTGATTTGGCAGCTAGCAAAAATGGACAGCTGCTGCAGGTTTTCATTTGCTGCTGCTGCTGCGTCTTCTTCTACAATTTCAGCTTTGTTTTTCTAGCAATGGCGCGACCCTCCATCCCCCTTCCACTGGAGCGCTGCCATTAACAGCTTGCACTTGAACTTGAGGCGCCATAAAAATGTTGCCGCATACATATTTAATGTTGACAGTTGGCTGACTGTGCGTGTGTGCATGTGTGCCTGTGTGTGTTGGTGTGTGAACACACACTCATGACCTTAAACTTCAACTTGTTTTGTGGCCAACCACGGCACGGCGTGCCGACTCGCAAAAACGCAGCTGCTGATGAAGACACGCGAAAAAAAATAACAAAAATACACAAGTGAAGGCAGGCAAACGCAAACAGTCGGCAGGCCCAAAGGCAGGTGGCTACACTCAATATACACTGTGCGAAAATTGCGTAACAGTTGTTGCAGCTTACAGAAATAATAAGAAAGCAAGCAAGGCAAGAAAAGGCTGATGGAAATATTTAGCATGCACTGAGAGAAAATTGTGGATACCAAATATAGCAAAATAAAATAAAAACTAAAAGAACTTTGACTGCAGCTTGCTTAAAATAAAGAAAAAAATACCAGTATAGCTCAGAAAATATTATATATATATATATTATAATACAAAAGAAATATAAAAAAATATTTTAAATAATTTTCAAATTTATTTTAGTCTTACTTTTAGGCTGATGCTTACATTCAATATGCACTGAGAGAAAATGTTTAACAGCTGATGCAGCTAAAAGTAATAGAAAATAAAATAAGAGCTAGAATTACAGCAAAAAAAAAAAACAAATATAAAAAATGCGTATGTGATCTTTTACACTGAGAGAAAATATTATAATTAAATAGAATACAAAAAAAATACATAACTAAAATTTTTAAAATATGTTTCACATAAAGTTTAGCCATCATTTTATGCTCTTTAATCGGCAAGCTTCTTTTCACACACATTTTCTCTCAGTGCAGCTCGCGGCAAACACGTTGATCGGACGCGCAAACGACATGAGCAATTAAAAATTTGTTAAATTAATTTTGCAAAATTTCTTTTCTTTTTTTCTCAGTTGTCGGAAAGCCAAAGAGCCAGAACCGAGAACCGAGAATCAAGAATCAAGAACCAAGAACCAAGAACTGAGAAGCATAACGAGGCCCACAGCCACAGCCACAGCCACAGCCACAAAACCCAAACAGCTCGCTCGACCCGTCCCGCATTTTATGTAATTCATTAAGAACGCTTGCCGGCTTTAGTTCAGCAAACGCTGGCCCTGCCACATGCCACCTACCCGCCGCCGCGCCCCTCGCTCCACGTCCCTTTTTGCCAGCTCTTACGCTTTTATTGCTACACTTGACATTTTGTCAGCAGTTGCGTATTTTAATTTAATTCATTTTTATTAAATGCGGGACTGACTGGCCACGCCTTCAGAAAGGCGTACAGGGGCTGGGGGCATCATCTAACACAGTTGACATTTATTTCGTGAATTGCGCATACGCCGTGTATGGCAGCCAACTGCTATGGCGGTTAGCCAAGTTTTGTGAGAACTTTGATCCAAGCTCCACGACTCTTCATCGTCCAGCCTTGTGTCCGTCTGTCTGTCAGCTCAGAGAGACATAGATACAGCATCATTCATGTGTGTTTATCTTCATTTGGACTGCGGCCAGTTTGCCATGTAGAAGTTGCAGTCTCTCTCTATCTCTAGCTATCTCTGTGTAAAGTTTAGACGTCATTTTGCTTAAAGGGGTTTTTACGCTAGAGGCTTGAAGATTGGATTTTCGACTTACAAAATGGCACGGCACATTGGCAATTCAATTAAAAAAAAAAATCCTGAAAAGCAGCTAAGAAACTTGAAGCCGTGTCGAAGCGTAGCAAAACCAAAGTCTTGCTGCATGTGTGTGTGTGTGTGTGTAATTAAATTAAAACTTTTCAACTACTAAATAGAAAACAGCTGGCGAAATGTTAATGACTTTTTCTGCTACAGGAAATGAGACGGGCGGACGGGCGACCGGCCGGGCGAGGCAGTAGAGAAGGTTTCTTTGGGCAGCCGCCCACCAACAATTTAATCAAAATTTTGCTTGAGGAGCTGCTGACGAACCTTTAACAACAAAAAACTGGGCACGACCACGATCAAGCACTGCCAGGCAAATCAATTGACCGCTGCAAAAAAAGGGCCACGACATTTTTTCCTTTTTGTTTTTCGTTTTTGTTTTTTTTTTATATCGTAAACCAATCTGCAGCTGCATTCGTTGACAGTTGTGCAAATCAGTTGCGGCCAATTTCTAGCCGCCGGCCATAAAAGCAAAGGCAAAGGCAAAGCCAAGACGTGATCGCATTCCAAGAAGCAGCCAAATAAAAAAATATATATATAGCTGAAACAATATGCTTTAAGTTTGGAGCGGCATCGATCACGATCGCTGACTGACGACTGACATCAGACGCTTGCCTGAGGGCGCCCCCAAAAAAGTTGGGGGCGACTGACTGACCCGCTCTCTGCCGCTCTCTCTACCTCTCCAAGTCTAACATAAATATATAATGGCAAATCGATAACAACAAAGCAATCTTTTGTCTAGTCAGATGTCATAGGTTGGCCCACAAAATAGAGGCAACTTCGAGTGCCCAGCTAAGGTCGCTCTTCAAGTGTTGACTGCCAGCGCTTGCATAAGCCAACTTGAACTTCGGGCCAAAAATATATAAAAAAAATAAAATATATATATACATAAAACTATGCTAAAGTGAGACAATTGCACAATTAAAACTCAACAAACAAGCAAACAACTAACAAACAAACAAACAGTTAAAATTTAATTCGACTTATGCGGCGCACAATTGACAATAATTTTATTTTTTGCAGCAACAATGCGAACTGCAGCCAAAAGTTGAGTCACTTTTAAACCGATTATCAGCCACAGCTAAAAAAAAGCAAACAAGAACGTTGCAGTCGCGCTTGATAGGCTGCATAATGCTCGCTCGAAGGGAATGAAAATATAGAAAAAATAAAAAATTTTTGATGCTGCAGAGCATCAGATGGGCTAAGCGCTAAGACTATATCAATTTGCCACGCCCACAAATTATTATATAAGAGCAGCTCAATAGTGATCTAAGGCTGTGGTATATATAGATTTTTAATCAAATAAAAAAAATATTATATTAAATTTTATACTAATCTTTTGAGCTGGTCAAGCATAGACTTGAAATTCCAAGTCTTCAGCTTTACATAACAGAGCTTAGCTTCAAAAAGGTATAGCATTTTCTCACATTTAACACAGCACACAGTGAACACCCAATATGCTCGCTTTCAACTTGAGGAACGTGCAGTAAAATGCTTTTAAAATGCAGCCCGCAAACAGCAACAATTAAACAATTGCCCAGCCAGCAGCAGCAAAATTTATGATAAGCAAAGTTTTCCAGCTGCGCGCACATATGGCAAAGCCCAAAAGCTGCGCAGCGAATTAGGCGCAGCAGCAGCAGCAGCAACACAATTTTCTATCATACAATTAGGTAAAGGTAAAAAATAGAGAGAAAAATCCGCATAACATGTCAAATGTCATTTTTGTGCAGCAATCACGATCTGACGACAATGTTAGATAAGTTGTGCAGTTACAAACAGAGAGTAAGAGAGAGAGAGAGAGAGTGTGTGAGAGAGCAAGATATATATAAAAGCTGAAATCAGTTAACTGGCGTCGTCTGTCGCATTTAAGTCCAATTCAATCAGCCGCGCAACGAAAATCAATTAAATCTACAATATATAAGAGCTGCGTTTATATATACATTTCATATCGCAATACGGTAAATCAGTGCGTGAGTGTGTGACGACTTAAGCTGGAGTAAAAGAAAGAGAGAGAGGGAGAGAGAGCGAGCGAGAGAGGCAAAGGGAAAGGGCTCTTATTGAGGGCAAAGCCAGCTATTGAGCTGTGCCAAGATGAAGCGATGAATCGCCCATGATAAACTTTTGTAATAAAATAGGCAAAATATAATTTAATAGAAAGTGGAGCTGCAAGCGCAATTCTACGCTTATATCTCATTATCTTTAAGTTATTAAACTAAGCTGCATATTTTACTTAGATCTTTACATTTATCTTTAGACTTGATACGCATGACAAATTTTAATTCTTGAATTTTTTTCTTTGATTTTTTTTCTTTGATTTTAAGTTACAAATATTTTTTAAACAAGAAACATTTAATTAGTCAAAATTTGTATCTACTGCTGAAACTTGGCATACTAGAGTAGACTTCTTCTGACTATCTGTTTCGCTCCCCTTTCAAAGTATCTCCAAAGATCTCCATCAGATTTCATGCACCTGTGACAACATTTCTTCCATTGCACGCAGCACTGCAAACGCCATTTTTTGTGGTCTGCATCAACTTCGTTGCTGCCTTCATCTTCCCAAAGGTGGCGCTGCGTCGTCCTGTCGTGGTCCTCTTCAGCTGCGCGCACAAAAAATGTGCCTAGGTGCCAGGTCTGGGATTTATGATCATTGCCTTTATTCTTTAGATCAAAAATTGAATGCCAATTCTTGACTTCAAATTTTGAAATAGGCAAAAATAGACAACGTCCAAGCAAAGCAGCTGTCAAAATGCACTGGCCAGGTAAGAATAGATCTACAATTTCATTGTGTTCATACTTAATCCTTGGACACTCCATACACCTCGTTTATAAATATTTCATAATTGCTGTGCCCTCAAAACTTGTGCATGATAAATTTAAATCATAACTAACAAATCCATCATGCCCTGCAGACCCATTTACAACGAAGCTCAGCTTTGACTTGGCTTTAGTTATGTTTCAGCTTTGACACATAACATAAATTGAAGCTGCTAATAAAATGATATATAGACATTCTAAGCTCAAAGCCCATTAATATTCCCCCTCTCAGTGAGAGAGACATTAATAATGGAGATAAAATAGTCTTTTAAATATTGCACTTCAGAAGCAGTTGAACAAAGAGACATCGCATTAATATTCCCTTGTTTGCAATGCCTGAAAGACAGCTTCTGCATGAAAGTGAAATAGCTTCCAGCTCAGTTAATTATGGAGCATCTTTAGCTTTTAAATGCCAGCTAGTTATATAACCAGTTAGCTGACCTGCTTTAACCTTAAACAACAACAGCTGTTCGATACATCATTCCTTATACACAATCTGTCATTAGGCAGCATTTCAATCAGGCACCTCGATTAGCTTAACTTATGGCATTTGACATACTCAAGCCGCACACATTCACAGCCCTGCAACACCCTGCGTCTCGTTGTGCGCTGAGCTCAGGTGTTGACTGGCTGCTCAACAATGCAGGCGCAAATCGATATGCAAAGCATGATCTGAACTGCAATTGCCTTCAAATACCTGCCTTTACACACACACACCGAGGCACACTCACTCAGATACACCACAATCCCCTCGTTGGCAACTGCATTGCCATTTTCACCCCATCAACAATTGCTGACAAATCATTTGCCATTTGGCTGCGCTCGATTTTTGCGAGCATTTTTCCGCTGCGGTTGCCTTTTGGCATGTGCCAAAAATTTTGAGCGCAATATGTCTGCAGCTCTCTTACAGTCTATCTGGCTGTCTATCAAGTCTATCTGTATGTCTGCCTGTCTGTTTCTCTCACTGTGTCTATCTATTGGCTTTGTGGGCTGGCATCGATTTCGTAACCGCAGCAAAGAATTTACCTGTCACAATTGTGTATCAAGGCATTTTTGTCACTTTCAACGAATTGCCAATGCAATTGCCCATTTTTCACACCATATCTGCACACACACACACAAACACATACACCCTCTGCATCTGCATGTGTGTGTGTATTTGTGTTGTGTGCGTTGCTGCTGCTGTAGGCGCGTGGCCCAAATTGCAGTCTGTGTCCGGTGTGTAACAAATAAATAAAGAAAAAAATCAAACCGGTGCCAGCAAAAAGCACAATCAAAGCCATAAAACAGCAAAACGAAGCTTAAATACCCTTCCAAAATGATAAAAGGTATAGTAGAGAAATGAGAGAGCTAAACTTGTTTGTGAAATATTCATATATTACTATAAAATATATTATTATTTAATTCTGAGGAGATTTAAGCCTGATTGATAGCAGCGTCCATTGATAATATATCAAAAATATATGTAAGCATTTTAGGTATTTACAACTGGTTTTAGTTTAGTCTGACAACCTTATATAATGCTGAGGAACTAGAAAACTAATCAAAGCAAATAAATCTATTTTAAATTAAATTATTCACATTTAAAAAACAGAATGATTCTGATTAAGATTTAATGAAGGAGTGAGGCAAGGCCAGAAATAGAAAGCAAGGGATATATGTATATTTATATATATAGATATATATATATATATATATATATAGAGAGAGAGAGAGACTGAGAGTGATTGTGAGTGAGAGCAAGAGCACAAGAAAGCGAGAAGCCGTAGAAAACGAACTACAGCCAGTGCCCACTCTCTATCTCTCTCTCTCTCCCTTTCTTGGTCACTCTCACTCTCACTCTCTGTGTCTCTCTCTTGTTTTTCCCTCTCTTTCTGTCGCTTATTTTACATTACAACAAAGTTGTTAATGTAAGGGTTATTAAGGTAAACTCAATAATAAATATGTCAACAACAGCTCAAAGGAAAAAACTGATTTAAAAAAATATGAAAAAGATTTTTATTGATCTTAAAAATGCTCAAATTTAAAGGAAAAATTTCTTTCTAACAACTTTTGTTTAACAAAAAAACTTAACGTACAAACAGTTCTCAAAGAAGTTCACTGAAGCAGACTAGAAAACTTTAACTAAAACACTTAACAGTCAATAGAAAGAGACTACAAAGATTACAGCCCTCAGACCTGCATCTCAGTATGATCATAATTTAAATAACTTGCACTACAAATTAACTCAAATTTAGCACGAAGCTCATCATTAGAAAAACTTCAAAATTAAAATAAAAAAAAAAAAAATTCAATAAGTTGAACTCTGAAAAAATCAGCAATTTAAATCTGCAATCAAAATTTCAGCAAAATGTCTTTGACTTGAACTCTTCAAGCTCAAGTTTCAATTATAGTGGCGCATGTATTTAATATGAAATGCTCAACAGCCATAAATCCACAACACATATATATAACAACTCCAACAAGTCAAGTTTCTGCTCAGTCAAACTCAATGACAAATTGTTGTTAACCGGGCAAAGCTTTAAAGTTCATTTGAGTTAAACCTCTTTTTGTTGACTGCAGCGCCAGCAGCTAATTAAATTATTTACTTTAGTTTTTATAATGCATTTTCGCAGCAGGTTGAAAACCAAATGTTCTCAATGTTGTTGTGTTTGTTGTTCTTGTTGCAGTTAACTCTCAAAAGCTTTGCGCTGTTCATATGGAAAAATATGTTATCTCTGAACGTGGGCAGGCGCTTGACCGTGCAACATTCCAATTTGCTTTTTTTTCTGGCTTGGCTTGCACCTTGTTGTACAGTGTAAATAATGTGTGCAAAAGTTGTTGTTGCTTTACCGCGTGGGCGTGAACGAACAGGCAATCAAATAGCGATGAGCAGCTAAATAAAACAATTCCAAAGAGCAACAACAAACAGCTCGAACAACAAACAAAGAAAACCAACTGGCAAAAGCCTTTAAGCAATTATAATATTTGCATAGCAAGAAAATGCAATTTTCGTATTTTGTGCATTTTCCGGGCCACGTTTTAAACAAATTGCAAATATTACGAAATAATTTCAATAGATTTTTCTCCTTTCTGCTGCCGTTTGCAAATCTGTTTCTCTCTCTATTTTTTTGTTGCCATTGGCTTAAGAAATTAAATTGAGTTGTTTTTTTTTTTATTTTATTTCATTTTATTTGGTTTTCATTCGGAATATTATTCCAAAAGGCTTTCCGCCTAGCCAAAGATGCAGTAAAAATTATGTAAAACTTTTGTATTTGCTGCAAATATCGAATAATAACAAAAGGCAAAACGTTGCAAAGACAATTTTTTTGCGTATGATTTCAGTTTGCCTACGAAAAACGTGCAGGAGTAATTTTTTTAAAAGGTTTATGAAGTGTATTTTTTGAGCTGCTTAAAAAGTTTGCTACAGTTGGGCAAATAGTAAAAATTTGAAGAGTTTTTAAATAATTTTTATTTTTTTTAATTTCAATTGAAATTTTTTTTAGAATTGAATAATATTTAAAATATTAAGTGTTTGCCATTTACACTTAAAATTTTAAATATTATTCAACTCTAAATAAAATTTTCAATTGAAATTAAAAAAAAATAATTTAAAAACTTTTAAAATTTTAATATTTGCCCAACTGTAACAAACTTTTTAAGCAGCTCAAAAAATACTTAGTTATTATAAATATTTAATTATTATATTATTAAATTTTAAATTATTTATTATTTATTATTTAATATAAAATTCAATAATTAAATTTAAATGCCAAATTCTATTTATCAACAAAAATTGTTACAATTTAGACTGAAGTGCTCAAATCTCTTCGCTTCTTTCTCACATATACCTAAAGCTGCCTCTCTCTATTTAAATACTATCCCTCTCTCTGCCACTCAAAATACCTGAAGACTCCACTCTCTCTTTTCTTCTTTATCTTCTTTATCTCTACGTATCTATTTGTATTTCTCTCTCTGTCTCTGTCTCTCACACTATTTCTCTCGCTCTCTTCCTCTTAATACTTATCTATTATCTCTCTCTATTTAAATAGTGTTCTCTCTCTCTCCCTTTTTAAAAAATATTAATACTGCTCCCAATCTCACCCTCTCCCTCCAAATACTTCATTGCTAACATAAAATCGCCTGCTGAAGGTTTCTAATTTAATGAAAACCTGGCTTCAATCCCTTTCTGCATATTTATATGAATTTATATTTAAATTTGTTAACATAATTTTATATATATTTTTCTCAAATTTCCAGCTTAGAAAGAGCATTCACCTGTCTCTTTAAACTGTTTTTTTTTTTTCATCTTTCATTCAGTTTTCTTTTCATGATTATTGTCATCAATTCTTCGTTTGTTGTTGTCTTTGTCTCTTATATCGATGATTATGTAATTATGAAAATGATGTCTGTTGATCTCTGGAGCAAGAGCTTTCAATTTGTTAGAATACGAATGCCTCTGCATGAAGGCTGCATGAATCTTGTCTCAGACAGACGTACCGCGAGTAATTGAGCTGCTGCTGCTGAAATCTTGATAAAGCAGCCAACCATAATTGAATATAATTTGTACAGAAGTTGCCAACGAGTTCTATGCTGACCTGAATTCGTGATTTGGTTTTTTTTTCTCGCTCCCCCATTTACCAATTTTTCAAAGTCGGGAATATGTAGCAAATAGTTATAATAGTTATAATAGTATATATATATATAAAGTGTATTCATTCAGGCAAATATGATGGGACTCGTCTGCAGCAAAGACACTGGCAACATGTTATTTAAGCGTAAATCATTGCCAGGCATTCAGCTGGGAGCTGGGAGCTCGCAGCTCGAAGCTGTTCTCAGACGCTCGAATTGGAATTTCGATTTTTCACAAGTTCACATGTTGCATGCGCCCCCAAGCTGCAAGTGCGTTGCGCCTCCAAGCCATGGCCAAGTCGTGTCTGCAGCTTGACTTGAATGTTGAATGTTGAATGCTGTAGTTGAAGTCCAAGTTGCGCTCAGCAGAGCGCAACGCCAACGCCAACGCCGCCGACGCCGACGACGACGTCGACTTTGTGGCATTTCCATTTTCATTTTCACACGCGGTCATTAGAGTTGAACCCCACTTAAGAAGAGAGTGAGACTTGGACTTGGACTTGGACTTGGCCAACTCCTTTAACCATTTTTCACACACACACACACACACACACATGCACACACATAGAGAGCCAGACAAGCGCAGCAATCGCAGCAGAAATAAATTAAATTTAACTTGCATTTTTGCCAGGCCATGGGCCATGGGCAAGTCCAACATTGTTGTTGCTGCTGGCTGCTTGCTGCTTGCCCTGTTGCTATTTTCCACAAGTTGGCACTTGAAATTGCAAGGGCCCAGCGCAGCGCTCTAAGTACTTGCAGCGCGCTGCATGTATCTAGCAGATACTTACTTAATACTTTTGTATCTGTATCTGTAAGGGTGTTGCTGCAGTTGTTCTTGTTGCAGCTCGTTCTGCCATATGCAAATTAAAATTAAAAGCCTTTTTGTACTGCTTAAGTTTAACTTTAGCAGCAGGGCAGCCAAGTCTTGCGACTTGGACTTGGACTTGGACTTGAGGTTGCTGTTGATGTTGCTGTTGGGCTGCGGCCACGTCTTGACTTGGCTATGACTTTACAATTTGTTTGGCTTTTTTTTTGCGGCCGCCGATAGGCTCTGAAGTGTGAAACATGCCTTCAACTATACACACACACACACACACACACACAGAGACACACTCGCTGCCACAACTCAGCACAAAAATGACTTCGTCTTCGTTTCTTGACTGTCATTCTACTTGGCTCTGCCTGTCTCGCTCTGTGTTTGTCTGCTTGAACTTCTTTAAGCGGAAGTTCAAGGCGTTCACTCAATTGTATCGTGTAATGAAATGTTTTATAAGTCAGACAACATATATACACCACTAACACACACACACACACACACACACAGACACCGGCTAACAAAGACGCGCGCTGGAGTCGAGTTCGCATTAATAATTGCTCGTTTATTTTAACAGTTGCGTTTGGGTCATTGGCTTCATTGGCCCCGCCGGCAGCTTGTCATATCACAGCTGACCAACACCACCCCACGTGTGGCTTATGTAATATTTATGCTAATATTTACACACATCTCTCGCTTTGGGCTCAGTGCACAAGTTCTAACTTCTTTTCACATCATTTGTCATCTGTTCGGCTTTTGAAATCGCTTTAATTAATGGCAATAATCAAAGCAAAGCAAAGCAAAGCAAGGCAAAGCAGCACAGCCACTTGATACGGCCCTAAGCTTCAAGGTTGTAGACCTCAAGCAAACAAATGTATCCCAAGCCGAAATTGACGTAACTTATTCGCGTTTATATCACCCGCGAACACTCTGTAAGTCCGCGCCGCAGATACCATCATCAGCCACAACAAAAACAAAAAAAAAAGAAGCAAAAATAAAAACTGGCGCGTCAAAATTAATACGTTTTTAAATGCCAAGCGACGCAGCTTCCTGTTGAGAGAGACCCAACTCCAAGCAACAAGCAACAACCAACAAGCTACAAGCTACAAGCTCCAAGCCCCCAAGAGCCAAGTGCCCAAGTTAACAGAGTCTTACGCACATGCGCGTAATTGTTAAGGCCGGGCCGAAATATCAGCTACGAAACGATAAGCCAGAAGTTTTTTTTTGCTTTTTGCCTGTGCCAATCAAAACTGTGCAAGTATAATGCCAACGAGGGTTGCCGCCACAGTTGCGTATAAATTTCTAATTAGATAAGCGGCCAGCATATAAAAGCTTAGCCCAAAAGAATTAAAAGAACCAAAAAAAAAAACTTGGCTTAAATTTAAAGCACATTAAATAAGCTTTAATCTAAAATGGGAAATAAGATTTTAGCATAAATAAAACAGAAGAACTTAAGCTTAAAGCAGTTTAATCGAACTTTAATCATTCTGTTAGGCAAAAATTATTATTAAATGAGTTGCTCTACTTTAGTCAAGTGCACTCGGCTTTTATAGTTGTAAGTAAATATATAATTTATATTAATTGTTTCCAAAGTTCACTTAATATATAATGCGCTTTACTTTGAGCTTTTTGATATATTAATATTTTTAATATGTTTATAAGTTTGTACTTATATAATAATAATTTTAATTTGAATAATTTATTAATACTATATTAAATAGTTATACAAATTATAAATATCTGAGCGCTTTTGATTACTTTTAACAAAGCTTTTTCATTTTTAAGCAAATTTTTTTTATAATTATTTAATATGCTATTCATATTTTATTTCATTTTGTTATATAAACATTAAAAATATTAATACATCAAAAAAGTTCAAAGTTCATATAGTCAGAGAGCTTTAATAAAGCACAAAAATCATTTAAAAGCTTCTAACTATCTGGAAAGCTGCTTGCTTATAAAAAAATAACCTATAATTATAAATAATTAGAGCTAAACAAGTTGTAAGCTGAAACTAAACAAGCCTTTAATGACCTTCACGTAAGACAAATTAATCTTCAAAGAGCTTTTAAGCGCTTAAAAGGCTATTTGCGAGCTTAAAGTTATGTGGTAAGACCTATAAATATTTTACCAGCTAGTTCAGCGCTTAAGAACGTTAAGCGCTTCTTACTTTTACATAATTTCATTAGGCTTAATCTAAGCACACGTAAAGCTCTTTGCTCATAGCTCACAGTCGTCTTCTCATTAGTAATCCCAGTTCTAGTTGAATTCTTAACAAAACTCTTCCGTGGCACCTCTGGGCGCATAAATTAATGATGAGCTTGCGCGGCGAGAGCGAAACCAAAATGTAAATTGAATTTTAAAAGGCAATTTAACGTGCACGTTCTGTGGCCATAATTAAAAATTAACTTCAATTTAACACTCGCAGCACACCAAAACTTCAATTTGTAATTTACGCAATTTTCCACAGGCAAAGTTTTTTAATTTTTTTTTTTTATTTCTTGTTTTTTGTTATTGTTTCTTTTTTCGTTTTAATTAACCCAACAATAACTCATATGATTTATGGCCATTTGGAGAGTTTGCAATTGGAAAAGTAAACGGAATCCAATGGCATGTAACAAAAGCTGAATGCAAATCTGTTTGTTGATTCATATTCATTTTAATTGCATTGAAATTAATGCAAAATTAATTAACAGGCAAAAAATAAAATGTATGAGATTGAAAATGGAGAGCAAAATTGAAAGATACTCCAATTGATGCCATAATTCAATGTAATGCCACGCCCACACACAGACACATGCCTTTATGGGGCGGACTATTAATTCAATTGAGCGTCAGTCAATTGGAAAATTCACTGCATGACGCCCAATTGTTAAATAAGCTTTTTCGTTCAATTAAACGCAAATATCTGTGGCAGCTCAGCCGCAGGGCGTGCTGGGCAGCGAGGGCGTGGCGCCAAGCAAGAGCAACACGAATCCAGGTTGCCACATAAACAGGCAATTGCTCAAGTGACGTCTCAAATCAAATGCCAGACAAAGCGCAAAATTTAAATGAGGCTTCAACTGAATCTTTGTGAAGCGCATAGAGAGGCGCCAGTAAGTGTAAATACGTTATTATTGAGAGGCTGCTGCAGTTTGTGTTGAGTTTTATTCTGGATGGAAGCGGAACCAGTGACAGAAAGAGACGCAAAGAATCAGAGAGAGAGAGAGAGAGGCAAAGAGAGAGCGGCAGAGAGAGGGTGATGGATAGAGAGTGAGAGAGGGATGGAAAGAGAGGGAGAGGGATGGAGAGAGAGTGAGAGAGTGAGAGAGTGAGGTTGAGAGAGAGAGAGAGAGGGAGGAAAAGAAAGAGAAAGAGAGAGTGAGAGAGTGAGAGAGAGGAAAGTAAGAGAGAGTGAGAGTGATAGGAAGATAGGAAGATAGGATAGGAAGCAAGAACTGCAGAAGAAACTATAATAGAGCAAATGCGCAAAGACAAAGATGCCTGGCAAAGAGTCTCTGACATACCCCAAAAAGGTATTGCGGCGGAACTAATGGGACCTGGACAAAGAAACACAGAGGACCTATGCAAGGGCTCAACCTTGAAGTTTGATGCGGGTTAAAGCCTAGTTCCAAGTTGAGAGACAGCTTAAGTAAGAGGTAAGCAGTAAATTCACAAAATTAGATCTTAATGATTATTAGATCTTAATGACTATTAATAGAACTCGTTAAAGTCGCCAGTTATCGACCTATAAAATCTTTTCTAACTTCCACAACAACTATTTCTATTTAGTAATCTCAACTTATGCTAAACAGATCAATTTAAATTGCATAATAATTTGCACAAATTAATTTACTATACTAAATCTATTTCAACTGAAATTTATATTTGTTTCACTTTGCTAATAATAATAATAATAATGCCCATGTAAACACAACAAAATGTGCTTCATTTGCCAAATCTCTGTGCAATAAACAATAAAAAAACAACAACAACCGAAATATTTAAGCGCTTGGCTAAGCAGCAATGCAACTATAGATACATATATATATATATATATATATATTCATTATCATTTTTGGCAAATCAAAATGTTATTTTTGTCAGGTTTTTTAATTAACATAAATTAGAAATAAATTTGCATAATTTTACGAAAATATTTTCGCACGCATTTACTATCGACAGCTTTGGCAAAAACTAAATTTTTGCATAAAATTATTGTGATTAATTCGCTGTCCATTTAATTGCCACACACACACACACACACACGCACAACATTTTCATTGCGTAGCAAAACAAAACCAAAAAATTAGAAATGCAAAAATTGAGTCTTTTTGCGTTTTGAATTTCACAAGCCCCCAATAGTGCGGCAAGCTAAATATGTGATGACCGACTGCTTAATGCTCGCTCGCAGTACAAACTCTTCAGCTCAAAGATTTGTGATTGTAGCGCGTAAGATTTGTCATTTAATAACTGAAGTTCGCTAAGAGTTTTGATCGATTTCATTGAAATGACACAAGTTATCGATTATGTGAAACAAACTTGAGCAGCACATGCTATAGGAGAAGCTAAATTAAACATTTTATATTTTCTTATGGCATATAGTATGTAGAAAACGTCTGTTAGAGATGCTTAAGCAAACAGACTAATATGACTAGATCGACTCGACTCGACTCGACTCGACTCGACTCTGCAGCCTGATCCAGAATAAAAATAGCTTATGGTGTCTGACACGTCTTCATTTATATTTTACATATATTTTAGGAAAACCTTTGTAAATGGTTTGAATATCTAATTTTAATGCCTACAGGCTTTGACGAATCATCTAAATTTATAAATTATCTATCTCAACTTTATTTATTTATAGAGCAGCTCAACTTCCAGCACTAAAACTATTAAAGCAAATCTTTTTTACTAATTTACCACGTCTCTTAAAGGCAAATATATATTAATTCTAATCATAATACAGATGAGCTCAAAAAATAGCTTCACATTTTTAGAGCATGACATATATATCTATATGTTAATAGATAAGAAAATAAATAATAAAATAAGTTAAACAAAGATAGCAAAATATATAAATAAATAAGTTAAACTCTAGTTTAAATATGCACCTAGAAATCCACATACAAACGTCCGCCAGGCTGTGAGCTATGCCCCATCAAAACGCTCATAAAACACTCAAAATTCGCCAGCTTGAACTCTGACAAAAAAACTAATATACTCGCTCTTCCACTTGATGAACGGGCAATAAAACGAGACGCGCACATTTTATGCAAATTTTTTGGAATGCTTGTTAACATTTATTGCCCGTCGGCTGTTTGGTGGGCGTGGGCGTGGCAGGGCCAGCGCACGGCGCGGGTCTTGGCGCACACACGTGCAAATATTCATAAGCCAGAGAAGCGAAAATCTGAAGCCCCCAACCCAAAAACGCAGCCTAGCAAAAGATTTTTAATTAAAATGTTGTTGACTACGAAATGGCAGCATTTAAGCAGCTTTGGGGCTATTGTTATGCAGATTCACAAAGGGGCGGTTGGGCTGGCAAGGGGCGTGCGCATAAACATAAACATAAACATAAACAATAACTACTGATATGCAGATCAAATTTTGATTTGGTTTGCTTGAATGGGCAAAAGTCAAAAGTATTTTTTTCCTGCTCTTTTAATTGATTTGTTTTGATAATTCGTAGCACGTACCGTTAGTTAGCTAGTGTTGGGTAGCGCGTTAATGTGTGCGAATCATAGGCAGCAATTAGCAAAACTCTCTAACAGTTGGACCCACGCGGCGTATGCGCATTTTGCCTTTTGTACACCTGCATAATTCAAATGCTGTGCTTTTGATTTAATTGCAAGTTTTTGAATTTCAGTTCAAGCTTCAGCCGCTAAACGATTTAATTTAATTAGTTTGCCTTTGTGCCTTTGAAATTGTTTAACATTTGACAGTCCCAGAGGGCAGCAGCAATTGTCGTAATTAGCCAACATTTTGGCATTTCAGTAATTAATGTATTACCAAATCAGCCAAATGCAGAAGGCTTTCGATTAAGGACAATTCAATTCAGGATTTATAATGCCAGAGAAAGCGCCAATCAAGGGTTGAATATAAAAGAGAGAAACCAGCTGAAGTTGAAGGCAAATCATGATATGACTTAAGTTGGCAAATTGTCAACTTAAAATTTATCATATTAATTAATTAATTAATAATAATATATAATAATATTATCTTTCATATATATATTGACAAATTTCATATGCCTTATTTAAAATCTATAATCGATAATATATTATGATATTTTACTGTTCAAGTCTTAACATTTCATACAGTTCAATATAATATTGCAGCATGAGCACTTGACAAAACTCCTCCACAAACTTAGCTCCAAGTAATAAAAGTTTCAACCCTTAGCTGCAGCAAGCAGCCCTTGAGAATGAAGCTTGAGAAATGCTTTTCAGGTAAAACAGAAACACAAGTTTAAGCATAATTATATATGCTTGACAAATATGACGCTTTTAGTAATTAAAAATATTTTTATATATTTTTAGAGTAGGTATATAAGACTAGTAAATAAAGCAGTTGAAATCTGAATTTATTTTCGTGAAGCTTCTCTAACAATTATACATCAAAGTTTCCAAAATGTAGAAAAATTCTATCCTAATTATTCATCAAATAGAGACAAAAAGAATCTATAAACCAAATTCATTTAGAATAATATTACTAACTCTAACTTTAACTTTACTCAAGAAATCATTAAAGTGTAGCAAATGTTTCATTTAGCCATATTATATAGAATAGGTAAATTCAGAAATATATTTATATAATATATGAATGCATAGAATAGGGAAATTCAGCTTTTTAATTAAACTATCTACATAAGCATTAGACAACATTTCATTACCAATAAGTGACTACAGCTCTTAGTTAAGACAAGAGACATTAATGTCTAGCTGAGCATAACCTATGATCATATGATCAAATAATTAAATAATTAAAAAAAAAAAAATTAAAATTGTATATAATACTCAAGAAACTAAATGCTAAATTTGAGACCCTAACTTCAAGTATTAACCAGATATAAGATATTTAAAAATTGAATTAATTTTCCTTTAAACTTTTAACAATAAATAATAAACAACTCATTCAAGAAAAGGATTTTAGCAATGCTATAAATTGTATTCATATACAATTTTAAAATAAAATGAATTTAAAGTGTCTCAATTTTGCAGTTCTTGATTCTGTTCAATACGAAAATTCCTGCAAATTTTGCAAATTTCTTGCCTTTTTCGCAATTTGGCAATTGAAATACATTTCATTCATTTGCAAGCCCTTTTAGGTCGTTTAACTAATGCTTTCACTTAACTATTCGATGCGAAATGCAATTAGAATCGAGCACAAACATTGCAAATTGGCAGCATTTTTGTATTTGAACAGGCTCAGCTCTTGCCTTGCCCCCACCAAGCTCGATGGAGCACAGCCCTTTGGCACGACTAAATCAAATTTGTTGCTCACCTTTTGATTAATGAAAATCCGTTTCTGCGCTGGCTGACACCTGTCCAATGTCTTGTTGGAATTTTTTGATTTTTGATTTTTGTTTTCTGATTTCGATTTCGATTATGTTTATCTTTCTTTTTGCTTTTTATTTATTTATGATATTTTGCTGTTTTTCCTTATTTTTGCCTTCGGCGACTTTTGCCCTCAGCGGCTGTCGTAAATAACAATTAATAATGCAAAAAACTCCACAAATCAGATGACACGAAAAAACATAATGTAAATCATAATTTATATAAATTTTACAGCAATTTTCAGTTTTTATTTAATTTATATATGCTTATTTTCTTTAGACTCCGTTCACTAAACACGAATGCTTAAAAGAAATAATGAAATTATGAAATTCCTTTTCAAACAAAAACAAAAGGGAAATGCCAGAAAATAAAAGAAGCCAAAATGCAGCATTAAAAAGGCCAAACAAAGGAGATGCCAGCATTTGCACGACACTCGGAATACATATATATATATATAATCTATATAGCTGGGGACTTTATGCGCTGCAGATTTATGTTGCAAATATGCAAAAGGCTAGCCGAAACAAACAGAGAAAAAAACTAGCTATAAAAAAGCTGCCGGCCAGCGGCTGCATTTGGGGGTCTGGCCACTAAAACTGTCTCAAGTTAATCGCTTTTATTTATTTTCGCCACAGCCAAGCGTTAAAAAATCAAATAAAAAACTGAAGTGCAACCGGTTTTTCCACACACACACACACACACATACAACCATACATGTGTCTGTAGAAATTTTGCGCGCCTTTTAGCTATTTTCTTTTGCTTTTATTTGTTTTATTTTTTTGTTGCAACTGTTGCAGAATTTATGAAAAACTCATAAAAAACAAAAAAAAACAAAAGCGAATTTCGCATTTTATATTTTTTTCTGCTGCCCTTTTTAGTGTGTGTGCGTGTGTGTGTGTGTGTGTGTATGTTGCAGTTGCAAGCAGTCAGCAACAGATAGACACAACACCAGGTTTCATGTCTAGCCAGGTAGCTGTTGCTGTTCGCTGCTAGCAGTTGCCTCTGCCTCTTGGCCAGGTTAACACGCCAAGCTGGCGACGTCATAAAGTCAGCTGCGCTTCGTCTTCTTGCTAGCAACATCTCTTTAGCTGCTTGGGCTCATGCCTCTGCTGCTGTTGCTTTTGTTGTGACTTGTGGAACGCTTTGTTGTTGGCTGCTGCTGCTGCTGCTGCTGCTACTCGGTTGACAGTGCAGCAAAGGCTGATGCGAGGCAGCTTTCAAGGCTGTTTAGAAGGCAGCACTGCACAGCACACACACATAGACACACACTCAAGTACTTATACACTTGCAGTTTTGTTTTTGTCAAGCACGAGCTGCCCTTTTGTTTAAGTTTAATGCAATATACAAATATATATATATATATATATATATATATATATATACATACATCTAGAGATATATCTATATATATCTATAGGCTGCTTTAATATATATATATTTATATATTCTTATATTTTTTTCATTTTAATTGCTAAAAACTGGTTTCTGCGTGTTTGTTGTAGGGGGGTTTGGGCGCTGCGCTTTTGCTGCTTAATTAGCAAGTTTTTCTGTTGTTTTTGTTGTTGTTGCAACTAAATTTACCGTTTGCTATTTATGTTGATGTTTGTCTTCAATTTGTTTTGTTTTTATTTATTTTTCTTTTGTTTTATTTTGTTTGGTTTTTTTTTTTGCAATTTTGTTAGACTTGTTGTATGTTTGTTTGGCTGTTTTGCAGTTGTACGCGACGCGTGGACTCGTCAAAAAATCGTGAGTCTCAGAGCTCAACTCGTGTTGCACCCAAACGCAGCGTCGTGTTCGTTGTTGTCGTTTCGGCTGGCAAAGCTCAACTGAAACCAAGCTGGCCAAAAGAGTTCGAGCTGCTGTCGCTACCAACGCCAACGCCAAAAGCCAAAGCAGTTAACTGGTTTGTTTTCTTGTTCTGCTGTTCGCTTTGTCGTCGGCCCGAAGCCAAAGTCGACCGAGTCGGTTTTTTAACTCGTCTCATTTCGTCTCTCTCTCTCTCGCTCTCTCTCTCGGTCTCTGGTATTGCTTCCGCTTGCCAAAATATATTTGTACTTAACAGCAGTAGCAGCTGTTCCAAATAGTAGTAGATGCGCGACTCAGAAAACGTAGCAGAAAATGCAGCAAAGCAACAGTAATTAGACTATAAGCGCTCTCTTTGCATTCACGCTCTCTCACGCTCTTGCGCTCTCTTTAACGGAAGTGAAACAGAGTGCAACAGCAGCGGTAGAGGCAGCGGCACAAACAGCAACAACAACAGCCGGTTTGTGTTTGTTGTTTACTATTTTTGCTCTCGTGCTCTCACTGTTATACGGCACACACACATCTGTTATACGGCAAAGAAAAAACAGCTGTTAGCAGTCGTTCGCTGGACGCTTGGCCGAACGCTCACAGCAAATTGAGTTGTAGTTTGGGGTTGGTTGGATGATTGGGCTCATTTTGTGGGTGGTTGCCATGGCGTATTATTTGATAAATAGGCAAACAAATATAAATAAACAGCTTCAAGTGTTGGCCGCAAATTGACTCAAATTTTTACTTTTACTTCAACAAACACAAAATACCAATAAAGAAAACCAAATAAATTGCAATGCAATCAACCGCAATGAGATAAGTTTGCATTCAATGTGGCCGTTAATTATAACACTTAGCGCAACCAAATTTCGTAAAACTGTTATAACATAATTGTATTGAAAGCTCAGCAATTAGCCACTTACACTATTACTACACAAAATAATAATTTATTGTGTGATATATATATATATATATGAAATATAATGTTTTCAATTTTTTACAGAAATTTATTATTAAAATGATACATAGAGTTTGATGAAAAATAAAAAAGTTGTATTTAGACAATATTCAATATTCAATTCATTTATAATGCTTTTTCTATACATACAAAAAACTAGACTAATATTCAGTAAATTTATTCAATTTAAAGGTTAGTTAACAATTAAAGTGAATCATCTGCGTGGTTCGATTCTTTTTCTACGATGCCTTCTGTTCTCTTCCCCACAAGTTCATCTTGGGCTGAAATACTTAAGAAAAAAATATATATTATTTATTTTTATATATTTTTATTATATATTTTCCAATTGCAGCAGTATTAGTGATATATACCTAAAAAATCTAGCTTTTATTCGAATCCTTCCATCTATTTTCACTTGATTTTATGAATTTATTTCTTTCGAATCGGACAGATTTTGCTGGTTTGTTTGGTCTTTAAACCTTAGGTACTATTCAATATACTTACCTAGTCTAAGACTAAGTCTAAGTCTATGTTTACTAAGTCCAACAAATGCTTCTTTTATTATTTATTGACTCAGTTCCTTTGAAATCCGCACTCAATTCAATTCTCACCTAAACTAAAGCTGTCAAATTTCAATTATTCAAAATATGTTTAAAGATCTCATAATCATTTGCTCTACTTCTTTGCATTTAAATCGCATTAAGCACACTTTTTTATTATATAATTGTTATGCTACTCTATTCCACAGTTTAGGTGTTGCCCCTCTCAGCTTTTCCCCAGCCGCATGCTGTGCTTTGTACAATTGTGAATTTCATAACTTTATTAATACATTTGTCCATTGTCTGCTTTATCGAGTCGCATTCAGGCGCGACAAAAGACACAAAAAACCAAAAGACCCAGCCCAACCCATGAAATCCAAAAAGGTGAGCAGAGGGGAACACTGTGGGCTACCGGTGTTCAGGCTACTTGCGGTTGTTGCTATTGTTGGTGGTTTTGTTGTTGCTGCTGCTGTTGTTGACCCCCTTCAACCAACAGCAGTCAAAACTAAAGAAATTCCAATTAATGAGAATACGAAAACAACAAAACAAAAGAAGGGCGTGCAAATTGGTTTAGGGTAGAAGTTCAGGTGAGATTTTTATTTTATATTGTTTGCACTTGCCAAAAAAAAAACCAGCAGGTGTTTCATTTAGCTTGGAATCATTTGAGATATACTCTTTGTAAGTGTATTATAATTGTGCAAAAACATAGAGAAAGATAGCTCTATATATAAGCTACTAATGCAATGGGGTTTCATTTAAATATCCAACAGTTTATACTCCCTAACATGGGATATTATAATATTTAATAGGAGTTTGTAACAGATAGAAGTCAAATATATTCCGTAGCATGATGATATCAATTCTCTCTTTTATATAAAAATATAAAAAAAATAAATTTATATTTATAAATAAGTTATTGATTAAGTTAAAAAAATTGTTCTAAGAATTCACTAAGTACAGCTTGAGCTGGGGCAATGTGTAGTATGGCAATGTTTTGCCTTAAAACCTTTAAATTACTTTACAGCAAATATTTATATAAAAACAAGTCAACTTTTAATTCAACAATCAATTTTTATTTTGCTATATTTTATGTTCACAATTATATAGCGAGCATAAGCAATAACATAGATTCTAAAATGTAGCGACAGTTCTGAGGTATCTAGAACTAGATTCCTTCAATGACTGAAAGTAGGTCACGATACTAAACACAAAAATTTAAAGTAATAAAGACAATTTCCAGATCCCACTAGGTTCAGTTATTTGCATGCCATCGAAGAGATTCGTTTGATATCTTGAGAGAAAAGAAGCTACAAATTAAGGTACTAAAACATGCTGACGTAACCTCGAAGCTAAGCTCCTCAACTAAATATCAATTTAAATTCTTTTTCAACTTCTAGTTCAACACTATATGAAGAATATTTGTAACTCACATAGATACGATCAATCGCATTATGAGTTTTTGCGTTTCACACATTCGTCTAGCTTATCTGCCAAGCTAGACGATTAATCTAAATGACTTCTGTAGAAAAAATTGATTTCTACAAGGGTCAAGTTGGACAAATAAATGTGTAAAGCATTGCAGAAGAGCAACATATATTTTGAAATTATCATTAAAATGATCTTGATACTTTATATTATATTTATATTTATATTCCTTATATAATTTTATTTATAATTAAAATAAAGCTTAGTAAACTTACTTTCACAAGCAAAATCATTCTCATAATCTATATGTTTTTATATATGTTTACCTTTAAGGGCATTCCGTCTTCGGCTTTTTCAACTTCATTGTTCTATTTTGATTATTACCTCATTTGGCTTGCCATGATGACTTTTCACTGCAGTCAGCCAATTTGGCTCATTAGCAAGTGTTTTGTCATACGCCATTGTTATTGGCTTTTATTATGGCACACCTGCCAGCCAGCCACCAATTCCCACCTCCCACTGCGGCGCATCCCGCTGGCGTTGGCCGAAAAAGTTGGCCAAAGTGTGGAAAATTTAATTAACAGCTAAATGAAATACAATTTGGGTAGCTAAAGCCACCGCAAGCAACAGCTACAGCAACAGTAATAGAAAGCAGTTAGAACCAATTTACAAATCAGCCACACCCCCTCTGAACCGCCTACTCATCAACAGTCAGCGGCACTTTGCACGCTTTTACACCACTGTGGGGCAACGCAGCGGCCCAAGCCACCCGCAACGGGGTGCCCAGTTGTTCTATGATTGTGGTTGTTGGCCTTTTTATGGCAATGGCTGTTATTGTTGCTGTTGCTGTTGGTGGTGCGTCGGAAGTTGTCGCCGGCAGTCAACAAACCATAACGCACCAGAGCAACGGTGCTTTCAAGAACTGCAGAACATTTAACGCGGCTTTTCACTGTCAGCCAAGTTGTGTTGCTGTTGTTGTTATTGCTGCTTCTACTGCCGCCGTTTGCATATTAATATATTTAAAGAATTCATTAAAAAAAATTGTTGAGAGCTCAACAAATTAGCCAAAAAGCCAGTCAAAAGCAAATCAGAGATAGCTCTTCAGTCGGAACTGCTCGACTAGAAGTTACCTTTCATATGGAAAACATAATTTTTGTAACGTTTTTAAGAGTGACAAACTGATGATGAGCTCAAATTTAAATCAATATAAATCGATTTCATAGAAAGTTATCGATTATATGAAGCATACTTGATTTGCGTTAAACTCGACAGTCCCGAGATTGACGCTTTCATAAATTAGGATACAGGGGCAAAAGAGAGATCAAATTGACTTGGCTATAGATCCTGATCAACATATATATAAGAAGCTATTTTTTGCATCATACCCATTTTCAATATGCTGCAGGGCATTAGCGCACAAGAAGTAAGCAATATAAATATATATATATATATATATATATATTCATAAGCCTAACCTACAACACACCATGCTTGTGGCTTTGTTTTCATGTGGCTTTTGGAAAATGGGCACAAAACAAAAAAAACTGCATAATTTTTCAATTAAAAAAGATTACGTTCACAACTTTTTGGTGGGCATTCACATACTTATTTTGAGCACATTTCGTTGACTACATTTATTTATGCTTATAACAGAACGAATTTAAATTTAAAAGTAGATTAGAAAATTTGTAAAAATTTCTTTAGAAATTCATTGAAAAAAATTCAAGTTTTTAGCTAAAAAAATAATATCTTTCTCTATAAATTATAAAAAATTAAGTTATGGAAAATAACAAATAAAAAAGTTAAATTAAATTAGACAAAAATTAATAAATTTCAACTTATAATATATATTTAAACAAATTATTTTCGCACCTGTTTCACATTTTTGTAGCCTATCATTTGATCAAATATTTTAGTGTACATAGTACATAGGCATATATATTCTAAGTCTGGCATACATCATATTCATAATCACATATATATTTATAATAAATCACTGTTTTAATCGATTAAGAGTAAGCAAGAGTAAGAGTAAGTCTCTCGCCTAGCATATCTAGCGATTTTAATGAATTAATTCAAATTTCTATTATAAACATTTTTGATCACCTTTCTAAAAAGATAACTTTTGCAGGCTTCAGCTCTGCTTAGATCAATTATATGAGCCGCGTTGTAGTTGGCTAGCATCATTTTTAGTTAGACTCATTAGCCAATCGATTGATTTTTATCGATCATAACCATTTCTAGTTTATCGATAAACGAGCATCGCGATTTAAGCGTCTATACACATAGAACACAGCCGTTTTTCAATTTCCATCGACCATAAGCTGTCAATTTTATGGCCAAAAACGGCGCTTGGCTTTATGAGTTTCAACACCCAAAAACAACGCCACTAGCTCGCTTACCCCCTCTAACTCCTTTATCTGTCTCTCTCTCTCTCGTTTTGGCCTTAGCTTCGACGCACTAAAAGCAAAATTTATGTTGATGATTTTTTTGTGTGGCCATCGCCATCGTCGCCAAAGCCAAAATCGTGGCCAACATCAGGCTGGAGCCCGCGAGCGCACGCAGACACAGTCAAATTGTAGTTGGCTCCAGACAATGCCGGCCACAAGTTGCAGCAGCAGCAGCAGCAGCAACATCGACTGCGGTCATCGCACTGCCCACCCAAAAAGGCGGCACTAAATTGCCTGAATGCCGTTAGAACTATAATTGCGCACACACCAGGCACACACACAAACACACACACACCAGGCGCACACACACACAGTTGTACGCGCAGGGCTTGATTATTGCGCGCTGATAGAAACTTAGCCAATTTATTGAGTTGTAAAACTACAAGTGGCCTGCATTGATGGTCAATGGGGGCGTGGCACACACACAATGCAGCAAACTATATTAAAAATAAATAAATTTAGCAGCAAAACGAAGAAAAATAACTAAGCCTGTTGCAGTCAGGCGTGGGCGACTGCTTAATACTCGTTCACAGTCCAAAAGAGTTACAAATATTTAAAAAACAATATTTCCGGATTTGAAATGGTCTAGAAGTTGGCCCATATAATAAATAAATTACTCGTTTATTTGTATAGGATCTTAACAGTAACTCACGTGTTAAATTTGGGAGTTCTAAGGAATTGTACGTCTAAAGTCTTACCTGATTAACCACCCACTGCCCAAAACCAATATACTCACTTTTCACTTCTTGAACGAGTATAAAAATAGGCTCATTAGTTGCAACTCCTGCAGCCCGCTGCTCCACACAAAACTAATTGCACACATAAATAAGGTGAATTCACACGAAAATTTCCTTTAGCTCAACTATTGCTGGTGCTGCTGCAGTGGCCGCTGCTGCTGCTGCTTGGGACATTGACGAATGCCGCTTCCTTATTGCAAGGTCAGCTTTGTCCTCGTCTGCGGCCCCAACTTCCTGGCTGACTGCATTGATTGATGCACTGCCAGCTGCCGTTAGCCCAAGACTTCACACCAAATTGGCTTCTAATCTGCAAGCGTTTCTTATCCCAAAAATGGTCAAAGCCAATGCTGAAGGCAAATGCCAGCCAACTGGCTTTAACAATTTTTTTCTGTTCTTATGTGTGTGCATTTTTGTCAATAATCGTAAATTAATGAAATGCAACAATGATGCCACACGCCAAGTTAAACAAACAAACGCCGACGACAACAGCAGCAGCAGCAACAACTGCGACAGCAACAACAGCAACAGCTGCAATTGCTGGCAATATTTGTTGATAAGCCGCAGACTTAATACACTTACTTAGGGCTATGGGCAGAGCTGTCTATATGAGTATTATGTAGAATTTGGATTTTCAATCTTGACTGTGGCTATCCACAAAAAAAAACAAAGCATCTGCATCAAATTTGTAATCACAAACAATAATCCCCAACCTAGCTGTGTCTTTTTCTTGTACCTAAGGCTGAAGAGATTCAAGAAGATGCTTTTAAGAGGATGCTTTCAAAAATGAGCTAAATAAGACAATTGGCTAAAACCTTGATTCAAGTGTAAAATATATTATAGTCAAGTTTGAAATGAGTGGTAAATATTTAAATATTTAAAATATTTAATATAAAACGCACCTCATTTGTCTCCGTTCAATCAGTTTTCCAGAAAAGTTTTCCACTCAAAACTCTATCCAGCATATATGGCGAAAATTGTTAAGTTCAACGTTGCTTAAAAACAAAATCTATACAAAATCCTAAACACATTTTAGTTAGTGTATTTGAACAAGCACAACAACAACAAGCAGCGGCAACATGCGATTTTAAACCCATATTTATGGGTCCTTAACATTGGCATTGTTTTTATTATCGCTGCTTTGTTGTTGGTTGTCGCCGCTGTTGTTTGTTGTTGTTCTCGCTGCTGTTGTTGTTTCATTTGTTCTTTGTCGCAAGTGTGTGTTGTACATTTTTGGTGAAGCACTTTATATATTTTAGGATCTCTATTTTTTTGGTAATTTGTAAAATTTGCATTTAACTAGCGAAAACATTTAACAGGTTTGAACTGACCAGAGTCGAGCGTTACCAACTATTCAATGTCCGTTCACTGTCTTAAACGAGCCACATTTTAGGTAAAAATTAAGATTTTAGGATTAATTTATAATTAATAGTTATATATATAGTTGAGGTAGGATCTGTAGCTCTACAATTATGACAGATATAGTTATTCTTTAGTATATAGCCAACCTTTAAATTTCAATCTTTGTAGCTTATATAGAACCTTAAATAATAGTTTTTATTAAGTAAAACATTTCGTCATGCTTGATCTGCCACGCTACCAGTGGCCATAGCCCAAAGAGCTTAACAATTTGGTTAGACAGAGAAAACATACGACTATACCATATTCCCAATTTCAAGTCTACAACATCAAAATGAACCATGAACAACCATACTTCAAAAACTTTGCACAAAAACCCATACACTCTCTTTTTCCTACAATCTCTTTGAACTACAGACAGCATTAAATAATTAAAATCTTTTTGGCCAGCGAACAATGAACATTTTAACGAATCAACAACCAGGCAAATGCCACAATCACACTTTGGCAGCATAAATAAATAAAAGAGGGGGAAAATGATTTAAACTGTTGACCAGTTTAGCCAGCCAGCCAGCCAGCTTACTATTTGGCTGTGATTAACTTAAGTGAACGAGACATAAATATTTAAACGCAGCTAAAGTGAGGTACAGCTGTGTGGCAGCTGTTGCAACAAGGGCTGCGCGTAACGGCATTTCTGCACAGTGGCAGTGGCAGCTAAACGTCAGTCAACAAACGAATGGACGACGACAATATCTGTTGTGCCGTGCTAATGGCCAACTAACTTGCCACAGCCTGTTGCAAGGTAACATTAAACAACGGTTAAAAAAAAAGGAAAAAGCTGAAAAGAAAAACAATCTAAAGGCGTTTCATGCTGGGCAACGTTTTATTTTTACTTTTTATAGCCAGCAATCTATTGATCATGCTGAGAGAGGGTATATAGGTTTTGCTAAAATTCATGTAACATGGCAAAGCCTCTTGAGTATTTACTTATAATTATATTCTGGATCGGGCAGATAAGGTGAGCCGATCTGGCTATGAATATTTTTTGATTTCTAGATCTCTCCTGATCTAGTTTTCTTTTCAAATAATCGATATTTGCTTGTAATCGATATCCAGTTTCAGTGAACAATTGCAGGGTATCCCCCAGTCGAGCACTAGCACCTACATCACTCTTACTTATTTCCTTCTTCTTTTTATGTAAATCTTTGCTGTCGCTCTTGACCACCAGCAGGAATGGCAACAACAACAACAACAACAACAGCCGCAACTGCAACGCAACTGACCGTGCTGAGCGATTGTGGCACCTTGTTGATCAATAATTGCCACACGACAGCTAAATGGGCTTTAATGCCATGTTAGAGCTACGGCATCCAAGGAAATGCAAATCAAATTCTAATGATGTTGTAATACAGACACCCGGGCCCAACACACAGAGCGGGAGAGGAAGCGAGAGAGAAAGAGAGAGCATCAATGTCGATAGCTTGGGACACAATATGCTGCCCATTGGCATGCAGATCGCTAGAGCTACAGCAAATATTATAAAAATAAAGGAAAAATAAGTACGGTATGCATGATAAATACCCTATCTTTTGCCATATTTATTACTTAGTCAATTTATTATAGAGGAATATTCCTCATGAGAGCTATATAAGATACTAGCATAATAAAATCTATTTCAATAATAGCTCAATAAATTATTAACAATAAATTATTAAACATTTTGAGAGAACGGGATACTGTGATCCTCGCTTATAAGAATGACATAAAAAATAGTATATTATATATTATATATAATATAAAGACTTCATCAATTTTACCATTACTCCCAATCAAGAGAATAAAATTCATCGAGCTCTGCTTTCTTGGGTGACATAATTCATTACAAATCTAGTATAACCTTTGCAAGTGTATGCAAAAAATTATATTATTAGAATTGAACATGCAATCTGACAAGTGTTTTGGCCAAAACATTTCCTGGTTTAGACTCTGTCCGAATGCCGTATTGGCCACTGACCAGACTAATTGCCGCAGTATTAAAATTGTTGTACAAAGCACTCATTCTGCACTGTCTCTCTCTCTCTCTCTCTTTCTCGCCATTTCGCTCTGTATAGATATAGCAAATGACCAACGGCGCGATTTATGATTGCATTTCCTGCAGTTCTGCTCAAGTCGTAGGCCAAAAGCCGCTTGCTGCATTGTTACATTGTCGCCATGGGCCAACAATTAGGCGGAAATGCAATTGTCGTCTGTGTCGAATCAGCCACAAAACACAATCTGAGCAGCACTTAGGCAAAGCTTTACTCATTGATATTCTCTACACTCTATTCTGACTTGGCTTTTCTTCGATTGTTGCTTTGGGTTGGGCTTTGGCGCTGTCATCGACCACATTGACGACTCTTCTAATAAGGTATTAATATAAATATTACCAAACACATTTAACGCCGCATTCTTGCCCGGTTATTGCTCACAATTGTCTTTGTCGTTGTCGTTGTTGCTGTTGTTGCTGGTAATCGTGCCTTTGCATTTTGAATAGATGTACACATAAGAAAAAGCAACTGCTTAGCATTACCTGGAATTGTGGTTTGCGAACAACTTAAGTACTTTAAATTCTCAGGACTTTCAAGAATTATTCTCTGATTGGAAATGGCCATAAAGAGGAAAGAATAGCTTTGGCACGGTGAAGATAAAGTAGTAATGTAGACATGTTGCATATTTTATTATATTATCACTCAGCTGATGCCAAACATTGACTCTGCTACACAACGCTACCCTACCATGCGCCTATCTTCAATTCAAATAAGAATTTCGATTCAAACAATAACTGTCTGTTAATTTGGTAATTAATATATTTTCATATTGTTACTGTCATTCAGTCTCTTTATCTCTATCTCTCTCTCTCTCTCTCTCTCTCTCTCTCTCTCTGTGTATCTCTTTGTACTTGCAGCTATTATATACTGGCAAAGAATTCTCGCCATCTTCAATTCAAACGGAAGGAAATCGCAACGGACACATTAGCCAATCTGACTATCTATTCCCCTCTCTCTCCCCATGTCACCCCTTCACAGCTAGCGTTCTCTACTGCTGTTGCTGTAACAGCATCAAAAGCATTAGCGAAAATAAATATAATTATCTGCTAAGGTCACCACATTGCCAATGTTCATTCGCTTACTCTGTCTCTCTCATTCCACCTTCTTTTTCAAAAGTTCTTTGCTTCCAATTTGCTTAACGTAATGAGCATACATACTTACATACATATGTTTTATAATCAACAAGCTTATTCAGAAATACAAAAATTAGAAACATGTAAAGTTATACTGACCTGTGTTCTGAATCATTAACTACATTAAAAAATGCATTACTATTACACGAATTAAACACACTTTATGTAGTTTTAATTAAGTTTAAAAACTAGATGCAAAAATTCTGAAACACACACGCATAAATCCACAAGCGATTAAAAGGACTGAAGTGCACACATTAAATTTCCCTCGCGCCTACGCTAAGCCGACAAAGCAAACAGCTATTAAAACTCTTTTTGTGCCCACGCCATGCTCACGTCAAACGGGATCAAAAGCATTTCGTTCAAAGACAAGCATTGCGGGCATAAAAATTACCCCTTTCCGTTCTCTCTCTCCCTCTCTATTGTTGCTGTTTTTTGGAATCAAAGGCAATCACGAAAAAATGTCCCAACAGTGGTTCCAAGGTCGCATTCACAGTGGCCAGTTTACGACAACATACTTTCTACTATACAATTGCAATAGCTCTAAACGAATTATGGGATATTGTATGTATGCATTTAATTTATCACAGATTTACCATATATTGATAATGTTTCATATTTTCTACAAGCTCATGCTCTTATTGTACCCCACTGTATATCTCTACCCCCAACCTTCATGCCTAATTCGCCTTCACATTTTTTGTTAGTCATTATTTTCATCTATTTTACTTTTTACAATTTACATACATACATACATGAATACATAGAAGACCAGCTCCGTCACACTAATACATGGATTGGAATTAAGGTATTGTGCGAGTGAATGTGATTTTTCACAAGAAAACTCAGACACACACGAAGAGATATTTAAATGCCACTACGTTAAGGTAATGTAGACCTGGGCACTACTCGAGCAATCTTTAAGTAGTTTATAAACACAAACAGCACGAATTAAACGCGTTTAACACAATTCAGGTAGTTTTCACTAATCTTTTGTGAAAAAGTTTTCTTTTGATATGCACACACGCGCAACCACACAAGCGATTAAAAGGACACACGCGCACATACCAAATGCTCTTGCGCATCTGGTGAACACGCAACAATTAAAACTGTAACGGAATCAAAAGCTTTACGATTACTGTTCTGAATGCAAGGAATATTCGCATGGGTTATCCCTTCATGTCATTGTATTCGCTCTTACGCTCGCGCTACTTAAGGCTGCCTGCTGTTCGAGCATATAACGGAATCCTGTGAGGGCTTACGCATTTTACCGAATGTTCAGGGGGAAAAGTGTGAATTAATATGCTATTTACGTGAAAAACAGTTGTGTATAAATTGAGAAATGGAGATTTTCTTATACATGAGGAAAGATAATAATAAGTAAATATAAGGTAATTTCTCGTTAATATATGTAATTTATATATTTATTGCTTTGTTTATGCTTAAACAACGTTTAAGCCATTCTTAACTCTATCACGTTTTTTTTAAATATTTTCTTTTGTTCTTGTTGTTGATGACAAGTCCCAGGTCTGATGCAACCGATGCTAAATATAAATATATGAATGCCACTTGCTGTTGCACCTGCTGCCGGCAAAGGTCAACGGGCGCGTGCGTCTCCACTTGCTTGATGAAGTCGAAAGTTGACGTGACCGAACAACAACAAGAACTATGATTGGCTGATGATTAATCATTATGTACACATTTCTATATATATATATGTGTGTGTACATATGGCAAATGCGCATCAGCCATGGGAAGTGTCTACGATTCTAACCTCTGCAATGTCAAAAGCTGGCCATGGGCCAGCAACAGCCGCAGTCGCTGTCGCCGTCACAGCCGCAGCCGCAGCCGCAGTCGCAATCGCCGTTGACTTCGAGTGGCCACTTTGACACACTCGAAGCGAACTACGTGCGCCTTGTACACAAGATGCTTGGCTAGAGATAGCCACACACTCTGCCATACAATTTCAATACAATATTTGAAATAATTGGCTACAAATCGTCATCGTTGTTGTTGCTGTTGCTGTTGCTGTTGCAACTGCAACGACATGCCAAATCCTGGGCCACAAATTGCAGTTGAAAAACAGCCGCAATCGCAGACACATTTCGCTGACTGCTGCTGCCTGATGCTGCTGTTTGACTGCCTCTGTCTGCTTGGCGGTTGGCTTGCCTGACCTACGACACTGGCATGTGCAGCAGAGAGTCCCAGTTGGCTGGCCATGCCCCCAAAGCTGGGCCGCCTGTCAAGTTTTGTGGCGAGTGAAACTTGAAATTACTATTGATACTGATAGCAAAATGCAATTGCAACTGCAACTGCAACAGCAGCAGCAGCAGCAGCAGCAGCAACTGCAACTTGCCTTTTAATCTGTGCGTTACGGTAAATATTTTTGCTGTTAAGATCAAAAGCTGTTCCATCAGCCGGCTAAGCTATTCATGTTTGTCCATTATTTGGCTAATTGAGCTGCGTTCGGGTCGAGCCAATTAGCAAGAGCGACCCGCGCCCGCCAACCCTTGCCACACCCCACCTTTATTTGACCAATATTAGAGATATGCCAGCAATTGCCACCAGGTGCGGAGAACTCAATCATTTGGAATTGCTGCCGCTGCTGCGGCGACTTAATGCGCAAAACGTGAGCCCAATTTGCATGGCGACAACAACAACAACAACAGCAACAACTTGCAACAATTACTGTTGCTGCCGCTGCTGCACTAGAGTCAACCTTCATTTATGTCCAATCCAATTCTTAATGCATTTCACACACATTTTTCTGTCTCTGAGTCGCTCCAAGATTTATATTGCTGGCAGCGCGCACAATTCATTAGCCATTTAAGCATTGCCAGTGCAGCGCATCAGCATTAGACTTGGCTAACAGCTAGAGATGGGCGCGTGATGTCGTGCAATGATTGCGATTGGGCATATCGACTAGTCTTATACTTAACGAAGTGTAATAGCTTTCTCTCTCTCAGTTCAGCTAGAGAGAGAGAGAGAGAGAGCGGAAGCTTTTGTACTTAGTCTTATACTTAACGAAGAAGGAGAGAGGGGAAGCTTTTGCACTTAGTCTTGTACTTAACGCAGTACAATAGCTTGCTCTCTCTCTCCAAGGCAGATCAGCTTGAGAGAGAGCGAGCGAGAGAGAGAAAGAGCGCTTAGTCTTATACTTCACAAAATTCAGGCAGTTCAGCTAGAGAGAGAGAGAGAGAGAGAGAGAGAGAGCGGAAGCTATTGCCCTTAGTCTTATACCTAACGGAGTGCAATAGCTAGCTAAACTGCCTCTTAGTTAACATTCTTATATATTGTTTATCGTCTATTGAGACTGGACGTAAATTCCAAGGCAAGGAAGACCTCAGAAAATATCGCCTTACGGGCATACCATATGAGAACAGACTTCAATGCCCGCTCCTATAACTAAATATGCTAGTCTATATACATTTAGCACGAACTGTAGCTCGCATGTCACGCAACCATCTTTAACTCAAGTGTTCAACGGCTGAAAGCAAATCGAATTAAGCAAAAATTTGCACTACAAACTCGATATGATTGTTATTGTTATTGTTATTATTACTATTACTATTACTATTAATATTATTATTATTTTTATTTTTATTACAATTTCGATGCACATCGTGTTGCGTGTCACGCGCCCATTTCTAATGCCTGCGCCGCGCATAGGTCACGTGTTTTGTGTTTTTCGTGTGGCACAGTCAAATATCAGCAATTGAACTATAGACATTTTGGCCAAATCCAGTAAACGGCCGCAAATGCCGCGCTCCTTCTTATTTTTGGAGTTTTTTTTGGAAGAGAAATAGAGCCGCAGCAAGCGCTGGCAGAGCTGCTTTCCTGTCTTGCGACATTGTTGTTGGCCGTTTGGCTGTTTGGCGCATCTTGCCAGCGCCGCACTAAATGTCAAATGCAAATGCAAAAAGCCACGCGGGCTGCCCAGCGACAACAACAATAATAAAAGTATAGGGAAAATAGCGATGCGGCCACCTGCTCAACTTTCAGGTGTTTCCCAGGTTGACTTTTTCGAAAACGTTGTGCCCATTGAAAAGGATAGAAAAGTGGGTATGATGCCAGTCTGAAAGGCTTAGGTTAAATATAGAAATATATAAAAATATACGAAACTAGTTTGATATTGATATAGAAGCGATCTCTCTCTTTAGTTCTTTAGTTCTTATATGGAAAAGTTTTTTGTTGTTTAGCACACATTGGACGAAACGTGTCATATATGAGTACTTTTATGCTTCCAGGACATGGACAATATATATTTACAATCAGTTCAGTCTATCACATAGCTGGCCTAGGATTGAGTGTTATAAATTTAGTTCATATAAGAAAAACTCTTATATAGCTCCAAATCTGTGAACCAAATTTGTCATATATTACTACTATTACGATTCCTAAACATACATAAAAGAAGACTATCATGACTTGATTTAATCCTATATCTGCCATAAAAGCTAACATTAAGAAATTTAGATCATGTACAGAAAACTCATTTGTTTTGCAAGATATCTCAATAAAACTTAGCATTTACAATGTATTCTTATATTTGCATATGTAAACAAACTATTTTGCAAATTACTTTGACAAATCTCTTAGTTACTAAAGACCAGTTATCAAAAAATTTAGTTCTTATGTGCAAATCTTTTTAGCTTTTTAAGTTATGTTCACAAAACTTGATATTTGAAATTTCTATTATAAGCCCAATAAATAAACGAAATCTATAGCAAATCGCTTAACTATATGATATAGCTACTATAGAAACGCTGTTTTGAGAATTTAGTTCTTATATGAAAAACTTTTTTATTTTTCTACATATTTCTTTGAAACTTGAAATTTACAAATCATTTAAAAATATGAGCATTTAAGCAAAACACTTCGATTATTGTTCAACTATATCATATAGCTGCCATAGAAATGATGACTCAAACATTTAGTTCTTCTATGAAAAACTTTTTTGGTTTAGAAAATATCTTGATAAAACTTGGCTGTTTCACGTTTTACTATGATTTCGATGCATAAACAAAGTTTAATAATTAATAGCTAATTTTATCATATAGCTGTCATAGAAACGATCAGTTGAAAAATTAATTTTTGTATGGAAACTTGTTGAGTTTTTTAATATATTACAAACTTGGCAAACAATAACTTTTTTGCTCTCGCAAAAATCAAATTTGGCTATATATCACTTTCAATAATGCCATTTCTCTTAGGGTATGCAAGCTGCGACGCTTGCTTCATGCTTTCCAGCTTGATTACCTGCCCTAGTCGAAGCTCTGACACTCATAATTAATACGCTTAACTTGGCTTACTTAGTTTCAATTTGCACGTTGCGCTGACAAATTTCTCCGCCCTGTTGTCGGGCGTTCATTAAAAAGCCATTAGAGCGAAGCGACGACGAGCTGGGGCCCATTAGAGAACTTCTAACAAACTCGAGTACAAGAAATTCTGTGGACCTGTGACGTGTACATGCGGCATCTGCTCAACTTGTTGTTGGCTTTCAAAGTGGTTGTCGCTGGCAAAAGTTTTCTTTTTGGCCAACTGCGTGGGAAATGCCGTCGATCGGTCACGATCGGCAATCAGCAATCAGCGCTGAACGATCAAAGCCAAGACACAAACCAGCTGAAAATACATGCAAAATGCAAAGTTGATTTTTATCATTGTTCGTTGTTAGGTTGCCCGTTGCCAGTTGTTGTTTGTGTTGCATTTGCCGTACGTCTGGCCTTTAAAGTGATTTGCCACTTGACAAATGAGCTGACTGCCACATGTGCAATTTAAGAGGCGACTCCGCGAGGCAACGGCAACGACAACGACAACGACGAACAGCAAACAATTTGTGTGTTGCCAATTTTCGCCAAAAAACAATAGACTCTGTCTGGCTTGACAATTTGTGCATTGATTTGGAAAATGGCTCTAACAAATGGCCAAGAAATGGAGCGCACATGCATCTATATGAAAATGACATGGAAAAACTTTGTACTCGAACTCTTCAAAAACACAAATAAAAAATAGAGAAAATTTTATGTTTGCTCGCGCACACACAAAGGAAAATTGGCCAGAAAATTGGCGCTATCAACAAAGGCAACTTGCAGAACACAAAACTCAGCTCAACTCAACTGCAGCACAGCCAACCCAGAAAACTTAGAAACAAAAACCAAATTGGTTAAAAAAAAATAGAATTTTGTTACCCTATGAACTGACCTTCGTTCGCTGTTTGCTACTAACATTTAGATTTGTTTGTGCAAGGTTTTACTTTTTGGGTGCAGAATACCCTATAATGAGGCAAGTGTATGCAGGGTAGTTTGATGTAGCACTCTAGTTAAAGGCAAATTGTCTTATGTTCGCTGATCTGTTTACAGGGTATCTATTAGACAAACACACTTGACTCTCGCATTTTTCAATTTTACCTATGTATATATAAGTATATATGTATACATCTTTCTCTAATGTCATGTACTATAAATCTACAGGGTATCCTTAGGTCATGCACTTTCTTCAGCAATAAAATACAGTCCGTATCTAATTTATGTACTCTAATACATACAGATTAAAACACAAAATTTGTTCATTGTTAACAAAACTTGATACAGGGTATGTGCTAGTCGAACAATTAGTTCAGTTAAAAACATTCACTTCTTACTACATCATGCTCATGTCTTCAACATATATAAATTGCTGCAATTAAGTTATATATTTGCTATTAAAGACTCTAATACAGGGTATGTCGCAGTCGAGCAACTTATTGACACAAGCTAAATGTTTCTTTACTGCATTATATTTAACTGTTGCATTAATACATATGAATATAACACTTTGCTTCGCACTTGATATGCACATATAGGGTATCTGTCAGTCGAGCCACTTCATTCTTAAGTACATTTTTTTAAATCTGTAAATTATGTCTAGGCTCTCTATTCTTAGTTATATAAAACTCAAAAGATATATATATAGAATCCTTTATAGACAATTTACAGGGTATTTTTAGTCGACATATATAGTTCAGCACTCCAAAGTATAGTAAAGGTATATATCAAAATAATTTTGCTACATATCAGAACTTGCAACAAGCTAATCTCCTCATTAGATTATTATTATTATTAGTACAGGGTATATGTTAGTCAGGTATATTTACTGTTTAAGTACCAAGCGGATGCATAATAATTTACTTACGATATTTAATAATTTACTAAAATTACAGAGTATCTCCAAGTCAAACTATTATACAAACAAACATACAGGGTATACTTTAGTTGAGCATGCCACTAAATATGCCTAGTGGCAGGCTTTAAATTTATACAAGTACATGTAAGAGAAGACAAAGAGTACCTACTAGTAAAACTAATTGATATAACAATATACAGGGTATTTTTTAGTCTGACAGAATTAAGATTTTTGTATTTAAAATTGTATATCTGTAAACCTAATAACCAAAAAGAGTCACACTTATCTGCAAATCACATTAACGCCAACTACAGGGTATCTGCCAGTCTAACAACCTCTTCTAGTTCAATTTAACTATTCATTTTTCTCATTCTTATTCGATTTCAACACAAAACGTGCCAAGTTCTTTTTCTTTACACAATCTTTATTTGCAACTCTGGGCACGTTTAACAAATTTAAAAGAGTTCAACGTGCTGTCGGATGAGAAGCGCAAAGAGAGGCGCACAGCAGAGAGGGTGAAACTGTATACAGATGCGACTCATCTGTGGAAGGTAGCTTATCAGCTAGGTGGGGTTACAGCTGATAGCAGCTGTTGGCTCGATTTTTGACACACACAAAGACACACACACACACATGCACACACACACGCTCACTAACTCATTCACACACACTCAGAGTCAGAGAGAGCGCTGTAGCTATTAATTCAGTTCTGTTTGTAAAATCGAATGCGAAACATTTCCACGCGAAATTCATTTAAAAAATGTTTGGCTTATTGAAATTCTTGTTGCTAACGCTTTGGCTAATTGGCCTAAGCCAGGGACGCTCCATAGCAGCGCGCGACTACCAAGAGGTGAGCACAAAAAGTGATATATATCTCCCTATCTATCCAAATATATTCTGATTCACTTATCAATTTTTGCAGATACCCACACCAGATCCAACAATGTTTGAGAACAAAACGTTGTTTGAGACCGAAATGCATGTGAATGACATCGACTATAATTGAAATAAAACCAATTTAAATTAATAAATATATTTTATATAATAAACTACAAATTATTATAAGTCAAAGTCTCGAGTCAGCCAGTCAAGGCGATGCCCGGCCTCACAGCTGTTACACAAATGAGTTTCTAGCTGATAATTGCATGAGAATTGGAGAGGCTGCCCTTGGGCAACTACATTGTGCACTTCATATGAATATCTCTCTTATATTTCATATATAAGTCTATCTGTAGAAGAAGTTCAGACATGAACCAATTGTCAAACTTGTTGATCCTAACTCTCAAACTATGTATGATCTCAAGTAGCTCTCACTAAGTTCTTGCTGAGCTATGAAATTTACTATTAACAAGGTAGTTATGAACTCACATATGACTGAGATAGGAAATTTGCCAGTTCTACATGTTCTATATGAGCCAGAAATTTAGTAATGGGTATAGACAACGACTTAAGCAAAACTCTTTCTAGGGATTATGTTAAGCTAGATACAAATTTTGAAAGATATTTGAGCTTATTTCATAAGCATATATATATACATATATATATATATATATATATATATATATATATATATAATTCATAGCAACAGAGTCTGCTCTCTAACTATCCCACCTCATGATTGCCTAATACTGCGTCAGTTGTGTTGGTGTGAGGCTTAGAGTTCTTGTGCATGTATTATTCAAATGAATGTGTGTGCGTAAGTGAGTGAGTGAGTGTGCGTTTTCGTGAGTCTCTGGCTTGTATCCTCAAACTGCTGCTGCGTGAGAGTGAGACAACGATAGCTGTTGCTGAAAGTGTTCCCAGCTGTTGCCAAGTGAGAGTGAGACGGCTGTTGAGCTCATTCGAGCATGTTCGATGCTCGCAAAGAGGCGGCTAGAAATTGACATGCTTTAAATGCAGTTGCTTGTGGAAGACGCCGGGAACTATAAATTACAGTGAAATGTGGCCAAACGAACTACAACTTCAACATATGTACAGCCGACAATGTCACTTGTGTGTATTGAGTTCCTAAACTGCGAGAGCAGTCAGCCCAGTTGCAATAGTTGACGCATTCTTTCTTTATTTTTTTTTGTAATGGTAGGTATCACGGTAGAGGGCGCTCTGCAACAAACAGTTGAATAGATTGCCCCAATACTTCACACACACACATAAATATATATACATATATATACCTTACACATCTATATCAGCTCTACAAACTTCTCAGCTAAAAAGCTTTTCCATCAAATAAATTTGATTTATAAATATTTATTTTTTATTTTTTTTTTTTATGAATTAATTATTTAAGTTTAACAATCGCAGCCTAGAAACGGAACGTGTACATCGCACCGGCGCCCCAGTTGGGTCTGCTATTGCCATAGGGTCCGCCCAGATGCTGTGAGTATTGTCCCGTAGCATCCAGCGAATGGCGTCCGTTTGGACTCTGCCACACCGGGGCACGTCCATTGACGCTCAAGTCGAAGCCTTGACGCGGACTGCCACCGCCTTGGACATTCAGCTGGCGACGTATGCGATGCAGTTGCTCCGACTCCTCTTCCGACTCCCCCTCCTCCGCCAGCAGCTGCTGCTCATAGGGCGACGATGCAATCTCCTGTTCCAGCTAACAAAAGAGCCAGCATTTAACTACTAACTCAATTAAGTAGCTTCTAAGTAACTTACCAATTGGTTTTCCGGCTCATAGATCTGAATATCAGGATTGGCATTGGGATTGGGATAAGCCCAAGCACAGGCAATCAAGCCAAGCAGCAACAGCAGCAAATTTAGATTTAGTTTCATCTTTAAGCTTTCTTTGTTTAATGACGAATTAATCCATGCTGCAATCGCCTTTTATAGACGCGGCAGCTCTGGGCGAAAGAGTCCCCGTTGCAGGGATTCCCTTGGCGAATGACAGCATGTGTGATTTACATGCGTGAAGCACCGCTGATAAGTAAAGTGATCTATGGGAAAAATAATATTTTGTGGTCTGATAAAGAACAGCGTGTAAGTCCCCTAAGAACAGACTAAGATGTCGAAGTGCAAAGCACAGCAAAAACTGAGTCGAGCTGATAAGATGCGAAAGACACTGTCAGCAGCAGCAGCACCTGCTATAAAAGCGCTGCTCCAGCTTAGTTCGATTATCAGTTGATTCAGCTACAGCTACAGCTACAGCCTCACAAAAATACAACATGCAAGTGACACTCATTGCTCTGCTCTGCTGCCTGCTCGGCTCAGCCCTGGCCATGCCGCAGCCCGAAAAGTTGGACGTGAGCAAGGCATCGGCATGGACCGAGCGTCCACCATCGGGTCCGCCACCAGAGCAGCGTTTCCTGCTGGATGGCGGCTACAACAAGGACAAGAACGGCCAGGATGTCTGGGCCATGGCTCAGGTGCCCGTCTACACCAGCGACGACAAACGTCACGAATTCGATGCGGTCGGCAAATATGGCCAACATCTGGGCGGACCCTATGGCAACAGCCCGCCTTCCTATGGTTTCGGTGGCAACTACAGATTCAGATTCTAAGATCTCTGCGAGAATCTAAAGAATTATGAGCTTAACACAATCGAGTCTTATCAAAATTATTTTAATCTAAATTATTAAATAAATTGTATTAAAGAATTGAATTCGAAAATATTTCTTTTTACTTATTTTATTAACTATGGCCAGCTCTAATCATCTCTGAGTGGGATTTCAATGAACTTTGTGGCTTCTAGATGCTGCTTTAAGCAACTCAAGTCTTTGGCTTTTGTAGCTGCTGAGTTCGATGAGTTCACAGAGAAGACGCACAGATGGCTACTGAGGGGCTAGTCTCTATAGAGTCTGATCAGCCACGCCCCTCTGTTGCCTATTGCATTAACTATGACAATAATAAACACAATTTAAATATCATTTGATTTATCAGAGACTCATCTTTAGGAATTTGATATGAACTGTGCTTGGGTTATCCTTGAGACGTGCGTCTACCCCGGAACAAATGTCGCAGAATTGAATAAAATTTACGGCTGACAGTCGCAGCGAGATGAGCTTGCAGTTTAGCTAATTGAAGATGTCTTTATGACTATATCTTTCAGTTTTCTTCTTCTTCTTGTTGTTGCTATTAGCAATTTAAGCGCGCGACGACTGTTTTTGGCTAATGAAACCTGCCGCAAGAATCTATTGTTGCCTAATTGGATTTATTGCGTTAACTGTCAAAAGAGGCTGCAATGAAAATTCATCATGTCAGACTAACCCCAAGAGTCGAGTCTATAAATAAATGTTGTTTGGCCAATTATGAAGACTGTGAATGAAAGCGAAAACGCAAAATGAATCACTTTTCGGGTTTCGGTTCTAGGATTCATTGTGAAACATTAACAAATGCTTTTCTCATTATGAAATTTGCATAAATCATACGAGAAAGAAGACCTTGGCGAATCTTGCTTGGGCTCGGCTTACACGTGCCGAGGCATCACTTATCATATTTATTGGCTATATAAGGTGAGCTGGTAAGAGCGACAATAGCAGGCATATATACATGGGTATATCTATATATAAACACCACTTATTAGAGTGTTTGCGAGGTGTGTTCGAAGCGTAGTGAATAACTGTGCTGACCTCTTCAAAGTAATCAAAGTTGAGCCTACGTTTTTGCCCATTCTCGGGCAATTCTCGCTTCAGAAATCGCTTTGATCTTCGATGGCGAAATTATATTGAAGAACAATATGTTTTGATTGCTGGTTCACTTAGTGTTTTTTTTTTGTTTATGTTTTGCATAAGAATCTGAATAATTTATTAATTTAAATTGAGTTTAAATTAGATTTTAATGGAAGTTTAAATTTTCCCAAAAAAAAAAAAAACACTCCAAGGGATGCCCCAAAAAAATTTGATTACGAAGAAATTTGACGTATTTTTGTTGCTTAGTGAATTGTATATAGAATATGTACATATATATATATATATATATATAGAAGTGACTCTAAGCACGAAGTAGTTGACGTCAATGGCATTGATGCTGGCAGCGTCAAGGCTGCAGAGTCGCTCCAGAGTGCCCTGTGTGGAGTTGATTCTTCTTGCTCTTTGCTCTCTTATCAATAGCTTAAAAAGATATATTAAAAAAGTCAGATTCATGCTCTCAAAAAGTCATTAAGATCGCGCATCTAGAAGCCAAATTGTTTCATAACTCATAACTCATAGCGTGTGACGACTAAGGGAAGCAGAAGCAGAAGCATCTGCAGACCTTTCATTGCTTGCCTTTGAGTGTGCCTTGAATGCTCTAAGACACAAAGTTCATTGAAATCCCGCTCAGAGATGATTAGAGCTGGCCATAGTTAATAAAATAAGTAAAAAGAAATATTTTCGAATTCAATTCTTTAATACAATTTATTTAATAATTTAGATTAAAATAATTTTGATAAGACTCGATTGTGTTAAGCTCATAATTCTTTAGATTCTCGCAGAGATCTTAGAATCTGAATCTGTAGTTGCCACCGAAACCATAGGAAGGCGGGCTGTTGCCATAGGGTCCGCCCAGATGTTGGCCATATTTGCCGACCGCATCGAATTCGTGACGTTTGTCGTCGCTGGTGTAGACGGGCACCTGAGCCATGGCCCAGACATCCTGGCCGTTCTTGTCCTTGTTGTAGCCGCCATCCAGCAGGAAACGCTGCTCTGGTGGCGGACCCGATGGTGGACGCTCGGTCCATGCCGATGCCTTGCTCACGTCCAACTTTTCGGGCTGCGGCATGGCCAGGGCTGAGCCGAGCAGGCAGCAGAGCAGAGCAATGAGTGTCACTTGCATGTTGTATTTTTGTGAGGCTGTAGCTGTAGCTGTAGCTAAATCAACTGATAATCGAACTAAGCTGGAGCAGCGCTTTTATAGCAGGTGCTGCCGCAGATAAGCGAGTGTCAAGCATCTGCTGCAGCTTATCAGCCCTTGCAGTGCTTCCCCCAGGTGATTCCTTTTTTATGTGTGCCTGGGGGAATTTTTGCTTGATAATTGAATGTGTCTCAATGCTTGTGGCAAAATGTTTACTTTTTATATTAAATATGATAAAGTTTACTTTGCTGCGTATGTTGTTTACTCGCAAGAAGTCTTTGTCTTGAGCTGGGCTATTGAAACAGTTTGAAAATTTGTTTATTTTTAATAGCTTCTATTGAGCGAGGCAATATCTGGGCCTTGAAGATCGCATTCTGTTGCATAACCAATTTGAAAACAATTTTTATATTGTATATCAGGCTATATATCATGGCTATTGCCTTTAGTTTCTTTAGACTGACTCGCAGCTACACTTTTAAAAATATATTTTGAATAAATTCAGTAAGTAAATAACCGCTGCACGTGGCATACAGCGCGTATACGTATTAAATTGAATAGAAATATTTATTCTCTACGATTTCGTATAGAAATGAAGTAAGAGTTCTCTAGACGAAAGTGTCCAACTAGGATATACCCTGAAACACTATTCATATGACTTGATGATTGTTTTACACATACATAGCACAACACATAACAATACATGCACACCACACTCACACATAAGCATGAGATCTGCTTTACTATGGATACTGAATTGCTGAAGAACTTTTGGCTCTAGTTGGACTTTCTTAATGTAATATTCAGAGCGCGACAATGACATACACAAGCTAACTCAATGAGAGTCGATAACTAAAGAAAAAGTTTGCATAGATCAGCTGTTAGTACACTGAGAGAAATTAAAGCTTGCTTAAGAACTATAAAAAGTTATTGGCATGGCAAATGGTTTCTGCGAGCTGGCATATAGAAACGATTCAAATTTGTATCAGATCATTATTTTATTTATTTAATTATTTAATACAAAATCGTAGAGAATAAATATTTGATAAAACTCGAGTGCCAGCAAAAAGTTGAAACTCAAAATAAAAACAGAAAAAAGCTAACAATAAAATCACCAAGCCGAGGGGGAAATTGTACTTAGCCCAATATGGTCAGCAAAAAAATATAAATAAAAATTTATTTTAATATAATATAATATGTATGTTATATATAATATAATATATATTTGAATATAAGCAAAAATAAAATATTTAGAAATTATACTATAGTATATAATATATTATAATTTATTATATATATTATATAATTTATGGAATACAAATTAGAAAGTTAGAGGAAAATTTTAGTAAAATCTTTAAAGGCATGAAGACATGAAGAGATAAAAAAGAAAATAGATGAATGGAAATCACAGCACTGAGAGTGATTTACCGAAAAGGAAATCAAGAATCAAGAATCAAGAATCAAGGAAAATTAACACAGCAAGCATGAAGCAAGGCAAAAGTTTCTGGAAGAAAGCTAAAAATGAGGTAGAAAGAAATCAATTTATGTTGATAAATCTTCTCACATATTTAGTAAATAGAACAAGGCAATAAATTGGCTTCACACTTAAAGCCATCCTCAGTCATTTGGCAATCGATCTACCCTGGAAAGCAACTCTATGAAAATCTCTTCAAGAACAAGCCCATGCCCCGCCTTCATTAAATATTTTCATATATATAAATTTGCATAAATGCTTTTATTTATTTTTATTTAAAAGTTTTAGAATCTGAATCTGTAGGTGCCACCAACGCCATATGATGGTGGGCTATCGCCGTAGGGTCCGCCCAGATGTTGGCCATATTTGCCGACCACATCGAATTCGTGGCGTTTGTTGTCGCTGGTCCAGACGGGCGCCTGGGCCTGGGCCCAGATATCCTTGCCGGTGCTGTCCTTGTTGTAGCCGCCGTCCAGCAGGAAACGCTGCTCATTGGGCGGATTAAACTGTTTCCTTTCGTTCCAGACATCGCCATTCGGCTTCGACTGTTCGGACTGACGTTCCGGCTGCGGCATGGCCAAGGCAGCGCCAAGTAGACAGCAGAGCAGAGCAATAAGTGTTAGCTGCATTTTGTATCTGAGCAACTGTAACGCACTGTATCGATTGATAAGCAACTGGAAGCTAGCCCAGCGCTTTTATAGCCAACGCATGACGCTGCTCTGTCGAGTGCTTCCCCATCGGGTAAGTCCTCTCTTTGTGGCTTGATTTGCCTTGGCCTTTGTTTGGCTTCCATTAAATCTTATTTTTCTTACATTCAGCTTTTTATTTACTTTGTCCATATATATAAATCTATATATATATATATATGACATTTGGTTTACTCTTCAAATTTATTGAAATATTTTATTCAACTGAACATAACATTTGTCTTTAATAATTGCCTTTAAATTATGACAATTATTTTTTTTTTAGTTCTATATATTTGTTGTTGTCTCTCTTTATATGCTCGCTCGCAATATGTAAAGATAGCATATTAGTTGGGTGCACAGTGTGCTGCGAGACTATTTCATATATACTATATATCTTGGCAATGTCAGCTTCTTTCTAAATAAATTGATTAGGTTATGATCGACTATGAGTTACCCTGCAATCTGCGCAATTTGACACACATTTTCCAATGGTTTCAATTGCCATCTATATTTACTAAAATAGGAGTCTTAGGCAGTCGATGAGCGAGTGTCGACGAAAAAAACTTTTGAACTAAATGCAGCTGCAATTGATTTCCATTCAGATTTATGCCATTATTGACTTTGACTAACGGTTTTTCTCTCATCTGCAGCTGAGCATTAATAGAAAATTTCTCGCCAGCTGCATATTTTGAATTTAATGAACTTAAATGATGCAGTTGATTTCCCGCATTTAATAACAAATAATGCTACTGAATATATAAAATATATGTAATAAATAAAAATATGTAAAAAATATATAATAAATAAAAATATATAAAAAATATATAATAAATAAAAATATATAAAAAATATAGAATAAATAAAAATATATAAAAAATAAAAGTATATAAAAAATATATAATAAATAAAAATATATAAAAAAAATATAACAAATAAAAGTATATAAAAAAATATAAAAAATAAAAGTATATAAAAAATATATAATAAATAAAAATATATAAAAAAATTATAACAAATAAAAGTATATAAAAAATCTATAATAAATAAAAATATATAAAAAATATATAATAAATAAAAATATATAATACATAAAAAATATAGAATATTATAAATATTAAATATTTTTAAGGCATTTCTGTATAATATAGGAACAAATCATAAGAAAGCAAGCTCTAGCGTTTACAAGTGCAGCATCTCGAGCTTTAAAGGTCTTCAAGTTCAGCTACAAAGACCAATAAGCATTATCGATATTTATCGATTTTTAAAAAATAATAAGCTGAGCTATCAAAATAAATCAAGTTACAAGAATTTTAGATTCAAATTTCTAGACGCCAGCTTATGTAGCTGACGAGCCTGTGCAGCTAGATAGATGCACAGTTTGGCTTGAACGACTTAGCCGGAGCTACAGATGATTTATTGCTCCATACATACTGTGACCACAGCAGCTTGAAGTGATATTTGCAATGGTTTCATTTACGAAAGAGTATAGCGCAGTCGCTTAAGCACCAGCTTGAGGCTTGTTTCATTTAGCATACATTGATTTATGAGATTATGAATAAAAAACCTATACTTTTTATAGCCAGTGAATATAGGAATTCGGGGTATGAACAACTGGCGAAACAGGCGGTCAAGAAGGCGTGGCAAAAGGCATGAAGTACATGCTCTTGAGCAGTACGCTTAGCTGAGTCGATCTAGTCAGGCCCATCTGTCTCTGGAGCAGCATCTCTGCGCCGTGTTCAGGGTATCTTCTAGTCGAACACTCCCCGCTAGAGCATGTTTTTTTTTGCGTGAAATTGCGTTGGGCCTTATCAGCAACAGCAACAGCAGCAGCAGCTGATAATGCCCAGCAATATGAATAAAATATTTAATAAATATTGTGCATTTTTTTTTTTCATTTAAATATTTTTGTAAACAACAAAAAGTGCTTCAGTCGCAAAGCGAGCGTCAGCTGAGCACCAAGCAAAAAAAAAAAATAAATAAATAAATACAAATAAAATGCGGCTGCAATTCGTTTACATTCAAATTATTGCCTTATTGTTGGCTTTGCTGTGCGGGGTGAGTGCGTGAGGCGGGGGCTCATACTGTGACTGAACTGTAGCTAACTGTATTTTTTTCTTACCTGCAGCTGAGTCTCGCTCAGGTTGATGATGACGAATTGGGCGCTGATGGCACAAATCGACCTGAAAAAAGGGAATTTCCTGTGTGGAATGATGCAAACGGTGAATGGATTGATCAAGATAATTAATTGATGGGAAATGTTATGGAATTTTAATATTTGTTCTATTATATATATGATATTTACATATATTTTCATGTATTTATAGATATTTTTATATAAGTGCTTTTTCTAATATACAGCTCTGTTCATTAAAATAGTAGTGCGCCTGAGCCTCAATGTTGTGTGAAACTCGCCGCTGTTTTAGCTTGAAAGTAGCTAAATTTAAGTACTCTATAACAATTAGATTCGCTTGATAGAGGAACAAAGGTTCAGCCAGTCTCCACACTCGTTCACATAGTGAAAAGAGTATATTGGTTCTGTGCAAATTACATCTTACTGTCTGTTCGTCTGAAGGAAGGACAGCTCGGTCCGTCTGTGTATCTGAAGCTTTTCAAAAATGTTTGTATATATTCTCTGAGCTCTGAATTGTGTATAAACTTTATATACATTGCACATACCCAAGTGCTTAGCTCATAGTTCTAGCTGTCTCTAGCACTTATTGCCTAACTTTAAGCTAAATTCACATAAAGCCTAAAAGTATGCAACAAAAAGCGTCGAGCTTAGATCCCACTTCCTCTATCTCTAGCTCATTTACTTCAATCGATATAGTTATTTATATATATATATAGTTAGTCGCTTCTATTACGACTTTACAGCCTGTAAAAAATTGTCATGTCAAAAATCAATTGCCAACGGTTCAATGCACCACGATTGCTCCACCTCGACTTCGTCGTCGTCGTCCTCATGGCGGTGCGTGCCAAGCTCATGATAATTGCGGCCATTACACGAGGCGGTTCCGGAAACTATGTGTACTCAAAGTACCTAACTTTTATATAGTCCTAGATACAAAACACAGCGAAAAACAAAAAAACAAAAATCAACAAAATGGCTGCGAGTTGAGTATGCGCGACTAAGCAGATGCGCTGCAATTGAAAAGTCTTAAGTCAGATGGCATATGTGTTCTAGTCAAGCATATGCTGGATTATGAATAAGTCAACTGAAAAGCTGGCAGTGTGTTAACCTGTGGTTCGCTGGAGCTCTTTGAGTGCAAATGCTGAAAACAAAAATAAAAATAAATAAAAATATATGAAAAAAAATGTATAAAAAACTTAATATAAACAGAAAATCAATTTTGGATAAAATATGTAAATTGTATAAATTAATAAATGTTGTCAATTATATATTAAATTTTAAATATTTCAAGCAAATTTTTGAAGCTTGCAGATTTGTATCAGAAAACATCAAAATTGAGTTGAGCTTAAAAAGTATTTGAATATGTCTGAGAGCTAAAACAAAATAAAAATAATTTTTGGATTTTTTGAAACTTTTAGCTAAAAGAAAAAAGTATAAAATGGAAGCCAAAAATTAATAAATGATAAAATTAATTATGCAAAAAGATCTTAAGAATGACTTTTTGTAAATTAAAAATTTTCCCAGTTTGAAAAAATTTTTCAGCTCCATGTAGGTTTAACCCTTTTCTGTTCTATTTCAAAGCTCTTTCATCTGAGATTAAAGTTCTGAAATTTTTTTTTCATAATGCTTTAGAATTTTAAAATATTTTTTAAAACAAAACTTTTTTTTATAGCTTTTGGGTTATATTTGGATTTTGGAATACGTCGAGGTTTCGATGGTGTTTTCAATTTAACATTTAAAATGTATTTTCTATAACTGCAAAGTTCTCAAGTCAAAGATATGTTAAATAAACATTTCTAATTTCTGTTTTAATTCATTCTAAAAAAAATTTACTAAAATATTAGCAAATATTATGAAAAGGCAAAATTAGTAAACTGCAACGGCAAAATGTTAACTGAAACAAAGCTCTGTTATTTCTCGAAACAATTAACCCTTTGAGCACAGCTAGCTGCAGGGTAATAGAAAAAAACTTCGGCTAGCACTCCATAAAGCGCTGCAAACAAATTACTTAAGCCCAAAGGGGCCAGCTCCACCAGCTCAGGGCCCATTCAATGCGGCAATTAAATGATTTCTCGACGTTCGACTCGAGATTGTGTGCGCATGGAAATCAGCGAGGATATCTACGGCTGCATTTGACACGCTGCCAAGTGCTATTTCGCCATTCGATTTGGGCGCCACACGCAAAGTGGGCGTGGCACCTGGAAAACCTAAAAAAAAACGTCGTTGCTGCAATGCATCGGCCTAATTGCGTTAATTTTACTTGCAATACGAATGTCGAAATGTTTGCATTGTTTCAGCCGCCCCAGTTGGGCGGCGGCAGGTGGTCGGGTGGGTGGGTTGCGGGTTGGTGGTGTTGCCTTGCATGTTCGCCGGCACTTTTGTGACGCCACTCCTGGGCAACGCTGCTGCCTGTCGACGACATAATTGTTGGCCTAATATACAAAGATTATAGGCCAAAGACGGCGCCCGGAATGCCCTGACATGCCTCAGCCGTTAGGCGTCTTCAGCATAGAGTGCAAAAGGCTTTTGTGCAGCTGTTGTTGCTTTTTGATTTGTTTTTGCTGCTGGCTGCTCTTAGCTAATTGACATATCCATGGCCAGCGCCGGCGCATCGCCCGCTTCGAACTGTTGCTTCATTAGCACATCCATTAGATCCTCGTCCTGCAGCTCCAATGAGTTGGCCGTTTCGTTGTCATTGATTTGCTCGCCATCGAAGAAGAGGCTAGCCAAATCCTTGGCCAAGCCCATTTGCGAGCAATACGCAGCCTTCAGCTCGCCCAACGGCATCAGGCGACGTATGCGAAACAGCACCACGCCCCCATCGGCCGATTGCATCTTCAGTGTTATGTGCGGGCAAACGTGCAGCGCGGCACCATCGACCATAGTCAGAGAGTGTGTGTGTGTATATTATAGAAATTTTCTTAAAAATATTCAAATCTGTTTATTGTCTACTTAGAAGTCGAGGGAAATTCTCGGATGTCCAAAGATCCTCAACACGTGGCCTACTTGTCTGATGTTTGCCAGTGTTTGAGGCCACATCAGCAGCAGAGAGAAGCGGAAAATAAGTAATAAATAAGTTTAAATAATTTCAATGATGATAAGATTGCGATAAGCAGGTACTCTCCAGACGACACCGGAGCTCGTAACAAACTTCTCAGAGCTACAGTGACTAGATTTGATGAAATTTTGACTAAAATTGATGACTGATATGATATATAATAGAAAGAGCAAGTGATCAATAAAAGTTTTAGCTGTCATAAAAATATTATTACACTCTATATATTCTCTTTTATCTCTGATATTCAATAGGTATTACGCTTAGCTTTTCTAGAGTTACTTATAGATATTTTATCTTTAAGAATGTCAAACTTTTTGTAACATAACTATAAATTTATTATATAAAAAATAAAAATAAAAAATAAAAAAAATAATAAAAAAAATAAAATTTAAAAAAATATATAAATAAAACCAAAAAAAACATTTTTCTAAAAAATCTATCTAGTATTTTAAAAATTGCACGAAAGTATGGTCTTTGTATATCTTTTTTAATACTAAAATATAAAATAATATTAATTAAAAAAAAATAAAAAAATGGACTAAAAAATAAAACGTAATTTCTTGAATATATTTTTTTTTATCTATACATATAATAAATTTATTTATAAATTTTGTATATTTTATATAATATTAAAATATAAAATAATAATAAATTCATGAATAAATAAAAATAATGAAAAAAATGGACTAAAAAAATGAAACTAATTTCTTTAAGAATATTTTTTTGTATATACATATAATAAATTTATTAAAATAAAATATATTTTTTTTTTAAGTTGTATCTTAATAAAAAATATACAATAAAATATGTTAGCCTTACTAACACTTATAAATAATATATAATAAATAACTTGACTAAAATATACCTCCCAGAATATATGATATAGTTTGTTATATATATATATATAGAAAAATGCAACCCCTATTTCATGTCGATAAAATGGCTTAATAATATATCAAGTAAATACTTATAGCCTATATATACGTCAATATCAATATCAAAGTTCAATTATCGATGTCTACACACCTATATAAAACATATTTTCTGATTCTCATCGCTCAATTAAAATTCTGAATGCGCCCCACTGTCCGCCGAGGCCCACTATCATATCATTTATTTATATACGTATAATACTTACTACTCGTATATCAATAAATTTCGTCGGTGCGTATATATAGTATAGCTTAACGCTGGCTAGACTGTCAAAGCATGGGCCAATCGTCAGTTGGTTAACATCGAGCGGTGTGAACAGTCGTGCATACTCGATGAGACTCATTAAGATTTTCGTCATTAGGCAGATAAAAAATATAAAAAATAAAAAATAGAAAAATATGAAGTGCTTAGTTATATTTGGACTGATTGTGGCCATACTTGCTAGCATTGCGGGCTATGGTTATCTATTGTTCACAGACCTGACACGTCCGCTGCCCCGGCCGGAGTTTAAAGACGACACGTATTGGGGACCTGGAGATGGCAAGAACTATAAGCCCGATACGAAAATCTATGATTTTGTTGTGGATGTGCCACAAGCGGAAATCGATGACTTGCGACAACAGCTAAATCGCACCTTAAAGCTAACCGAACCACTCGACGGCATTGCCTTTGAGTATGGATTTAATACAAATGCCTTGGCGCAGTTTGTCGAATACTGGCGAGAGAAATACCTCACCAAATGGGATGAAAGGCAAAACTATCTTAACTCACTGAAGCAATACAAAACCGAGATACAGGGGTAAGCATGTGGCTCTAATTATCACTAGCTATACAACACGTCGATCGAAAATATAGAACAAACAAATCAAAACATCATCAAAAGGCAGACAAATCCACTCACACAAATTCATATTCATTTATACTGCACACGTGCGCACATGCGAGCAAAAGTAAATGTGTGTGCGTGCATGCTTGTGTCGAGCATCAATTACTCTTCAAATTTGCATTTCTTATGAGCGTAGCAAACTTTGTAGCTATTTTGCAGTAATTTATTCTTGGAAGAATATAAACAACAATTAAAATACAAAACTTTCAAAAATTCAATTAGGAAGAAAGAGAGAGAAAGCACTGAGAGTAAACAAAAACAAAAGTAGTATATTGAGAGAGACACTATCTGGCTCGATCGCATTAGCGCTCGAAAGAGCACAGCAAATAGCAAATTGGGCTGGGGTGGAATTTTTCGTGTGAGACAAATGCTCTCTACAAGTGGCGTCTACGTTTGAATATATGCCTGCGTGCATGCATGGTATGGTCAAGTTCATGCTCAAGCTATTACTGTATGCGTGACATGTATAAGAGAGAATTTCCCCTGACTTGACTAAGCGAGGCAATCGCATGTGGTGTTCTCTTATTTTTGCAGCTTAAAGATTCACTATATACACGAGCGTGTGTCTGAGGAGGTGGCTGCCAAGAAGAATGTCTATCCGTTGCTGCTGCTCCACGGCTGGCCTGGATCGGTGCGGGAATTTTATGATTTTATACCCATGCTGGTTAAAGATCAAAACATAACTGATAATGCCTTTGAAGTGGTTGCGCCTTCTCTTGTTGGCTACGGCTGGTCGGATGTGAGTATAAGAGAAGTGTATATACATAGATATAAATATTGATTTAATTTTCTTTTATTTTAATATCCAGGCCGCCACACGTGTGGGCTTCAATGCCGCTGAAATGGCCACTGTCATGCGTAATCTGATGTTGAGATTGGGCCACAAGAAATTCTTCATTCAGGGCGGCGACTGGGGCAGCATTATTGGCAGCAATCTGGCCACACTCTATCCGGATAATGTGCTCGGCTACCATTCCAATATGTGCATTATGAACACTCCACTGTCCATTCTCAAGGGTATCTACACCCATTATTATCCGGATAAGGTACTCAAGTCACGCATGTTCCACGATCATCATGTGGGCATTTGGGAGCAGTATCAGGAGCTGTTGGTTGAGAGCGGATATTTCCACATACAGGCCACCAAGCCGGATACCATCGGAGCTGCACTCAGCTCCAGTCCCGTGGCACTGGCTGCCTATATACTCGAAAAGTTCCAGACCTGCACGAGTCCCAGCTTAAAGCAGGACTTCGGTGCCATGGTCACGATCTTTGGTCTGGAGGCTGTGCTCGATAATCTAATGATCTATTATCTGAATAATGCGGCAACGACTGCTGCACGTTTCTATGCAGAGAATACGTCGAAGACCTATCGGGATCTTCAGCTGGAACGTGTGCAAACTGATGTTCCCATGGGTTGTTGTCGCTTTAGGTTTGATTTACCCGCTGCATCCGAATGGCAGCTGAAGGACAAATTCACCAATATAAAGCATAGCATGTATTTCCAGCATGGCAGTCATTTTGCTGCCATGGAAATGCCATCCATGTTGTATAATGATTTTACGACATTTGTTCAAAAAGTTGGACTACAAACTGAATGAAACTGAATAAATTTGTTTAAAAAGTAACAAACTATAAAAGAAGGCTTTTAAAATTTCTCAATTTAAAATTTCTAATCATTTCAAATAGCGTGCACTTTCAAATTCAACATTGCCTTTCCTTTCCAACACTGTAACCTGCACTTTGTATTGTTGGCGTTGTACATATGTTTAATGCGTGTCATCGTTAAGCTCAAATTTCACATTATCAATTGTCGTGCTGCTTTGTCATGCTCGCAATTCATAACTGTTGTCGGCTAAGGAGGAGAGTTTATATTTATTTACAAGCTATCGACAAACAACATTTATGTAAATTAAAGGGATTCCCCTGGAGAAAGTGCCGAATACCTTATAAAACTACAATAAAATAAAGCAAAAATTTAAGGGAAGTCGTAACTGTATAAATTTGTGTCTTAGTTAATTATGCAAAATATATACATATGTTTTTCGTGTCAGCTTTAGCTCACGATAAGCACGACTGTCACTCGTTTGTGTTGCTTCTCGATCTACGTGGTTGTATACACATTTGCCTGTGTGTATGTGTTTGTGCGAAAGAGAGAATGACAAACATACGGTGATCAAGAGAGCAACTATGTTGCTTGTAATAACTATAGAACTCTTACAAATATTAAATACAGAAAAAACGTATATATTTAAAATAATGTATTAAAATGAATATAGAAATAAATATTTATAATTTGTAGTCGAGAATGTATTAAAATGATTTTAATTTTTTTTAAATATATTTTCATGTCCTGACTATTAGCTTTGCTGAACTTTATCATTGTGTGCAGCGGTGTATAACTTTATACAGAAAATATCAGCTCATGCTTTTTCGTCCCTCAATCATGATATTAGTGTTTTTTCCTACTACGCATTTTTGCAGCTGCAAACGGACCGGTCACCGTTGCTTGTTTCTCACTGGTTTGGCAGTGTGGTTTGGCAAGCGAAAGCGTGAGGTTGTGTTTATTTCTCATCGGGTAGCAGACGCCGGTTGTATTGAAAAAACAAAAATTATAAGAAAATTAAAATGCCATCTGCAGCGTCGACTACAGTGCGCATACTGATCGGCGGCCTAGCGCTTCTAGTCGCCGTAGGCTACAAGAACTACCGCGACTTGGGGGCGCCTGGCAAACGTCCAGATTTGGATAATAATGAATATTGGGGACCCCAGCTTAAGGGCCAATATCAAGAGATTAAAGCCATTAAGCCATTCGACATAAGCGTATCGCCTGAGGTGGGTCATAGATCAAATTAATTATATACATATGTATATATAAATATACATATGTATGTATTCAATTTATCTTCATTTTTATTTTCCCCTTTCCAGCTTATAGCCGATTTGAAGGCACAGCTGGAACGTCCGCTCAAAGTACAGGAACCGTTAGAAGGCATTGGCTTTGAATACGGTATCAATTCCAATGAGCTGAAAAAGGTGGTGAAATATTGGCGTGACAGTTATTTGCCCAACTGGAATGAACGCGAGCAATTCCTTAAGAAATTCCAGCATTTCCAGACTGAAATTCAAGGGTAAGCTGCATACACACACACATATATACATATACACATATACATACATACATATTTATATGTTGCTTTGCATATGAAACAATTGGGTTATGCTAATTAACTATTTGTGTATTTATAGTTTGAAGATTCATTTTATACATGCGAAGCCAACTAATGTAGAGGGCAAAAAGGTGCTGCCCTTGCTCCTGATGCATGGCTGGCCTGGAACTGTTAGAGAATTCTATGATTTCATTCCATTGCTGACCACAGGCAGCGATAAGAGTGAATACGTTTTCGAGGTGATAGCGCCCAGTTTGCCAGGCTATGGCTGGTCACAGGTAAATAACTCGCGATATTCATCTTTAAACCAATTAACTGAGATATTTTCTATCTCTCGTTTTAGGGTGCTTCGCGACCTGGAATGGGCGTCGCTCAGGTGTCAGTGATCTTGCGCAATCTGATGCTGCGTCTGGGCTTTGATAAGTTCGTCATTCAGGGCGGCGATTGGGGCAGCACTATTGGCAGCAGTATTGCCAGCCTATTCCCAGAGAACACGCTGGGCTATCACTCCAATATGTGTGGCAACAATAGCCCATTGGGTAGTCTACGTTTGATACTCTCCTCCATCATTCCATCCTTTTACATAGACAGCCAATACTCAGAGTACTACAAGGGCGTAGGCCACTTATTTGTCACAATTATGGAAGAGTTTGGCTATGCACATATACAGGCCACCAAGCCAGATACTATTGGCGCTGCTTTGGCACATAATCCCGTTGGCCTGGCTGCTTATATACTTGAAAAGTTCTCCACATGGACCAATCCAGCGTATAAGAACTTAAAGGACGGCGGCTTAACTAAACATTTTACCTACGAACAGCTGCTCGATAACATAATGATCTACTATGTTACTAACTCGATAACCACCTCCATGCGTTTGTATTCTGAGTCGTTGAGCAAAGAACAATTCAGTTTGAATTTGGAAAATTTGCCAATCAAGGCGCCTGCAGGCTGTGCTCGTTTTGCCCACGAAATCTTCCATGCGCCCGACTCTGTGCTGGCTAATAAATACCCGAATCTGATACATAGCACACATTATCCGGACGGTGGACACTTCCCAGCATTCCAGGTGCCACAGAAGCTCTACGAAGACTTTGTGTCCTTTGTTCAAAAAGCATTTAATTAATTTTTGAGTCTATTTATTCATGTTGTACTTTTAAATACGGCACAGGGAATGAATAAAAATTTTTGTTGTTTAAATATTTAAAAAAAATATAAATTAGATAAGATTGTTTATTTATCAATGCTCAAGAGGTCTCCAATTTGATAGTTGAAACCCATATAAATATATACACTTGTCTACAGCATAACAATAAGTTCTCTATATGTGCACACATTCACACGAACAAGCACTTATAATTGTTTTCAATACATATACAAAGCTTAAAGTTTCGTATAACATGATAGCAGGGTATTTGCGACCTATAAATGCGCTGCAGTTATAGTATAAACGTTTGATTTACTGAGACGGAGGAAAGTTATTTTTACCATAATTATTATATTACATACATACTTATACTGTGCAAGCTAAGTACTCTTATACTGCGTATACGTATACTAGATAAAAGAGAGACAGAAGGCTTGCAGTTAAGTAACCCGTAAATATATAACTTTGTACATATGAATAGCCAAACTTAGGCCAAATCGTATTTAAGTATTATTTCTTTCCTTTTTATAATTTAAACAGCAAACATAATTAATGACACTGTTCTCATTTTGACAGAAAATTAAAAACAATGGTAATTATTTAAGTCCTCTTAACCCACAATCCACTTATAAAATCTCATTAATATGTTATCCAATCCAATTTTATCCAATTTTAAATGCCTTGACCAGCGCACAGCTGTGTTGCCAATACCTCACAATAACTAAAATTATCTAACATGCAAAGCATGCTTCGTCAATCAGCTTTTAAACCGGCTAGCGCAAGCGGCCTATGCGACAAAGTTAAGCCGCTTCCCCCTATAGTTGGACCGTCAAAAGCTAATTGAAAACCAAACGATCTCTCGTGCGTAGTGTAGCGTAAGCAAACGAAAGTGCTTATCATCGTGTGTGTGCGCGAAGTTAAACGATCACAACAAAAAAACAAAATGAAAAAAAAAAACATTTAGAAGTGCAATCTCAAATAAACCTCTATCAGATTAGTGTGACGGAAACCTTTGAAGCGAGAGGTGGAACTAGACAGTGAATATGTCTCCTGTAACACGTTTATTGGTGCTGCTGCTAGCCATCGGCGGCGGGATGTTCTACAAGCGCTTGAATCAGCTGTGGGGCGATTTGCCACCGCCTACGCTTGACGCTCAACAATGGTGGGGCGATGAAGAACAGCCGAAAGACTATGAAGCCTATTTGAGCAACACCTCCGAAGTGATAGGCAATCGTCTTTTGTATCCAGAAACGGTGAGCGAAGAGCTTTAGCTCAATATATATGTATAGAGTGGCCCAACTATATTGTTTTCTCTTTCTTTCCCGTAGACTATTCAAGATTTGATTAAGCAATTGAATCGCACGCTTCGGCTAACGCCTCCTCTGGAGGGCGTGGCTTTTGAATATGGCTTCAATAGCGATTATTTGAAGGAACTGGTCGCCTATTGGCGTGATGACTATTTGCCGCGTTGGCGCGAACGTGAAGTCTTCCTGTGGCAATTCAATCACTTCACCACGGAAATCCAAGGGTTTGTATGATAAGCGCTTATCAGTCAATGAGTCCATTGATAACCACTTCGTTTAGTCTACGCATGCATTTTTTTAACCTGATGGTCTACGATGAAAATAAGGTGGGCAAAAAACACTATCCGGTGCTCCTGCTGCACGGCTGGCCCGGGTCGGTGCGGGAGTTCTATGACTTGATACACATGCTACATCAAACCAATTTGGATCCGAACAACAAATATATATTCAATGTAATTGTGCCCAGTTTGCCGGGCTATGGTTGGTCACAGGTAAGCCTATAAGACCAATATACTCCTCTTAATTATATGCCTATAAATTCCGCTTTTAAGGGCACATCACGTCCAGGCTTGGGTCCTGCCCAGATGGCTGTGATGCTTCGCAATTTAATGTTGCGTTTGGGCTACAATAAGTTCTTTATACAAGGCGGCGATTGGGGCTCTATTTTGGGTTCTCATATAGCCACGCTGTATCCGCAAAATGTGCTGGGTTATCATTCGAATATGTGCAACAATTTGTCTCCCAAATCGCAAGTAAAGGGTCTGCTAGCTAGCGTCTGGCCGAGTTTGTTTGCGCCGAGCGGCTTTGTGGATTTCTTCTTTCCTAAATCAAAGGAGTTCAGTTATTTATTAGAGGAGAGCGGCTATTTCCATTTGCAGGCCACAAAGCCGGATACTGTGGGTGCTGCACTGACGGACAATCCGGTTGGCCTGGCAGCCTACATCCTCGAAAAGTTCTCCACATGGACAAATGCCAGCTATCGCTCGCTGCCCGATGGCGGCTTGAAGAAGCGCTACAAACTGGACGCCTTATTTGATAATGTGATGATCTACTATTTGACCAACTCCATAACAACCTCACAGCGTCTCTACGCCGAGGCGTATACTAAGGAACAGCAAGAACTGAATCTGGACCGTGTGCCAACACTTGTGCCCACGGGCTGTGCTCGTTTTAAGGGTGATATAATGCACTTCCTGGATCTGCAATTGAAGGACAAGTATAAGAATTTGATACACAGCTCATACTACAGAAGAGGTGGACACTTTGCGGCGATGGAGTTGCCCAAGGTGTTGTACAAGGATTTCATTGACTTTGTTAAGAAAGTTGAAAGCAAGTTTAAAATAGAATCTTTGTAAGTTACGAATAAAGTTTGAATAGCAAAACTACTTAACATACTTAATTGTCTATCGAGGCTAAGCGATACTTGTTATCGATGCCTAGCGAGCAACTGATATTTGATCCTGTTGCTTCAAATTACAGTGATGTGCAAAATTAATTAAATATTACTAGAAAAGGTAATAATTTGTGAATCAGGAATAGAGATTAACTTATTAACTCAAAAATAAATAAATGAAATATTTGTACACATAGCATGGACATAGAATCTTAAGATCGAATAAAATTTGAATAATAACAATATACACAATCAATCAAATATCGATACTAAACGATATGTGTCATCGATGTCTCACTTTAACGAACAACTGATATTTAATCCTGCCGCTTTAGGCAGCGTTGCCATTCCACCGAAAGCTCAAATCAAAAAGAAAAGAAAGAGCAGTAACAAAGCAAGCATAGGAGAATTCATTGTGATAAATTAATTAATATAACAGTGTACGCACTTATATTAAATCAGTTTTGTATAGGTAGGTGATTAAAGTAGGCAGTGAATTTAGCTCAAACTTTATCCATTTATAAAAAAAAAAACTACGAATATATATATATTTATATATATATATGTATATTTTTATATGTACCGCATTCGACGATCAATTCCCGAAAGTCATAAAAACAAACACAGCTGCAGGAGTATTACAGTTAATATAATTTACATACACAGACTTATATTTATATATATATATATATATATATATATATATAAATTTTTATTTTTTGTTTTAGATATATATATATATATATATATATATATATAAATATATATATATTAATTATTTTATATATATACATATATATATATAAAGTTACATTAGATTGGAGGATGAGCGATTTAAAGCCCACCGTATCGCTAACCAGTGCAAATTCCGAAAATATGTCGCGCCATCAAATGCTCGACTGGGTAAACAATATGGTGAATGGTCACTTTAAGAAGATCGAGGAGATGTCATCGGGTAAGGGATAATAAGATACATGAAAAAGAATCGATAACATCTAAGATCTAATTGCATTTAGGCGTTGCCTATTGTCAAATGATGGACATGATTTTTCCCAATTGCATCAACTTGAAGCGCGTTAAAATGTCTGCAAAGCTGGAGCACGAATTCTTTCACAATATGAAACTATTCCAGGGCGCTCTTACACGCCTCAAGTTGGACAAGACGGTGCCACTGGAACGCTTAATCAAGGGACGCTTCCAAGATAATTTCGAATTCCTGCAATGGTTCAAGAAGTTTTTCGACTCTCAAGCGCCTGGCCTGGAGAACCTTAAATCAGCAGCAAATGCTGTCCAACCAAAGCCCATCAAACCACGTGGCTTCATCAAAGACGAGCAGCAACAACAACAGCAGCAGCAGCAACAACAACTACAACAGCAGCAGCAGCAGCAGAAGGCATCGCATGATTTCCTTGCCACCATATCGGATCTAAATTTAAAAATTGCCAACACTATTGAGACGCGTGATCAGGCATATGACAAGCTGCGTAAAATTGAGATTCTGTTAACTGAGATGATCACCAAGAATGAGCATGTGGACTTCTGCAATCGGGTCTGTGAGGTGCTCTATAAGACTGATTCGAACGATAATGTAGGTCCCATTGCTGATGAGAGCATGGAGAGTGCCATAGAGGATCAGAACGAGGGAATGTATTGAACAAGTTATTTAGGTATCAAATGTTATATAATTTTTTTTCGGATTAAATCAATTCAATTTATTGTGTGCAGCTTGATAGATCAGTTTAGTCATTGGAATCGGAGCTGTTAGCCTCTGAGCTAGAGTTGAAGCTGACATAATCGCATACCAGACTGAGTGCACTAGGAGCTGTTGGCAATGCTGTATTGCCCGTTCCAATCGCCTTATCTTCAATCGCAGCTGCTTCTCCTATATCGTTTGCTCCAGCTGTTCCCGCTTCTAAGCTGCCTTCTGCCGAACTAGCTTGTGCTCCACCTGTTGCCCCTCCTTTAGTGTTTGTTTCGTCAGATGTACTAGCTGATTTATGAGCTCCATCTTCTGCTTCTTTTGATCCAGTCTCTGCGTCTCTTGTTGCTTTTGTTTCAACCGCTTCTGCTACTCCTCCAGCTTTTGTCAGATCACTTGCCCCCGACGGTTTCACTGGCTTCTCTTTACGCTTAATGCCCAAATCCTGCAGTTGCAGTTGCGTGCTCAACGCCTTTTGCCGTTTTAAGCCACCAAATGTTGTTGACGTCGCACCTGGTAATGCTGGTCTCATAAGCAGGTCCAGACGCTGCTCCGACTCTCGTTCTAAAGCGCTTCGAGTTTGCAATTTCATCAAAGCAGCCATATCTCGATCTTGCTGCGTCTCTGGCAATAAAGCTATATCCAGACTGCTCTTAGCCAGAAGCTGTCGATCCAGTTCCTGTTGTCCTTTCAGCTCTTTCTTTTGCTCGCGAAATGTGGCGCGCAGCTTATAGTTGGCTACATAGTTGTCATCCCAAACACTTTGATTACGCTCCACGATCTTTTGGAGCATAGGCTTTGCATTGACGGCCGCCTGCGCATCCTTCGCCTGATGCTCCAGCTTGTACATGGCATCATCGAAGAGCCGTTTCTGCACCTCTTTGGTTTCAGGCACCACTTGTTCGTTCTGCAGTGGATCCCAGCGATTTTCCTGTCGACGTGCTCCAGATAGTATCACATAGTCCAGATTGCCAGGATCCGTTTGGATTTCAAAGTGATTGTCACACAAATGGCATTTCATGCGAAATTTGTATATTGGCGTGGTGTAGTACATGCCCACCTTGGTCTTCTCCGCATTGTACCGCACGCCCATGCCAATGTGATTCTTGCAGCCATCACACCAAATGTTGTACGGCATTTCAAAGCGGATGATGATGATGCCCAGATGGATTTTGCGTGCACGCTCCCGCAGTGCATGCGTACCACGAAATTTGTTGAGTCCGCCCTTCTTTGGATCATAGTCAGGCGGATAGTATTTGTTTTGCCCCTTGCGTTCACCCATTTTAGCTCAAAATTTACAAATTCTGGAGAGGCACAACACAAATTGTTTACATACGTATAAGCACACTAGCGCCCTCTGTCGAGCACAGCTGTTGCAACGATAACACTATTTTAGACTATGCTAAACGATAGTTATCGCTTATTTGCTCATATCTAGTAGACATACATATATATTTATATACTTAACAATACGCGTGTGATTGTGCTGTGAGGCTTTTTTAACCCGTTTTTGCCACGTTAATTTATTAAAAATAACTGCCGACCGCTGTAAAATGATCATTTATACAAACGAGGGCAATCCGTTGGGCCTGCAGCTGTTAGTGCTGGCAAAATTTGCCAAGAAGACGGCACAAGTCCAGTTGGTTAACCTAAATGGTAAGATTAAGAAAAAAAGTACCGCAGGCCGGCAACGTGCAACATTCGAATAACGGTTAACTGATGCAATAATGTATGCAATTTACAGATGCTAAACACAAGGATTTGCTTGTGCTGCCCACTCTGGAGCTGGACAATGGTTTGCGTTTGTTCTCTGGTGCAGCCATAGCAAAATATTTGCTGGGCGATGAGGGTCAGCGGAGGGACGAGGTAAGTTCGCCCGCATACAAGGTTAATTGAATTTGAGCTAATTAATTGTTGTACATTTAGTGGCTGGAATGGTCAACAACGTTATTGGCGCCAGCTCTCGAACATCACATGGCCGTGGGTCATCGCGCCGATCCAAATGCTTTACCTGTGCTCAATGGATTAGTGAAGAAGCTCAACGATTGCCTCAGTACTTCGCCCTTTTTGGCAGGTGATAAACTAAGCGCTGCTGATCTTAGCATTTGGTGCCTGCTCGCTCCAGATGGTACACTGAAAGGTGCCCAAAATGTGGATCAGCTGCGCAACTGGTATGATAAAATCAAGGCTATGCCGGAGGTGCAGCAGGGTCTGAAGGAGCTCCCCATAAAGGATCTTACCTTTAATGCGCTGCAGCAATCGAATCGTTATGGTGGCTTACAGCATGTCCAGCTCAAGCGTTCCAGCTCTGTGGATGCAGGCAAACTGCTGGCTGAAGCAGCCTCAACTGTGGCAGACACCGTCTCCGATGAGGAAATCAATGCAGCACGCGCAGCCTTCATATACACCAAAGCCGAGGAGCTGTCACAGCCACGTACTGTGCTGCCAAAGCCTGGACAACGCAATGTGCTCATCACCTCAGCGTTACCCTATGTCAACAATGTTCCTCATCTAGGCAACATTATTGGCTGTGTGCTTTCGGCTGACATATTTGCACGCTACTCACGTGCAGCTGGCTACAATACGCTGCTCATCTGTGGCACGGATGAATATGGCACGGCAACGGAGAACAAGGCTTTAGCTGAGAACATGACGCCGCGTGAGATCTGCGACAAGTATTTCGAGCTGCACAATTCCATATACCGCTGGTTCGGCATTGGCTTTGATTACTTTGGACGCACCACCACGCAGGAACAAACTGAGTTAGCTTCAATATATTTATCTAAAATCAGATTGTCGTATTCATGCATCCATCATTCGCTTTTAGTATTGTCCAAGAGGCTTTCAAGGATGTGTACAATGCAGGCTACATACTGACGGAGAGCGTGGAGCAGCTGCTTTGCCAGAAATGCGATCGTTTTCTAGCGGATCGGTATATAGAAGCTATATAAATACTTGAACTCTCTATTAAATACTCTGTTTTAACTTCACAGCTTCGTGGAGGGCACCTGTCCACATCCGGGCTGCGGCTATGAGGATGCACGTGGCGATCAGTGCGATAAGTGCGGCAAGCTTGTAAATGCCACCGAGCTGGTGCGTCCACGTTGCAAGGTGTGCAACACTGCACCAGTGCTGCGTTCCTCCGATCAGCTTTTCCTCGATTTGCCCAAATCAGAACCACAGCTACGTGAATGGGTAGATCGTGCCGAACATGGCTGGACCAACAATGCACGTGTTATAACCCGCGCCTGGCTGCGCGAGGGCCTGAAGCCACGTTGCATTACACGCGATCTCAAATGGGGCATACCCGTGCCGCACAAGAACTTCGAGAAGAAGGTGTTCTACGTGTGGTTCGATGCACCATTTGGTTATGTGTCCATTACCAAGCGCTACACCAAGGAGTATCTGCAATGGTGGCAACCGGCAGCTGGCACCGATGTCGAGCTCTTCCAATTCATGGCCAAGGATAATGTGCCCTTCCACTCGGTTGTCTGGCCCTCTGTGCTGTTGGCCATCAATAAGGGCAACACATTGGTTAGTCACATTATGGCCACGGAGTATCTGAACTATGAGGATGGCAAATTTAGCAAGAGTCGAGGCATTGGTGTCTTCG